>NC_136408.1:216063538-216791038 GCF_051521515.1 Lactuca serriola | reverse complement strand
GCATCTCCAACCATTCCGCTAAAAATATCACTAAATTGTTGTCTTTTTAACACCAAAATTTTTTTCTACTCCAAACACACACTAAAAATTTATACTAAAAACATATTTTCATATTATAATATAGAATAGAATAATTATTAAAGTTATAAATTTATAAAACTAACCAAAATTTTATTAAACAACTCAAAAGATGTTTTGGTGTAATGAATAGTGTTACACCAAATATAGAGGTTACTATTGAATCCCACCGTTTTTGTGTTCAGTTTAGTAGTCTATTGGAACACAATTTCACACCAAAACACTATTTTTGTGTATCCATTGAGGTTGGTCTGAGACAATCAGATTTTGTGAGATATGGGGACACAATCTTAATCATTCATTTAGGATATCAAAAATATATTTTTAAAATACAAAATAAATGAAAATTTATCGAAATTTATTTTTAATATTATTTTTGTTATTTATTTTATCAAAAAATAAAAAAAAGTTACCATTTTTTTTTCAAAATATACGTAAAATATTTTAATAAATTATTACTCCCTCCGTCCCAAAATTATTGTCCATGTTTGACTTTTTAAGTCTATTGTATTCAACTTTGACCTTAAATAATTATTTTTTGTTATATATTTTTTATGCAAGATAAATAAATAGATTATTTTTTAAATATCTTTTTATTGTTATAAGTTTCATCAATAATTATATAATACAAATAAAGTTATTTATGGTCAAAGTTGACATGGAAAGACTTCAAAAGTCAAACATAGACAATGGTTTTGAGACAAAAGGAGTATATTGTAACTATTCAAATCAAATTTTTAGAATGTTATAATATTTTACTAGAATATTATACTATAAATATTCAAAAAATTTCTAATAGAATATTAGAATATTCTAATAAATCTAACAATTCAAGTAGAATATTAGAATATTTTAGCATATCTTTCAATTTTAGTAAAATATTAAAATATTCTAACATTCAAAAAATTCGATTTGATTATTTACAGTGTAATATTCTATTAGAATATTTCACTTATATTTCGAAAAAAACGGTGATTTTTTTTTAATTCTTTTTGGATAAACTAAATACCAAAAATAATATTTAAAAAAAAAAAAAGATTTTTTTGATTTTTCCTTTAGTTTTGCACTTTATAATTTTTATAATTTTTTTATCTGCAAGATTAGTGGTTAGAATTGTGTCTCAATGTTTTACAAAATTAGCATGGTTTCAAATGAACCTATATATATATATATATATATATATATATATATATATATATATATATATATATATATATATATATATATGCAAAAGTTCATTAGACAGTCATAATTATTGGTTCTTCAAGAAACCAAATCTTTTTTTCAATTTCTAGAGCTTATTCTTTATCGGAAAAAAAATATAAAAATATCTAAATTAATATATTAACATTGTGAATGTGAAAAATACTTTTCGGATTCACTGTGTGAATCCGGATTCACGTTGTGAATTTTCAAAAATTCACATTGTGAATTTGACGTAAAAATAAAAAAATAAAAAAAATAATCGAATTTGATATCATTGGAAAAATGATAAAAAGTTATGAATTTCGGTATTTTTAGGTTTTTTTTTTTTTTTTGATAAAAAATAAGTTCTAAAATTTAAAAAAAGATTGGTTCCTTGGTTTTTTGGTTAATTATGGTTTTCTATTGAACCTCACCCTATATATATATATATATATATATATATATATATATATATATATATATATATAACATTCTTAAATCAAATATAAATGTTAGTCATAATATGCCATAAATTATAAAATTGAAAAAAAAAAAAAAAAGTTACCATACCATGCCCCAGACAAGGTATGGAAATCCACCACAAGCATATAAGATAGCCCCACATCCATATAAATGCAACATGTACGTTTTTTGCATTATGATGTAAAACGTTTGTTTTTTAAGATCTTCAGCATTTTTACGATCTGCATACTGCATCAAAATAATAAATTTAATATCATTTTAGTACAATTTAAACACTTAGTACATAAGAGTATATAACAACAATATTTGTTCAATCATAATTAAAATTTTGATTTTTGATATATGAATATCATTATGAGACCTTTTCAACCATGTATCCACTATCAAGTAGCCATCCCATATGACTGAACCAGAAACCGTTGATGGGTGAGTGTGTATCTTTATTCGTATCAACGTATTGATGATGATATCTATGTGCACTAACCCAACTTATTGGATCTCGCTGCATGTAAAGTATAATTTAATCAAATTAAGAAAAATTACATCTATATGTCTATTATAATAGAAGTTAAAATACGCAAACCACATGCATTTTAAACTTGAATGATCTTTTAAATACCCTTTGAATAATATATGTAATAATAAATCAAGAAATATTATAACTGATTTTTATATTATGATACAACTTATAGTAACTTATTGTATATATGTTTTCGAATAAAATATGTTTTAATATATATATATATATATATATATATATATATATATATATATATATATATATATATATATATATATATATTTATTGTTTTTATATATCTGTCATAATGGAAAATCATATAACATTAAATCCCTATAAATCATTTCCTGTATAAATAAAATTTATACATATAAAAATAAATTAAAAACACAACCAATTAAATTTCAAACCAATCAAATTAACAAAATCAATATTTTGATATTATGACATTCTTATAATAGTTTATTGTATAATTGTTCCACTAAAACCATTACCTAAAAGCAACATTTATTTGACTTTTAAGTGCCACGGCTCAAAGGTTTTTATAACTCATGGTATGTAATTCATTAATTGAGATGTTTTTTAGTTCAAGAAACATGTATTTCTCTTTTTAACTAGTCATATTATAATCCTTTTTCACCTATGGCATTTAAATCTTAATTTAAATATTTTTAATTTGATTTGATATTTTCTTTTGTTAATTTTCATCAACCTCGAGAGAATAAGACAAATGCAATCACTTTTTTTTTTTTTGTTTAATGTTGTGATAATCATTTAAGTTATCAAACCATTTCATATTTAAAGTTTTTTGTAATATTTAGTTCAAGTTAAAAGAGTCATGTCACCAAAGAGCTTCTAACTCAGCGGTACCGGGTGTTGTCCTTACTCTTAGAGGTTGAGGGTTTAAGTCTCATTGGAGACATAGATGAAATTAGGAGTAGTTTAGGAGTAAAATAGATTTGTCGTTCTAAAAAAAATCATGCAATTAGATAAGCAATCAATGAAATTAACCCATTTTTACTAAATATGTAAAAATAAATAATTTAACTACAAGAACCCCGAAAAACTTCTTTTTTGCTAAAAGTTTCTTTGTTGAGGATTTGAGGTGACATTGACTAAGATAACTGAGTTTAATACATCGAAAGATATTTGTGTTATCCGGTTACGATTATGTAGGACCTGGGAAATGATGAATCATAACTATAAAAACAATATAATTGGCTTGGAGATGGTACTTGTTGATGATAAGATATATTTTTTTGTTTATGTTTTTTTGTTTGTTATTGCTCATAGATGCATAATTATAATTCCAAATAAATCGTTATTTCAATTGTGTGTCTACATATTGTTAGGGTCAATAAATACATGTTTTCATAAAAAAGAATCACAATAACAAGTACAAGACGATTTTTGAAGAAAAAAAATCTATGGTAGTAGTGATTTTAAAGTTGCCAAATAAATGTGTTTCTTTCTAAAAATATGTTTTTCTTTGGCTATTTCTAAATAGATAGCCTATGTTTTTATAAATGTGTTTTCTTTGGTTGATCAAATATAATTTATATGCTTATTTAATCAACTGTAGTTGTTTGAAGATGAAAAAGTTATAACTATTTAGGGTTTAATTTTCATTATTTTTATTTTCCTTCAATGTTTCATATTGTTTTACATCTTTTAAAATTATAATTATCATTTAAAGAATAAATAATTTTGACATCACATCCTATTATATTAACCATTATGATGTCTATAAATGAATTATTTAGTTCTAGTTTCTCAATATTTGACATTATATATATTTTAGTTTTTAGTTTTATTCCTATTTCTATTTTTATTTTATATTTTGCAGTTTTACTTTGTTTTTGTTATTCAATACAATATTAGCTAAAATATGAGTTCAATTAGCTTCGATACAAAACTTTACGAATAATATTTTCGAATATAAGAATACTGGATACCTTATGAAATTCATATATTTTAATTCTTTTTAATACGTTTCACATAACTAAACATAGTACTATTGTAACTATATTTATTTTCTATTACATTTTAGATTTTGGGCTTATTAATGAAAATATGTTTCCTTATGTTTTAAAGTTAGCCTAATAAGCTATTTTTTTTAATTAACCATAGAATTGTTAAAATGATACCTATTAAAATAATTTATGGATTCATTTCTAGTTACTACTTAAATCATCCTAGGAAACAAAACACCCTCAATTTATTCCAAATAACATACAAAGTCAGTATTTTAATTTCACGGTTTAATTTCATAGACAATACATAAGGATTCATCTAGTTTAATATAACGACGGAGGTAAAGGCAAACCTGAGCTGCTAGGACTCCGAAATAAACAAAGGTGTACTCCAGCCATTTGGGGAGTTTGAGACTATGGTGGGATAGAAGTCGATGATAGGAAAGAGTGATGCCCAAAATCCCAGTTAGCAAATACCCAATAAATGCAATAAAAAAAGAATCCCATGTGAAGGTAAATGGTGCAAAAAGGGCAAGTATATGAACAAAAAGAAACCAGGATGCCACTTGGATGTCCACATTGCGCCATTTTCTACCCCAAAAGTAGTTCCTAGTTCCTATGACAACCACGTTGGAAAACGGTATTTTATAGTTATCCTGGTTTCCACCATTGGAGTTAGAGAGTAGCACCAATAACTTTCTCATCATTTCTATCCAGCCAAATAGCTTTTTGTATTTTTTTATGGATATAGAAACTCTTTTGGGTTGACTACCTAAGTGTGATCAGTTGTATATTTATAATAGAATAAATTACACAAATGGTCCTATGGTTTTCGCTAATCATCATATTTGGTCGTTTACTTTTTTTTTTTTAGCTTGGCTGTTCCTAGTGATATCATTTTCTTACAACTATCGTCCTTAACAATTGAAAAACGTTTGCCATATCCATTTTGATTTTATTTTAACGTTTGTTTTTATTGTTTTCTATTATGATAATAAGTTGAATCTAGTGGTCCCACCAATCCAACACCCTATACCAACCTCCTCATTTTTTTTCCATCCGTTGTCAGGGGATTTTAATTGCACCATAAGATACTAATCAACTCTTTAAATACATATATTTCCTTACATTCGTCTACTCAATGTCATTAATATGTTTTTGTTTTAATTCTTTAATAAATTAATCGTTCTTTTATATTTTCAACCATCATTGTTTAATTTTATTAGTTATAGATAGGTTCCTTAAGTATATATGTTTATATATTTGGATGTTCTTTTAATAGCATTTTAGAACAATGTAAATTATTGAATAAATTACAAAAATAACACTTATAGTTTGAGATAATTTGTATGTTTATTACTAACTTTTTTCTTAACTCAAGCGGTCCGTTTCTATGTTTTTGTTACGCACTTAGTCTCCTTCCGACCTAAAAAGACTATTTTGTTTTTTTTCTTTATTTCCTTTTTGAATTTGTATTGCATATTTCTTGTTTATGTTAATAAAAAAATTAAGATCACACCTCAACCTCTTTCTTTTTAAGATTTACGTGTTACCTCTTATCTCCCTTGTCTCGTTCATCGAAAAACCATAAGCTCACGCCAAGGGCGGATGCAAGATCTCATAGTAGATGTGTCACGAGAAAGTCAGAGGTTGCACAATAATAGAAAAAAAATTAAAAATTTTCAGAACATTTTACACTGTGTCCGGAAAAATCAGAGGTTGCACAAGTCACCGTGTGCCCTATAATGAATCTGCCACGGCCACAAGCAATAATAACCACCATTTCAAACACAAACACCGGAATAAATAACCATCAGATATGCTCCAACGATGCTACATGCTTCGACCACATGCTTCTCCGAAACAAATCCCGTCTGCTACCTACATCTCCAATAATATGAACATTATTTTTTTTTTATAAATGTTCATCAATATTCATCTACAAACATATATAAATTTGAATGTTCAGTTATGAACATTACCGAACATAATCAATTTAATAACATTTATAAGTTTATGTATAAACATTTAGGTATGAATATCTATTAACGTACAATGTGTAGTTGTTTCTGCTTCGCACCATGGATCGTTTTGCTTCGCGAACCACTTCCTAATTTATTAGTAGTTGACAAAAATCAGATATTTGTAAATTATTATTGTTAACTGAAATATGCCAATTGTGAATAAGTATTAATTGAATATAAAATTTAAAGTATTATTTAAAAAAATCACATGCCACAACATAAAACATGTAAATAAAAAGGTTATACATATAATATATGAACATATCATTCTTATCAACATATTTGATTTATAAAAAAAAAGGTTATACTATATAGAATGAGTAGGTTTTATTTAATAGTATTATATAATTATTTTATTTTCATGACTATATATATATATATATATATATATATATATATATATATATATATATATATATATATATATATATATATATATAGGGTTAGTTTCATATTAGACGACCTAATTTTGTGACACCGTTAGACGCAATCCTAGCTACTCATTTGGTAGATAAAAAAACATTTTTAAAATACAAAATAATCAAAAATTTTCAAATATTGTTTTCGGAATTCATATTTTCCAAAAGAAAATAAAAAAGTACAAAAAAAATTAATTTTTTTTTTTACATATTCTAGAAGAATATTAGAATATTCTATACAACTCTAGTAGAATATTCTAACATTCTAAAAATCAAATTAGAATATTTAAAATTTAATATTCTATTAGAATATTTCACGTATTTAAAAAAAAACTATATATTTTTAATTTTTTTAGGTATATAAATTTCCGAAAATAACAAAAAATAAAAAAATTTGGATTTTTCCTTTTATTTTGCATTTTAAAATTATTTTTAGATTTGGTCTCACGGTTTCACAAAATTAGCATTGTCTCAAATGAACATGAACCTATATATATATATATATATATATATATATATATATATATATATATATATATATATATACACACACACACACACACACACATATATAACAAGAAACAATTGCTTTTTCAAGTTTTAGATATTATTATTTATCGAAAAAAAATTCTAAAAATATAGGAATTTATAACCTTTTATCTTCTTTCTATTGATATCTAATTTGATATATATATATATATATATATATATATATATATATATATATATATATATGTGTATATGTTTAGATTCACATGATGAATTTGTACTATAAATCATTAATTTTATATAACTTCACTGTATGAATCTATACAAATTTATAGTGTGAATCTACACAAATTCATAGTGTAAATCTGTATAGATTTCACAAGGTGAATTTATACAGATTCACAATGTGAATTTGAACAAATTCACAGTGTGAATCTGAACAGATCAATTTTTTAATCAAATTGGATGGAGGACAAAAAGTTATGAACATCTATATTTTTAGTTTTTTTATGAAAAATTTGCTATAAAAGTTGTGAAAAGATTGGTTCTTCGGTGTTTCTAAATATATAATAATATATATGTGTTTTGGCGCATTTATTTTATTGAATATAATATGTAAATAATATAAAGGATTATAATAGAAAATTATTTGTAAAATGAAGAACCACATGTAAAATTTGTTTATAAGCGATTGATTGGTTATATTAAAAAATACAAAGGATCAAAATGGATAATGATATAAGTGCGCCAATATATATATATATATATATATATATATATATATATATATATATATATATATATATATATATATATATATATATATATATATATATATATATAACGTTGTCCCGATTCTGAAAATATAAATTTCGCCTAAATCCGAATCTGTATGAATTAGATATGATTTTTATAAAATATAAAAGTCAGTCGCGCACAAGGAATGTATGACGTAAAAAGCTACAAAGAGAATGGTTGACATTTAGCTAATGTCACCAAACCAAAAATCGTAGTAGTCCTTAAAATATGAATTAGGGATGAGAATTTGACCCGAAAACCCGAAACGAACCGAGAACCGAACCGAACCGAACCGAATTAGACTCGAAGAAGCAATTCGATTCGGTTTTCGGGTATCTATATAAGGCTTATTCGGTTTTCGGGTTATTCAGTCCGGGTTACCCGAATAAGGGCTTATTCGGTCCAAAGAATCGAACCGAATATGAAGAGTCGTTTTTTTCCCTTGTACAATTTATGTATTCGGTTCTGTGATCATCACAATCGATCCCAAAAAAACCAAATTGAAGATCATTACCCACTTAATACACCAAATCGAATATCCTACTACACCAAATCGAGTCGACTACTTCCATATTGATGATTGCGACAATTTTGTTTGATTGACAGTTACTGATTGCGAATTGCTCCTTCCGACAATTTGTTTTGATCGACATTGCTCCTTGCGACATTAGTCTTTGATCGACATTAGTTTTTGATCGACTTCTGTCCTTCAAACTTATGTGAATCATCTCCTCATCTTGTTTTCTAATTTCTACTCCATTCAATTCATGGAAAATTGGGTTCCAAATCAAGAAACACAAGTAAGAATTTGTATCTTAATCTACTACTCAATCTTTCAATGTGTTATTATGTATGTTACTCATTGAAAATTGGATGTGTTAATCTACTACTCAATCTTTAAATGTGTTGTTATGTATGTTATCAATTGAAGTTTAAATGTGCTATGTTAACAGTTAACTTTTTTTTCTATAAGTCCAAGCAATGGGAACTTTGACCTTGAATAATAGAATTTAATGAAAACAACCATATATGTTCTTTTACTTGTTTCATTCCGTATTGATGAAGTTATTCGGGTTATATATTTATAGATAGATATTTTGGTGTTTTGGATGTTTAATTTTTAGTGTTTAATTTGTTTCTTTAAAAGATTTGTTATGAAATCATAAGATACAAAAGTAATACAAAATATTCGGGTTATTCGGGTTATTCGACCCCTTAATCATCTTGTACATGTTATTTGGGTTATTTGGACCGGAATTGAACCGAACTGAATAATACCTGAACCGAACCGAACCCGTATTGCTTATTTGGTTCGGTTTTCGGTTCATACAATTACCCTTATTCAGTTTTCGGTTTATTCGGGTCGATTCGGTTCGGTTCGGTTCCGGCCCGAGTAACATCCCTAATATGAATTTTGAGAAAAAGAATGACAAAAACGGAGTCCGTATGAGAGAGTTATGATTTTACCAAAATCATTTAATTTTATAAAAATATAGACGAAATATAAAGTCAAAATTAGCCGATGGAATCTAAACGAAATTTGTAGATCCCATTGATAGCTACGTGTGGTTATAAAGAATGACAAAAATAGAGTTCGTATGAACGAGTTACAAATTATAATAGTATATTTACGTATTAAAATAAAGTATAAATCATATATACGTATACATGTATATATACATATGTATATACCATTGGAAAGGTATCGACGATGTGGTCGTTATAAGACTAGTGTTGAGTACTTTCGACATTAGTTAGTACAAATATCGTTAAATCTATTTAAAATAGTATTATAAAGGGGTGTTTATTCGTTTATATAACTACAAGGTCATTAAGTAACTATGGAGGATAGTTTTTGAAAATTCAATTACTATAAATAAGAGCCTCTAGGCTCCCATATTTCTTGCACCATTCTCTTGATTCAATAGTCTTTCTCTTCTTATCTCTCGAGCATTTCGGTCCCTCATGATTCGACAGCTCGTTCTGTAGTTTTCGTATAGTAATGTGAACGTTGAAGCGCTGCAAGAATCGTTTTTAGAAAGATTCAACGACGAAGTTCTGCCCCTGTAGATCTCGGCTCCTATCCAAACCCCCTTGTAAGAAAGATATGCTTACACAACTTTAAGTATAACATATATTTAAAATTAGTATTGTTATTATGAACTTGTAATAAATATTTGGGCTAGTATTATGACTTATATAAGTATCGTTATAATATCTTTTTAACTATTCACGGTACGGGGAATCTGGTTTGAAGGGTTGCATAGGGTTGTTGGATTTCAAAATGGCTTAAATGCTAAAATGGTCATGTCTTCGGTGTTTCATGTCGGGCCCCTGTCTGTACATAGTGGTTGGAAAGTATTGTTTAACGATTATATAATAATAATAATAGTAAGACTAATAATTAGTCACGATAAATATTAGACTAAAATCTAGTGGTAATGATACTAGGTTTCGTCAGAGGAAACTAAATTAATAGAAGCGAAGCGTTGTCTGAGTTCGGAATCACCACCTTAACAAGTGAGTGCATAGTTAATTTTATCTTACACATAGATATAAAGTATTTTATATAAATTACATGCTATGTGTGCATATTATCTGTTCACTTGATATCTATGCTAGATGAATGATCCTATACATGTTTTAAATGATTTAAACTGTATATGTATTTTATATCTACAAAATATGTTGGGTAAAACATGGGTAGATGAATAACAAGGGATGAAAGATGATATAGAGGAACATTGGCAGTTATGGACATAGTGCCCTATAGGTAAACAATGGCAACAATGGACTTAGTACCCTATAGATGAGTGTTGGCAGCTACACCACAACCTAGCAGCTGTGCTCAAAGGACAATATCGACAGTTGCTCCTAATAGAGAAACATAATGGCAGCTGCGCCTAAAGGACAATATCGGCAGCTGCGCCTAAAGGAAAATATCGGCAGCTGCGCCTAATAAAGAATGTCATAATTCTGGCAGTTGCACCTAAATGATAATATTAGTAGTTGTACTTAATAGATCACATTGACAACTGTGTCATTAGGAAACGATGTACTTCGTGCCTATTCCTTAGGAATGAATGAGTGGATGATAAATGATTATTATGGTAGATCCTTAAGAAATAAAGAAGATAATTGGGTTGATTGTTTAATGAGTAAACATAATTATATTATTGTGGGTTTGAAACCCTATGTACTCACCAGGTTTCCCAACCCGAACCACTCAAGTTTATTTGTATCACAGGTGTCGATACGAAGCTACTTTACATTGAGAGATTAAGGAAATGTAGATCACTAGTGTAAATGAATGTAAGGTCTGTTTATGCTTATGTTTCTATATTGATTATGACATCCCAAAATATTAAAAGGAATGAAATACATTTCTTCAGAAATGCTTTGATAACACATCTATCATATTTTTCTAGGAATAAATTCTGCAACATTTTTATAAAAAGGGTACTATGATTTTTAAATAAAGCATAAACAAATCAGTCTTTTCTGGCCTTGAAAATGAGGATGTCACAGTTGGTATCAGAGAATTTGTTTCAGCAAACTAGGAATATTAGGATAATTTCTAGACTTAAACTCAGAATGCTAAGCGATAATTGTGAGATGAGTGTCTATTATATTTAGGATGTATGCCTAAATACACACGAGCACTAGCTTATTTAGGGAAGATTTCTAAAATGTATTTATGTGCTAAATGATTTGTGATGCTCTATGATGCTATCATATGGTCAGATCTATGGTCTATTGCCGACCGAATCTGGAAACTTTATGTGTTCAAATTTCTAAACATTTAATTACGGTATTAGAACTGGCATGTAACTTTTCGAAGTAATAAAGAGATTTACACTTCGAACATAAATAGATTCTTTCCTATCTTAATTCTTGTCATTACACACCAAACGTATGATTTAGTGTATAGATCAACATGGTGAGAACTCGAAGCGGATTAGGAAACGCTAATGGAAATGTTGATCAGCGGCTAATGCGTGCAAATAGCTACACCTAATTTTACCTACTCTCCTACTACCTATTTGACCTAGGGCAGTGTACCCGTCGCAAATAGTATAACACAAAAGTCGTGTATCGAACACAGGGAATGAAATTAATTATTTAATCTACTTACTATTAAATTAATATGAAATTCTAACTAAAGTAAAAACGGGTTTTTTTTTTATCTAATTTAAGTTTAGATAAACTTAAATTCTTAACACAATCCAATCAAATAATAAAAACACTTCTGTTAGTTTGAATCCACCTTCCCTCAATGGTTTAACTATTAATTGGGACAATTCCCATTGGTTACTAATTAAAATATTATTAGCAATTCAATTCCAAATTTACTAATATGGAATTAATTCATGTAGAGCTATGCATGGTCATACATAATTTAACACAAAATCAATTATTAGACATGATTGGAGCTATGTAATATTGAGTTGACAAACACAATTATAGTTATAATATGAGTTCTCCAACACAACCAAATTCAATATTTTAATTACTTATCTAAGATTGGTTTTTTTTATCTTAGCTCTAATAATCTATTGTTCACTAAATTACTAGGTAATCTCATTCATGTAGATTAATGGTCATTAACTACATATAATATGAACTTAATGCAGTCTTGTATCAAATTAAGCATGTTAGGTCTAAATAATCAAACACAAGACATTAACCAACTAGAAAAGTCTAAACTAATATAACCAAACCATGAGTTCCAGCTTTATCTAGCTAATAGAAGTAGCTAAATTCAGCTACTCATAGCTAAAATAAAACACACAAGTTCAATTAATAAAGACATAATGAATTGTACCAAATCAAATGCAAAGTAATGATCTTCCTATTCTTCTCCAATACCAATGCTTGATTTCTCTCTAAATGCTTTCTGAAATTCGTCTTCTGGAACTTCTAATCTCCAGCCAACCTCTTAAATCCATAAGTTTCAAAGAGATATATATATATATATATATATATATATATATATATATACTTATCATGAAATTGCATTCCACATCGTGGATTAGGATGTCACACCCCCAAACCAGAACGGCGGAAACGTTTGGGGGCGGAGGACGTCATATTCAGTATCATAACAGTTCATAGAAAGGAAAGTACACACCACCATATATATTAAAGTTTCCAAAATGTTTACATAATTGTATTCGTTACATGTTCAAAAGTTAAATATATAAACATCTTTCAAAAGAAGTAATTAACGTCAGCACGTTAATCTCCAAAAGTTGATTTCCAAAGCGGTTCCCTGAGAATACAAGTTATTTCAAAGAAAAAGTGTCAACAATTAAGTTGGTGAGTTCATGAGTAGTGTTTTTAGAAAATGTACGCCATTCGAAAGTTCGTGTATGTTTTCCAGAAAACGCAGTGTTTCAAATGTAAAGAGTTATGATTTGTTGTGTTTTCCAAGAAAAACCCTTATTTTCTTATAAATGTTTGTGTACAGGAAAAACCCTTATTTTCCTAACATAACTGGCAGTCTCCAAGACCGAAAATCGCAAGCAACCGACGTTGCTCAAAAAGTTGTGTCATAGTTTTACATAGTAAAGCTATACGAAGATCGCACTTGTTAGATGAAGAATAGTTTTAATAGCTACTCATTCATAAAAGCATAATACCATAATAATTGTATATCCGGTGAGTTTTATAAACATACTAAGCATAATATGCCTGTAGCGACGTTCTTCAGGCGTCGTAGCGTTATGACAACTGTCACCCCAAAAGACGGACCGTAGCTAACAGTCAGTGTCACAACTGTGAATTTTAAGCTATGTAATCTATACATTCAAATTAATGTGAATCAAAAACTCTAACCAAATACAAGATACAAGTACTATAAATAGTCATCAAACAATTGGAGACCCTAGAAGTTTTGGTTAAGTCCATTTTGGACTAAGACTTCCTTATTGGATCCAAATGAACCAATAAGCTTCCAATTAGACTATCATGGGCTTAGGACCCTAATTGGGCTCTAATTGGACCCACATTCGTTTATTCCAATATTTTGGGCTAGGTAGAACCTAGAAGGAACTAAAACACAAGTTTGACCCATAATTTAACCTAACCTAGCTTAATAAAGCATAAAAATCACAATTTTATTTTATAAGTCCAATAAACACCCTAAACTACCTCTAATGTTGGACTTAGGGGCAAAAGCCCAAACTTTTCCTCTCTCCCCTTCATATTCTCGGCCCAAGGCCCAAATCCAAGGGAGGTTGACTTTGGTTGCCACCTCACTATTATCTAATGGATTTCTAGGCACATATCACATACCTCCATGCATGTATCACTTCAAGAGTCACTTCTTTCTCTTTTCCCTCCTTGCTCTCGGCCAAGCATCATCACACACACCAAAATATCTCAACTTTCTCTCTAGAACACTCAAAGAACTCTCCTTCCCTCCCCTCTCCAAAAATCTCGAAATTTAGGGACTTTCCAAGAGGATTTTGCAAGTAAATCATCATCTAAGGTAAGATTATGCATAGATCTATGGTTTAAATTCTTTTGTTATCAAAATCTCTTCCTAATCCATGTAAAAACCGTGATCTTGCACTCTAGAAACCCCATAATCTCGAAAAGTTCATCAAGGAGTGCAAGGGCCAAAAATCACTTCATTTCTTCCAATTTTTCTTCAAGAACCGAAACTACCCACTCAAGGTGAGATTCATACCCCTATTTTCTGTTTTTAAGAGTTTTTGTGGGGGGGAATACAAGTGAAAGTGTAGATCTATATGTATTTGTATGCCTTGTATGATTTCCATGCTTATATGTATGCTTATATGTGTTTTAATGTTGGATCTAGCCATTAAACCCCTCAAAACCGAGATATAACTCATGTTTTATGATATTAGCTTCAAATATGTTACTACATAATAAGTGATACTAGATAAATAGCCAAGTGGTTAGCAACAATTTTCTTTAAGCTAAAAACACACATCTTGGGCCAAAAATGTGAAAAATACAAAATTAAGGGCCCAAAATGACATTTTACAGATTCTGATAGTTGAAATGTGTTAAAACAGTTTCAATAAAGCTATTTCTGGAATTTTATTCATTTTGAGGATTAAAAACATAAATTTCAAGCCTATTGGGCTAAAAATGAAAATTTCGGCCCAATAAGGCCCATTATGTAAATTTTTCTGTTTTGAAGGGCCAAAACTGTGAAATTCTGTAAAACAGTGGGCTATAAGTGTCCCAAACCCTTTTCAAAGGTTTAAAATGCTTTTTAAATTTAAAAAGGACCAAAGTTGCAAAAATTTTCCATTTTGGGCCAAAATTGTCAAAATTGCGAAAAGATGAGCTAAACCCGAGAAAAACTGCATTTTCAGGGACTTAAACTGTTTCTTTGAAAAATATGCTGGAAAATATTAATTTCAATAATTTTTGGTGTTAAAATGTCAAGAAAAATAGTTTAAGGATCAAACCGGGAAATATTTAAATAAAAGGGTTAAAAATGTAAATTTTACAAATAATGAGGGGCTGAAAACAGAAATATTTCAAGGCTGATTCATTATGTACAATGTGATCAAATAATGACACCTCAACTATCAACGAAATACAACTCATTACAATACCAAAAGTCGTTGTTAAACGAATTGGCTCGGTCTCGAGCCAATGGAAACCTACAACTACTAACTCTTTGATACATACAAATAACGATTGGTAATACACATACATACGAGTGTGCACAGACGTCTACGCACCATCTTCGGGCCCCAAAAGTGTAAAATCTTGTTTGTTGGGCCTAGCTAGCCCAATGACCTGATCTTAAGGCCCGAAGACATTTTTTTTCTACGAAGTGTTTAGTCTTACCGACTTGGCACAACGTAGGGTGACTTTCAATGGCTTGTACCATTGGACCCCAAGGGCCATGGTATTGCTAGAAAAGTCTACACATTTTACGAGGCGGGTCGGGGACCCCTCGCACACATTTTTCCCCAGCCGGTTAATAGAGTTATCGGGGTCTTCGTGACCTCTTTCTCTTCGGATGCGGGACCACTCATAGTCCGGGCGATTGGATAACGTGATTAGTACTGACGACGCCTTCGGGAATCGTTGGTATATCTATAAACCGGGCATTTGTGTAATGCGGGTTTGTAGTAAATAATCAATGCTCGAGAACCTTCCAACGTCGCTTGGGACCGATACTACTATTTTTGTAATGGTTTCAACGCAACTCAACGGATTTCAAAAGAACTAGGGGAACATCGGGTTTCCCTAGGGTTTTTATCACATACAGATTTTAAACGCATACAACTTAAATGAACAATTTTTGCAAGTATAGAAACAAACAAGCATACCTATGGATCTTCACAAACGTTTTTGAAAGCTTTTCTTTTCAGAAAATATCGGATTTTCTGGTGGTTTTTCAAACAATATAAACATTCGATTTCAAACACTACTTATGAACTCACCAACATTTCATATGTTGACGTTTTTTCAAAATACTTGTATTCTCAGGAAACCAGTGAGTCAAGGGAAATCATGCTCAGTGACGATTGCAGTTTATTTTCGAATGAACCAAACAATATTAATTTTTGGAAATGTAATATCTCAAACAATGTATGACATGTAAACACTACTGGTTGTACTATGTTGATGAATGGTGACGAATGTTGTTTTGTTTCATATATATTCAATGTTATGGTATTCAATTGAGTCACGACAGCCCCCGGACGATTCCGCCGTCTGGTTCGGGGGTGTGACAGGTTGGTATCAGAGCTTTGTTTATAGTGAACTAGCATGTCGAGCCATACATTGATATGCAACTATAAACCAAAAAGAGGGACTAACATAACTCTGAACAAAACAAATAAATAAAATACACTTGCCTGCATTAGGAGTAAGGACCTAACACTGAATCAAACACCATAATACTGGTATCTCGGTTAATTCGGGACTGTTCTTAGCGATACCAAGGAGTGAATGTAGCCTGATCAACTACATTCTCTCCAAGGTAAAACTAACACATGTCTTGATGAGATCGGAATAGCCAGGGAACCTAAAAATTTTACCCTATATCACCCAAAAAGAGAATATTTGCTTAGTCTGTGTAATAGTCATAGTACCCTAGGAATAATGTAGCATAATTACGTACTCGCGCAGACAGCATGGCTGGTTTTCATCACCCTGGAGACCCCTACTTCCCTAATCAGGGAAACAACGGGTGGCTAGAGGAGGAGGAGGAGCCCGAGGAGGAGCAGCAGGGTATCCAGTTTCATCAGGCCTTAGTAGCTCACGGGATGCTGGTGGATGAACCGGGAGAGAATCCAGGAGAAGCACACGACGTCGAACCCGACGAATATGTAGACACTGACTACGAAATTGGAGAGCTCGACGATGACGACGAAGACGGCCGGGTCGGGGACCAGGACCCCATCCCGCCATGCGAGGACGAGGCACAACCAGATCACCCTACCCCACCAGTGAACCCCCCAAGAGAGAACCGTTCCCTCGAAGCTGAGATCGCTGCACTGCGACAACAGCTGTATGCTATGGAGGCTCGGGCAGTGCAAGCAGAGCATGAGAGGGATGAGGTTATAGGAGACATGGCAGAGATGGCGCAGCTACTGGCACAACATTTCGGCATATGACTTCGGCACCACCTCCTGACGCAGCTCATCGCGGTTAGGGATAGACCTATCGTAGTAGGATATTAGTAACTATGTTATGTACTCCGGCTCTATGTTTAAGTGACTACACTACTCATGGAGCCGTTATGCTGTCGGATTAGCATTACTTATGTATGCTCCTACGAGCAAATTTTCTTGTACGAAATGCGGATAATATTAATAAACTTTTGTGTGTTTTGCTAAATTATTCTCAGTTGCTATGAGTTGAGACATTATGATTGCATGCTTGATGATAGTAATGCTTAGGATCGTACCCTACACCTAGTTAATAGGATCATAACCTCACCAAAACCACGTACACTCAACATCTTTCCGTTTCATGACAGAAAGATGCCTCGCCCAGCTACTCGCGGAAATCCCGAACCAACCCCGCCGGAAGTTGACTCCACTGCTTTCCAGGCAGCCGTGTCTGCTGCGGTCACAGCAGCTATGGCACAACTTCACCGAGGGAACAACGGAGGAGGTAACGGACAAGGATCCGGAAGTTCGAACAACGGGACGAACCAAGGACTCACTAAAACGTGCACCTACAAGGATTTTGCGAACGCTAAACCCCGAACTTTCAACGGTACCGGAGGAGTGATCGCCCTGAAGCGATGGATCGAGAAGGTAGAGTCGGTATTCGAGATATGCGAGTGCCCCGAGCAGATGAAAGTGAAGTTCGCGGCCTGCACTTTTGTGGACCAAGCACTCACTTGGTGGAATGGTCATGTGGAAGCTATGACACTCCCTGTCGCCAACTCTATTCCCTGGGCAGAGATGAAAGAGATGTTGACGGCTGAGTACTGCCCCCGAGGCGAAATACAGAAGATGGAGCAGGAACTATGGAATCTCACGGTGCAGAATGGGAACATCGATGCTTACATATCGAGATTCAGCGAACTATCTCTGTTGTGCCCGGGTATGATCACATCAGAGGGGAAGAAGATTGAACGATTCATTTGGGGATTGACATCCCCCATTCAAGGGAATGTGATAGCTGCGAACCCTGAAACTTTTGACAGTGCGAAGAGATTGGCAAAGAGGCTATATGATCATAACCACAAAAAGGGCGAGAAACCGGTAGAGACTGAGAAGAAGAAGGAGAGCGATGGTAAGAAAGGATGGAACAACAAGAGGAAGGGGCGTCAAGGTCCCGAGACCTCTAAAAAGCAGCAAATGGTGGCAGTTCACGCTGTCACTGCGCCGGTACCAGTCACATCACATGCTCCAGCCTCAGCTGCTTCAAATACTTCAAGACCCTATTTCGGCACTCATCCCAAATGCAACAAGTGCGGTTTCCATCACCAAGGAGAATGTAGGGAGTTCCATTGCACCAGTTGCAACCGAAGGGGACACACTGCAAAGTTCTGCAGGACTTATCCTTCTCAGAACCAGAGTCAGGGAAACAACCAGAACAACAACAACAATCACCGCAATACCAACAACGCCAATGCCGGCGGCAACAACACAGGGCCTAGCCGCACCTGTTTCGGGTGTGGAAGGACGGGACATTTCCGTCGAGATTGCCCTAACAACAACAACAACTCCGGAAACAGAGGAACAGGAAGAATGCTGACTATGGGTCAGAGTGATGCAGTTCAAGATCCCGCAGTTGTGACCGGTACGTTTCTCCTAAACCACACTTATGCATGCATCTTATTTGATACCGGAGCGGAGCGAAGTTTCGTAAGCGAGAAGTTTAAACATTTATTAAAACAACAACCCCAAAAGCTAAATGAAACCTATACGGTGGAGATGGCCAATGGGAAGACCGAATCCACTAGGGAAATCTACACTGGATGTACCCTAACCCTTAACCAGCACGTCTTTCGAATAGATCTAATGCCAGTATCAATTAGGAGTTTTGATGTGATTATCGGCATGGATTGGTTAAGCCCCCACCATGCTGAGATTATGTGCCACGAGAAGGCCGTTCGCCTTCGTCTCCCGAATCACGAAACCCTAGTAATTTACGGAGACAAACCTAGCACGAATCTTCGTCTTATCTCGTGCATCAAGGCACAAAAACATCTGCGAAAGAACAACTTAGCGTTCTTGGCCCACATAGTGGACAAGACAAAAGAAGAAACTAACATCCAAGACATTCCGGTAGCGTGTGAATTTCCGGACGTGTTTCCCGAAGATCTTCCAGGAGTACCCCCAGAGAGACAGGTTGAGTTCCGAATCGACCTCGTTCCAGGAGCAACTCCCCTCGCTAAATCACCATATCGACTGGCTCCTGCTGAAATGCAGGAATTGTCCAGCCAACTCAGTGAGCTTCTGGACAAGGGATTTATCCGACCTAGCTACTCGCCATGGGGAGCTCCGGTGCTCTTTGTCAAAAAGAAGGACGGATCCTTCAGAATGTGCATCGATTACAGAGAGTTGAATAAACTCACTGTCAAAAACCGCTACCCACTCCCGCGAATCGATGATCTATTCGACCAGCTCCAAGGAGCTAGCTACTTTTCTAAAATAGACTTACGGTCCGGATACCACCAACTCAAGGTCCGAGAAGAAGATATTCCTAAAACCGCTTTCCGAACCCGCTATGGACATTATGAATTCGTCGTAATGCCCTTCGGTCTAACAAATGCACCTGCCGCATTTATGGACCTAATGAACCGAATCTGTCGACCGTTCTTGGACAACTTCGTCATTGTGTTTATCGATGACATCCTCGTCTATTCTCGAAGCAAAGAGGAGCATGGCCAACATCTTCGACAAGTCCTAGAAACGCTGCGATCGGAAAAGCTTTACGCCAAACTCTCCAAGTGCGAGTTCTGGCTTCGGAGTGTGAATTTCTTAGGCCACGTAGTTAGCCAAGACGGAATTCATGTGGATCCCTCCAAGGTCAAAGCTGTGGAAGGATGGACAACTCCGACGACGCCCACGGAAATTCGTCAGTTCTTAGGCCTAGCAGGCTACTATAGAAGATTTATCCAAAACTTCTCAAAAATCGCCAAGCCACTTACCTTGCTTACGCAAAAGAGTGTGCCATTCAAGTGGACAGACCGACAAGAGATTGCGTTTCGAACCTTGAAGCAAGCTCTTTGCAGCGCTCCTGTACTATCTCTACCTGAAGGAACGGAAGATTTTGTAGTATACTGTGACGCGTCAAATCAAGGCTTAGGTTGCGTTCTCATGCAACGAGGAAGAGTAATAGCATATGCGTCCCGTCAACTGAAGACGCACGAAGTAAATTACACAACCCATGACCTAGAACTGGGAGCTGTGGTCTTCGCCCTAAAAATTTGGAGGCACTACCTGTACGGTACAAAGTGCACCATCTTTACGGACCACAAGAGCCTCCAACACATCTTGAATCAGAAGGAGCTGAACATGAGACAACGAAGATGGGTGGAATTGTTAAACGACTACGAATGCGAGATCAAGTACCATCCAGGCAAGGCCAACGTGGTAGCTGACGCATTAAGTCGGAAGGAATACACAAATCGCCGTACGAAAACGCACTCGATAACCATTCAGTCTCATCTGACCGTTCAAATTGCATCAGCCCAGGCAGAGGCCATGAGAGCGGAAAATAGAACTAGCGAGGCATTACGCGGAATGGAGAAGAACCTGGAAGTCAAAGAGAATGGGGTATACTACTTCATGAACCGTATTTGGGTTCCAAAAATCGGAGGGTTCAGAGAGACCGTCATGAAGGAAGCCCACAAGACACGATACTCCATTCATCCTGGTTCGGACAAGATGTATTTGGACATTAAGCAGCACTATTGGTGGCCTAACATGAAGGCGGAAATCGCAACTTATGTTAGTAAGTGCCTTACGTGTGCCAAAGTAAAAGTGGAATACCAGAAACCTTCTGGACTGTTACAGCAACCGGCAATTCCCGAGTGGAAATGGGAAGGGATTTCTATGGATTTCGTGACCAAGCTGCCCAAGACGTCGGACGGATTAGACACCATATGGGTAATAATCGACCGACTGACAAAATCTGCCCATTTCCTGCCAATCAAAGAGTCCTACAAGATGGAGAGGCTGACGCGTTTATACCTACGAGAGATTGTAAGACTTCATGGAGTGCCAAAATCCATCATTTCGGATAGGGACAGTAGATTCACGTCACGCTTTTGGCAGTCGCTCCACAAGGCAATGGGAACTCATCTTGATATGAGCACCGCGTATCACCCACAAACGGACGGTCAAAGCGAACGAACCATTCAGACGCTTGAAGACATGCTTCGTGCTTGTGTGATAGACTTCGGAAAGTCTTGGGATACCCACCTACCGTTGATCGAGTTTTCATATAACAATAGTTATCATTCGAGCATTAAGGTGGCCCCTTTCGAAGCACTGTACGGGCGTAAATGTAGATCACCGTTATGTTGGGCTGAAGTAGGTGACACCCAGCTAGCAAGAACACATACGTCGGATAGGGCAATGACAGGACCGGAAATCATTCGCGAGACCACAGAAAAGATTGTTCAGATCAAAGCTCGATTACAGGCATCGCGTGACCGGCAAAAGAGCTACGCTGATAAACGGCGAAAGCCCTTAGAATTCCAGGTCGGTGATCGAGTATTGTTGAAGGTCTCACCCTGGAAAGGAGTTATACGTTTCGGAAAACGAGGAAAGTTAAACCCGCGATACATTGGACCTTTCGAAATCGTCGCCCGAATAGGTCCGGTAGCCTACAGACTACAACTACCCGCGAAGCTAAACGGTGTACACCCCGTGTTTCATGTTTCTAATCTGAAAAAGTGCCTATCAGATGAAACTCTCGTCATTCCTCTTGACGAAATCGAAATCAATGAGAATCTCCTGTTCGTCGAAGAGCCAATCGAAATCATGGACAGAGAGGTGAAGCGTACTAAGCAGAGTCGCATCCCGATCGTGAAGGTACGGTGGAACGCAAAGCGTGGGCCAGAGTTCACATGGGAACGCGAAGATCAAATGAAGCAGAAGTACCCCCACCTATTCTAGCATTCTCAAATCTGGCTTTCAAACAGAATTTCGGGACGAAATTCCCTTTAACGGGGGGATGATGTCACAACTGTGAATTTTAAGCTATGTAATCTATACATTCAAATTAATGTGAATCAAAAACTCTAACCAAATACAAGATACAAGTACTATAAATAGTCATCAAACAATTGGAGACCCTAGAAGTTTTGGTTAAGTCCATTTTGGACTAAGACTTCCTTATTGGATCCAAATGAACCAATAAGCTTCCAATTAGACTATCATGGGCTTAGGACCCTAATTGGGCTCTAATTGGACCCACATTCGTTTATTCCAATATTTTGGGCTAGGTAGAACCTAGAAGGAACTAAAACACAAGTTTGACCCATAATTTAACCTAACCTAGCTTAATAAAGCATAAAAATCACAATTTTATTTTATAAGTCCAATAAACACCCTAAACTACCTCTAATGTTTGACTTAGGGGCAAAAGCCCAAACTTTTCCTCTCTCCCCTTCATATTCTCGGCCCAAGGCCCAAATCCAAGGGAGGTTGACTTTGGTTGCCACCTCACTATTATCTAATGGATTTCTAGGCACATATCACATACCTCCATGCATGTATCACTTCAAGAGTCACTTCTTTCTCTTTTCCCTCCTTGCTCTCGGCCAAGCATCATCACACACACCAAAATATCTCAACTTTCTCTCTAGAACACTCAAAGAACTCTCCTTCCCTCCCCTCTCCAAAAATCTCGAAATTTAGGGACTTTCCAAGAGGATTTTGCAAGTAAATCATCATCTAAGGTAAGATTATGCATAGATCTATGGTTTAAATTCTTTTGTTATCAAAATCTCTTCCTAATCCATGTAAAAACCGTGATCTTGCACTCTAGAAACCCCATAATCTCGAAAAGTTCATCAAGGAGTGCAAGGGCCAAAAATCACTTCATTTCTTCCAATTTTTCTTCAAGAACCGAAACTACCCACTCAAGGTGAGATTCATACCCCTATTTTCTGTTTTTAAGAGTTTTTGTGGGGGGGGAATACAAGTGAAAGTGTAGATCTATATGTATTTGTATGCCTTGTATGATTTCCATGCTTATATGTATGCTTATATGTGTTTTAATGTTGGATCTAGCCATTAAACCCCTCAAAACCGAGATATAACTCATGTTTTATGATATTAGCTTCAAATATGTTACTACATAATAAGTGATACTAGATAAATAGCCAAGTGGTTAGCAACAATTTTCTTTAAGCTAAAAACACACATCTTGGGCCAAAAATGTGAAAAATACAAAATTAAGGGCCCAAAATGACATTTTACAGATTCTGATAGTTGAAATGTGTTAAAACAGTTTCAATAAAGCTATTTCTGGAATTTTATTCATTTTGAGGATTAAAAACATAAATTTCAAGCCTATTGGGCTAAAAATGAAAATTTCGGCCCAATAAGGCCCATTATGTAAATTTTTCTGTTTTGAAGGGCCAAAACTGTGAAATTCTGTAAAACAGTGGGCTATAAGTGTCCCAAACCCTTTTCAAAGGTTTAAAATGCTTTTTAAATTTAAAAAGGACCAAAGTTGCAAAAATTTTCCATTTTGGGCCAAAATTGTCAAAATTGCGAAAAGATGAGCTAAACCCGAGAAAAACTGCATTTTCAGGGACTTAAACTGTTTCTTTGAAAAATATGCTGGAAAATATTAATTTCAATAATTTTTGGTGTTAAAATGTCAAGAAAAATAGTTTAAGGATCAAACCGGGAAATATTTAAATAAAAGGGTTAAAAATGTAAATTTTACAAATAATGAGGGGCTGAAAACAGAAATATTTCAAGGCTGATTCATTATGTACAATGTGATCAAATAATGACACCTCAACTATCAACGAAATACAACTCATTACAATACCAAAAGTCGTTGTTAAACGAATTGGCTCGGTCTCGAGCCAATGGAAACCTACAACTACTAACTCTTTGATACATACAAATAACGATTGGTAATACACATACATACGAGTGTGCACAGACGTCTACGCACCATCTTCGGGCCCCAAAAGTGTAAAATCTTGTTTGTTGGGCCTAGCTAGCCCAATGACCTGATCTTAAGGCCCGAAGACATTTTTTTTCTACGAAGTGTTTAGTCTTACCGACTTGGCACAACGTAGGGTGACTTTCAATGGCTTGTACCATTGGACCCCAAGGGCCATGGTATTGCTAGAAAAGTCTACACATTTTACGAGGCGGGTCGGGGACCCCTCGCACACATTTTTCCCCAGCCGGTTAATAGAGTTATCGGGGTCTTCGTGACCTCTTTCTCTTCGGATGCGGGACCACTCATAGTCCGGGCGATTGGATAACGTGATTAGTACTGACGACGCCTTCGGGAATCGTTGGTATATCTATAAACCGGGCATTTGTGTAATGCGGGTTTGTAGTAAATAATCAATGCTCGAGAACCTTCCAACGTCGCTTGGGACCGATACTACTATTTTTGTAATGGTTTCAACGCAACTCAACGGATTTCAAAAGAACTAGGGGAACATCGGGTTTCCCTAGGGTTTTTATCACATACAGATTTTAAACGCATACAACTTAAATGAACAATTTTTGCAAGTATAGAAACAAACAAGCATACCTATGGATCTTCACAAACGTTTTTGAAAGCTTTTCTTTTCAGAAAATATCGGATTTTCTGGTGGTTTTTCAAACAATATAAACATTCGATTTCAAACACTACTTATGAACTCACCAACATTTCATATGTTGACGTTTTTTCAAAATACTTGTATTCTCAGGAAACCAGTGAGTCAAGGGAAATCATGCTCAGTGACGGTTGCAGTTTATTTTCGAATGAACCAAACAATATTAATTTTTGGAAATGTAATATCTCAAACAATGTATGACATGTAAACACTACTGGTTGTACTATGTTGATGAATGGTGACGAATGTTGTTTTGTTTCATATATATTCAATGTTATGGTATTCAATTGAGTCACGACAGCCCCCGGACGATTCCGCCGTCTGGTTCGGGGGTGTGACAGTCAGGGTGCGGGATCATGACTTCCCGTATAGATCTATACACATTTGACACGTTCTCCGAACGGGAGACTCTGGTTATAGACATGACTTGATGCGGTACCTTTTCGCAAAAAGGTATGATTTGAAGATGTACACGTCTCACGGATTCTCAACTAAGTCTGTATTAAAGTAGTAGTTTTGTATGCAAATTTTATCCTTTTTCACAATGTTTGACAAAGCATAAATCATAAGTTCTTTGAATGCATAAAATGATTTAATAAAGAATGTTACCCTTGATATGGTGTATTTGTATGTAAACGTATAAATAAAACATTATTTCTATTTATAAAACATATTGTATCCCAAGAGGGTAAAGTTGTGTTGTGAGGTGTTTTGCATGATAATAACTTCATAAGACAGTTAAAACAACAGTATGAAAAGTATATCAAAAGATCGATGTTTCACACGATTTTTGTCGTGTGTTTACTGGTATTCCCCCCTAAAAGAGTATTAAAAGCATTTAAAAACGTATTTAAAGTGTGTTTGCAGGGGTATGAACTCACTTGAAAGTTTGAAGAAAGCGAGCAGAAAACCGGGCAGAGTTTCGTCTCGGGAAACGGATTTTTCTCGGGATTCTCGGGAATCTCGGGAGTGTAAAACTTTCTCCCCACCTTGGATATGAAAACCAGGCCTTTGGGATGACTCCGAGGGTTCAAACGCAGAGCTTCGGCACGAGAAAGGAAGGAAATTAGCAATTTTGGCCGGCACCCTCGCACCCCTTTTATAGGGCCTGGAAGCCTCGCGTACGCGGGGCGTACGAGACGTCATGGCTTACCGCATCCTCGGAAGAAACATCGGAGCGACGTGGACAGTTCGGAGCCCTTGATTTGAGTACGCGGGGCGTACGAGGGTACGCAGGGTGTACGAAGGATCGGACCGCTGACTCGTTCTTCGGATAATACCGGGGGTTTATATTTAAATTTATATTTATTTTAAATAAACTTCTAAAATTCATATCTCCTTCATACGAACTCCGTTTTCGACGTTCTTTATATCCACGCGAAGGTGAGACTACGATCTACAACTTTCGTTTAGACTCCGTTGGCAAATTATGAAATTATTTTTATTATTTATTTATTAAAATGATGTGATTAAGGAATTTCTTTAAAAATTCATAACTTCTTTATCTGACGTCGGTTTTTGCCAGACTTTTTACCGCTGAAATACCAATGTCGAGACCTTCGGTTCTCGTTTAGGTCATTCCGGCCAAAAGTCGCTCGATCTCCGATTCGAGTTTTTACGTAACTTCGTATTGCCGGTTTTTTGTCGGAAAACTTAGAATGGTCATAACTTCTTCGTTATAACTCGGATTTTTGTGTTCTTTATATGCTTGGAAACCTTAAGACGATATCTATTACATAGCGTACTCAAAACAGAGCCTTTGAATACTTCATTTTTCGATGATATTCTAATTACTTTTTCAAAGAGGTTACAAGACTCGAATTTCAAGGACATGAAAGGACGGGTTGTTACATCATCCCCCCGTTAGAGGGAATTTCGTCCCGAAATTAGAGTTCATGCTACAGATAGAAGTTTTATTTGCTCCTCATGTTCTTAATTGAACTCGGTTCCTCGCTTGGCATTCCAGCGAACCTTTCACTATCGGGATACGACTTTGCTTCCTTCGTTTGACTTCACTGGCATGATAACTCTTCTTGGTCGAACGTATGTTGAATGTTTTTGTGGAATGTGAGAGTAGTACATGTTGTACCCTACAGGTAGTGTCTCCAGATCTTCGAAGTAATTACCGATGCTCCTGACTCAAGATCATGTGTTGTATAGTTAACTTCCTGTGTCTTAAGCTGTCTTGAGTTATAGGCAGTGACCTTTCCTTTTGCATGAGAACACAACCAATTCATACTGATTATGATGCCAAAATCTTGGAAGTGGATTAGATGTCATGAAGATCTAAAAGAAAGTATAATTACTCCCGAATTAAGGAAAAAGGATGGGTATTTTTGTTCTATCTGTCTCTTTTGTACCAATCGACAGAAAGGGGCATGTGTTGCGCTTCTAAGTTTATTTGCATGGTAGCACGATCACTTGTAGTCTTAGGCAGTCTCCGTCCTGAAGTTCATATTAGAAATTCATACATGGTTCAACGATCATAATCTCGTGTATACGAGTTGTATATAATTAAGATTGAAAAGGTAGTCGAATAACTGATTCTTCTTTAAGCTCACATCCCATCGAGGAAAAAGAAGTTAAAGTGGAATCGTCAATTCTAAACCTGTAGAACCTTGATTATATATCATCCCTACGTATACATTCATCAATGATAGATCAACCATATGGATCTTTGGATTTGAACTTGACGTACTGTACGAGTGGCACTTTAGGGGCTTCTTCGGAAAGGAAATGAATTATGAGGTACTCCATTCATGAGTAATTGGTGTTCTGATATGACGGTTTCGCTGGAAAGGCGATTTCGAAGAAAGAGATGTACGTATGAAACTGTTTTTGTGAGAATCAAATTGAATCAAGTCGTATGATAATGTCGGAATCATAAGGAAACTTAAAGACATTAGATTTGAACATAAGACGTTTACCGATAAAACACAACCGTGCGACCATCAACAGAGTTACAGTACTTTAGACTACTACAAGACTATTGCTGCGAATAAGGTATACTACAACGGCAGGTATACGCAGCATGAGCATCCTTATACCGACGGGATTCCGCAAAAGACAAGGCTTTGGTTGCACTAGTTTTGGATAGTTTATAAGTCTGTTACAACGAAACGCCTAAATTACATTAATGCGGGTTCGGAGTAGGTTCTCCTGCAACTGTGGTCCTGAGAATCCTACCGTCTATGCCAGAATTCTTTGTGATAGGGCAATCCTTCTTGAGGTGCCCTTATCTCCTCTAGGGCTTGCTTGTGTTGCCTGAGTTGATGTGTGTAAGGAAGGTTGTCACAGTAGCTGCTACTGCAGCTTGTAATGTAGCAGCGTCGATATGGGGGATGGGGGTTTCGTTGCTTGGTTGATTGTTTCCGGAGTGAGTGCTTCTGGTCCATTTGTTCCTCTTGTTCCTTTATGAATCTAGATCCTAATGTGCGTGTTTCAGCGGAACTTCATTACTCAGCCTACCACTCTGACCGATCGGGATCGTGCGGTTTTGGGTTTAATTACTTATGTTCTTCTAAATGTTAGCATATTCACTAGATGCATTAGGGCAGCTACGTTTTGAAGTTCATGGTTGAATTCACTACTAGTTTCTGAGTTTGGATTTGACTTGTTGTATGCGTGGTATTTCTAAATGATCTGTTGGGGGATACTACGGGAAGGTTGTAAAGATTCCTCATGTGAGTACTTCGGGGTTTTGAAACTAGAAACCAATTGGGGTTTGTGTGGGGTTTGTCATTATAAATCGATCGAGTTTCGTTAGTTGATGGTTAAAGTGAAAGGGTCCTTTATAACACATGGAACTGGTATGGGTAGGGCCACACCAATCCACGTCGAATGCCAATGTCGGTACTTCTCATTGTAAGATGTTCGTTAGTGGGATAGAGCATTCTACGTATGTGTTTTTAGTGCTTTTTAGTCTACCTCTATTATTACTACTATGAAAGTTTTGTTTAATGATTAGGGTGTTTGTTCGAGTAGATTTTTTTTAAACTTGTGACTCACGGAACTCTTCTGCGTTCCTACTATCAAATGGAATGTATGCAAATAAGTTATCAAGGAGAAACGTACCCAGAATAACCGTGGGGTCTGCAATAGCCTCCTCTTGGCCCATTTTGAATACTTGGCCTGCTCCACCAGCATTCATGATGATTAACTCCAGGCAGTCCCTTCGGAAGTGTCCCGTTACTCAGCATTCAAAACAAGCATGGTCTACTCCTACATTTGTGGCTGGAGCAGTTAGTTGGGCTAGGTCCCTGCAGTAGCGGACGGTGTGTCCCTTTCTATTGCAACTAACGCAATGCAATTCACGGCAGGGTCCGTGATGATGAAAGTTGCATCGGTTGCACTTAGGCTGGTTTCCGTTGTACGACCTTTTGGGTGTAGGGGTATGGTTTGTTGATAGCTTTTTGGCGTTTCTTTGAGTTGATTTGCCTCCCCTCTTGCTCCAGGGTTTTCGTTTCATGTTCTTGTGTTCACACCTTGCGGTATTCTTGTAGGTAGCTACTGGTAGGTGGTTTCGATTGTTTCTTTGATTAGGATTTTTGATATCGTTTCCTTCCCTGCTTGAGTTGACAGAGTTATTGTATGCTATAATGGCTGCCACTGTGGCTATAACTGTAGCTTGCAAAGTGGCGGTGTCCAATCGTAGGAATGGGGTTGCGTTGGCAAGTTGATTATTTCCGGCCCTTGCTGCGCCGCTAAAGTTTGCTTGAGACAGCGCAGCTGTTACTGCCGCAGCGATAGCAGATTGCACTATGTTGGGGTCATATTGAGGAGGTGGTGGTGGGGTTGCGTTTCTACGTGTTGATCTACGAGGAGACATTGTTCTGATAAGGAAATAAGAAGAACTATAAGTTTTAATGATTTGAAAGTCGCGCATTAGTGATTTGTTATATCAGAAGTTTGGTTTACCCCTGAATAGGGTTTTGAGTTCGACTCATAAGGAGAGTAGATAAACTCATGAATTGGAGGGCTATGCAAAGGGTTTAAATAAAGGAAATACATCATATATTATAAAACATGGTGCGTTACATTTTGTAGTTAGGAAAATTTTGACCTATCTAAAGGTCTCCGATTACAAGGTTAAGAAAAATAAGGACTTTACCCGAGGTCTTATGCTATGACAAACTTTTGGAAGTCAGACGGGTTTTATTTGTTACGCGAGCTGGCTACAGGGGCCTTAGATTCTGCCAACTGACGCTCCATCTCGAGCATACGTAGTTCATGTCTTGCTTGGCGTGCCCGGAGTTCTATCACTTCGGTTTGAGTTGTCATTAGCTCTCTCTGCAACGCTGCATTTCGATTTACGATTCTCCCGTGAGCTAATCCTAACTGTCGGATGCGAACTGTGTTGACTCCAGTGTTCGCATCATTTTCCTCAGTTCGATGGATGGTCGTCCGTCCTTGTTTACCAATGCGAGAATTCCGACGAACCAATATAGGAAGGGCTCTGTCTGCTGAGCCTCCCTCGCTTAGGTTGTAGAAGCTTCGGTCTCTGTTGAATGGAAGGGGTTGATCCTGTTCGCGGCTCCACCTATCCAGGTTAGTTGCCCAAAGGGGCGTCGAGCCATGAAATTCTGGTCGAGGATTAGGGTTTTGAATTGGAGTCGTTAAGGGTAGGTTATTGTTCTCGGGATCTGAGTCTGATTCTTCTTGCATTCCTTCTTCAGGATCATTCTCTATCCCTTCTCCATTACCTTGGTTGGGGTAGTAGGGGTCACCGAGGTGATGGAAATCCAGCCATTGAGTCTATACGAGAATAGGGTTAAGAATTGACTATAAGCTAAAGCACATGGAATTTACTTTTAAGTTTAAGGGTTGAAGGCACTCGAATACTCCCTTAGTATTCTTTAACGATATGCTTTTGGTAAGTTTTAAATTTGTTGTCCATTGCAGACACTCCTTGGCATACGTTAGTCGGCTCTTGGACAAATATAGTTGATCAGGCTATATTCTTCCCAGTTCCGATTACATGTCCCAAGGCATACTCGCACTGCACAACTTATTTATAATACTTCAATATTATTTAAATTATGATACTGACCATGTTATTAATATGAACTGAATGCATGCCTACTTTACAAAAACTAAGAAAATTTAATTTTAAAAGTATGACTCTTACTCAGAGTGTTTTTGCCCAGTTGTGTTTACAGTTGTATACCAAAATGGTTTAGATATACTTAATTCACTATAAACAATGCTCTGATACCAATCTGTCACACCCCCAAACCAGAACGGCGGAAACGTTCGGGGGAGGAGGACGTCATATTCAGTATCATAACAGTTCATAGAAAGGAAAGTACACACCACCATATATATTAAAGTTTCCAAAATGTTTACATAATTGTATTCGTTACATGTTCAAAAGTTAAATACATAAACATCTTTCAAAAGAAGTAATTAACATCAGCACGTTAATCTCCAAAAGTTGATTTCCAAATCTGCTTAGCGGTTCCCTGAGAATACAAGTTATTTCAAAGAAAAAGTGTCAACAATTAAGTTGGTGAGTTCATGAGTAGTGTTTTGAGAAAATGTACGCCATTCGAAAGTTCGTGTATGTTTTCCAGAAAACGCAGTGTTTCAAATGTAAAGAGTTATGATTTGTTGTGTTTTCCAAGAAAAACCCTTATTTTCTTATAAAAGTATGAAATGCATATGAATGTTCGTGTTATAAGTTGTAAGTAATTGCACCAGGAAAATCCCTTATTTTCCTATTAGTTGTTTGGTTTGTGTACAGGAAAAACCCTTATTTTCCTAACATAACTGGCAGTCTCCAAGACCGAAAATCGCAAGCAACCGACGTTGCTCAAAAAGTTGTGTCATAGTTTTACATAGTAAAGCTATACGAAGATCGCACTTGTTAGATGAAGAATAGTTTTAATAGCTACTCATTCATAAAAGCATAATACCATAATAATTGTATATCCGGTGAGTTTTATAAATATACTAAGCATAATATGCCTGTAGCGACGTTCTTCAGGCGTCGTAGCGTTATGACAACTGTCACCCCAAAAGACGGACCGTAGCTAACAGTCAGGGTGCGGGATCATGACTTCCCGTATAGATCTATACACATTTGACACGTTCTCCGAACGGGTGACTCTGGTTATAGACATGACTTGATGCGGTACCTTTTCGCAAAAAGGTATGATTTGAAGATGTACACGTCTCACGGATTCTCAACTAAGTCTGTATTAAAGTAGTAGTTTTGTATGCAAATTTTATCCTTTTTCACAATGTTTGACAAAGCATAAATCATAAGTTCTTTGAATGCATAAAATGATTTAATAAAGAATGTTACCCTTGATATGGTGTATTTGTATGTAAACGTATAAATAAAACATTATTTCTATTTATAAAACATATTGTATCCCAAGAGGGTAAAGTTGTGTTGTGAGGTGTTTTGCATGATAATAACTTCATAAGACAGTTAAAACAACAGTATGAAAAGTATATCAAAAGATCGATGTTTCACACGATTTTTGTCGTGTGTTTACTGGTATTCCCCCCTAAAAGAGTATTAAAAGCATTTAAAAACGTATTTAAAGTGTGTTTGCAGGGGTATGAACTCACTTGAAAGTTTGAAGAAAGCGAGCAGAAAACCGGGCAGAGTTTCGTCTCGGGAAACGGATTTTTCTCGGGATTCTCGGGAATCTCGGGAGTGTAAAACTTTCTCCCCACCTTGGATATGAAAACCGGGCCTTTGGGATGACTCCGAGGGTTGAAACGCAGAGCTTCAGCGCGAGAAAGGAAGGAAATTAGCAATTTTGGCCGGCACCCTCGCACCCCTTTTATAGGGCCTGGAAGCCTCGCGTACGCGGGGCGTACGAGACGTCATAGCTTACCGCATCCTCGGAAGAAACATCGGAGCGACGTGGACAGTTCGGAGCCCTTGATTTGAGTACGCGGGGCGTACGAGGGTACGCAGGGCGTACGAAGGATCGGACCGCTGACTCGTTCTTCGGATAATACCGGGGGTTTATATTTAAATTTATATTTATTTTAAATAAACTTCTAAAATTCATATCTCCTTCATACGAACTCCGTTTTCAACGTTCTTTATATCCACGCGAAGGTGAGACTACGATCTACAACTTTCGTTTAGACTCCGTTGGCAAATTATGAAATTATTTTTATTATTTATTTATTAAAATGACGTGATTAAGGAATTTCTTTAAAAATTCATAACTTCTTTATCTGACGTCGGTTTTTGCCAGACTTTTTACCGCTGAAATACCAATGTTGAGACCTTCGACTCTCGTTTAGGTCATTCCGGCCAAAAGTCGCTCGATCTCCGATTCGAGTTTTTACGTAACTTCGTATTGCCGGTTTTTTGTCGAAAAACTTAGAATGATCATAACTTCTTCGTTATAACTCGGAGTTTTGTGTTCTTTATATGCTTGGAAACCTTAAGACGATATCTATTACTTAGCGTACTCCAAACAGAGCCTTTGAATACTTCATTTTTCGATGATATTCTAATTACTTTTTCAAAGAGGTTACAAGACTCGAATTTCAAGGACATGAAAGGACGGGTTGTTACATAGGACTCCACGTCGTGGGCGTGAAACAATCCTTATTGGGCAAGGATTTCGACTTTACGCATACTCATCTTCCAGAATTTTCCATTCCACGTCACGTAAGAGATGTCCACGATGTGGATTAAGCTGGTTTCGTGGGTTTTGTTTTCTTTATTATTCCAAGCCTCCAAAGTTCCTTCTTTTGTTACTTTTAGTCCTTATTCTTCAAAATGACTTCTTTTAGCTACAGAATAGAATTTAATCTTATAAGTACCATTATTCAATGCAAATAACCAAAATATGTATAAAAATGTATTCAGATATTGCCTAAAAGTATCTATAAATATGGAAATATAAAAATACCCCACACTTATCCTTTGTTCTCCCTCAAGCAAGACAAATTATTTTTAATTCAAACCTCCATCACTAGTATCACATAGAACAATCCATTTTGAACTCAACCATTATACCAAGACCTCAATGTGTATATTTGTGTCTAAGGTCCTAATAACTTCCCTAATCCTAAATACTCATAATCATTATGAACCTTCACCCCTTAGCTTATACGATACTCATTTCTGCAACCCTCCGAATCAATCCTCAAAAATCTTTTCTTAAACTTAAGGTATTTTTGGTCAAGCTACCCAAGCATACACAATCTAGAAATTACAACTTTAGATACCACAATGGAGTTCTTGGAATTCTTCACTTCTTTTGATAATTGATCTTTGATTTCTTTGAATTCACCACTTTTTTTATTTTTGGTATCTTCAACTTTTTGATTCTTCATAATTTTGATTTTTGTATTTCATACTTGACTACTCCAAAATTCTTTCAACTTTTTGGTAATTTCTCTCTCTCTCTCTCTCTCTCTCTCTCTCTCTCTCTCTTTTTCAATTTCTCACTTTTTTTTCACTCAAATCCTTCAATTTTTGTATTTTTAATTTTTTATAATTTTCTAGCAATTTACTTTCTCGACCCCTTACCCTACACTTATTACATACAATGTCCTCATTGTATGCATAAAATAAATCGAAAGCAGTAAAAGGAATAAAAAGGAACAGACTCCCCTGGCTAGAAGTGACGAGATCGATTCTTCACAGTGTGGAAAACTTGAATATCTTGAACTTGGAATTTCTTCAAATATGAACTTGGATCTTTAATACGTGAATGTGTCGGCAAAATATGAATTCGAGACTTTAATCTTCAACAAATGTAGTGTAGAAAAGCTTCAAAGCACAATGGACCAATATAGGAAAGCATACACCACATTGCATGGTGTAGAGTAGAAGAAAAATGTAACTTCTGCATTCCACGTCGTGGTGTATGAATACACGACGTGGCTTCGATTAATACTTTTTTCTAAATTCGTGAATTAAACTCAATCCACGACTTGTTTTTGGTTTCAATGTTGTGGAAACTGGGCATCACATAAAGCACTTCTTCTTTAAATGTGTGTAATGTGAACTTGTGTCTTAATAGATTAAGACCATTCTTAACTGTATATTTCGTGACTCTTCTCTAACTCGTTTCTCTCTCGATTAACCCCACACTTATCTAAGATTGTGGGTCTCGACTCATAACTCTAAATGACACAACCTCTCTCGAAAACTTCTAACTCTTAACTTCTCGCTCATGAAGACTTACGAAATCTGCAACAAAACAAGTTATAGAGAAGAAAAGGAAATAAGCATCCATCATCCAGTTACAAGTTCCAAACAAATAAAAGGATAAAAAAACAAGTTCAAAAACCAAATGAAAATATAAAAATAAAAACTAATAATCATCATTATCGCCTCGAGCTCCACTAGTTCCTGCCCCATCTCCTTGTCTTGTCCATAGCTCTTCCCATGTTGGAATATACGTGCAATGAGGTGGCATCGTGGGAGGTCACTCCATATTTAAATGTATAGATAAAGCATCAAGCATTTGGGTGTTATAGTTAACAAATCCGTGAACATTTTCCAAATATAAACCAACCCGACTTTGAAATGGATTGATCGGTATACCACCCTCAAATGGTATAGGTGGTTGTTGTGGTTGTCGCTTCTCTCTTAGGGGTCTCATATTCCTCCGCCTAGGCCGAGGTTGCTCTACTTGTTGCCCTATTTGTTGTTCTTCATCCTCCGGTGGTATCATATAAACTCCTCCAGCATTCACTACAACCCGCATGTCACTCAAAACTTGCATAGTTAAGTCATTATCCCGAGAGCGAGTGAGATTCCTAATAAAATTAGGAGTTAAGATGCCATAAGACTAGGCAAGTTGGGTAACTAACTGTCCACCCGTGATGGGACTACCAGGTCTAGAGTCAGTTGCCTTTCTACCCATAAATCGTGCAAGCACATATGGAAGGTCACAAAAAACATCGGGGGGTGATTATGCTCCATAAATGAAACAAGTTTTGAAGAGGCACTTTATCTCCATGATTTTTATGATTGATCATGAAGGTAATGAGGTGATGCAAAAATGATACATGAGATTCAGAATTTGTCCTTTTCACGCATCACTAGAATTGTACTCGCGATTCAAAATAGTCCTCCAAAATTGGACATCAAAAATCTCGGAGGTGAAGTCTCGAACACACAGTTGCCATGTGAATTCCTGAAGACTGCATTCACGGTACGCACCTCCCAGTCTAAAAGCAAGTGCCCGATTGTAGTTTGGATCGATAGTGTTATCCTCAAAACTCACAGTTGCAAAGAACCCTACTAATAATTCCCGATAAACGGGGTTATTGAATAAAAATAGATTCCTCCACCCGTTCCTAGTAAATGAAAAGCCATCTGCCCATCCCCTACAAACATTTTTTTCAAATATCTCTCCAACTACGTAACCATACCAACCCCGCGTAACCACGCCCAATCCATAGTGGGAGCAACTGCAAACACACGATTATATAACCATCCCAAATGATTTTCAGAATTGTTCAACATTGCACAGAAAAGATTTTGCGGCAACTGATATAGCGGGTGAATACTTGCCACATCAATAGGGTCTTGTGCTTGAGGAACATCCCTTTGAGGACCCATTTTTTTTATGAAATGACCAACAACAAACAAAACAAACCAAAACAACCAAGATATCAATTTTAAAAGTAAAATAGGAAACTGGTCGCCCTGTTTCCACGTCATGAGTTTCATCTCCACGTCGTGGACCTGGTTCGAGATGGGATTCTGGAACTGTCCAACTGTAGTCAAAATTTATCAAAAATCTCACTTGGGGTTTGTTTATTTCATCAATCTATGGCCTTATATCACACATGCATTCGAAAATAACCAACCAATGGACTCAATTTGGGTATTTCATCTCTAAAGAAACCCTAACCACCAAATGCATAAAATGTGAAGAGAACTATAAGATTAGTGGATGTAATACTTACCAAATATTGTTAGGAGACAAAGGATGCAAAAAATTTTGGAAGAAAATGATAGAAAGTGGCAGAAAATCGAGTGTGGGGCTTGAGCTTTTCGTCTGTGCGGGTAAAGAGTAAACAAATGGGGAATGGTCAAAATGTTTAGTATAAACTAGTCCCCCCCCCCCCCCCCCCCCCCCCCCGTGTTTTTTAAAGTCCACGTCGTGGATCTGAACTCCACGTTGTGGGCTCATATGGTGGGCCGAGTTGAGGTTTTTAACCCATGACATGGAATTGAGGTTTTATACTTCAAATGTCCATTTTTAATATAAAAACGTTAATTTATTTACCACTCAATTTTTTTTAGGACCCCACACTTGTTTTTCACCAATTTCTTAAATAATTAAGACAATTCGATGATTAATTATCCTAAAAATCAACTAAAAGAAATTAAACTAAGTTAAAAAATGAAAAGAAATTCAAACAAAGCTCGGGTTTCCTCCCGAGAAGCGCTTCTTTTTATTGGAGTCATGAGCCACACTCCGTACCACCTTACGTTGAATTTGTCAGAGTATCTATCACCATTAGCACCTTTTTCTCTTTCCATTTCCTTTTATATGTTTGGACTCGTCTAAGATAAGCCTTTTTGGAATTTTCTTTCCTACCCTTTGCATTACCTTCTTCGAGATTTCTTTTAATTCCCTTATTCTCCACATGTTTAACTTCTTCATTTTTAAGGTCCACTAACATGTAACGAGCAACCTTAGAGGTATTAATTTAATTAATTTCTTGAATTGTATGTAGGCTATGATTAGGAGTTTGCATCTTGGATTGGTTTGGGCTCCCTTTTTAATTGGGCCGAGGTGTAAGCAGCCCATGAGCCGTACGCGGGGCGTAACCCCTTGTACGCTGGGTGTATAGCTTAAATGAAGCGCAGGGAGGAGGAGCGTACACGCAACGTACCTTATGGTACACCCAGCGTATGCGACCAGGTGACAAACCCTAATTTTAAGGGTTGAGATGTATTTAAACCCCATTATAGACTCCCACTTGGCCTCCTCACTTATCATTCACCCCAAAGAAACCCTAGTTCATCCCCCTTGCTCTTTGCTTGTGTGTGTTTGATCTTTGAGCTTATTTTGTGAAGAAGGAGAAGAAGAGGAGTGGTAGAAGAAGAACTTGACTATCTTGAGCTCAAAGATTTGGGATTATCTCTTCATTTGGCATCCAAAAGAGGTATAAAGCACTGAAGTTTCTTCTTCATATGCTAGATCTAGAGTTATGGAAGTTTTGTTACATTTTGGGCCCAAAGGTTGGACCTTTATCATAGAGATCCGTTTTTGAGCTTGGGATCTCCGTCCTCTAGGCTCAAAGCACCTCTTTAGCAATAAAGTTTTGATCTTGGAGGTTTGCATGTGGCTATCAAAGAGATCTAGCCATTTCTATGGAGTTAGGACATTACTTTTTTGAGATTTGATCCTTTGTGAGTCATCCAAGCCATCAAATAAGAAACTTTATGGCTTAGGACAGAGAATAAGTCGTGGATATGAAATTATAGCTTCTGAATTGATGAAATAAGCTCTTAATGGAAACCTGGCTTTTCAAGGTTGTACGCTGGGCGTACAAGGAGGTACGCACGACGTACCAGCCAGCAGCCAGTACGCTCAGCGTACATAGAGGTACGCCCCGCGTACGTGGTCAGTTTGGGCTTTGAGCATTTGGGCCTCGGTGTGGGTTGTGCTTTGGACTTAGAGCCTTTTGGGCCGATGGGGCCATCTAAAGTCAGTGCTTATAGGCCAAGTATGGGTGTGGGCCTAGTGTAAGGCCCAATAAAGAGAATTGGGCCCAATGTGGAAAATTGGGCCATTAGTGGACCTTTAGTGCGCCATTGGAGGACTTAGAAGGAATTAAGGGTTTGGGCCATGTTTGTGAACCACACCATAGTAGGGGTAAAATGGTCATTTTACCGATAGAGGAATCCCTATTCTGATTAAGTGTTTTTATATGTCTATGATAGCCGGGAAGCAGCCGGAGCAGCAGTCAGGGGTTCCCTCTTCAGGTGTTCAGCAGTTAGCATTGCAAGGTGAGTTTCCTTCTAGTAGGAACGGGTCTAAGGCCACAATGCTGACCCGTTTAGCTAGGAGTAGTTTCCGGACTTTGGTCCGATGTAGTAGTTAGTATGTTTGATGCCTTCGTGGCACAGACAAGATTTATGTGTTATGTGTTCCGGGCTATGGCCCGATGCAGTATACAGTTTATGTGTTCATGCTATTTGATATGTTTATACTATGCTACATTATGCTCAATCAGTTTCCGGACTTCGGTCCAATGCAGGGGACAAGGTCCCAGTCAGTTCCGGATTTCGGTCCGATGTAGTTATTTTCAGACTTCGGTCTGATGCAGGGGACAAGATCCCAGTCAGTTCCGGACTTCGGTGCGATGCAGTTTCCAGACTCCGGTCCGATGTAGAGGGCAAGGCCCTGGTTAGTTCCGGACGTCGGTCCGATGCAGTTTCCGGACTTCGGTCTGATGCAGTGGGCAAGGCCCAATACGGGTTTACATGTTATTGTATGGTATGTAGTAGTTTGGAGGAGCTCACTAAGCTTCGTGCTTACAATTTTAGTTTTGGTTTCAGGTACTTCCGCAAGTAAAGGGAAGAGCTCGGGATGATGGCATCGCACACACCGTAGCTTCAGTCTTTGTCCTTGGAGTTTGTTTTGATTCATAGTTTGATTTGATATAGTGCTTCACGGCATTTTATTATGAGTTGAGATATTTGATGTTTGATTTTATGATATGACATTCAGTATGTGATTTTTATTATATTTTAAACAAAAATTTTTGGGTCGTATTTTTGGATGTTACAAGTTGGTATCAGAGCCTTGGTTTGAGGGATTCGGATACACTCTTGGTTGTGTCTGAACTCAAACTAAGGAAATGGTAAAAAGGTTTTTAAAAGAAAAACATTTTTTTTGAAAAAGAACTTAGAAAGAAAAGAGTTTTGATAAGGAGAAAAGGGTGTGGTGCATGCGATCAGTCGAGCTCAAGTAAGTAATCCCAAATTACCCATACAAGTTTATGTTATGATTATCAGTTTAAGTTTCAGTAGAGCAACATGCTAGAATAGGACTAAGGATCTTGGAGGATGCCTTATGTGCCTGCTATATGCAATTCAGCTTTATGAGAATTGCATGCTAGTATTGAGTAGACAGCAGTACGATAGCCTGTTTAGCTTATTCCTGATAGTATGAGCTTACCATTGTATGCTAGTACAATTTCTCGTTATGAGGATAGAATTGCTTGAGTAGTTTCCTGTGTCTGAATGCTGCTTGCTTTGTGCTTTGTAGGACTCTTAGTGATGGGAGTTAGCCATTAGGTGAATACGTGACGTCACATGTGATCAGGGCTGAATAATCTCAGAGTGCTGGATTTGGCCCTATTGTGCAGCTCTTGTCTGAGTCTAACCGTTATGGGGATGAATCTTTTACTCGAAGGATTATCTGAGCCTCATCACATGTGATGGTATTCAGGTGATGGTTAATTGGCATTACAAGGGGCCTTCAGCAGCTGAGGACTGGTTAGGTGGAGTCAGAAGTTCCCTAGGGCAACCCTAGGATGAGAGCAGTAGAGATCAGCATCAGTAGTAGTGGCTAGGTGGAGTCGAGGCAATTCTTGAGGAAAGTACGGATAGATGTGGAAAGTAGAAGGGGCCCATACTATTGGAAGCAGAGGATCCGTACTTGAATCGAGGAAGGCTGAGACGAGACCGAAAAGCTGGTAGTAGTAATGATCCCTCGAGTCATATTAGTGTTCTGACGTTTATCGTAATGTATTTTCAAAATGGTGGTTTTGCGCCCTAGACCAAAAGTCGGCAGTTCAGGTGCCGGAGAGGGATCAGGACCAGGCCCGGAGGCCAGGCAGTCGGATGAGCAGACTAGGGAGTTTCTGTCTTCAGAGATTACGCGCATCATACTTGAGAAGACTCCTGTGATCTTTGGTTTGATCAAGGAGGGTATACTAGAGTTGATGGAGGAGAGACTAGGAACATTTCGTGCTGAGGTGGCGGCCATGATGGGGTCATGCACACTTACGTTTAGGAAGTTCCGGGCATGCGGAGCTCCAGATTATCACGGGGTGCGGGACCCCATAGCGAGAACTAGATGGTTGGTGGATGTGGCCAACGCTTTCCGCACGAGCAGATGTCCCGAGGGGGACAAAGTCAGATTGGCGTCCTGTCTTCTGAAGGACAGGGCACGGGATTGGTGGGAGGAGGTCGGACATGTCATTGGAGATGACGTAGCTTTAGATTCTATGACCTGGGCTGACTTTACTACCTGGTTCAGGGCTGAGTTTTCACCGGTTATTGAGGTGCAGCAGTTGGCCAGAGAATTTCAGGACCTCACCCAGACGACAGAGACAGTGGCGGAGATCACCACCAAGTTCAGGGAGAGGGCACTTCTCATTCCTCAGTATGCAGCTGATGAGGAAATGAAGAAGGCTTGGTATCATGAGATGTTGCGGAGTGATATCCACCAGTTTGTGAGCCGGTCTAGCTGTAAAACGCTGGATGACATAATTGCTAGGGCGAGAGAGAGAGAGAGAGAGAGAGAGAGAGAGAGAGAGAGATTGACCTTGAGATGGAAAGAAAGAGGAATCCGGAGGCGGCTCCAGGTTTAGGGAGTTCGGGAAAAAAGCCCAAGGGTTCAGATCACCGAGCTAGGAGTCAGCAGAGCCACGGTAGGTGTGGCAAGTGTAGGAGATTGCACGATGGGGCGTGCAAGGCAGGGAGTGCCGGCTGCTATAAGTGCAGCCAGACTAGGCATATGAGCAGGGATTGTACAGCCACTACCACCGCCATTGCGGCACAAGAATTGATTCGCTTTCAGTGCAATCAGAGGGGACATAAAAAGTCCCAGTGTCTGAGTTTAGCTCTTGCGGGGAAGGTGTCAGCACCTGCTCCTGCTACTTTGAGGACTACAAATGGCCGTCAGGGCCGAGTTGAGACGCTGGTGGCAAAGAGTAGGGCTTTTCAGCTGACAGCAGAGGAGGCACGAGCGACTCCTGACGTGGTGACGGGTATGTATTTTTCCCTTATCTTTGCATTTATTATTGATTTTTTCTTACGGTTATATGTTTTATATAGGGTCGTTCTCAGTGAACGACATTTCAGCTACAGTATTGTTTGATTCAGGGGCTACCCGATCATTCGTCTCTCTTGCACTTAGCAAGAGGTTTAGCAGAGCTCTAGGGGAGCTAGATTGTCCACTTGAGGTTGAGATAGCAGTTGATAGGACCGTTAGGGTTGCAAGGGTACACGGAGGATGTTCTCTACAGTTATTCGATGAGTAGTTTCCAGTGGACTTGGTCCCTATTCCCCTGCGAGGGAATAAGGTTATAGTAGGCATGGATTGGTTGAGCCCCAATGGGGTGGTGATAGATTGTGAGCTACAGTTAGTGAGGGTTCGCACTCCCAATGGGGGAGAGTTAGTGATTCAGGGTGAGAGGCCACAGCGCGGACCAGTTCTATGTTTAGCGGTGAGAGCGAGGCGCTATTTTCAGCAGGGTTGCGGCGGTTATGTTGCCTATATTTTAGATGCCCGGGAGAAGGGCAAGACGATAGTTGATGATGTTCCGGTAGTGCGAGACTACCCAGATGTATTTCCAGAGGATTTTCCTGGAATACCTCCCGAGAGACAGGTCGAGTTCGGGATTGACCTAATCCCTGGTGCGGCTCCGATAGCCAAGGCACCGTATCGATTGGCTCCCCCAGAGATGCAGGAGTTGTCTACACAGCTGCATGAGCTGCTAGACAACGGTTTTATCAGGCCGAGCAGTTCGCCCTGGGGGGCACCGATTTTGTTTGTGAAGAAGGAGGACGGGTCACACCGTATGTGTATTGATTATCGGGAGTTGAATAAGGTGACGGTGAAGAACCGTTACCCACTCCCAAGGATAGATGATTTGTTTGATCAGCTGTAGGGAGCGTCTTGATTTTCAAAGATTGATTTACGCTCCGGGTATCATCAAACGAGGGTCAGGGATGAGGATGTGCAGAAGACTGCTTTCACGACCCGTTACGGTCATTATGAGTTCGTGGTGATGCCGTTTGGGCTCACCAATGCCCCAGCCGCGTTGATGGACCTCATGAACCGCGTATGTAGGCCGTTGTTGGATCGATCAGTGATAGTATTCATTGATGACATCTTGGTTTATTCCAAGACTCAGGAGAAGCACGAGGAGCACCTGAGGGAGGTGTTAGAGATTTTGAGGAGGGAGAGACTTTTCGCGAAGTTCTCCAAGTGCGAGTTCTGGTTGTGTGAGGTGCAGTTCCTTGGACACCTCGTCAACCAGAAGGGTATTTTGGTAGATCCGGCCAAGATAGAGGCCCTGATGCAGTGGGAGGTCCCGAGGTCTCCATCTGAGATTCGGAGCATCCTAGGTTTGGCAGGGTACTACAGGAGGTTCATTCAGGATTTCTCTAAGATAGCAGTACCGCTCACCCGATTTGTTGGGGTGAGGTCGGTAAGCGTGTAATTGGGAGCACCGAAGTGGTGCTCAAGACGACAGAGTTGATCCAGCAGGTTCGTAGTAGACTGCAGACTGCGCAGAGTTGGCAGAAGAGTTACGCCGACAGGAGGCGATCAGACTTGGAGTTTCAGGTGGGCGACATGGTCCTCCTGAAGGTATCACCCCCGAAGGGTGTCATCAGGTTTCGGAAGAGGGGCAAGCTGGGCCCTAGGTTCATCTATCCTTTTAGGGTTTTGGATCGGGTGGGTCAGGTCGCTTATCGGTTGGATCTTCCACCAGAGCTTAGCCAGATCCACAACACTTTCCATGTTTCTCAGTTGAGGAAGTGTTTGGTGGATGAGCCATCAGTTGTACCCTTGGAGGATATTCAGGTTGATAGAAGCCTGAATTATATTGAGAGACTGGTTGCGATTTTGGATCGAAAGACAAAGACCTTGAGGAATAAGGTGATTCAGTTAGTGAACATGCAATGGCAGCACCAGAAGGGTTCAGAGTGGACGTGGGAATCCGAGGAGGAGATGCAAGAGCATTATCCGGAATTGTTTTCAGATTCAATGGCGGCGGACTTCGAGGACGAAGTCTGATTCAAGTGGGTGAGATTTGTAACGATCAACCTTGGAGGTATTAATTTAATTAATTTCTTGAATTGTATTTAGGCTATGATTAGGAGTTTGCATCTTGGATTGGTATGGGCTCCCTTTTTAATTGGGCCGAGGTGTAAGAAACCCGTAAGCCGTACGCGGGCGTAACCCCTTGTATGTTGGGCGTAATGCTTAAATGAAGCGCGGGGAGGAGGAGCGTACGCGCAGCGTACCTTATGGTACGCCCAGCATATGCGACCAGGTGGCAAACCCTAATTTTAAGGGTTGAGATGTATTTAAACCCCATTATAGCCTCCCACTTGGCCTCCTCACTTATCTTTCACCCCAGAGAAACCCTAGTTCGTCTCCCTTGCTCTCTGCTTGTGTGTGTTTGATCTTTGAGCTTATTTTGTGAATAAGGAGAAGAAGAGGAGTGATAGAAGAAGTTGAGTATATTGAGCTCAAGGATCTGGGATTATCTCTTCATTTGGCATCCAAAAGAGGTATAAAGCACTGAACTTTCTTCTTCATATGCTAGATCTAGAGTTATGGAAGTTTTGTTACATCTTGGGCCCAAAGGTTGGACCTTTATCATAGAGATCGATTTTTAAGCTTGGGATCTCCGTCCTCTAGGCTCAAAGCACCACTTTAGCAATAAAGTTTTGATCTTGGAGGTTTGCATCTGGCCATGCAAGAGATCTAGCCATTTCTATGGAGTTAGGACATTACTTTTTGAGATTTGATCCTTTGTGAGTCATCCAAGCCATCAAGTAAGAAACTTTATGGCTTAGGATAGAGAATAAGTCGTGGATCTGAAATTATAGCTTCTGAATCAATGGAATAAGCTCTTAATGGAAAGTTGGCTTTTCAAGGCTGTACGTTGGGCGTACGAGGAGGTACGCATGGCGTACCAGCCAGCAGCCAGTACGCTCAGCGTACATAGAGGTACGCCCCACGTACTTGGTCAATTTGGGCTTTGAGCATTTGGGCCTCGGTGTGGGCTGTGCTTTGGAGTTAGAGCCTTTTGGGCCGATGGGTCCATCTGAAGTCAGTGCTTATAGGCCAAGTATGGGTGTGGGCCTAGTGTAAGGCCCAATAAAGAGAATTGGGCCCAATGTGGAAAATTGGGCCATTAGTGGACCTTTAGTGGGCCATTGGAGGACTTAGATGGAATTAAGGGTTTGTGCCATGTTTGTGACCCACACCATAGTAGGGGTAAATGGTCATTTTACCGATAGAGGAATCCCTATTCTGATTAAGTGTTTTTATATGTCTATGATAGCCGGGAAGCAGCCGGAGCAGCAGTCAGGGGTTCCCTCTTCAGGTGTTCAGCAGTTAGCATTGCGAGGTGAGTTTCCTTCCAGTAGGAACGGGTCTAAGGCCACAATGCCGACCCGTTTAGCTAGCAGTAGTTTCCGGACTTCGGTCCGATGCAGTAGTTAGTATGTTTGATGCCTTCGTGGCACATACAGGATTTATGTGTTATGTGTTCGGGGGTATGGCCTGATGCAGTATACAGTTTATGTGTTCATGCTAGTTGATATGTTTATACTATGCTACGTTATGCTCAGTTAGTTTCTGGACTTCGGTCCGATGCAGGGGAGAAGGTCCTAGTCAGTTCTGGAATTCGGTTCGATGCAGTTAGTTTCGGAATTCGGTCCGATGCAGTTGGTTTCGGACTTCGGTCCGATGTAGGGGACAAGATCCCAGTCAGTTCCGGACTTCGGTCCGATGCAGTGGGCAAGGCCCTGGTTAGTTCTGGATGTCGGTCCGATGCAGTTTCCAGACTTCGGTCTGATGCAGTGGGTAAGCCCAGTACGTGTTTACATGTTATTATATGGTATGTGGTAGTTTGGGGGAGCTCACTAAGCTTCGTGCTTACAGTTTTAGTTTTGGTTTCAGGTACTTCCGCAAGTAAAGGGAAGAGCTTGGGATGATGGCATCGCACACACCACAACTTCAGTCTTTGTCCTGGGAGTTTGTTTTGATTCATAGTTTGATTTGATATAGTGTTTCACGACATTTTATTATGAGCTGAGATATTTGATGTTTGATTTTATGATATGACGTAAAGTATGTGATTTTTATTATACTTAAAACAAAAAATTTTGGGTCGTATTTTTGGATGTTACAACACCATCCTTTTTTCAACAATTGAACTCCTTAAGTTAGAAGTAACATCTTCTTCATCACTGGACACCAATTCTTCACTATCTGTACTCACCCAAGTTGTTAGGGTTTTATAAGCAATAACTTCAAAGACTATAGGAACAAATGCTCTAGGTTTGGTGCGGTTGACTTGTCGAATCTCTTCTTCCATAAGCTTTTCTATTCTTCAAGTTCATTCTCTTAATCGACATTGAAAACTTCACCTTGAACATCATCCCCTTGGAAACCATTTTCTACTCCAAAATTAGCTTCATCATCTCCAACTCTCAAGGTAAACTTGGATTCGGGAATATCAACAAAGGCTTTAGCAGTATTTAGTAGCAGGCGACAAAAAATAATTAGGACATTGTTGTCTTCTTTCATGTCTAACACGACAAAGTCAATTGGAAACAAGAATTTCCCAATTTTCACTAAAATATCTTCCACAATACCCATAGGATGTATCACTGAACGATTGGCCATGTGAATTGTCATTCTTGTAGCCTTCAAATTTGGAATATTGAGCTTTTGATAAAATGAGTAAGGCATTAGATTTATGTTGGCCCCAGAATCAGCTAATACATAAGTCTGTAAATTATTCCCAAATTCACATGGAAGAGTGAGGCGTCCATGATCTCCCATCTTCTTCGGTAACTCTCCCATTCTCACTTTAGAACTCTGCTCACATAGAATCACCTTGGAATTCTTCTGTAGTTGCTGGCGAGTATTGATTAAATCTTGTCAAAACATGGCATACTCGGGAACTTTAGATAACGAATCAATGAAAGGGGTATTTATTAGAATACCCTTTACTTGTTGCATAAACTTCAAATGCTCCTGTTCAAGTGGATGGATATTAGCTCTAGAAGGAAATGGTAAAGGAGGATGATAAGCAGGAACATTATCCAAATTTTTCTAATCAGACCTACCCCACGTCGTGGAGATTGGATCTCCACGTCGTTGTTTCGATGTTTCTGAAACTTTATTTTCTTCGAATTTAGACTTTTTTGGCTTGGGTCTGGTCTGAGATGGATTGACTTCAAGTGCTTCAAGGAACTCAGAAATAGTATCATCTTCAATTTCTATTACCATCACATTTGATTAAGGCCTTTTCTCAAGGATTTTTGGAGATATTTTATCTTGTACAAGAGTAGTTAGTTGACCTAGTTGGACCTTAATATTTTGGATCGATTCGTGATGATTTCTTAGCAAGGCTTGTTGTTTCTTCATGATATTTTGATGGTCCCTTATCACTGCATCTGTTTCATTGTGTCTTTTCTCGGAAGCCTCCATAAATTTATGTAACATAAACTCAAGATCAACCTTCTTTTCAGGAGGTGGTTGTTCTTTTTGGTAGAAGCCTCGGTCAATCTACCTATATTTCTCTTCTTTAAGCTTCTTATATTCGTCATATGGTAACCACTCCCTCTTTGGTTTCCTCCAATTTTCATCATACTTATCCCCACTCGAGTAGTAAACTTGCACCTTTTTATTTCCATGTTTATCCAAGTGGAAATCTTTTGTTAAGTGTGGACCATTGCACCTTTCACAACCAACTCTAATAGCATGAATTGATTGGTCCATCTTGGTCATTCTTTTATCTATAGTGTCAAGCATAGCTAGTATAACAACCATGTCTTTAGAATTTCCTCCCCCAATTCCTTTAGCTACATCATGTCTTGGATTATGGTATTCACGATAATACTTTGAGAACTCTTCAATCAACTCCTTTAATTCACCTAGATTTTTCATAGTAATTGATCCTGAAGAATCAAGGAGTTGCCTTGTCATGACATTTATCCCGTCATAAATGATAGACATTTCTTGTTGTATGAAAAGGTCATTTGGAGGGCATTTTCTTAGTAACCCTTTATAACGCTCCCATGCCCCATAAATTGACTCACCCGGATATTGCTCAAAGTGGGATACTGCCTTCTTGAGTTTATATATCTTTTATGGTGGGCAGATATGACAAGCCGTTATTTTTCTTAGTCAAACATGTCAAATAAAAGTCAAATTTGAATGTTTTGTTAATTTATTAAAGTTAGATTAATAATCTTGATATGCATAAACCTCTTATTAATAGTGTTGTAAAATTTTGAATTTAAAAACAGTCAAACCAAGAAGTCTCGCATAGGAGCCTTCCCACCAAAAACCTTCGCATAAGTCCAAACCCTTGCACTAAAAATCCTTTTCGGCTGCAAAACTGCGAGACTACTCCTTCGGACCGCAAACCACTTTCAGCCGTAAACTCTTCGGACAACAAACTATTCTCGGCCTAAAACTACTTCTTGGGTAGAGTTCCTGACCGAGAACCCCTAAATTCTATCCATTGGCACGAGATCCTAGGTGTTTTTTCATTCCCAACGAAGGTGTCCCATCATGTTTTCGGCCATATATATGTCACACCCCTTTAAAGTGGAAACACGAGGTGTGGCAGTATAAAGGGTCTCATAGCAAAACTTTAAAGACAACACCAACCAGAGTACTAAAAATCATTACAAATTTACAATAAGTTTGAACTACTTTTTAAAAGAAATTACAATGTATTTAAAAGTCAACACATGCAAATGCTCCTATAAGTGTTGTGTCTCTACGTGTCTCTTACTAGATGATTCTTGAAAAAGTATGTAAAATGAGTGTCAACTATAAAAATAGTTGGTGAGTACTCATAGATTAAAAATAATACTGGTTTCAATAATCATAATAAAAGTTTTGATAAAAGTTTCCATAAATAAAAGTATATTGCTAAAATGAGTTTTCAAGAATTGAAATAATATCCGTTGTTACACGGAGCAAACAATTTCATTGCTAAAACAACTATATAAGTTTTTAGTAATAAAAGTTTGTTGCTAAAATGAGTATACAAGTTTCGTTGCTAAAATGAGTATATAAGTTTTGTTGGTAAAGTGAGTATACAAGTTTCGTCGCTAAAATGCGATGTAAGATTCGTATGTGCATCAATTTTCCATCCATGAGTTCACAACCCAACCCAAATGACCGAATTGTGCCCTATTGACTACTATGTGTATCGCAAACATAGTGAATAAAATGGTAAAATGCACTCAAGCGAATCGTGCGAGTGAGGAGTTTTCTACCTCCTGATAGCACTATCCATAATAACCATAGGCTCAAAAGAGTTAATGAGTTGTGTCTAGAGATTCCAGAGACTTAACCACGATACAATCCTCATGAATTAAAGTAACATACACATACATACGAACTATAGCAACCAAGTTTCATACGAGTCAAAATAAATACAACGAACATAAATAGTTTAGGACATGCTTTTCCACCCCAAAACATTTAAAAATCGAAAATAGGGGAATGGTGAATACTCACAATATGCAAAATATAGCAACCAAGTTTTTACGATTCAATTAAAGATAACGGACAATAAACAATTTTTCGGACATGCTTTCCCACCCCAAAACATAAAAACCGAAAATAGGGGGAGTCGTTAATACTCACAATGCATTGAGATGATGCAAATGATGCCTTGATCTAAGTTCCACTTGTACCAGTACCGAATCCTATAATAATGGTATACGCTAGTGAGTCTCTACTCGAAATCTAATGGTAATATATACCTACTACTACAATAGAATTATATCAATATTGTGTCAAAATTTAATATTGATAAGTTTCAAACAATTTTCTGAAATGGTGAAATTTTATAACTCATGTGATTAAGACAATTTTGGATATTAATTTTTCCAGATTTTGTAATATTACTTAATGGTATTTCAACACATTTAAAGGTGTTTTAAGCTCCAAAAAATCCAAAATATTATCAAATAGTTTCCAAAAATCGTCAAACTTTTCATTTTCATTATAAATACGGTAGAGGTCTCCCAGAAATTTTCCCTTGAATTTTTGATGTGATTAACTATTTTTCCAAAATTTTAAGCCTTCATAACAATATAAACTTGTGAAAAATAGCATCCAAATGATAAAAATTCTCAAACTTTTTATAATACTGCCATTAGACATACTTAAGTTGGGACAAATATAAAAATGGATTTCTAAATTGTTTAACCCAATTTTATGATTTTTGTGCGTTTATTATAATAAAAATTGAAATAAATAGAAAACAGTTCCCAAAATTTCCCAAACTTCTTTTATTTACTGTTATCGAACATTCTGAAGGTGGGAAAAATATAAAATTAGATTTCTAGAGTGTTTAACCAAATTTTATGATTTTTGTGCATTTATTTTAATAAAAATTGAAATAAATTGAAACAAGTTTCCAAAACTACCCAAACTTTTAATAACACTGTTATTATATATATAGAAATTGTGAAAAATATAAAAGATATTTTTCAATTAGTCTTTTTATTTTTCTTTTTTTTTATCCTCTTAAAAAATCATTAATTGGTGAATAATTATTAAACAGTTAAAGTAAATTACCAAAATTTTTGTAAACTTCATTTATATTGTACATAATCTAGGAAAAATACCAAATGTGGTTTTTATCAAATGCAATTCAATTTTGTGGATTTAAGTGTATTTAATCTTAGAAAATAGAAGAAAATAGCATACTGAACATAAAACTCATCCATAATCTTATTTAGAGTTCCAATATATTATAAGATCTTCTGGTAAATTTTCATGAATTGTAGATGAGTAGAACTATTTTTCTCATTAATAGTCTATTATAAATACAAAAATCAGGGAAAATAGGAATGTATTATGAAAAATTCTGAAAATATGTTTCTGAGTCTTAAACATGGTGTAGGAGCTGTGAAAATTATTAGATACCCTTTTTACATTACTTAAAGTGGTTTTATGATTTATTTGAACAAAACAAAAAGAAAATTCAAAACCATAGCAAACAGTAACAAAAATTGATGAAACTCATTCAGCTATCATCATTCACATTAGGGGTCATCCACGAATTTACCTAGGATTTAAAAACCTCAGAAAGTATTTTATATGAATTATTTCCCTATTTTATTTCAATAATTATAATAATTGGAGAAAAATCAATTATTTTCTTAAAATTTGTGGAACATCTCATTTTGTTGATGGAATTCTGGGAAAAATTGGATTGGATCAAAAAATAAGTGTTAGATATTTATTTAGGAATAAATCCTCTATGAACCTATTTGAATGTTTTTTTAACAACAAACTTTGATGATCAAGCCTCTAAGCTTGAAGAGCATTACATGCATGTGTTTAAAATGTTCAAAAATCATTTTTAAAAGAAAACTTAGAGTGCATGTGGTGATTTTCCACCAAAACTTGTAGAAAAGTGCATTTTCATGATCTTGACTTAGGTTTAGGTCATTGGATTTCACCATTTACAACATGCATGTTGTTTTTGGATGAAATCCTACCACCATCATTATAAAACTGTGAGTGTGTGTGTGTATGTTTATGTGTTCATGATCTTTCATTTGAATGGAGTAGGAGAAGAACAAAAGTTGAAGGAAAAGTGAAGTAGAAATCGATTTTACCTTCAAGAACACCACAATATAATGAAGATTTCAAGTTTGAGGAGTGTTCTTGGGTTTGTTTTTTGGGAAATTTTGTGGTTCTTAGGGAGAGGAAGAGAGAAAATGGTGTTTGAGACTTGAAGAGTGAGAGAGAGAGAGAGAGAGAGAAGTGAAGAAGATGGTTGAGTGTAGGATAAAGGAAATGATTTAATTTTTGGGGAAGAGATATAATGGGAGAGGGAGGACAAATTTTTAAGAGGAAAAAGACCCCCTCTCTCTTACAGTTATTTATTTTTTCGTTAAATACCTTCAAAAATTTTATAAAGTTTCAATTTTTTATAAAATATGCACATTAAATCAACATTTGTTTACAAACTCTTAATTTTTATTTCTTAAAAATAAGCTTAAATGTTAATAACCCAAACTTTTATTTCTAGATCGTATTTCCCTAAATTTAATTATTTTAAGATAATATTATAAGGTTCATAAATATTTTTATAGAATTCTTGATGTTAAATTTTATAAAATTTTGGTTTTAGGGCTTTTAGGGTTTTTAGATTTAATAAATCTTTGGATATCGAAATCAATAGAATCTTTGAGACTTCAATTTATCTTATGGAACTATAACTCTTTTATAATTATAAAGAATGTTTGTAACTTATTTTATCGGTTTATTGACATTCTATGTAGTGATTCCGAGATTCAAGCGAAATTGAGGAATCAAGTATACTAGTCCTAGCTTTCAACTTTGACTTAAGTTTCTATGAGACTTTGACCTAATTTCTACTTATAGGTCAAGTGAATGATGTGTGTATATGATTCATGAAATGTTGTTCAAACCAAGGAATGACCCGAATATGGATAGTCTCTACAGTTAAGTAGTTGTAGAATTCACATAACAATGTGAAATCTAAGTACATTATCCATCGATTCTACTTGTTTCCTAGTTTTTAGTAGGTTATAACTTAGCATCTAGTTACAAAGCCTAGTATGTGTTGTGCCTATATGTGCAACTAAGTTTATTCAAATCTATAACCGACTCGAATTTTGATGGTTGTCACAATATACACGGGGACCGAAATCAATACCTCATTATCACACCTCCTAGCCGAAAATCACCATTCTCTCTCAACTATCATCCGAAAGTTACTTGACTCTTCATAGGATCATACCGAGTTCTTCAAGTGTTCTTCATTCCATCAAGCAATCATCATTCCATCTCTTTAAACACAACCGAAAACACCTTGTTCCTCTTGGTTTCACCAAGAACACTAAAAACACCACTTGATCATCAAGTGACCGAAAACCCAAAGGTGACCAAAATCACCTATCACCCTCACGATTCCATTCTAACACCCTAATTGTAAGTGATTCTTACTTTTTTAGGCTATTCCGTATCATATTTACCACTATTTTCACTAATCATATATATATATATATATATATATATATATATATATATATATATATATATATATATATATATATATATATATATATATATATATATATATATATTGCATGAAATGCTATCAGGACTCAGTTTTTGTTACGCGTTCTAACTCGTGGAATTAACTCTACTACACCGTATCTTCACTCGAACACTCACATAAGGTGAGTTCATACCCCTACCTTTTACCATTTTTAAATGATTTTAAGGGGAGAATACAAGTAAAACACAAAATAGTTGTGTTAACACTTACATGCGATTACAAACCATATTCATATATATCTTTAATTGTTTTCAAACTCTTAAATTTTTGTTTTTATCAAATCATATTCATATATATATATATATATATATATATATATATATATATATATATATATATATATATATATGTGTGTATGTATAATTAGGATTTAACAGACTTAGGACTATTGCTTGTAAGTCCCTAATCTGCCTGTGTATCAATCAGATCCGTTTAATGGTGCGGAATCCCAATCAAACGAATGATGTCAGATAAAATAGAAGAGAAGAAGAAGAGGAATAAGATGAATCTCAATGTATTAATGAATAGAATGATGATCCGGATACAAGAGATTCACACACACACACACACACTAACACACAATAGTTCTTCTATCTCTCTGTCCGTAAACTCTCTAGGGTTCATCAATCCCTACCCCTCATCCTAACACCTCTATTTATACTTGGAATATGGGCCGGATAACACATGGGCCGTAAATGAGTTTACGACCGTAAGGTGTTTACGGCCGTAAACTAGACCATAAATTCATAAATATTACAGAAAAATACAATTGCCCAGAAAAGTAACGTATAAACCATATTTTGACCCAACAATCTCCTCCTTGGTTTATAGCTTTCTTTTCTTAATTGACGCAACAAGCTCCCCCTAAAAAGTAGCTGACTCTTCTTGTCAATCTTCAATGAGAGCTTGACTTTAGCTTTAACCTTCGATTTCTTCACAACATCAGGATGAACATATGAATCTTCAATGAATGACTTCATCTTGAGCACTTGAGGTTTTCTTTAGAATTTCACATTGAACGCACATTGGGTGAGGAGTCTTGACGTACTGATTCTTGAAAGATGGCACTTTCAGCTTGAGAATATTCAGAGAGAACAAATCTTCTGGATCACTTCAGCAGGTACAACGATAGCAACAGACTGATTGAGGAGGCTTCAATGCAATCCGTCACATAATCTTCAATTTCTGCTTCACCTTGCTTATGCGGTTGAAAGATTGAATTTGAAAGAATAATCTTCATTTCTTGCTCCTTTGAATGAGAATTCTTCGATGCTCACGAACAAAGCCTTTGGCTCAGAAATCTTCAACACAAACTCCATGAGTCTTATCTGTACCTGAAATCACTTTTCAAGATAAAACAAAACTAAAAGAAAACTTAGCACACAAATTAAAACAGAAACAAAAATATTTTTGGATTTTTTTGATTTTTATGAACAAGAAACAAAACAGAAATAACACTTTTTTTGGATTTTTAATTTTTCTGATTTTTGTTTGTTTTTTTTATTATTTTTTATTTTCATTATTTTTAATTTTTAATTTTCCGCTAATATTTAAATTAGAAGAAACTATGACAAATTTAACAAAAATAAAATTGATATCTATAACAACAGCAAAATTCAGGTCAAAATTTAAACTTTTATAAAACCGTAATTAAGTATACTAAGTGGTAGATATTGTAACAAGGTTTTCATACATATAAAGAACACTAAAATCCGAGTTATAACAAAGAAGTTATGACTATTCTATGTTTTCCGACAAAAACCGGCAATACGAAGTTACGTAAAAACGCGAAGTTTCAATAAAATACTTTTTGACCTTAGGTGTCTAAATGAAAGTCATAGATATCGTTAAACTACAAACGTACATAAAAAGAACGCTCAAATCGGACATCGTATGAAAAAGTTATGAATTTTTAACGAATTTTCTTACCCGAACTTTTAAAAATAAATAATAAAAATAATTTCGGAATTTGCCGATGGAATCTAAACGAAAGTTGTAGATCTTAGTCTCACCTACACGTGGATATAAAGACCATCGAAAACGGAGTTCGTATGAAGAAGATATGATTTTTCGAAGTTTATTATATAAATTATATAAATTTAAATCAAAAATCTGTAAATATCCGAAGGGGGAGTCAACATCCTCATCTGAGTTACGCGCCGCGTAACCTCGTACGCCACGCATACGTGAAGGCCTTGGTCTCGGTCCGTCCACGTCACCCCTATGCGAGCCTAGCCTATCCGTCCCATCCGAAGCGAAGCAGTCGAGGACTCGGTCATGGGTGACGCACGAGTACGCCCCGCGTACCGAGGCTTCTCAGACCACTAGAAATAGAGATGCGAGGGTTCCGAAAAAATCACCCCCATTTCTCTCATTTCTCTCACAATCTTGCCTCGTTTTCCATGCCCGCACTACCCCGAAGCACTGATCATTTTGCTCACGTCCCGAAGGTCGATTTTACTCCCGAGATTCCCGAGAAAAATCCGTTTCCCGAGAAGAAACTCTGCCTGGTTTTCCATCTCGCTATCTTCAAACTTTCAAGTGAGTTCATACCCCTACAAACACACTTTAAATACGTTTTTAAATGCTTTTTATACTCTTTTAAGGGGGGGGGGGGGGGAAATACAAGTAAACACACGACTAAAATCGTTTGAAACATCGATCTTTTGCTATACTTTTCATACTGTTGTTTTAACTATCTTATGAAGTTATTATCATGCAAAACACCTCACAACACAACTTTACCCTCTTGGGATACAATATGTTTTATAAATAGAAATATGTTTTAATTATACGTTTACATACAAATACATCATATCAAGAGTAACCATCGTTTCTAAACCGTTTTATACATTCAAAGAACTTCTGATTTATACTTTGTCGAACATTGTGAAAAAGGATAAACTTTGCATACAAAACTATTACTTTAATACAGACTTAGTTGAGAATCCGTGAGACGTGTACATCTTCAAATACTACCTTTTGCTAAAAGGTATCGCTACAAGTCCTGTCTATAACCAGAGTCTCCCGTTCGGAGAACGTGTCAAATGTGTATAGATCTATACGGGAAGTCATGATCCAGCGTTCTTACTGTTAGCTAAAGTCCATCCTTTGGGGTGACAGTTTGTCATAACGCTACGACGCCTGAAGAACGTCGCTACAGGCATATTATGTTTAGTATGGTTATAAAACTCACCGGATATACAATTATTATGGTATTATGCTTTTATGAACGGGTAGCTATTAAAACTATTCTTCATCTAACAAGTGCGATCTTCGTATAGCTTTATTATATAAAACTATGACACAACTTCCCGTATAGATCTATACACATATGACACGTTCTCCGAACGGGAGACTCTGGTTATAGACAGGACTTGTAGCGATACCTTTTATCTAAAAGGTAGTGTTTGAAGATATACACGTCTCATGGATTCTCAACCAAGTCTGTATTAAAGTGATAGTTTTGCATGCAAAGTTTTATCCTTTTTTCACAATGTTTGACCAACATAAATCATGAGTTTTTAGAATATATGAAACGGTTTAACAACGAAAGATGCTTTGTTGTTACTAAATACTTTGTATAAACCTATTGCATGCAAAGTATAACAAGAGTTTTTGCATAATAGAACTAAATCACAAGTGATTCATTTGATAGAAACGAGTAAAGGAGATTTTTATGAAATACACGATAATAACGGTATGTTTACTTGTATTCCTCCCCTAAAAGAGTATAAAAGCATTTAAAATGTATTTAAAGAGTGTTCGAAGGGGGATATGAACTCACTTGATAGTTTGAAGATAGCGAGATGGAAAACCGGACAGAGTTTCGCCTCGGGAAACGGACTTTTCTCGGGATTCTCGGGAGTAAAATCGACCCTCGGGACTTGAGAAAAAATGACCAGGGCTTCGGGTTTGAACGGGCACGGAAATCGAGGCAAGATCGTGAGAGAAAGGAGAGAATTGAGCATTTTTTTTCGGAAAGCCTCGCATTCTATTTATAGGGGGGGTCTGAGAAGCCTCGTACGCGGGGCGTACACTCGTACGCAGCGCGTACGCATACGTCATGCATTACCGAAGCCTCGACTGCCTCGGCTTCGGATGGGACGGCGGGTCGGATGGGACGGCGGGTCAGACGGGTCGGTCGGACGGGCGGGTCGGACGGGTCGGTAGCCTCGCATAGGGCGACGTGGACGATCCGAGGCCAAGGCCCTCGGGTACGCAGGGCGTACAGGGGTACGCGGCGCGTACCTCGGATGAGGACGCTGACTCCTCTTCGGATAATACTTGATTTTTGAATTAAATAAATATATAATTTTTTTAATAAACTTCAAAAATTCATATCTTCTTCATACGAACTCCGTTTTCGATGGGCTATATATCCACGCGTAGGTGAGACTACGATCTACAACTTTCGTTTAGACTCCGTTGGCAAATTCCGAAATTATTTTTATTATTTATTTTATAACTCATCGTGTTTAAGGAATTTCTTCAAAAATTCATAACTTCTTTATCTGACGTCGGTTTTTGCCAGACTTTTTACCGCTGAAATACCATTGTCGAGACCTTCGATTCTCGTTTAGGTCATTCCGGCCAAAAGTCGTTCGATCTCCGATTCGAGTTTTTAGCTGTCTGCTGCTAAGCCGAACTTGGAAAAAAAAATCTAAATTTCAATATACGAAGCCGGATTTGAGCATTCTCTTTAAGTATGATCCCGGTTTAATGATATTACACATAGTAGGAATTTAAATAGATACTTTTTGGGGCATATTATTCTCAAAGTAAATTTTATTACCCCAAGATGGTTACAATACTTGACTTTTTAGGTCAATACAAAGAGTTGAAATATCGGGTTGTTACAAGACTCGCCGAGTAGGATCGCGGTTTGGACGCGGGTTCGCGCCTGGACTCGGCGAGTCCAAGGAGTGGACTCGGCGAGTCCATGCTGTTTAATGAAACCCTAAATCCCCGGGTTTGGAGCCTATTTAAGGGCACTTATAGCCTCCCATTGCGGCTACCAGTCCCTTGAGAGAACCCTAAGAGAGCTAATTCATTTTGGGAGAGAAGAAGTCACTTTTGGGCCTTTGTATTCCTTGTTTAGCAAGAAGAAGGTGGCAAGAGCAAGGAGGAGGTGAGATTCTAGCAGATCCAGAGTCCAGAGGCTTCATTTTGAGGTAATATTCGAATCTCCTTCAGTTTTAGGGTTGATCTTTAGAGTTAGGGTTTTATAATCCCTTTGAAGAGTGATTATGTGAAGCAAATGGTCCCTCTTCGAGTTTCTGCCTTGGATCTGGACTCAAAGAGGTCCAGAGACCTTAACCCTTGGGGCTTTTTAAGTTATTATGGAGTTATTAGACCTAGGTGGTCATTTTTGGGACCAAATCATCTTTTGATGCCTTGTGGGGGTTATACAAGCATCAAGTTCCAAACTTTACGTGACATTCATGCTAGGGGAGGCTAGATCTATGGTTTGGGAAAGCAGATCTGACCTCAGAAGGTCAATAGAGTTTGTGCATGGCATGAACTCGCCGAGTTGTTCTTGAGACTCGGCGAGTAGGGTAGGGGTTTCACGTAAAGTGTTCATCGAGTGGACTCGCCGGGTTGGGGTTTGACCCAGTGAGTCAGGGAGAGTCATTATGGGGCTGATTCAAGCCTGCACTCGCCGAGTTGTTCTTGATACTCGGCGAGTTGAGTCGTGGTGGCCCCGCGATTCATGCCAGGTGGAACTCATCGAGTCAGGGAAGCACTCGACGTGTTAAGGGAGGATTCTAGGGAGTCAGTGAACATGTATAGACTCGCCGAGTCGCTCTAGTGTACTCGCCTAGTCCGGTCAAAGTTGACCGTTGACCGTTGACCAGAGTTGACCAGTGATGACTTGATAGGGGTAGTCAACCTTAGTTGTGAAAGTGTTAATTAGAGATATATTGTGTTATAGGAGGATTATAGCTCGGAGGATCGAGCGCGAGTGATTTCCGAGATTTTGCGAGTTATCGAGATACGCGAGGTGAGTCTTCTCACTATACTTTACCTTGAGTTGGTAATCAGAGTTAGGTGACAGAGTATTTGTATGCTATATGTATGTTATGTGTTGTACTGCATTATTTCTATGTGATTTATGCTGTGCATGTTTATAGAGTTGGAACCGGAAGGTTCCCAGAGTTAAAAGCAGAGGGTTCACAGAGTAGGGTCTACGGACCCACAGAGTTATAGCCTCGAGTGGCTAATATGTGTTATGTGTGGTATTTTGGGGAACTCACTAAGCTTTGTGCTTACAGTGTTGGTGTTATTTGTTTCAGGTACTAGTGATGACCGTGGGAAGGCGCCGGCTTGATCAGTACACACACATGGGATTTTTCTGATATGTGATCTTGGGATTCTTTGTATGACATGGATTGAAGTTTTAAACATTGATGTTTTATGAAAATTAAATGAATATGTTTTACATTATGAGAAAAATTATTTTGAAATTTACGGTGTTACAAAATACGCAAATTTAAACTATCCTAAAACAAAAATTAGTCTTTAAAGTGAATCAGCTTAAGAAAAACTCAGGAGTATAGAGAAGAAAACGCAAACCGTAATTCACCGATTGAATCTGCATTCAGAAGGTCTGAGAACAACACGTATAATCTCAAAACAGATCCGAAAATTCTTCATGTCATTAAGCACTAACCCCGTGAGTGATCACTTCTTTTCTTCCCTTCCCGCAGAGGAAACATTCTCCCAAATAATGTTCTGAGTGTTGTACAGTTGAGAGATGTCTCCTATCATGTGCCTGGAACAGCCACTACCAACAAACCGAAGTATGATGATATGCCTCCATGGCTGCTCCAACACAGAGCGGGATCAGTTGGTCTTTGGAACCCAGTCCATTTTGAAACTGGGTCGACCTTTGTCGTCAATGCACGATACACTCTACCATGACATATCCTGCTTGTCACAAACAGAAGACGATGAAATATTAGAGTCATTAGACGATTTGGGAGTTTTCACCTTTGGTACCCATTGGTAGTTGGGTTTAACCCATTTCTTTTTCGATCCGATGGGTGCCTCGGCACTTGATTTGGAACTTGAAGTCGGCTGCCAAGATGACTTTGACCTAACCGGTCTTTGTTTCACTGGAGCATCTCTTGGATTGGACTTCTTGGCCGACATTTCCTTCTTTCCCTTAGGATTCAGATTCTTTGCCTTGTGGGTTTGATTCTTGGCTTTGTACGTGTTTCAGTCACCATTGTCTGAACGTGACCTGGAAGGGTTTCTTTTGAAGTTTCTCCCACTTGGCGCGTTTTTCCATCCTTGTGCATAGTAGGGAACATATGCACGATTAGGACAATTTCTGGCAATGTGTCCAGGTGTTCCACAGTGAAAACAAGTCTTTTTCTTCACTGTGAAGTTATTTATTCCTACCCCTGGTGGCGTATCCTTGCCTTGTCTCTTACTGTTCCCAGATGCACGCTTGCAATAGGCACTCTGTTTCGCTGGAATTGGTGGCCTGTATTTACCAACGGCAGGTTGATTAGAAGCAACATATTTAGAGTTCAAGGAGATGTTGGTTTGCTCAATGGTTTTCTCCTTGTTCTCATCTTCTGCTACTTTTCCTGCACATGAAGTAGAATCATTAGTATTTTCAATATTAATAACTCCTCCTAACACAAATCCAGCTCATTTGCGGTATCGAAGATGTGGCTCCCTGTCAGTTTCGTCCTGTGTCATAGGGATGGATGTGTAGTTATGATTATAAGGAGGAGGTACACTATCATACCCTAGACCCTTGTTTTCATTTTCTTTGAATTTTAATTGGGTTTCATATAAGGACTCGACTGTCTGACTTGACGCAGCATAATTTTTGAAACTGACATTAGTTTTTCCACACTTAATTTTTAAAGCGTCAAGTTCTTCAGTTATAGCAGCGAGTTGTCTTTTAACATAATCATAATTTTCACACTTGTTGCTGTACTCTTCCTGAAGTTTCCTAAAGTCCTTGGTTTTTGCTTCTAACTCAGCCTTCAGGGGTTTCTGTCCTTTCCTGAGTTGATATCCTTCATATCTCAGTTCCTCAACTTCTCTTTTAAATAAATCAATTTGATCCTGAAGAAATTTAATCGTATCTTCACATGATTGAGAACATGAAACTTCACATGAATGAGAACATGACACTTCATTGACCGGAAGGTTTACAGAACTCTTAAAAGCGTCAAGCTCTTCAATTACTTCAACAATACTAAGACGATTGAGATCTTTTGTCTTCTTGATGATAACTACATTCATATCGCACGATTTTGGAAGTGAATTTAGCAGCTTTTTATTTATCTCAGACTTAGTCAAGAAGATCCCGACTATATTCATTTCAGTACTAAGTGTAGTAAATCGTTGTAACTGAGCTTCCAGGGTTTCTCCAGGGACATAATCGAACATGTTTAAATTTTGTCTTAACATATCCTGATGACTCTCTTTCATGTTTTCAACTCCCTCGTAGACCTTAAAATCAATTAAAAAGTACAACTAGAAGCCAAAATCAAACTTAAAAGTCAAACCCTTTGATTATAAATCTCAAAAGTCAACCTTAAAAGTCAAAATTAAAAGGTTAAACTCAAAAGTCAAACTTGAAAAAAGTCAAACTTAAAAGTAAAACCGAAAAGCTAAATTTGAAATTTTGAAAATTAAACGAAAAAGTCAAAGTTTAAAGTCAAAGGTCAAACTTGGAAGTCAAAATCAAAATTTAAGATCAAAAGTCAAAAAAATAAAAGTCAGAAATTAAAATATAATTTTATTTATTAAATTTAATTAAATTTAATTTATTTATTTATTTATTTATTATTATTATTATTATTATTATTATTATTATTATTATTATTATTTATTTTGGATGAAAAAAGAATTTAGAATTAAAAGAAATTGAGTTTTATGGTTAAAAGTGTAAAAAATGAGAAATTTGAACAGCGAAAGAAGCTTTATGAATTAAATTTGGAAGGTAAGTAACAAAGTGTCTTCTAGCTGAATTGGTAAGCCGTGAGGTTTAGTTGGCAAGAGACCCGGGTTCGATCCCCGGCTCCTCCGAAATTCCGATTTTATTTTATCTGTGCGAAGCGAGGCTGGTTCTTGCGAGGCTGCTGCTTGCTAGGCCAAGGAGCTATGCGAGGACGATGCTGTTGAGCGAGGCTGTAAACCACCAAGTCCGAGTCCGACGCCGTAAACTCCGAGCCGCAAGCTCGGACCGTGAATCCTCGGGCCGCAAACTCCGGAACCCTAGCTGCCGGCCGTGAACTGTTTCCGGCAGTAAGCTCCAGCCGTGAACTCCGAAACCCTAGCCGCCGGCCGCAAACTCCGACCAAAAACATCGAAAATGCAAGAATATTTCAAAGATCTAGCCGTGAACTAGCCGTGAACTCCGAAACCCTAGCCGCCGGCCGTGAACTCCAAAACTCGATCAAAAACCCTTTTTTATGAAAAACACGAAGAACAAACCCCCCTTATTTTTCAAAGATCTATCCAAAAATGCAAGAATATTTCGAAAATAAGATCAAATAATCCTCCAAATCTGACAAAATTGACTGATACAACTTGTCTCTGATACCAATTGTAAGTCCCTAAATCCGCATGTGTATCAATCAGATCCGTTTGATGGTGCGGAATCCCAATCAAACGGATGATGCCAGATCACAATAAGAAGAAAAGGAGAAGAAGAATAATATGAATCTTTGTTTGTATTGATATGAATGATGATCCAGATACAAAAGATTCACACACACATAAAAGCTCCTTATTCTCTCTGGCCGTAAACTCTCTAGGGTTCATCAATCCCTACTCCTCACCATAGCACCTCTATTTATACTTGGAATATGGGCCGGATAACACATGAGCCGTAAATGAGTTTACGACCGTAAGGTGTTTACGGCCGTAAACTAGACCATAAATTCATAAATATTACAGAAAAATACAATTGCCCAGAAAAGTAAAGTATAAACCATATTTTGACCCAACATTGCTCGTGCCTTGACTCCTGTTCCTTGTTTGGTTGTGGGTTTAGGGTAGGATCACCGGTCTGACTTTCAGTTAAACCTTAATTATACATGCCAAGTATATATATTATTATTAAATTTATTTCAATAACATTGTTAATCATTTCAATACAAACCTAACATTTTTAAACTAAAATTGGTATAGTTTTGAGATCCATTCACAGTATTATCTAGTTCAAACAATACATTACATGAATCAATACATAAGTACAAATTGCTTTTCATTACTAGTACATTATTCATTTAGAAGAACAAGAGAAACATATACACACTATACATAAACGAGTTAATACTAGAATATAAGATACTACTTCATGCTACCTAGTAAGGTTCATGCTAAGATAAAACCAAAGTCTCCTGGAGGGAGAGCATGAATTTATTTATAGATCTATATGGGACTGACATTCCCGCACCTCGGCTGTTAGTTATAGTTGGACCGACAGGTTTACATGTGACAAATGTCATAACTTTTCGACGAATGAAGAACGTCGAGTAGTACACTAGTCAGTTTTTCATGGTTATAAACTCATTCACATTAAATATTAACTAAAACATTCTTGTTTACAAAACAAACATTACTTCAGTGTTTTTATTTTAAGTAATAGGACTACCTATCATTACTTTCTAGAATTATTACAATATAGAGTTCATATAAGTGCAACACACTATTTTCTATCAAAGAAAACATACATTTATGGAAAACACACTCACACACTATTTCAGAGTACAAACTCATACAAACATTTTTGTCTTAAGGTCTAAGACTGTTTTTCATTTAAATAGAGAAAATATGAGATTTTTTGCTGAACATACTAACATTTTCATGGAACAAACACAAACTTCAAATACTAAATGCTTATGAACTCACCAACTTAAATGTTGATACTCTCTTTTCAAAATAACTTGTATTGTCAGGGAACCAGTAGACAAGTACACTCAACCAGGTTTTTGAGAAGACAGAGCCTATTCAAGACTCTGCTTTTTATTTTGCTATACATTTTTGGTGTCATATAAACAATACACAGAACATACATGTATTAACTATTTTAAATGCAATGGATGTTGTTGCTTGTTTTACTATTATGCAATTCTTATGATATTGTACATGACGTCATCTGCCCCTGAACGTTTCCGTTGTTCCGGTTTAGGGGTGTGACAGATTGGTATTAGTGCATTGTTTATAGTGAACTAAGTATATCAAACCATAAAAAGATATACAACTATAAATGCTATTGGGCTGAAGTGCTTTGACTAAAAGTATAATTTTAAAATCTAACTACTTTTATAAAAAAAAAGTATACTAACATACATGCATACATAGTTGATCAGTATTATAGCTAGAACAAAACAAAAGTATTATGATTGTTGAACAACACGAGTAGACCTTGGGATATATATAATCATGTTTGGGATTTAGATAGCCTGATCAACTATATCTATTCGAGAGGTGATTAGCATATGCCTGGGAATGGTTATGGTATTGTAACAAGTCAAAAAACTTACCAACTCTCACTACAAAGGAACACTAGAACTTAACATAAATTTAAATACTATAGGAGTATTTATAGAACGATAACACCAGCTATAGATTTATTAATATCTCTTACACCCCTATTATCAAGTAGATATAATGGTTGGATTTCATCTACTGGGAGACCCGTACTTTCCTAATAAGGGGAATGGAGGATGGCTCGAAGAGGAACCAGAGGACGAGCTTGTAGCTCCAATAGAAGAAGACTTCGAGGAAGAAGATGAAGAGGATATTCAACAAGACTCTGAGTCGGAACCAGAAGTCTATGATCCACCTCATGTTGCCAAAAATCCAATCCTTGACAGAACTTCCAAGGTCCGACACCTTAGTGGGCAACGAACTTAGAGGGGTGGAGTCATGAACAGGGTCAACAACTTCCCTATAATGGGGACCAAATCTTTTACAACCTTAATGAGGGAGGCTAAGTAGACAGATCCCTCCCTGCGTTAGTACGTCGAGTTGATCATAACGACAAACAAGAGAGAGCAGCCATCCACCGAGTCTGTGACAACCCGCAATTTCCATTCTGTACAAACCATTTGAAGCCAATAGAAGTAGAACAGTTACAGTGAAAATTCAGACTTCGAGTATAAGTTTGGTAGTTTTTCAGGATTTACACTTAAGGAGATATCAGGAGAGTGGATGCACTAGGGTTTTGTGCAACACTGTTATTCCAATACTCTAAGATATTAGAGTTCATTCCGGGAATAAAAATATTTTCTGCCGAAAATCCTAGGACTATATATAGAAAACTGAACCATATTGGTTCATTAGTTACCTTTCCATTTAGAGAAAAGTCAAAATTCTCTCTCACGGATCTTCGGGTTTTATCCCAAATTGTGAGTACTTCGATCTAGTTATATAATATAGCTTAGATTGTAGTTCATAACATCAAAATCATGCCAAAACCCCAAGATTTGGTAGTTTACCACCCAAGAAGACTTGGGGAGTAAACTCCATTTTAAGGGCCAAAAGTGTCCCAATGACCCTCAAAGCCTTACAACTCAAACTAGAAGCCTTCATTACAATGTTTAGTCTACAAAAAAATTAAGAATCAAAGGTGAAAGTGAGTTCACGGCCAAGGAAGTTCTTGGGCCGTGAACTCCATTTTAGGTTGCCAAAATGCCCTAAATGCGTTCATTGAGCCAAGAGACTAGCATAGCACATTACCTTTATGTGTCTAGGACCCAAAACAATCAAAATACCAACACTTATGGGTGTTCATGGCCGCAAACACATGGCCAAATGGTTCATGGGCCGAAAACACAAGTTAGGGTGTTTTGATGCCACAAACACTTCCTAAGGCTTAGGTTTGAATTTAGACATGTACCCTAAAGTGTTTATAGCCTAGAAAACATAAGGAATCACAAGTATTGAGGAGTTTACGGCCAAGACAAGTTCTTGGGCCGTAAACCCCTATAAAGGGGTCAAATGACACCCTAATTCCTTCCTTATGCCTAGAACCCAACATAGATCATAACCTTGAAGTGTTAGGAACCTCAAAAAATAAATTGGTACTCCTTACCATGTGTTTATGGCTGTAAACTCATGAGGGAGTGGTCCCAGGGCCGTGAACATCAAGCAAGGCCATTTTAAGGCCTTAAAACCACCCAAACACTTGTTTAAGACTAGAAGCTCTTCACCACTTGAGTTTTAATAAAGTTAGGCTTCATTTAGAGACCCTAAAGAGAGTTTACGGCCAAGAGTTTACTCCCCTGGGCCGTAAACTCCAAAACATATGGTCGTTTGACCATAAACTCCCATTAGAGGCATTGCACTCCTTTGTTACAACCCATTTGCCTCTTAGCACTTGACCAAAAGTGTTTTCCTCGCATTAAAATGCTTATACTTGTATAATTAGTGTTTTAATCACTAATTACTTATATACATATGTCTTCATATGTAATTAGGATCATTGTGAGTGGCTAAAGTCTTCACTTGATACCAAGCACTTGTCCGATTCCTCCTTACGATAACAGTCCGTTCAATTCCAATCACTTACTACAGGTGAGTTCATACCCCTTAATTAATGCTTTAAACTGCTTTTAAATGTTTTATGGGGGGGGGGGGGGGATACAAGTAGAATCATGCTAGTTATTATATCAATCACATGTGATTAATAAGTAGAATTATGCTAGTTATTATATCAATCACATGTGATTAATATGCAACATTCAAATGATTTACTACACATTAAATGTTTTACCAAACAGGTTCTTCAAATGATTTTCTTAAATGTTTTATATGTTTAAAAATCCTTATTAAACTGTTCATTACACTGTATGATCCTTTTCAAACCATTTTACTCCGATCTGTTTTACTCCAAGCTATTACCAAATCGTTTTACTTCAAACTGTTTTCACTTCAAACTGTTTTATCGATTTACATCAAGTCGATCTTCTCTTAAGATAATAATTATGTTCAAAGGTTTTACAAAACTTATTTATGCTTTTATATTATAAATTGCATGCCTCTATATGTATAGTTCTATAAGAAATGTTTAAAAGACTTAGGAAGGCTATCCACCCTATTTCCTTTTCGCGCTTGAGATGTGGTCTGGTGGGATATCGAGTACTCGTCCGAAGGTCGTTTAAATATTAGTTATATAACATATGTACATATATAGTCATAAAGGCCCTTCCAGTTCATCCCATGCCCTTGGGTAGTAAGGGTATACATCCATGTTCATACTTACCAGTTAGATTACTAGTAAATTACCATATGGGTGGTTTAGGAAGATACTAGAACTATTACTAGAACACAATATCATACTATGAGTCAGTTCATTCCTGAGTTAATACTTACTACTATGAGAACATATACAACTATAGTATGAGAACATATACAAATATACTAGAGAAGAGCATATACAACTATACTATAGAAGAACATATACAACTATACTAGAGAAGAACATATACAACAATACTAGAAAGAGAACATATACAATGATACTAGAACGAGTACATTACTATACTTGCTAGGTAGAGAGCACGTACATTACAGCTAGAACAGTTCATTTCATTACATATATATGAATACGTTAATAATTGTGATCCACTGTATCGGAGCATGCCTTAAATTTCATGGCCTGAGTTGTAGCCAGAGTCTCTTGGAGGGAGAGTGTGAGTTTGCGTGTAGATCTATACTGGATTGACTATCCTACACCTTGCTGCTAGCTACAGCCGGACCTGCAGGTCTGCGGGTGCCAAACGTCATTCCGTTTTTACGACGTACATTTGTCGTTGTTTATCTAGTCGATAGTATGGTACAATTAATCACATGATGCCTTAATATAAATCCGGTTTAAGGTAGTTAGTACAACAGTAGTTCCTATGATACAACACTACAGTACTACATTAATTTCCCCTTTTCATATATTTAGTGATCATTTCACTTAATCATTTAATGTAAAAACTATATTTTGATAATGATAGTTACACTTGGGAAAATTACACACTTTTACAAGAAACGAACATTTAGAACAGTTAAGTCTTGGTAGAAGACTACATTGAGAACAGTTAAGTCTTGGTAGATGACACCATTATATAAAAGTAGAAATCATAGGGATTTCTAGGGTTTTTCAAACGTTTACAGTTGTTTTACAAACATTTTTATACTTACAGTTCATCTACATTTTACCATACTTACAGTTCATTTACAAACAATTGCTTACATACAAATTAAGACACTAAAATACTTATGATCTCACCAGCTTTAAAGCTGATACCCGCTTTCAAAATTACTTGTATCCTCAGGTCATCTATAGACAGGTACCGATGCAAGGTTTTGAGAAGATGGAGCTCGTTCAAGACCCATCTCTTATTTTGATTTATGCTTTAGTATTTATCAAAATTTGACAGAACACACTTGTATAATAATTATATTATTAATGCAATGGATGATGTTGTTGCTTGTTTACTACTTTACATTGTTGTGATACTGTACATGACGTCCTCCGCCCCAGAAAGTTTCTGCCGTTGTTGGTTTTGGGGTGTGACAGAGTCGTGGAAGTTGGTGCTACCACGGTAGTCAACACATTTCGCCTCTGCCACCTTAGTGAAGACCAAGAGTTAACCAGGACTCACACTGATGCATAAAAGAAGGAACTGGCTGCCAACTGATCCGAGGTTACAGAAGTTCGACAGTGCTAGACAACATTAGAGAGGTTTGTGTTGGAAACAGAACACCAATTGGATGAATCCAGGTCTGAAACTAGTACAAAGCAGAACAACACCCTTCGCGAGTAGGTCATACCCTACTCACTCTTTTGGATATAGATTATGTCTACTTATAGACTCTAGTATTATGTTTTATGTCTATGGTTAGACCTCAGAATTTCATTTTCGATAGGTCCATAAGCTGTCAAGGTTTTCTCGTTAAGTTGGTATGTTGTAGACCTACTTTAAGGTCAATTTTTTCGAACTCTATACATCTAAATATACCAATGAAATTGACATGCATTTTCTTTTCTTTCCAAAGATCACTATTAAATTCTTGAGGTTACTTTACAGATTACTACTTGTGTTAGACTCTATTTCAAATTCTTTGCATAATACGTATTGAACCAATGTGAATTTGGTTCATAGTCTCCCTTGTTATAATCACTATTGAATTGTTACCACCATTTCATCTTTACAAACATTATAGCTAAAAGATTATGCCATAGAAATCAATTAGGCGCAACAAAAACAATCCTCCCATAATTCTAACTCCACCGCCGCCATCCCAATTTGATCTTGTATTTTTCCAACTTGCAGTATCCGCGACTGTGACAACAACCTTAACCCAAATCAACGCTAGTGGCACCAATAGAGCTGGAACCGGTATCAAATCACATCATGGGGATTGTCATGGAAATCCTAGGGAGTGTACATACAAGGACTTCGCTAACTGCAAACCCAAGACCTTTAATGGGAGTGGAGAAATCATTTCTCTACCGCAATGGTTCGAGAAAATGGAGTCAATCTTCGAGATCTATTCCTACCCTGAAGGTAGCAAAGTGAAATTTGTTGCCTGCACTTTCACTGATAGGGTCCTCACATGGTGAAGTAGCCATGTCAAGTCGCTTACACTCATAGTTGCTAACTCATTGAGCTAGGAGAAGTTAAAAGATCTAATGTTGGGGGAGTACTGCCCGAGAGGCGAAGTACAAAAAGTAGAGCAGGAACTTTGGAGCGTTACAATAACAGGCTATGACATAGTAGCTTGCACTACTAAGTTTAGCGACCTAGTGGCGTTATGTCCAGGGATGGTCCCCATTGAAAGTAAGAAGATTAAGAGGTATATATATGGGGGCTATTACCTCCAATTCATGGGAATGTTTTGTCTTTAAACCCCTCTACATTGGTTAGTGCCAAACACTTGGCACAGAGACTCATTGATCATGGAGTTCGTTCACACATAGCAACCTCTGTCCCCGAACAAGCCAAAGCGAATGAAAACAAAAGGAAGTTTTGGGACAAAAAGAGGAAACAAAGGACACAGGACTCCGCTAAGAGATAGCAGATTGTGGTTGTTCATACTGCAACAACTCTTGCTGCCACTACACCAGCACATTAGTATGCTGGAAATATGCCAAAACGCAGCAAGTGCCATTTCCATCACAACGGACCTTGTTGGGAGATGCACTGTGTTAAGTGTAACAGGAAGGGCACACTTCCCATTTCAATAAGGCACCGGAAAAACCGATCACCCAGGTCCCTGGCATAGGAGTAAGCCAGGCATGCTACGGGAACGATGAAATTGGGCACTTCAAGTGGAACTGTCCAAGGGCAGAAAATGCTAGTGGTGTGGGGAGAATCCTAGCAATAGATCATGAAGAAGCTGTGGCAGATCCCACGATGGTCACGAGTACGTTTCTCCTCAATAACTCTTATGCATGCATACTCTTTGATAGTGGAGCAGAGAGGATTTTCGTGAGCCACAAATTTGAACACTTCCTCAAACAACAAGCACAAACACTAACATAAACATTTGTCGTAGAAATGGCAAATGGCTAACAGCAAGACTGAGAGCACTAACAATATATATATATATATATATATATATATATATATATATATATATATATATATATATATATATAGGATGCACATTCACTCTAGATAACTATTCTTTCCAAATCAACCTTATGTCGGTCTCAAAAAAAAGTTTCGATGTCATCATTGACATGGATTGGTTGATTCATCATCTTTCAGGCATCCTATGTTATGAGAAAGCCGTTCGCCTTACCCTGCCGAGTGGTGAAACCTTAGTTTTTTATGGCGACAAACCAGGCACGAACCTTCTTATCATATCGTGCATCCAAGCCCAAAAGTACTTACGAAAGGCATAAAGAGCATTCCTGAGGTACGTGATTTTCCGAACATCTTTCACGAAGACCTTCCTGGAGTGCCACCAGAACGCTAAATCGAGTTCAGAGTCAACTTGATTCCTGGAGCTACCCCAGTAGCCAAATCGCCTTATCGTCTAGTGTCACACCCCAAAACCATGAACGCCGGAAACGTTCTGGGGCGGAGGACGTCATGTAATGTATCACAACAATGTAAAGTAGTAAGCAAGAAACAACATCATCCATAGCATTAATAGTATAATTTTAATTACAAGTGTGTTCTTTCATAATATAAGACAACATAATGAATAATCAAAATAAAAGACGAGTCTGAACTGCTCCGTCTTCACAAAACCTGATCGTCGTACCTGTCTGTTTGAGACCTGAGAATACAAGTTGTTTTGAAAGCGAGTATCAGCCAAAAAGCTGGTGAATTCATAAGTATTAATGTGTCTTTGATTTGTAAAACTTGTAATGAAAGACTTGAAATTGTTTTGAAAGAAAGTTCGTATAAGTATGAAGATGTTTGTAAGTAGTTGAAAGCGTTTGGAAAGCCCTAGGAATCCCTATGATCCCTATAAAAGAAATCTTCTACCAAGACTTAACTGTTTTGAAAGTAGTCTTCTACAAAGACCCGACTATTTTGAAAGTAGTCTTCTACCAAGACCCGACTGTTTTGAAAGTAGCCTTTACCAAGACCCGACTGTTTTGAAAGTAGCCTTTACCAAGACCCGACTATTTTGAAAGTAGCCTTCTACCAAGACCCAACCGTACTACTATTATTATTAATATAAGAAATTATATCCTTAGGTACTAGGATTCTCAAATATAATTCACCTCATCGGTTATGTGAATGTGTCACAAGATAAAGGTAATAATATAAATAACTTAAGTATTACCCTTTTATACTAGGATAACTAACAATGTTAATTGTAGACATCCGTAGATGTACATTTACCTCTGTAGCTAACAACTGGGTGTAGGAATAGTTAGTCCCTTAAAGTATACCTATAATTGTATCAACCGTAGACATCTGTAGATGTGCATTTACATCTGTAGCTAACAGAGGTTTTAGGAATGGTTAGTCACTTAAAGTATCCTTTGGTACTAGGATATTAAGTCCAATCTATCTCATCGGTTATGTGAATGTATCACAAAATAATATAAGAAGGAGAATTATATAATAGTATCTACACATATAATATGTAATAGTAACTCATCATATATTATCTACGTAAAAGTATCCGTGTAAGAGTATCTATGTAAACGTATCTATGTAAACATACTCATGTAAGCGTATCTATGTAAACGTACTCATGTAAGCGTATCTATGTAAACGTACTCATGTAAGCGTATCTATGTAAACATACTCATGTAAGCGTATCTATGTAAACGTACTCATGTAATATGTAATGTATTAGTATAGACTCATGAATGAACTGACTCTTGTGTGATTCCTTGTACTTGGAATGGTAAGTAGTATCTCCTAACTATACCTATAATAGTTACTAATGGTGTACGTGTATAATCGAAAGTATGCCTTTGCTACCCAAAGGTACTAAACTGACCGAGGAAAACTTTTATGTCTACATATGTATACATGATATATAACAAATATTTAGATGATATTCGGACGGATAACCGATACTCTATAGCCACATCCCAACGAGGAAAAGGAAATAAAGTGAACTACCTTCCTAAGTCCTTTAAACATTACTTATATAAATATACATATATGGGCATGCATTTGATAATATAAAAGCAGAAAAGAAGTTTTGTAAAACCTTTGAAAAAGGTTAATATCTAAGGAAAGATCGACTTGATGTCAGTTTATAAAACGATTTGAAAGTATTAGTTTGATAAAACAGTTTAAGTATAAAGAAACCTTTGTTTGAAACACAATTGTAAAGGAGTTTGAAATGAAACATACATTTTTTAATAAACAGTTTAATAAAGACTTTTAAACATATAAAAATGTTTAAGATAAACATTTGAAGAAATCTATTTGGTAAAACAGTTAACGTATAGTAAATCCATTTGCAGGTTAATTATTAATCACATGTGATTGATATAATAACTAAACATGATTCAACTTGTATTCCCCCCATAAAGCATTTATAAACATTTAAAAATATTTAAAAGGTTAATTCAAGGGGTATGAACTCACCTGCAATGAGCGGATCGGAAGGAAGTGTCGGACAAGTGCTTGGTGTCAAGTGAAGACTTAGACACACACAATGATCCTAATTTCATATGAAGACATATGTATATAAACAATTAGTGATTATAACACTAATTAAACATGTATAGACATCCTATTGTGAAGAAAACACTTTGGTCAAGTGCTAGGAGGCTAACGGGTTGCAACAAAGGAGTTCAAGGCCTCATACGGAAGTTTATGGTCCAATGACCATGTTTGTTGGAGTTTACGGCGTAGGGGAGTTTACTCTTGGCCGTAAACTCTCAATTGGTCAACAAAAGGGGTTTAAAACTCTAAGGGCTTAAGTGGTTAAGTGCTCCAAAGGTCCTAAAATGACCTTGTATGGTGTTTACGGCCCTGGGACCACTCCCCCATGAGTTTACGACCGTAAACTCATGGCAAGGAGTACCATTTCGTGAATTGTGGTCCTTAGGTCAATGGTGTAAGGTTCTATGTCACTACCCAAGGCTTACTAAGGTGTTAGGGTGCCATTTGCATCCTTAAAAGGGGTTTACGGCCCAAGAACATGTCTTGGCCGTAAACTCCTTGAATCCCATGATTTCTTATGTTTTCTAAGCTCTAAATATGATAAACCTAGTATATAATGAGTTGGATCAAGAGTACTTACCATCTAGGAGCTTGAATGGTCGGTTTTGGCCAAGAACACTAGTGTGTGTTCTTGGTGAAACTTGAAGATCTACAAAATGGAATGATTTCACGGATGAAATCATGTAAGATTACTAGTTCATGCAATATATCAACTAGTTAAGACAATAAGCTTACGAGATTTGAAGATCGGGGACAAAGATCGGGATGATACTTGAGAGGATTTGGGCCAAATGGAAGGGAGGAATGAACAAATGACCACCTCTTCAACATATAAGCAAGAGTTTATGGCCCACATGGATTTTACGGCCGTAAACTCCCATGTGTTAGCCGTGAACTCCTTGCATGGGTGTTTAAGGTCATTTCTTTGAGGTAAAACTTCAGTTGATAAACCCCGACAATTATTCCTTAAGTGTACAAGGCTCAGAATGCTCAAATAAACTCCTAATTGTGCTAAAATATAACAGCAATGAGTTTGACTTTCAATGAAGTGTTAAACTGAATTGGATGGAAAATTTTGGGTTGTCACATCTAGCACTAGCAGAGATGCAGGAACTATCCAGTCAACTGAACGAACGGCTCAGCAAGGGATTCATTAGACCGAGCTTCTCACCCTGGGGAGCACTGGTCTTGTTCGTGAAGAAGAAGGATGGATCGTTCTATATGTACATCGACTATCACGAGCTAAACAAACTAACCATTAAGAACCAATACCCTCAACCATGGATATACGACTTCTTCAACCAACTTCAAGGATCAAGCTACTTTTGAAAGATTGATTTAAGATCCAGGTATCACGAGTAACGAGTTTTAGAGGAAGATGTTCCCACAACATCCTTCTAAACTCGTTATGGTCACTACGAGTTTGTAGTGATGCCTTTCGGATTAACCAATGTACCCATAGTGTTTATGGATTTAATGAATAGGGTGTGCGGTCCTTAGTTAGATGAGTTCATGATAGTATTCATTGACGACATACTTATCTACTATCATAGTAAGGAGGAACATAGTATACACTTACAACAGATCTTCGAAACACTACGAGCAAAAAAAGCTTTATGCAAAGTTCTCAAAGTGTGAATTTTGGACTCGAAGAGTCAAATTCCTGGGTCGCGTGGTCAGCGAAGAAGGAATTCACGTGGAACCTTCCAAAATTAAGGAAATTGAGAACTGGTCAGCACCAAGAACGCCTATGGAAATCCGTCAATTCTTAGGCCTCGTTGGCTACTATCGCAAATTCATACAGAACTTCTCAAAGATCACAAAGCCACTTACCACCTTGACCTAGAAAGGCGTAACCTTTGACTGGGAAGAGAAATAAGAGAATGCATTCCAAACGCTAAAGAAAGCCGTATGCAACACACTGATATTGTTCCTTCCTAAAGGGATAGAAGACAGCTTAAATCACACAAAGTCAACTACACTACTCATGATCTTGAGCAAGGAGCAGTAGTATTTTCTTTGAAGATCTAGAGACACTACCTTTATGGTACAAAGAGAACTATCTTTACAGACCAAAAAAGTCTTCAACATATATTCGACCAGAAGGAGTTCAACATGAGACGGCGAGAGTGGGTCAAGCTACTAAATGACTACGAATGCGAAATTCATTATTATCCTGGTAAAGCCAATGTAGTAGTTGATGCTCTTAGTCGGAAGGAGTACTTAGGTTGTAGAGCCAAAGCATTAACTATGACAATCCATTCACATCTGTCCACACAAATCAAAGAGGATCAGCAGGAAGCCTTGAAATCAGAGAATGTTGCAGGTGAAGCCTTAAGAGGGATGAATAAGAACTTAGAAGTCAAGAGTGACGGAGTCTGTTATCTCATGAATCGGATCTAGACACCGAAGCTCGGTGGGTTCAGAGACGTTTTCATGAATGAAGCCCACAATACTTGATACTCAGTTCATCCAGTTTCGGACAAGATGTATCTAGACCTCAAGAAGTTATATTGGTGGCCAAACATGAAAGCAAAAATTGCTACGTTTATGAGCAAGTGTCTTAATTGCACCAAGGTTAAGGTAGAATACGAAAAGCCCCCAGGTTTACAACAACAACCGGATATAACTGAGTGGAAGTGGGAGCGGATTACAATGGATTTCATAACCAAGTTACCTAAGACAACGAGTGGCCTCGATACTATTTGGGTTATCGTTGACAGGTTAAGCAAGTCCGCGCACTTCCTGCCAATTAACGAAACTAACAAGATGGAGAAACTGACTGGAACATACATTAGAGAGATCTTACGACTGCATGGTGTACCCATATCTATTATCTTTGATAGAGACAGTAGAGTCACCTCAAGATTCTGCCAGTCACTACAAAAATCCTTAGTAACTAAGCTGGACATGAGTACAACCTACCACCCACAAACTGATGGGCAAATTGAGAGAACGATTCAAACATTAGAAGACATGCTGAGAGATTGTGTGATCAACTTTGGTAAAGCATGGGATATCCATTTGCCATTGGTCGAGTTTTCATACAACAACAGCTAACATACTAGTATTAAAGTTACTCTATTCGAAGCCCTCTATGACCAGAAGTGCAGATCCCCTCTGTGTTGGGCTGAAGTGGATGATATGCAGCTAGCTAAAGGACAAGTTCCTGACAGCACTCTCACTGGCCCAAAAATCATTAGAGAGATGGCTAAAAAGATTTTTCAGATTTGTGAATGATTGAAAGCCTATAGATACACAAAGAGAAGCTACGCAGACAAAAGACAAAAACCCTTGGAATTCGAGGTTGGTGATTGTGTTTTATTGAATGTCTCACCCTGGAAGGGCATGATACGATTCGGAAAGCGTGGCAAACTAAATCCATGGTACATTGGGCCTTTCAAGATCATCGCTAGAATCGACCCGGTAGCTTAAAAACTCAAACTACCCCGCAACGTACACCCTACCTTCCATGTATCTAACCTAAAGAAGTGTTTATCTGATGAGACTCTTGTGATCCTACTCGATGAAATCGAGATAAATGAGAGCCTCAACTTTGTGGAAGAACTAGTACAAATCATAGTTAGGGAAGTCAAACAAACCAAACAATGTTGTATACTTATAGTGAAGGTTCGCTGGAATGCCAAGCGGGGACCTGAATTCACTTGGGAGCGGGAAGATCAAATGAAACAAAAGTAACCACAACTTTTTCTGTAGTCCTTGTGTATCACTTTAGACTTAATTTCGGGATGAAATTCCCTTTAACGGGGGGATGACGTGACAACCCGTTATTTTTCTTAGTCAAAGATGTCAAATTAAAGTCAAATTTGTATGTTTTGTTAATTTATTAAAGTTAAATTAATAATCTTGAGATGCATAAACCACTTATTAATAATGTTGTAAAATTTTGAATTTAAAAACACTAAAACCAAGAAGTCTCGCATAGGAGCCTTCCCACCGAAAACCATCACATAAGTCTAGACCATCGCATCGAAAATCCTTTCCGGGCCGCAAACCTGCGAGACTACTCCTTCGGACCGCAAACCAATTTTGGCCGTCCACTGTTCGGACAACAAACTATTCTCGGCAAAAAACTACTTCTCGGGTAGAGTTCTTGACCAAGAACCCCTAAATTGCATCCATTGGCATGAGAACCTAAGTGTTTTTTCATTGACGACGAAGGTGTCCCATCATGTTTTCGGCCATATATACATGGGGACCGAAATCAATACCTCATTATCACACCTTCTAGCCAAAAACACCTCTTTTTCCCTCTCAAGACCACAACCAAAAACCACCATTCTCTCTCAACTATCATCCGAAAACCACTTGAATCTTCATAGGATCATCCCAAGTTCTTCAATTGTTCTTCATTCCATAAATAAATCATCATTCCATCTCCTTAAACCCAACCAAAAACACCTTGATCCTTTTGGTTTCACCAAGAACACCAAGAACACCACTTGATCATCAAGTGACCGAAAACCCAAAGGTGACTGAAATGACCTATCACCCTCACGGTTCCATTCTAATACCCCTAATTATAAGTGATTCTTACTTTTTAGGCTATTCCATATCATATTTACCACTATTTTCACTAATTATATACATATATATTACGTGAAATGCTATTAGGACTCGGTTTTCTTATGAGTTCTAACTCGTGGAATTAACTCTACTACACTGTATCTTCACTCGAACACTCACATATGGTGAATTCACACCCTATATTTTACCATTTTTAAATGCTTTTAGGGGAGAGTAAAAGGGAAACACAAAATAGTTGTGTTAAAACTTACATGCGATTACAAACCATTTTTAAGATATTAATGCTTTTATAAACTTATTAAACTACTTTAAACTATTTTCAAACTCTTAAATTGTTGTTTTTATCAAATCATATTAATACTAGATTATGACCCGGGTTAAACGCGGGAAACGCATAAATAAAATATAAATGTATATAGATATTGCAAAATAATTATAAAAAAATCAGAGTTATTGATATTATTGAAATGTGTATAAAATACACTAAGGTTGGTAAATATATATAGTCGTTGAAGGACCTCTTTGTAGACAATATTTTTTGTTTTATTAGTTGAACGACCTTCATCGCCACAAAGTACCTTCAAACTTTTTTTACTTGTGACACCGGAAACAACTACATATAGTTAACCATGCGCAAAACGGGTATACGCAAGTATAATCCAACGTTTGACAATGTACTTTCAAAATGCATTGTTATTTTATGGTTATATTGCGAAATAGAATTGTTTATTTTAAAAAATAGCAACTTATTTATGTTTATTTGAAATGAACCACATAACCCCCCCCCCCCATACACACACACACACATACAATATTAAATATAAAAAAAACTCTAACAAAGAAATATAAAAACATTTATGCTTGCTCGATTTAGATATTGCCTATAACTCATTGAAAATGTCAAAATACATAATTGGCATACAACTTACTTGTTATTATGAGACGAATTAAACAATTTAAACAAATGATGATTTATTATTTTTATTTTATGACAATGATAAAATAATAGAAAAATGAATGCTTACTTCAAGACATTTGCGGACGTTTGAGTAAGGTCTATGGTCTTAACTGTTGAATATTCATATCTTTCACATATATCTATTAAATGGTTATTCAAGATGAATTAAAAGTTCATTGCTATTTCTTTCCAATTTAGAAGTATGTTTCGACCACTTTTGCATCAGATAAAAAACATATAGGTTCTTTAGTATTACTGCAATCCTACTTTCATATAAAATTACTTTTTTCGCATCAGACCAAACTTGGTGTTTTTAAGCATTATTATCATCCTATATTATACATTCTTGATAGTTTTTAAAAGTTAGTTGCAATTTCTCATTTCTTTTTAAAAGTTCGTTGTTATTTCTTGTTGCTTTTATAAATAAGTTTTAGACTATTTTTTTTGTATCAAACCAAATTTGAAGGTTATTTTTGCATTATTATTATAGTATATGTTACATTTTCTTTTTATTATTTGAATATAGTTTTTTTAGTTCAAAACCGATACGAATATAAAAATAATGACTACATATTAATCGACTCTCTATAACGTATAATTAAAAATCAAGACACTATAATCATAATTTATTGATGTTAGTTAATATGTAATTTATTTGGGGATGAGGTTAGTTTTGGGTTACTTATTTGGGAAGTATAATATGTATTATACATTACAAGTGTTTATCTTTTAAATTTAGCATTTGTTACTTTAGAATTTTATTTTTGATTGAAATAACCATGATCATCCCATATTTAGTATTTTTCTTTTCTTGCACCTTTACTTCCTACTGACTTTCATTCACTAAAACAAGATTTAACATTTAAAAAAAACAGATATTAACAATAAACTATTAAACTCAATGGATATGCTAAAAGAGACACGAGACTTGCCTTTTGTGAGATCAATAATACCAAATTGAACAACTTTCTGCAAAATAATTTAAGAACCGAAGAAAACCTGATTGCCCAGATATCTAATATCATTATTTAAGTCATAACCTGTTATATGCCGACAAAATTGAAAATTTCAGCCAAAACTCTGTTACATGCCATCAAAGTTGAAAAAAAATCCTTTAAAGTTAAATGATGTTATTAATTTAAAAAATTATCTTTCACTTTTTGTTGGATGCATTTTTTTGATGACAAGAACAATTATCAGTCCAAACATAATCCGTAAAAATTAACCATCATGGCCAAATCATAGATTGCTTCATCAACAAAATAGAATGTCACGGTCGTAGATGATAATCCAGTTAGAACATATTTTTCTAAAAGATCAAGAAATGGACAATTTTTTAAAATCTTATCATGCTGATAAAAGTCATAACAAAGTGACATAGATTGAATCGATAGTTTACAATAAATATAAAAAATGAAGCCCTATCAGAGATAGAAAAACCTGAGGATGCGACAAAAAAACATGTAACACTACAAAGTTGCAAACATAAAAAACACATGATGCTAAAAATCTAGAAAAAAAACCAAAATTTATACATGGTTGTGAGGTGAGCGTAGAGAACTTGTGTCAGATTCTTTGAGACATTTCGTCAAACACCTAAGGTGTCTGTTCTAATGACATATATTTTGAATGTAACATGACAAAAAAAAATCTAATATTATAGGAAAGTATAGAAATGAACTAAATTAACATGTATTTAGATTATACAAATTATTTTAAATAATGTTCCTTCAAAAATATATTTATTGTTGTTTCATACCTACATACAAAGTTTAATAAAAACAATGTTAATTGTAATTATGCAATTTGATTCGACAATCAAATAAAAAAATTCTATAATACCGTAAATATGATATTCAAGGAAATAAGATTATTCCTAGTTTAGATTCTAACTTCTTAACCTACTTTTGATATGATTCATGTATTAATATTTAGAGAAATTGGTAGGAAATGATGTTGATATTAAGTGTTGTATATTGCTGTTACCGATAAAAAACTAAGTTGTAGTTTAAATTAAAAGTTATTTTTTCATGGTAATTATGTTGCTATAAATTGTAAAAAAATCACATAGCTATTGCAGTTTGTAGAGGTTGTTGAGTATCGAGTCCAAGTTAATAGATTAAGAATTTAATATGAACAATTATACATTTTTGTTTTGTTTGACTTAATCTAGACTGAATGACGTTAATCGATTTCATGTAAGTTGTGACAAAGAATATGAAAATATATATGAATACGTATATTTGATAAGGGAACAAAAAATAATCGAAAAAAATATAAAAAAGCGAAAGAAGGTATTGACCTTCTAGTGCACAACAATGAAGGATTAAAGCAGATAATGATGATGGAAGTGATAAACAATAAGAATGATGTTGTAGGAGAAGATCTGAAGAAAAGCAACGATCGAAAATAAGTATGAGTCGCAAATTCAAGGATAAATCGTATATATATGTGATAATTTGAATATGATTTTTTGGTATTAATGGTTTCCTAATAAAAATGGATTTTATATTAATGGTTTGCTAATATAAACGGATTTATTTTAATGGTTGATATTTAATGTCTTAATTGAAATGGTTTTCAGTAATATGTTTTTAAAGTTGACTATTTTAAAACCTTTATAACCGAAAACTCAAGATTTAAAATAGGGGGAAATTTATTAAAATTAAATACATTCTATTTCAATGGATTTAAGTTAATTTTGTTTGACAATTGGAAACGTTTATTGGAATTGAATACATTCCATTTAGGGAAGATGATGTCACCAATTTGATATAAGGGTGAAAAACATAAGATTGAAATGCAATCAATAACCCAGATTGTTTCAGATGATATCATAAGATTTTTGTTCTAATATATATTAAAGATAACATAATTATTGATATGCTTATTTAATGAGTTTTTTTAAAAAGAAAAAACTAATCAGGTTTAAATTTTGAAGCCAAAAATTATAAATAATGGAATTAAATTATGAACAATATTAATTAGGGTTAATGATGACATAGATCGTCAAAAGATGTCTTGAAGGAGATGCTTGCTTCAGTTTGTAGAGATTTGTGTGAAGCCAAAACAGAGGTGTGATAATTTGAGATGCAAGGAAGAGGCAATATGCAAATTCTAAGAATACATGAGAAAAAGGAACCACCTTATGGTGTTATATTCTGTTATGAACACACAAAACATCAATTGAAGCACAACCATTGACATGAAGAAGAAGAGGATTAGGGAATTCTAGTTTAAGAGAAAAATATAGGAGAAAGATGGAGGCGATTATTCATGTTTTTGGCCAGATTTATGGAGAAACCGATGTCTCATATATAAATAGAATGATATGCTTTTATTGATAACATAATTGTTGGTTTTAAAGATTCTACAGTTAAATGTAATTATGCTCGAATTGTGAAATATATTTTCGAAAGTATGAATAGATTCTATAATTAAAGATTCCATAATTTAATGTAATTCTGATTGAAATATAATTGATAAATTTAAAGATTCTATAATTAAATGTTTGAATTCTATTTTGAGAAGATGATGTCATCAATTTGATTTAACAGACTTAGGACTATTGCTCGTGCCTTGATTCTTGTTCCTTGTTTGGTTGTGGGCTTAGGGTAGGATCACTGGTCCAACTGTCAGTTAAACCTCAATTATACATTCCAAGTATATATATGAGTATTAAACTTATTTCAATAACATTGTCAATCATTTTAATACAAACATAACATTTGTAAACAATAAAACCATTCACACTATTATCTAGTTCAAACAATACATTACATGAATCAACACATAAGTACAAATTACTTTTCATTACCAGTACATTATTCATTTACAAGAACAAGAGAAACATATACACACTATACGTAAACTACTTAATACTAGAATATGATACACTACTTCATGGTACCTAGTAAGGTTCATGCTAAGATATAACCAGAGTCTCCTAATGGAATAGCGTGAATTTATGTATAGATCTATAAGGGACTAACAATCCCGCACCTCGACTGCTAGCTGCAGTTGGACCGACAGGTTTATGGGTGACAAATGTCATAACTTTTCGACGCCTACAGAATGTCGAGTAGTACACTAGTCTGTTTAGCATGGTTATAATATCATTCACATTAATATTAACTAAAACATTTTGGTTTACAAAACAAACATTACTTCAGTGTTTTTATTTTAAGTAATAGGACTAGCTATCATTACTTTCTAGAACTATTACAGTATGGAGTTCATACAAGCGCAACACACTATTTTCTATCAAAGAAGACATACATTTATGGAAAACACACTCACACACTATTTCGAAGTACAAACTCATACAAACATTTTGGTCTTAAGGTCTAAGACTGCTCTTCATTTAAATAGAGAAAATATGGAATTTTTTTGGGGAACATACTAACATTTTCATGGAACAAACACAAACTTCAAATACTAAATGCTTATTAACTCACCAAATTAAATGTTGATACTCTCTTTTCAAAATAACTTGTATTCTCAGGGAACTAGTAGATAGGTACACTCACCCAGGTTTTAGAGAAGACGGCGCCTATAAAAGAATCTGCTTTTATTTTTCTATACATTTTTGGTGTCATATAAACAATACACAGAACACACATTTATTAACTATTTGAAATGCAATGGATGTTGTTGTTTGTTTTACTATTATGCAATTGTTATGATAGTGTACATGACGTCGTCCGTCCCCGAACGTTTCTGCCGTCTCGGTTTGGGGTTGTGACAACAGAATTGTCCCAGGAACTATTCACGCATCTGCTCCCATGTAGTAATTGCACGAGGTAGAAGTGCTTTCAACCAATCTTTTGCAGCTCCCTTAGAAGCAACGGGAAGCATCCTTAACAAAACAGTTTCTCTAGGAACATTTGGGGTATTAAAATAATCTGCAATGTCATTGACCTCATCTAAATGTTTATAAGCATCGTCATGATCTGTCACACCCCGAAACCAAAGGCGGAACGTTCCGGGGCAGAGGACGTCATGAATATCGCAACCAATGTACATAGTAAGCATAGTAAACACAAAACCTTACAATACATGGATTCATTTACATTGTCTAAAAACAAAGAGTTACATGTGTTATACATATACATATCATATGAAAAAAAGTAAAGACGTGTCTTCTACGTACTCCGTCTTCGCCAAAAGGATCATCGGGTACCTGTCTAATGCGGACCTGAGAATACAAGCAGTTTGAAAATCAACATAAAGCCGGTGAATTCATAAGATGTTTGTTTTCTGAAAATGTACAAGTTTCCTTTAGTTTTCCGAAAAGTTTGCTATCCAAGAAAATCCCATATTTTCTTATAAGTATAGTTTACTTATCCATTAGTTACACGGTCTAGTTAAGAACAGTTCAGTTGTCCCAGAAAAAACCCTTATTTTGCTAAAAGTAAAGTTTAGTTAAAGTTCTGAATTTTCGTTAAATACAATTGTGTATAGTTTAATATGTAAAACTATATATTGAAAATCATGGGATTTCTATCCTGTACTAGGTATAAGATAGCCTTAATACACAAAAACTATAGATTGAAAGTCATGGGATTACCGTCTCGTACTAGATATAAAATAATTTTCAATACAGAAAACTATAGATTGAAAGTCATCAGATTACCGTCTCGCACTACATACAAAATAGTTTTTAATACACAAAACTATAGATTGAAAGTCATGGGAATACTATCCCGTACTAGATATAGATTCAAAACCATGGGATTATCATCCCGTACTAAATATAGATTCAAAACCATGGGATTATCATCCCGTACTAGATATAGATTCAACACCATGGGATTATCATCTTGTACTAGATATAGATTCAAAACCATGGGATTATCATCCCTTACTAGATATAGATTCAAAACCATGGGATTATCATCCCGTACTAGATATAGAAACTATAGAAAGGAGATAGATATAAAATCAAATCCGTGAATAAACTTATATTAGTACGTATTGTGAGTCGGGTAACCATGATGATACGACACCGAGACCTCCTTGACGTTCGTCAGATGTCGGACGATATCCATAATTTGTCACCCTAGGCGTGACCTCGTAACTGTAGCTAGCATTTTAGGTGTGGGATTGTCAGTCCCGAATAGATCTATTCACAAATTCCATGCTCTCCCTCCAGGAGACTCTGGTTACACTTCCGGGGAGGATTTACTGATAACCCAAAGGGTAATGACGAATCTCACAAGCTAGTATTAAATTATTCACGGTGTGTTTAGACATTATCAAAAATACTAATCGTGTTGAAACATAATACAGTGAAAACAGTTAAATACAATAGAATTATCTGGCAATATATTCTAAGTTAAATAGAGATAAACTGAATCTGACATACTCTATCTAAAAGCTTTACATAAATCTGTGCTCGTTAAATAAGAACTAAAGATCCCAAATTATTCCCATAATAATTTGATTGATTTGATTGTTTCCTTTACTGAAATCCATGTAGTTATAATCGATAAAACATCCTTTATGCTCAACATAATACATAAGGGGTAAAGATATCTAAAAGTTAGTCAGATATTTATAGAAATACATCAGTTTTAGGTTTTGAAAACGTTTATAGTTTGCTTGTATCCCCCCTGAAAACATTGAAAAACACGTAAAAAGTGTAGGGGTATGAACTCACCAGTCGAGGAACGTGTCGTTTAGGATGCTAAGTGTCAGATCGGGCATGATAATGCGTGAGGTTCCTATGTAATATGAAAAGATACACATTTGTATCTAATTTGGATTTGAACTACAATTTAGATAGGATTATGCACTCAAAGACGCGAAAACACTTCATTACAAGTGTTTGGAGTGACCCGGGTGACATCTATGGACATATACGACTTGGATATGGAGTTTACTCTTCAAGAGTAAACTCATAAGAGGGTTTACGACCCTAATGACCCACTCCCCATGAGTTTACGGTCGTAAACTCATGTAAGGTGTTCTATGGTGCTAAATGGTCTTATATCACTTGGGAAAACTGGCTAGGATCAAATCTAGGGCACAGGAATGAATTGAACTCACAAATGGACCATCAAATGGAGTTTACAGTAGTAAACTAGTAGTTTACGGCTGTAAACTCCCCAAAACTCAATCCTTTGATGTTTTGGTGGTCCTAGGTCTTTACAAGAGTTTGTATCTAATTCTACAAGCCATTAAATGAGTTTAAGTCACCATTTGACCATGTTTTAGGAGTTTACAGCCTAAGAACCCATTCTTGGGGGGTTTACGGCAGTAAGCTCCTATGGGAGTTGTTCTAGCATGTTTAAGGCCCTTATCTTGTTTGTGGTTGCTTCTAGACTTCATTCTATGGCTTATGAGGTGTGTAAGTGGCATTTTAACACCTTAAAAGGAGTTTACTCCCCATGAATTGGTGTGTTCATACCTTAAATGAAGAGTTAAAGGTGTTCTAAGTCAGATTTGGTAAGCCCCTAAGTCATATCTAAGCTCCAAATGAGGTTTGGAAGGGTTTTAAGGCTCAAAACCCCTTATTACATGTGTTCACGGCCTAAGGAGGTTCCAGGACCGTAAACACATGTTTATGGTCCTAATCCTCATACAAATCACGAATTTGAAGGCTAAAGGTGTTATACTAGGAGCTAGGATAGTTACCTTGATGATTTGGAGCTTGATTTGGATGACTTTTGCTCAATTTCGAGTTCTAGAGAGAGAAAGTAGAGAGAGTGGAAAAGGCTTCAAATGAGGCTCTCTCAACTCTATATATGCTTAAAGTTTGGGACACGGTGGAATTGTACCGGATACTAACGCTATACGAGGCTTTTGGTCACACCCGATTGATTTACCATAATTGCAACTTAGATGAAGCTAATCATTTTCTAAAGGAAATTAGAAAATATTTTAATGTTTTAAAATGTATCCCGAAACTTATGAAATTTAAATAGAAGTTGCAATTAAATTAAATTAAAACAAAGTTAACAGAAAAATTGGAACGTAACGGTTTTATTAACGGAACCGGGTTACGATGACGGAACGAACTTCGGGTTGTCACATGATCCTTCCCAGAAAACGGTACATCCTTAGGTGCAGTAAGAAAGTGACCTTTCAACTCAAATGTTGAAGTAGAGGGAATTGCGGGTTGTACTAATCCAGGACCAACATCATCTCTTATCCGTTTCTTGTTTTCTCCCATGGACATATCAGCGATGTCTTCCATCTCATTCCTTAGCTCATCATCGAAATCACTTTCTTCAAACTCGGGTTCAGTATCATATTCGATATCTTTTGGATTTGGATTTTGTTCAAAGCTTTCTATTTTGCTATCTTCCTTCCTTTGACTACTTGATTCCCCCACGTTCTTTCCTTTCTTCTTCCCTAAAGTAGATTTAAGATCTTTAAAAGGTGAGCATTTTGGTGGTTGGTCTTCTTTCACATTGTTATCCGTCTTTTTGTGAAAGGCCGACTATGGATCTTCAAACGGTTGTACCAAAGATTTGTTGGAACCTCTCGTCATGAACTACTGCAAAATAAACAAAAAAATGTAAATATGAACAAAAATTAAATAAAAATATTTACTGACTGGACTCACGTCGTGGACTTAAGGTCCACGTCGTGGGTTCAGCACTGAAACATAATTTAATTCAGAAAATTAACTTTTTGCAGGTTTTATCCCCAAAAAAGGATCGATTAACCTAAAGCAAATAAATCAATAATAAAATAAGTCGTTTCTCATACTAGCTATTTGACCCAGGGCAGTGTACCCCTCACCAATAGTATATCACAAAATTCGGGTATTGAAAGACAGGGAATGTAATTAATTATAAAAATCGCTTACTATTAAATTAATCTAAAATTCTAACAGAAGCAAAAAGGGGGTTTTATCTAATTTTGCATGTTTAGATAAACTTAAATTCTTAACACAATTCAATCAAATAATAAAAACACTTATGTTAGTCTGAATCCACCTCCCCTCAATGGTTTAACTATTAATTGGGACAATTCTCGTTGGTTACCAATTGAAATATTATTATCAATTCAATTCCAAATTTACTAATAGTGAATTAATTCATATAGAGCTATGCATGGTCATACATAATTTAACACATAATAATTTATTAGACAAGATTGGAGCTAGGTAAGATTGAGTTGACAAACACAATTATAATCATAATATGAGTTCTCCAGCACAACCAAATTCAATATTTCAATTACTTATCTAAGATTGGTTTTTTGATCTTAGCTCTAATAATCTAATGTTTACTAAATTACTAGGTAATCTCATTCATGTAGATTAATGGTCATTAACTACACAGGATATGAACTTAAAGCAGTCTTGTATCAAATTATGCATGCTAGGTTTAAAAAATCAAACACAAGGCATTGACCAACTAGAAAAGTCTAAACTAATATAACCAAACCATGAGTTCCAGCTTCATCTAGCTAACAGAAGTAGCTAAATTCAGCTACTCATAGCTAAAATAAGACACACAAGTTCAATTAATAAAGACATAATGAATTGTACCAAATCAAAAGCAATGTAATGATCTTCCTATTCTTCTCCAACACCAATGCTTGATTTCTCTCTAAATGCTTTCTGAAATTCGTCTTCTGGAACTTCTAATCTCCAGCCAACCTCTTAAATCCATAAGTGTCAAAGATATATATATATATATATATATATATATATATATATATATATATATATATATATATATACTTATCATGAAATTGCATTCCACATCGTGGATTAGGACTCCACGTCGTGGGCGTGAAATAATCCTTATCGGGCAAGGATTTCGAATTTGCGCGTACTCATCTTCCAGAAGTTTTCATTCTACGTCATGTAAAGATGTCCAGGACGTGGATTAAGATGTTTTCGTGGGTTTTATTTTCTTTAGTCTTCCAAGCCTCCAAAGTTCCTTTTTTTGTCACTTTTAGTCCTTATTCTTCAAAATGACTTCTTTTAGCTGCAAAATACAATTTAATCTTATAAGTACCATTATTCTATGCAAATAACCAAAATATGTATAAAAATATATTCTGATATTGCCTAAAAGTATGTATAAATATGGAAATATCAGCGGCCTATGATTTAACATGCATTAGAGGTAGAAGCTGGGCCCGAGCCAATCACAATCTCAGGAGTCCAAACAATGATTTGGGCTATGATGGCCAAACATAGGTAGGAGATGAGGCAAATTTTGCCTAATAGGGATGAACCCACCATGCCCATTGAATAACCAGAACTAGAAGACGGACAGTTAGAAGAAGGGAATTACAGTAGAACCATTGGTCAAGCTGAACCGTCAGTGGTTAGGAAGAATAACCAAGAGGAAGGGATCGAGAGAAACAGATGCAAGTATAAGGATTTCACAACTTGCAAACCATCAAATTTCACTGGGAAAGAGGATCCAATCAGAGTTATAGACTAGATATCAGAGATGGAGTTGACTTTCATAACATGTGGATGCAAAGGCAAGCTACAAACCACCTAAGCAGTACGTCAGTTTAGGAGTTGTGCTGTTTGCTGGTGGAAAACTTTGGGAAAGATCATGAGTCCCAATGAGCCATTGCAACTGACTTGGGTAGAGTTCCTAGTGCATGTCAAACGAAAGTTCTGCTCGGCCCAATATCTGCTAGAGCTAGAGAAGCAATTCATAACATTGAAGAAGGGAACATGTCTATTGACGAATACACCAATGCCTTCACCGAAAAGATGGAATTTGCTTTGTGCATCGTCCATGACGAACTAACAAAAGTCAATAAGTATACAAAGGGACTACCATTGGAATATGTTTTGCCAGTACGCCAAGCACATACCCTCACGACGCCTATCTAGGCTGCTAAGTTTGTTTAAGAAATGATCAAGAGTAGAGCCACTAACAAGGTTAAATTTGGTGAAAAGAGACAGTTTTAAGGATCTTCAAGTTCCAACTAGAAGAGAAAATGCTCGAAGTCTGGTTTGAAGAAGTTCAAAGGAGGAGGAGGTGAAGCAAGATGGTGCGATAAGTGCAAGAAGAAACACTTTGGATAATGTAGCGATAAGGTGACATATTTCAAGTGTAGAAAGTATGGGCATTACACGGATGAGTGTACGTTCAACAAAAGGGTGTGTTACAGATGTAATGAAGAAGGGCACTTCAAGCAAGACTGCCCAAAGACGGGAGGAGCTACAAAGCAAAATGCACTGCCAAATCTGAAGGCAAAAGCATTCCTTATGATCCTTGACGAAGCAACTGACAATGTAAGGAATCAAGAGTGAGGGCTGATATCCAAAGATAAAGTTTTGAAGTAGCCATGCAGATAGTATCAGGAGGTGTAGCCTATTAGATGCACAATATAGATTGAACTAGAACGTCTATGTAATCTTCTCAAGAAATAATATAAAGACCTCCATTTTGTTATCTGAATTGTTAAAGGATTATGTGAAATTCTTGTATGGTGACATGGAGAACTGCGATACAATACTTGGGATGAGTATGAGTAGGTGTGAATGGTAGTAGAGGCCAGTACTACCAGAAGCACATGACTCACACTTGGATTAGGGAAAGTCACAAGGTTACCAAGGTGCTAGTAACTGATTCCGTTTATTCAACTATGTTGTTACCATTGTTTCGATAATGACTAAGAAGATGATTATTATTCGGACCCTAGAGATCATATCATATAGAGTCTGACTAAGATGAGTGTGTTAAGTGCTTCAGAGAACCAAATTAGATGTAGCCTCAGAATTAAGCCAGAGGATCGAAATGAAGGATAATGGAAGCAATCAGTAGAAATATCACAATCACTATGAAAGTAAGAAACTTGTAGCTAGAACAGGTACATACTAGAATGTGATTACATCACACTAGAACATGAAGGAAAGAAACTTCCATTATGGAATTTGACTCAAAAAAAGACCTGAGTCTAAACGTTGCATCATACGACGACATGTCATTAGAACATGTCCCATCGGTCTGTTATGGTAATCGAAGTAAAGACCTTATCTTAAGTTAAGTATGTTTAAGAAGAAGCATGGGTCTCCAATAAGGACTTATTTTGTAACTCGAAGGTTACGATTGAAATTCCAACATAGGATAAACAATGGGTACAAGATTGCACACCACCAACAATCAATGAGTCGTAGCGTTAGATACTCATTTGAATGGACATAAAAGTTACGATTACCACCTAGGATGTAAAGGAAACGTACGTCGTCATTGTACAAGCCCTGTTATGTTGATGATTCCGAGACGTAATCATCCTAAGGTGGAGATAATTGTAACACCTGCATATTTGGGCTAGTCAATTAAGATATAATAAGCGTTAAAAATGATTTTTTATATATAAGATTATATAGGATAAATAATCTTAACCAAAGTAATAGTGAGGGTCAACAATTGTAACATATTTCACGTAATAACAAATAATTATGTGAATATTATGTGTTTCATGAATATTATAATATAATAAAGTAGGAAAAATCAGTCGAATCGTCCATAAATCGTAAAAATAAGTGCGCCAAAACACACACACACACAAACACACACACACACACACACATATATATATATATATATATATATATATATATATATATATATATATATATATATATATATATATATATATAGAAAGTACACGTTGTCCCGATCCCAAAAATATAAATTTCGTCGAAATCCGAATCCATATGAATTAGATATGATTTTTTAAGATATAAAACTCAGTTGTGCACAAGGAATGTGTTACGTAAAAAGCTACGAAGAGAACGATTGAATTTTAGCTAATGCCACCAAAAAAATTGTAGTAATCCTTAACATATGAATTTTGAGAAAAAGAATGCCAAAAGCGGAGTCCGTATGAGTGAGTTATGATTTTAGCAAAATCATTTAATTTTATAATAATATGGACGAAAAATAAAGCCAAAATTAGCCGACGGAATATAAACGAAAGTTGTAGATCTCGTCGATCGCTACACGTGGATATAAAGAATGACAAAAACATAGTTCATATGAAGTAGTTATAAATTATAATAGCATATTTACGTATTAAAATAACGTATAAATCATATATACGTATACATATATATATACATACGTATATACCATTGGAAATGTATCGATTATGCGGTTGTTATAAGACTAGAGTTGAGTACTTTCGACATTAGTTAGTACAAGTATCGTTAAGTCTATTTAAAATAGAATTATAAAGGGGTGTTTAGTCATTTATATAACTATAAGGTCATTAAGTAAATATGGAGGGTAGTTTTTGAAAATTCAGTTACTATAAAAAAGAGACTCTAAGCTCTCATATTTCTTGCACCATTCTCTTGATTCAAGAGTCTTTCTCTTCTTATACCGCGAGCATTTCGTTCCCTCGTGATTCGGATTCTCTTTGTGTAGTTTTACTATAGTAAGGTGAGTGCTAAATTGCCGCAAAAATATTTTCTAGAAAGATTCAGCGACGAAGTTCTGCCCCTGTAGAGCCAAGCTCCTAGCCAAACCTGTAGATAAAATCTAGTGGTAATGATACTAGGTTTCATTAGAGGAAAGTAAATTAATAGAAGCGAAGCATTGTCTGAGTTTGGAATCACCACCTTAACAAGTGAGTGCATAGTTACTTCCATCTTACACATAAATATGAAGTATTTAATAAAAATTGCGTGCTATGTGTGCATATTATCTGTTCACTTGATATCTATGCTACATGAATGATCTTATACATGTTTTAAATGATTTAACATGTATATGTATTTTATGTCTGTTAGGTCCAGAAGGTGTTGCGTCTTGGGCTCGCTATTTAGTCCATTTAGTCTCCGGTATGGGCCTGTCCATCCGTGAGTTATTTTATAGGGTTTTATATTTATAGGTGCTTGCATGTATCATAGAACGTAAGATTTGGAAATTATAGGTGCTTGCATGCATCATAGAACGAGGTTTGGACGCATCACTTTGAAGACTACGTCATTGGATCTGAAGATAATGGGTATTTGATATGGGAAGCTATTGTGTCTGGACCATTTGCTCACTCAGGAACATCCAGGATTATTAAAACTCAAAAGGAGTATAATGATTTGTTAAAATATGTGAAAGATGTTGCTTAGGACGAATAGGAGAAGTTTCAGTGCAACATCAAAGCATTGAGACTGATTCGATTCGCTCTTCAATCTGACACGTTCAGATTGGTTAGTTCCTGTAGTACTGCTAAAGAAATCTGGGATCGGCTGCGAGAGCTATATTCTACAGATGAAGATCTGGAGCACTCAATTTAGACCTTACTTCTGTCTGAATTTGGAGAGTTTAAGCAAAAGACAGAGGAGTTGGTTACACAAACATTCGATCGGTTTAATCATCTTCTCAGTAGGATGATCAAACATGACATCAAAAGAAAGTTGATCGAACAGAAGGTTACCTTTCTAAATGGTCTAAAATCTGAATGGCGGGAAGTTGTATCAACGGTTAAAGCACATGAACAGTTTAAATCTTATTCACTAGCGAAACTAGTGGGAATTCAGAAATCCCAGGAAAATACGTTGTTACAAGAGAAGAGTGTGGTCTCAAACTTGGGGTCCTTGGCCCTTCTGTCTAAAAGTAAGAATGCAGTGGAAGAAGAAGATCTGAACCTGGGGGACTATGATCTAAATTCAGAAGATTAGGCTATGATGGTGTCCAATCCCAAAAGTTTCACCAAGAAGAAGTTTCCTACAAATAAGAACCGAAACTGGCAGGGAAGCTACAGTTTTGAAAAAGTGAGGTAGGAGCCGAAGACTGAAGAACCAAAGAAAGAGGCGAAGGTGGAATCGGATTCTGGTGTTAGATGTTATTACTGTGGAGGAAAGAATCATTATGCCAAAGATTATGTTTTAAAGAAAATGACAGAGAAAGATGAGGAGAAAGATGAAGAGGCAATTCTTATGAAAAAGCTAGAGGAGATTAAAAGGAAGAAAACTGCTACTAATCCCTCTATGAATGCTCTTATTGTGCAGGGTTCAGCAGAGGATGACGAGTTCGGTGGCGTACAAGTGTGGTCGACCGACTCAGAAGATGATGAGGTGAGAAAGCCTTCTCATGGAAAGGCTTATGTCGCAAGAGGTGGTGAAAGCAGTGGAAAATGTCTGATGGTGACTGATGTATCTCAGATGAAGGGATACAATACTGATGGTGGAAATGAAGATACCAAGGACCGAGAGGACTTATGCTTTATCGCAAAACCTCTCAGTGTGCAGATCAGTGAACTTGATGAACTGATCAAAAAGGTACAATCTGTTTTTGTTTCTTTTAAAGTTCCACAAAAATCATATGAAAAGGAATTAAATAACTTGAATTCAAGACTTTCAAATCTAGATAGTTGTTTAACTCAAACTCAAGTCATAAATTCTAATCTGACTGACCAAATAAGCAGGGTGTCATCCAAGAGTGAGGAGCGAAGGATGTGGATTGAGCAGAAGGAGTCGGAGCTAATTAAGTCTAGGGATGAAAACATTTATTTGCAAAGAGACAATTTAAAATTGTTAAAACAAAGGAATGTTTTTTGTTTGATCGCTAAAAGACTTTATGATAACATTACTCAACTGCATCTAAATTCTGAAATAGGGCAGAAGATACATCGCATGATTCTACCCTTCCTTGAGTTTAAGGAGGATGAAATCGATGCTGAAGCATACAATTGTGAAAGTGTTGTATCTTCCGATGATGTGAATCCTACTTATATGTGTGGTCTGGACAAAATAGAATCTTTTATAAAGTCCAAAGACCATAAGGACATGCTTAAAAATCTTTTGGATGAAAATGATAAGTTGAAAGTCAAGACCGAAACCATACAAAAATTCGACTCATTGAGTGCCAATTTAAGTTCAGAAAACAAAATTGATGTTGAAAACGCATCTGAACTTGATGAGGACGATGATATGAGTGATATTTCTGTAGAGGTTGAAGTCGACTGTTCTGCGTTTGTCAAGAGCGAACCCAAAAACCACAAAAACCTGATTTCTGAAAATTCTGTGGAATTCGCTCGTTTGTCCAAAACTAAGTCCCCAGCCCTTAAAGAAAAGGTTGTTGTGTTTTAGAAGGTTAGAACTACTCCCAATCAGGTGTATAAGGTCACAGGAGTAACTGAACATCAAACAGCCAAACTCACTACCATAGTGAACGAAGAAAATGCAGATGGTTGTGATGAGTTTTTCTAGTTAGTTCCCACAGACAATGCAGACGAAACGGTTGGTTTGTCGGAGCGAACATCCTGGAAGACCAAAGGTAGATATGTCCCCGAGCTGCTGAATGAGCCTACCAACATCGACGTACCAAGTACAAGTGGCACAAAAGAAATTCCTGTAGAAGAAGTCACCTCCATAAGCGAATCCTCATCTATGAAAAGTGTACCGGCTGTCAAGAAGGTGAAACAAAAAGCCAATATCCACAGACAACCGAAACAAGTGAAAAATCAAAAGCAGCAGAGAAATCTTAGATACACGAAAAATCTCTCAGAGCGAAAGCAGTTTTGGCGCTCTCAAAATCCTCATTACTCTTACCATGATAAAGATTCTAAGTCAGAAAAAAAGGCTTTCGGGCCACGCGAAGCACAAAACCGAAAGGATAGGTTCGGTCCCGAAAGCAGCAGCAACCGAAAAGCTAGTTTCTGTCCGCCAAGTAATGACATGCATAGACCTGATTTTAGTCCATCAAGCTTTTATAATAAGAGACCATGTTTCAGACCACGAGCCAACAACAACCAAAAATCCAACTTCGGCTCATCATCGAGCAGCTACTGAAGGTCTAGGTTCAGTCCCTCTAATGATGACAAATGAAAGGATCATTTTGAACCTCAAGTCAGGAAAAAATATTTCTCTAATTCTTCTCATTCTAAACCCTCTTCTAAACCCAATTCAGTCTCTACACAAAATTCAAGATCATCAACGAACTTGAAGGGAAAAACGAAGATTTCCTCATTCAAGGAAGACCGAATGCAGACAAGTGTCCAAACACCAGAAGCTAAATCCAAAACACATGTAGCTAATTCTAACAAAATCAAAGTGTTTACTATTAAAATAAAAGATGAAACTGTTGGATAAGGTGTCTAAGTCCGTAACTATTTCGGGTGTGTACTTGACCCGACCCGGCATGGTCCATTTGGGTTGCATGGCACCATGCAATTGGATAGACTAAATGAGAGAAATATCACTTGGAGATTATTAATATATTATAAGTTCTAATATATTAATAATATTATTTGATTAGTTTGATCAAAGAATTAATTTGGAATTAATTAAGTGATCAAAAGATAACTAATTAAATATATGGGTTGATTATGTAAATCATTCATATCTTGTATAGTGGGCTAAGAGGCTCCATGGATTATCAAGTTGGGTTCTACCCATAGGATGCTCCATGGATGCTCCATGGGAGTTACAAACCCATGGGTTATGGAAATGAAGAGTCATGACACATTAGGGTTTACATGGTGTAACCCTAGATGTGTCAACACTATATAAGGATCCCATTCTCCACCAAAATCGGCTAGACATAAGAAACTAGAGGGCTTGGCCGATTTGAAGAAGTGTGTATTATCTCAAGAGTCTTTCCAAGAGCATTTGGTGTTGTGTAAAGCATTTTAGGCATCACACTTGGGGTGCTAGGCTCACAAGGTTTCAAGGAACATAAGCAACAACAAGGTAAGTTATGCTATCTTTCATTCAAGTTAAAATTGTTCCCCATGTATGCTAGATAGGAATATAACCTTGGAAATTCAACTTTGCATGATAATTAGAAAAACATAGATCCAAGGTTATTAGGGTTGCATGTACACTTAGGAAGTGTTAGAATGCTTAAAACCCATCAGTGGTATCAGAGCCTAGGCTTGCTTGTTTGTTATTTGTGCTAAAAAGTTGAAGAAAGTCGAAAAACTTGCTGTCTGACTGCTGGACTCGACGAGTCCATGGGGGGACTCGTCGAGTTCACTTGTATCTTCAACCTACTCGTCGAATAGGTTCATGCACTCGACAAGTAGGGTCGATAGAGTGTAGATTTTCGACTTTAGTTGCTGGAAATGGATTAGAAACATTACCCTAAACTGTTTTGGTACTTGAAAACTTGTTTTAGATGGTGTAATGTCTTGCTAATTCATTTACAACAACTAGTTATCAAAATTACAAAGTTTTAAGTGTAGTTTTGATTCATGAAAGTGCTTATGTTCATGTTCTTGATCTTATGATGTTTAGATGATCATAGGAATTATTTGTAACCTATGTGGTAGTTTAATTCTTGATGATAATGTGTTTTAATGGAGTCCATAACTTGTCCTCAAGTTATGGAAAACCAAAAGTCACTTGAGTTAAAAACCATTAAAAGAACACAAGAGTTAGAAAAATGAAGAGTCTTCATTTTATTACTCTATTAAACTCATAAGTAACAAGAAATGAAAAGTTTTGAAAGTTTACAAAACTTGCCCTCAAGTTTTGGAACAAGTAAAGTCATGTTAAAACTTTAGTTCCAACCCTTAGAATTTTAAAAGTTAAAATTCAACCCTTATACTTATATTATTATGATTTAATATTTATATATATATATATATATATATATATATATATATATATATATATATATATATATATATATATATATATATATGTATAAGAACAAAGTCGTCTTACCGCTAGTACGCCTCATTCACGAAACCGGTCTATAAGGTGGGTATAAGGTTGTTGCCTATAAAATGGAAACTTAATGGGTGTCCACTCTCACCCACCGCTTGCTTGATCGGTGGAGGGTCGTTAGCCGAACGGGTAAGACAAGGACTTATAAATTCTCATTAAAAGTATGATGAATATTATAAAGTAACTAAATGTTTTATTAACTTCCCAATCTTAGTTACTTTAGGGAAAATGTGAATAAGGTGCTAATCCATGAAATTAAACTTTACACTTTGTTTTAGTCGTTGGTGGAGCATGTGTGGTTAACCGGCACACTAACTTGGGCTTAACAAGGTAGGTAAAGGGTGACTTAAGGTTTATTATAGTATCGATGGAGCGTGTGTGGTTTACCGGCACATCGATTGAGTGATAAACTTTAAGGGTATCAAGTGATTTGCATGGTTACTTCACACCTCGTTTTGTGATCCTCGGTATCCCAGTCACAAAACTTGGAGGGCACACTCGAGATTGAAACATGCCTTTGAAAAGTTCATTGAATCTCAAAGAATCTAGGAATTTCTAAGAACCAATCAAAAACCTAATATTTAATATTTCGTTTTTCGTGGTGGAAATTGGTGAATCGTCATTCACCTACCTTTCAAATATGTTATAGCTTGGATTACGGCATACCTCTTCTAAGTTATAATATATTGTGATTGGATCCTAGCCTTAATATTACATTTGGGTGTTTTATTAAGGACTCTCTTAATATCTAAACTAATCTTGTCCTCTTCTTTCAGATGTCTTCAAACAATGCTGCTTCTGGCTCTAACCCTAATAGCTCCTTTACCCTTATGAACTTGTGTAGGAAAGTCACCTTTGATGGATCCAACTTCAATGAGTGGATCAGAAACATCAGGATGATTACCCGCTACGAGGACAAAGAATATGTCCTTGACAAGGAGCTTAAGGAGATTGATGAGACCACTACAACTCCTCAGGAGATCGCTGACTTCCAGGCACATGAAAGGGATGCTACGAAAGTGGCATGCATCATGATGGCCACGATGACAGTGGAACTCCAAAAGTCTTATGAGGATTTCTACCCTTATGAAATGCACCAAGATTTGATGGAAAGATACCATCAAAGTGCACGACAAGAGAGGTATGAAATCATCTGCTCCATGATAACAACCATGATGAAGTACGGGGAATCCGTCACGAGCCACATGCAGAAAATGCAAAGGTATGTGGATCGTTTGCTGAAGCTTAATGTGAACTTCCCGGAGGAGCTTGCAATAGATATCATTTTGCACTCCTTACCATCGTGCTATGATCAATTCCGCATGACATATCACATGAATAAGGAAGAGGTCACACTCAGCAAACTTCAGGGACTTCTCAAGACCGCAGAAACAAGTCTTAAGGGGAAGTCGGTTGTTAACACTCCTACTCAAAACTCTACTCTGGTTTTGGCAATCGGGAAAAGTCGAGGGAAGAAAAGAAAGAGCTCTTCGAAGGGTTCCAAGGCTCGGACCCTTGATGGCTCTTCTTCAAGTGGAACCAAGAAAGGTTTCATCACTCCTTCTTCTGACCCAAAAGAGTCTGAATGCTTCTATTGCCATGAAAAATCACATTGGAAGCGGAACTGCCTAAAATACCAGCAAGATGTGAAGGATGGGAAAGTTAAACCCAACCATCCAGGTATTTACACTATCATTTCTAATAACTCACCCCATTCTAAATCTTGGGTCCTTGATACCGGTTGTGGTATTCATATTTGTTGTGACTTGCAGGGACTCAGAAGAAGTGAGAATGTGGAGCACGGAAGAATAAACTTGATCATGGGGAATAGGAAAGCTTTACCTGTTACCAAGATTGGAGTTTATACTTTATCGCTAAGCAGTGGGTTTAATTTAGATTTGAATAAATGTTGTTATTCACCAGGAATGGCAAGAAATATTATTTCCTTTCATGCGTTGTACAAACAAGGGTTTACCTTTTCATTTAATAATGAAGTTGGTTCGATTGATGCTTTCTTTAATAATGTTCTCTATTTTAAAGCATTACCTTGTGATGGTGTGTATGAAGCTGTATCTGTTATAGATAACTTAGGAAATAATGTTTTGTGTATTGATTCTATTAATAATAATAACTTGAATAAATCATCATTATGGCATTGTCGTCTTGGACACATAAGCAAGAAACGCATATGCCAACTCCAAAAGGATGGAGTCTTGGAGTCATTTGATCTAAAGTCAGATGATAGTTGCGAATCATGCTTACTTGAAATAATGACAAAGTCACCCTTCACAGGTTCATGTGAGAGGGGTGAAGGTTTGTTGGACCTTGTACACACGGATGTGTGTGGACCATTCAAACATGCACAAGGGATGCTAATCGTTATTATTTGACTTTTACCAATGATTATAGTAGATATGGATATGTCTACTTGATCAAGCATAAGTCAGAGACTTTCGAAAGGTTTAAGGAATTTAAACAGGAAGTCGAGAATCAATTGGGCAGGAACATTAAGATGCTTCGATCCGATCGTGGTGGTGAGTATCTTAGTTCAGAGTTCCTTGACTATCTAAGGGAATGTGGGATAGTCTCACAATTGACACCTCCCAGGACACCACAGTTGAATGGTGTGGCTGAGAGGCGTAATCGAACCTTGTTAGATATGGTTCGTTCCATGATGAGTCGAGCTTCACTACCAATCTCATTCTGGGGGTATGCCTTAGAGACTACCGCCCATATCCTTAATCTAGTCCCTACAAAGAAAGTTGCCAAAACTCCTCACGAGATGTGGACTGGTAAAGTACCCAAACTAGACCACATCAATATTTGGGGTTGTGAGGCTTTCGTGAAACGCGAAACTCATGATAAGCTCGAACCCCGAAGCGAGAGGTGTATTTTCATCGGCTACCCACAACAATCCTTTGGTTACCTCTTCTACAGACCAAGTGAAAATGTGGTCTTTGTAGCTAGGAGGGCTTTCTTTAGAGAAAGAGAGTTCATAAGCCAAGGAAACAGTGGGAGGCAAGTTGATCTTGAAGAAATTCAAGAGTCAAGCGGTGAAGGAACTTCAAACCCTAGCACTTAACTTGAGAAGGAAACTCATGTTGAGCTAATTGACAAGTCTGTACCTCTGAGGCGTTCCACAAGGGTTAGGAATGCTCCTGAGCATTACTATGGATTCCATATTACTGCAGAAGGAGATACACTTATCAGTGATGAGACACTGATAGGTTTGGATGAACCTAACAGTTACGCGGAAGCCATGGCAGGCCCTGGGTCAGCCAAGTGGAAAGAGGCAATGGACAGTGAAATACAGTCCATGTATGACAATCAAGTTTGGAACTTGGTTGAGAATGTACCAGGTCGTAAGACAGTGGGGTGCAAATGGGTCTTCAAGAAGAAGACCGACATGGATGGTAATGTACACACATATAAGGCTAGACTGGTTGCAAAGGGTTTTTCTCAAATTCCTGGAGTGGACTATGATGAGACCTTTTCTCCAGTAGCCAAGATTAAGTCTATTCAGGTTCTGTTAGCCATAGCTGCATTTCATGACTATGAAATATGGCAGATGGATGTCAAAACCGCTTTCCTTAATGGAAAGTTGGCTGAAGATGTTTACATGAGTCAGCCAGAGGGTTTTGTCAGCAACGAGTACCCTAATAGAGTGTGTAAGCTTGAGAAATCCATTTATGGATTATAGCAAGCACCTCGCAGATGGAATATTTGCTTTGATGAAAAGGTTAAGGAATTTGGCTTTTCTAGGAGTGAAGATGAGTCTTGCGTGTATGTCAAGGCTAGTGGGAGTATAGTTAGCTTTTTGGTGTTGTATGTGGATGAGATACTACTCATAGGAAATGACATCCCAACTCTGCAGGAAGTTAAGTCCTGGTTTGGGAAGTGTTTCTCTATGAAGGACCTAGGAGAAGCTACCTATATTCTAGGGATAAGGATCTTGAGAGATCGGAGTAAAAGACTAATTGGACTTAGTCAGAGTACCTACCTGGATAAGGTGCTGAAGAGATTCAGCATGCAGGATTCCAAGAAAGGAGAGTTACCCATCCAGAGCAACACCAGATTGAGTAAGACACAAAGCCCTAGCACTGAGGCTGAGATAGCAGAAATGAGTCGAATACCTTATGCTTCGGCTGTAGGATCGATCATGTATGCTATGACGTGTACTCGACTTGATGTAGCCTTTGCCCTGAGCATGGTTAGCAGGTATCAGGGGAACCCTGGCAAGGCACACTGGACTGCGGTAAAGAATATCCTCAAGTACCTACGGAGGACTAAGGACTGGGTCCTTACTCTCGGTGGGAGTGATGACTTGAGAGTTGTAGGGTATAGTGATGCTAGCTTCCAGACTGATAGGGATAATTTCGGCTCTCAGTCGGGCTGGCTCTTTACTCTAAATGGAGGAGCAATTTCTTGGAAGAGTTCCAAGCAAGAGACAGTGGCTGATTCAACTTGTGAATCAGAGTATATTGCAGCTAGCGAGGCGGCAAAGGAGGTGATATGGCTGAAGAACTTCATTGGAGACCTTGGAGTTGTACCAGCTATCAAAGAGCCAATGGAGATTTTCTGTGATAGTGAAAGTGTTGTTGCCTTAGCCAAGGAACCAAGGGATCACGGGAGATCCAGACACATCGACAGAAAATACCATTTTGTCAGACATTGAATAGAAGAAGGACTCCTCGTGGCAAAGAGGGTATCATCGGATGAGAACCCAGCAGATCCCCTCACGAAGGGACTGACTCGGGTTAAGCATCTCCAACATGCTCGGAGCGTAGGGCTGAAGGATGATATTAGATTTAGTAGTTAGATAACCCAGAAATTTGTAAAGTGTGATTGACATTAGATGATGAATAAAAGGTGTTTTATTTATGAGTAAAGTGTTGCTATCACTTGTCGATCGTTTACTATATTTCTTTTGCATGTTTTGACTTCCAGAATAATTTTGTTTGGTATAACATATTATTCACACCTCCACAGTCGGTCATATGTCGGAAGTAGGTATGAATCAAGACTGTCATGATGGGTTGTAGAGGTCTAAGTTGTTGGACATGGCTACAACAATCATGAGTGCTCATAAGTTCTGAGTATTGGGCTCAACCCACGCTCACTAGAATCACTTCATGGAATTCTATCTCGAGTGATCGTGAGACGGTAATATCATATAAGTCTTCAAACCTAGCGATATGATTTGTTACCTACAAGTTGGTTATGCATTGATTATACGAAAACGCATTGGTAACTCGATGTTATAAAACGTACTTTTGTGTGTAATTCAATGAGTGGTAGAACAAACATATGAGTCGAAGTTTATCTGTTCCTTCTTGGATTAGAAGCTGATATCTGGGCCCCTCGATGATTTTGTTTTGACCTATGTACCAGGCCCGGTCAGAACTAAGTTGATGTGTTCAATTAAGTTCTTTGTCAAACAAATCGGAAATCGAGAAACAAACTGTTGGACAATAAGTAAGACATTGTTCCATGTATTTGTCCGGTTGATATCTAGAACGGAGGATTATATGATCCCTTATCTTAAATGGCGTACCATCATCTTCTCAGTTCCGAGAGACCTTGAAAGAGCTACGATTGCCGGTCGGTTCCTGAAGTACTAGAGTTATAGTTATTAGATTTATCCAAGTGGGAGACTGTTGGATAAGGTGTCTAAGTCCATAACTATTTCGGGTGTGTACTTGACCCGACCCGGCATGGTCCATTTGGGTTGCATGGCAACATGCAATTGGATATACTAAATGAGAGAAATAACACTTGGAGATTATTAATATATTATAAGTTCTAACATATTAATAATATTATTTGATTAGTTTGATCAAAGAATTAATTTGGAATTAATTAAGTGATCAAAAGATAACTAATTAAATATATGGGTTGATTATGTAAATCATTCATATCTTGTATAGTGGGCTAAGAGGCTCCATGGATTATCAAGTTGGGTTCTACCCATAGGATGCTCCATGGATGCTCCATGGGAGTTACAAACCCATGGGTCATGGAAATGAAGAATCATGACACATTAGGGTTTACATGGTGTAACCCTAGATGTGTCAACACTATATAAGGATCCCATTCTCCACCAAAATCGGCTAGACATAAGAAACTAGAGGGCTTGGCCGATTTGAAGAAGTGTGTATTATCTCAAGAGTCTTTCCAAGAGCATTTGGTGTTGTGTGAAGCATTTGAGGCATCACACTTGGGGTGCTAGGCTCACAAGGTTTCAAGGAACATAAGCAACAACAAGGTAAGTTATTCTATCTTTCATTCAAGTTAACATTGTTCCCCATGTATGCTAGATAGGAATATAACCTTGGAAATTCAACTTTGCATGATAATTAGACAAACATAGATCCAAGGTTATTAGGGTTGCATGTACACTTAGGAAGTGTTAGAATGCTCAAAACCCATCAGAAACAACATTAGTAAAACGAACATATCTTGTTGATGTTTCTCTTACTATTCATGTTCCTGTGAAAGGCTCACGTGAACCCAAGAAACTTTGGGTTCCTAAATCTGCTTAATTTTTGCAGGTTGTTAGTGACGAGCAGTTTGACGAAGAATGGTACATTGACAGTGGCTGCTCACGTCACATGAAAGGAAGGAAGGAAGAGTTAAGAGAGTTCCGATCGCTTCAAAATGGTGGCAATGTTAAGTTTGGTAACAACTCCTATGGAACAATAAAGGGTTATGGGATGATAACCAATGGAGACTTCACAATAAGAAAGGTGGCATACGTAGAAGGATTGCAGCATAACCTCATCAGTGTATCTCAACTGGTTGGAGGTACCGGTCTCAAAGGCGAAACCGATCCTTGTGTGAGGCGGCCCGAACTATGCTAAGTTTTGCTTTTCTTCAGTTATATTTCTGGGCTGATGCTATTGCTGCAACATGTTTTACGCAGAATAGATCTTATCCCAACAAGCGTTTCTCTCTCACTCCTTATGAGATCATCAATAACAGGAAAATTCTTCCATGTGTTCCGTTCACGGTGCTTCATCTTCAACTCCAAAGAACATCGTAACAAATTTGATGTTAAAGCTGACGAAGGAATTTTTCTGGGATATTCTCTTACTTCGAAAGCATACCGGGTTTTAAATAAGTGTTCTAGAAAGATTGAAGAAACCGATTATGTGACTTTCGATGAAAGCTACGTCAAGAAGCTAAAGACTACTGAAGAAGCAATTGGAGGGATTTTCTCTCAAACAGGTGAAGTCACAGCCATGATTGCTAATCTATTTAATCAGTTCGTTGACCTGTTCGATGAACCTGAGAAAGCCACTCTCTCAAAAGCCAAGGCGGCAGACAACAAAATTGATCGGTTTAATCATATTCTCAGTAAGATGATCAAACATGACATTGAAAGAAAGCTGATCCAACAGAAGGTTACCTTTTTAAATGGTCTAAAATCTGAATGGCGGGAGGTCGTATCAACGGTTAAAGCACATGAACAGTTTAAATCTTATTCACTAGCGAAACTAGTGGGAATTCTGAAATCCCAGGAAAAGACGTTGTTACAAGAGAAGAGTGTGGTCTCAATCTTGGGGTCTTTGGCCCTTTTGTCTAAAAGTAAGAATGCAGTTGAAGACGAAGATCTGAACTTCGGGGACTATGATCTAACTTCAGGAGATTATGCTATGATGGTGTCCAATCTCGATAGGTTCATCATGAAGAAGTTTCCTACCAATAAGAACCGAAATTGGCAGGGAAGCTACAGTTCTAAAAAAGTGAGGGAGGAGCCGAAGACTGAAGAACCAAAGAAAGAGGCGAAGGTGGAAGCGGATTCTGGTTTCAGCTGTTATTACTCCGGACGAAAGAATCATTTTGCCAAAGATTGTGTTTTGAAGAAAATGACAGTGAAAGATGAGGAGAAAGATGAAGAGGCAATTCTTATGAAAAAGCTGGAGGAGATTAAAAGGAAGAAAACTGCTACTAATCCCTCTATGAATGCTCTTATTGTGCAGGGTTTCAGCAGAGGATGACGAGTTCGGTGGCATACAGGTGTGGTCGACCGACTCAGAAGATGATGAGGTGAGAAAGCCTTCTCATGGAAAGGCTTATGTCGCAAGAGGTGGTGAAAGCAGTGGAAAATGTCTGATGGTGACTGATGTATCTCAGATGAGGGGATACAATACTGATGGTGGAAATGAAGATACCAAGGATCGAGAGGACTTATGCTTTACCGCAAAACCTCTCAGTGTGCAGATCAGTGAACTTGATGAACTGATCAAAAAGGTACAATCTGTTTTTGTTTCTTTTGAAGTTCCACAAAAATCATATGAAAAGGAATTAAATAACTTGAATTCAAGACTTTCAAATCTAGATAGTTGTTTAACTCAAACTCGAGTCATAAATTCTAATCTGACTGACCAAATAAGCAGGGTGTCATCCAAGAGTGAGGAGCGAAGGATGTGGATTGAGCAGAAGGAGTCGGAGCTAATTAAGTCTAGGGATGAAAACATTTATTTGCAATGAGACAATTTAAAATTGTTAAAACAAAGGAATGTTTTTTGTTTGATCGCTAAAAGACTTTATGATAACATTACTCAACTGCATCTAAATTCTGAAATAGAGCAGAAGATACATCGCATGATTCTACCCTTCCTTGAGTTTAAGGAGGATGAAATCGATGCTGAAGCATACAACTGTGAAAGTGTTGTATCTTCCGATGATGTGAATCCTACTTATATGTATGGTCTGGACAAAATAGAATCTTTTATAAAGTCGATAGACCATAAGGACATGCTTAAAAATCTTCTGGATGAAAATGATAAGTTGAAAGTCAAGACTGAAACCATACTAAAATTCAACTCATTGAGTGCCAATTTAAGTTCAGAAAACTAAATTGATGTTGAAAACGCATCTGAACTTGATGAGGATGATGATATGAGTGAAATTTCTGTAGAGGTTGAAGTCGACTGTTCTGAGTTTGTCAAGAGCGAACCCGAAAACCACAAAAACCTCATTTCTGAAAATTCTGTGGAATTCACTATTTTATCCAAAACTAAGTCCCCAGCCCTTAAAGAAAAGGTTGTTGTGTTTCAGAAGGTTAGAACTACTCCCAATCAGGTGTATAAGGTCACAGGAGTAACTGAACATCAAACAGCCGAACTCACTACTATAGTGAACGAAGAAAATGCAGATGGCTGTGATGAGCTTTTCTAGTCAGCTCCCATAGACAATACAAACGAAACGGTTGGTCTGTCGGAGCGAACATCCTGGAAGACCAAAGGTAGATATGTCCCCGAGCCGCTGAATGAGCCTACCAACTTCGACGTACCAAGTACAAGTGGCACAAAAGAAATTCATGTAGAAGAAGTCACCTCCACAAGCGAATCCTCATCTATGAAAAGTGAACCGGCTGCCAAGAAGCTGAAATAAAAAGCCAATATCAGCAGACAACCGAAACAGATGAAAAATCAAAACCAGCAGAGAAATCTTAGATACAAGAAAAATCTCTCAGAGCGAAAGCAGTTTTGGCGCTCTCAAAATCCTCATTACTCTTACCATGATAAAGATTCTAAGTTAGAAAAAAAGGCTTTCGGGCCACACGAAGCACAAAACCGAAAAGATAGGTTCGGTCCTGAAAGCAGCAACCGAAAAGCTAGTTTCTGTCCGCCAAGTAATAACAGGCATAGACCTGATTTTAGTCCATCAAGCTTTTATAATAAAAGACCATGTTTCAGACCACCAGCCAACAACAACCAAAAATCCAACTTCGGCTCATCATCGAGCAGCTACCGAAGGTCTAGGTTCGGTCCCTCTAATGACCACAAACGAAAGGATCATTTTGAACCTCATGTCGGGAAAAAATCTTTCTCTAATTCTTCTCATTCTAAACCCTCTTCTAAACCCAATTCAGTCTCTACACAAAATTCAAGATCATCAACGAACTTGAAAGGAAAAACGAAGATTTCCTCAGTCAAGGAAGACTGAATGCAGACTAGTGCGCAAACACCAGAATCTAAATCCAAAACACATGTAGCTAATTCTAACAAAATCAAAGTGTTTACTATTAAAAGAAAAGATGAAACAACCTTAGTAAAACGAACATATCTTGTTGATGTTTCTCTTACTATTCCTGTTCCTGTGAAAGGCTCACGTGAACCCAAGAAACTTTGGGTTCCTAAATCTGCTTAATTTTTGCAGGTTAATAGTGACGAGCAGTTTGACGAAGAATGGTACATTGACAGTGGCTGCTCGCGTCACATGACAGGAAGGAACGAAGAGTTAAGAGAGTTCTGATCGCTTCAAAATGGTGGCAATGTTAAGTTTGGTAATGACTCCTATGGAACAATAAAGGGTTATGGGATGATAACCAATGGAGACTTCACAATAAGAAAGGTGGCATACGTAGAAGGATTGCAGCATAACCTCATCAGTGTATCTCAACTGGTTGGAGGTACCGGTCTCAAAGTTTCATTCGACGACGAAGGCTCAGGAATTATTGAGAAGGAATCCAACAAGGTCATTCTCAAATCAGATCGAAAAGGCGAATGTTTCCTCTGAATCTCAGACCAATCAAAGGAAATCCAGCCATATGTCTTTTGTCCAAAGCTCATTCTGACGAAAGCTGGTTGTGGCACCTAAGGCTCTCTCATCTCAACTTCAAAGACATCAACAAGCTTATCACCGGAAGTCATGTTCGGGGTCTTCCATTGCTCAAGTTTGATCGAGAACACTTGTGTGCCGCATGCGAAATGGGGAAACAAAGTCGTCAAAGTCACCCATCAATTATAAACACAAAAGTTGTTGAACCACTTGAGTTGCTTAACATCGACTTGTGTGGTCGATCATCAATCGAGAGCATTGGCGGTAGCAAGTACATTCATGTTGTTGTTGATGACTTCTCACGTTTTATATGGGTATTCTTTCTGAAGCACAAATCTGAGGCCACTCCTAAGCTAAAGATGTTTATCAAGCAGGTTGAAGTGCAAATGAGAAAAGTCGTTCGAAACATTAGGAGCGACAATGGACTGGAATTCAAGAACAAAGAATTCGAAGACTTTTTGGCAGAAAAAGGAACCAGTCATAACTTCTCAGCCCCTTACACGCCTCAAAAGAACGGTATTGTCGAAAGGCGAAACCGATCCTTGTGTGAGGCGGCTCGAACTATGCTAAGTTTTGCTTCTCTTCCCTTATATTTCTGGGCTGATGCTATTGCTGCAACATGTTTTACGCAGAATAGATCTTATCTCAACAAGCGTTTCTCTCTCACTCCTTATGAGATCATCAATAACAGGAAGTCGAACGTAAAATTCTTCCATGTGTTCGGTTCACGGTGCTTCATCTTCAACTCCAAAGAACATCGTAACAAATTTGATGTTAAAGCTGACGAATGAATTTTTCTGGGATATTCTCTTACTTCAAAAGCATACCGGGTTTTAAATAAGCATTCTAGAAAGATTGAAGACACCGATTATGTGAATTTCGATGACAGCTACGTCAAGAAGCTAAAGACTACTGAAGAAGCAATTGGAGAGATTTTCTCTCAAACAGGTGAAGTCACAGCCATGATTGCTAATCTATTTAATCAGTTCGTTGACCTGTTCGATGAACCTGAGAAAGCCACTCTCTCAGAAGCCAAGGCGGCAGACAACAAAATCAATCGGTTTAATCATCTTCTCAATAAGATGATCAAACATGACATTGAAAGAAAGCTGATCCAACAGAAGGTTACCTTTTTAAATGGTCTAAAATCTGAATGGCGGGAGGTCGTATCAACGGTTAAAGCACATGAACAGTTTAAATCTTATTCACTAGCGAAACTAGTGGGAATTCTGAAATCCCAGGAAAAGACGTTGTTACAAGAGAAGAGTGTGGTCTCAATCTTGGGGTCTTTGGCCCTTTTGTCTAAAAGTAAGAATGCAGTTGAAGACGAAGATCTGAACTTCGGGGACTATGATCTAACTTCAGGAGATTATGCTATGATGGTGTCCAATCTCGATAGGTTCATCATGAAGAAGTTTCCTACCAATAAGAACCGAAATTGGCAGGGAAGCTACAGTTCTAAAAAAGTGAGGGAGGAGCCGAAGACTGAAGAACCAAAGAAAGAGGCGAAGGTGGAAGCGGATTCTGGTTTCAGCTGTTATTACTCCGGACGAAAGAATCATTTTGCCAAAGATTGTGTTTTGAAGAAAATGACAGTGAAAGATGAGGAGAAAGATGAAGAGGCAATTCTTATGAAAAAGCTGGAGGAGATTAAAAGGAAGAAAACTGCTACTAATCCCTCTATGAATGCTCTTATTGTGCAGGGTTTCAGCAGAGGATGACGAGTTCGGTGGCATACAGGTGTGGTCGACCGACTCAGAAGATGATGAGGTGAGAAAGCCTTCTCATGGAAAGGCTTATGTCGCAAGAGGTGGTGAAAGCAGTGGAAAATGTCTGATGGTGACTGATGTATCTCAGATGAGGGGATACAATACTGATGGTGGAAATGAAGATACCAAGGATCGAGAGGACTTATGCTTTACCGCAAAACCTCTCAGTGTGCAGATCAGTGAACTTGATGAACTGATCAAAAAGGTACAATCTGTTTTTGTTTCTTTTGAAGTTCCACAAAAATCATATGAAAAGGAATTAAATAACTTGAATTCAAGACTTTCAAATCTAGATAGTTGTTTAACTCAAACTCGAGTCATAAATTCTAATCTGACTGACCAAATAAGCAGGGTGTCATCCAAGAGTGAGGAGCGAAGGATGTGGATTGAGCAGAAGGAGTCGGAGCTAATTAAGTCTAGGGATGAAAACATTTATTTGCAATGAGACAATTTAAAATTGTTAAAACAAAGGAATGTTTTTTGTTTGATCGCTAAAAGACTTTATGCTAACATTACTCAACTGCATCTAAATTGTGAAATAGTGCAGAAGATACATCGCATGATTCTACCCTTCCTTGAGTTTAAGGAGGATGAAATCGATGCTGAAGCATACAACTGTGAAAGTGTTGTATCTTCCGATGATGTGAATCCTACTTATATGTATGTTCTGGACAAAGTAGAATCTTTTATAAAGTCCAAAGACCATAAGGACTTGCTTAAAAATCTTCTGGATGAAAATGATAAGTTGAAAGTCAAGACAGAAACCATACTAAAATTCGACTCATTGAGGGCCAATTTAAGTTCATAAAACAAAATTGATGTTGAAAACGCATCTGAACTTGATGAGGATGATGATATGAGTGAAATTTCTATAGAGGTTGAAGTCGACTGTTCTGAGTTTGTCAAGAGTGAACCCGAAAACCACAAAAACCTCATTTCTGAAAATTTTGTGGAATTCGCTCGTTTGTCCAAAACTAAGTCCCCAGCCCATAAAGAAAAGGTTGTTGTGTTTCAGAAGGTTAGAACTACTCCTAATCATGTGTATAAGGTCACAGGAGTAACTGAACATCAGACAGCCGAACTCACCGCCATAGTGAACGAAGAAAATGCAGATGGCTGTGATGTGTTTTTCTAGTCAGCTCCCATAGACAATGCAGACGAAACGGTTGGTCTGTCGGAGCGAACATCCTGGAAGACCAAAGGTAGATATGTCCCCGAGCCGCTGAATAAGCCTACCAACTTCGACGTACCTAGTACAAGTGGCACAAAAGAAATTCCTGTAGAAGAAGTCACCTCCACAAGCGAATCCTCATCTATGAAAAGTGAACCGGCTGCCAAGAAGCTGAAACAAAAATCCAATATCCACAGACAACCGAAACAGGTGAAAAATCGAAAGCAGCAGAGAAATCTTAGATACAAGAAAAATCTCTCAGAGCGAAAACAGTTTTGGCGCTCTCAAAATCCTCATTACTCTTACCATGATAAAGATTCTAAGTTAGAAAAAAAGGCTTTCGGGCCACACGAAGCACAAAACCGAAAGGATAGGTTCGGTCCTGAAAGCAGCAACTGAAAAGCTAGTTTCGGTCCGCCAAGCAATAACAGGAATATACCTGATTTTAGTCCATCAGGCTTTTATAATAAAAGACCATGTTTCAGACCACCAGCCAACAACAACCAAAAATCCAACTTCGGCTCATCATCGAGCAGCTACCGAAGGTCTAGGTTCGGTCCCTCTAATGATCACAAACGAAAGGATCATTTTGAACCTCAAGTCAGGAAAAAATCTTTCTCTAATTCTTCTCATTCTAAACCCTCTTCTAAACCCAATTCAGTCTCTACACAAAATTCAAGATCATCAACGAACTTGAAAGGAAAAACGAAGATTTCCTCAGTCAAGGAAGACCGAATGCAGACTAGTGCCCAAACACCAGAATCTAAATCCAAAACACATGTAGCTAATTATAACAATATGAAAGTGATTACTATTAAAAGAAAAGATGAAACAACCTTAGTAAAACGAACATATCTTGTTGATGTTTCTTTTACTATTCCTATTCCTGTGAAAGGCTCACGTGAACCCAATAGACTTTGGGTTCCTAAATCTGCTTAATTTTTGCAGGTTATTAGTGACGAGCAATTTGACAAAGAATGGTACATTGACAGTGGCTGCTCGCATCACATGACAGGACGGAAGGAAGAGTTAAGAGAGTTCCGATCACTTCAAAATGGTGGCAATGTTAAGTTTGGTAACGACTCCTATGGAACAATAAAGGGTTATGGGATGATAACCAATCGAGAATTCACAATAAGAAAGGTGGCATACATAGAAGGATTGCAGCATAACCTCATCAGTGTATCTCAACTGGTTGGAGGTACCGGTCTCAAAGTTTCGTTCGACGACGAAGGCTCAGAAATTATTGAGAAGGAATCCAACAAGGTCATTCTCAAATCAGATCGAAAAGGCGAATCTTTCCTCTGAATCTCAGACCAATCAAAGGAAATCCAGCCATATGTATTTTGTCCAAAGCTCATTCTGACGAAAGCTGGTTGTGGCACCGAAGGCTCTCTCATCTCAACTTCAAAGACATCAACAAGCTTATCACCGGAGGTCATGTTCGGGGTCTTCCATTGCTCAAGTTTGATCGAGAACACTTGTGTGCTGCATGCGAAATAGGGAAACAAAGTCGTCAAAGTCACCCATCAATTATAAACACAAAAGTTGTTGAACCACTTGAGTTGCTTAACATCGACTTGTGTGGTCCATCATCAATCGAGAGCATTGGCGGTAGCAAGTACATTCTTGTTGTTGTTGATGACTTCTCACGTTTTACATGGGTATTCTTTCTTAAGCACAAATCTGAGGCCACTCCTAAGCTAAAGATGTTTATCAAGCAGGTTGAAGTGCAACTGAGAAAAGTCGTTCGAAACATTAGGAGCGACAATGGACTGGAATTCAAGAACAAAGAATTCGAAGACTTTTTGGCAGAAAAAGGAACCAGTCATAACTTCTCAGCCCCTTACACGCCTCAAAATAACGGTATTGTCGAAAGGCGAAACTGATCCTTGTGTGAGGCGGCTCGAACTATGCTAAGTTTTGCTTCTCTTAACTTATATTTCTGGGCTGATGCTATTGCTGCAACATGTTTTACGCAGAATAGATCTTATCTCAACAATCGTTTCTCTCTCACTCCTTATGAGATCATCAATAACAGGAAGCCGAACGTAAAATTCTTCCATGTGTTCGGTTCACGGTGCTTCATCTTCAACTCCAAAGAACATCGTAACAAATTTGATGTTAAAGCTGACGAATGAATTTTTCTGGGATGTTCTCTTACTTCAAATGCATACCGGGTTTCAAATAAGCATTCTAGAAAGATTGAAGACACCGATTATGTGAATTTCGATGACAGCTATGTCAAGAAGCTAAAGACTACTGAAGAAGCAATTGGAGAGATTTTCTCTCAAACAGGTGAAGTCACAGCCATGATTGCTAATCTATTTAATCAGTTCGTTGACCTGTTCGATGAACCTGAGAAAGCCACTCTCTCAGAAGCCAAGGCGGCAGACAACAAAATCAATCGGTTTAATCATCTTCTCAATAAGATGATCAAACATGACATTAAAAAAGAAAGTTGATCGAACAAAAGGTTACCTTTTTAAATGGTCTAAAATTTGAATGGCGGGAGGTCGTATCAACGGTTAAAGCACATGAACAGTTTAAATCTTATTCACTAGCGAAACTAGTGGGAATTCTGAAATCCCAGGAAAAGACGTTGTTACAAGAGAAGAGTGTGGTCTCAAACTTGGCGTCTTTGGCCCTTTTGTCTGAAAGTAAGAATGCAGTTGAAGACGAAGATCTGAACTTCGGGGACTATGATCTAACTTCAGAAGATTATGCTATGATGGTGTCCAATCCCAATAGGTTCATCAAGAAGAAGTTTCCTACCAATAAGAACCGAAATTGGCAGGGAAGCTACAGTTCTGAAAAAGTGAGGGAGGAGCCGAAGACTGAAGAACCAAAGAAAGAGGCGAAGGTGGAAGCGGATTCTAGTTTCAGCTGTTATTACTCCGGAGGAAAGAATCATTATGCCAAAGATTGTGTTTTGAAGAAAATGACAGTGAAAGATGAGGATAAAGATGAAGAGGCAATTCTTATGAAAAAGCTGGAGAAGATTAAAAGGAAGAAAACTGCTACTAATCCCTCTATGAATGCTCTTACTGTGCAGGGTTTCAGCAGAGGATGACGAGTTCGGTGGCATACAGGTGTGGTCGACCGACTCAGAAGATGATGAGGTGAGAAAGCCTTCTCATGGAAAGGCTTATGTCGCAAGAGGTGGTGAAAGCAGTGGAACATGTCTGATGGTGACTGATGTATCTCAGATGAGGGGATACAATACTGATGGTGGAAATGAAGATACCAAGGACCGAGAGGACTTATGCTTTACAGCAAAACCTCTCAGTGTGCAGATCAGTGAACTTGATGAACTGATCAAAAAGGTACAATCTGTTTTTGTTTCTTTTAAAGTTCCACAAAAATCATATGAAAAGGAATTAAATAACTTGAATTCAAGACTTTCAAATCTAGATAGTTGTTTAACTCAAACTCGAGTCAGAAATTCTAATCTGACTGACCAAATAAGCAGGGTGTCATCCAAGAGTGAGGAGCGAAGGATGTGGATTGAGCAGAAGGAGTCGGAGCTAATTAAGTCTAGGGATGAAAACATTTATTTGCAATGAGACAATTTAAAATTGTTAAAACAAAGGAATGTTTTTTGTTTGATCGCTAAAAGACTTTATGCTAACATTACTCAACTGCATCTAAATTGTGAAATAGGGCAGAAGATACATCGCATGATTCTACCCTTCCTTGAGTTTAAGGAGGATGAAATCGATGCTGAAGCATAAAACTGTGAAAGTGTTGTATCTTCCGATGATGTGAATCCTACTTATATGTATGGTATGGACAAAATAGAATCTTTTATAAAGTCCAAAGACCATAAGGACATGCTTAAAAATCTTCTGGATGAAAATGATAAGTTGAAAGTCAAGACAGAAACCATACTAAAATTCGACTCATTGAGTGCCAATTTAAGTTCATAAAACAAAATTGATGTTGAAAACGCATCTGAACTTGATGAGGATGATGATATGAGTGAAATTTCTGTAGAGGTTGAAGTCGACTGTTCTGAGTTTGTTAAGAGCGAACTCGAAAACCACAAAAACCTCATTTCTGAAAATTCTGTGGAATTCGCGCGTTTGTCCAAAACTAAGTCCCCAGCCCATAAAGAAAAGGTTGTTTTGTTTCAGAAGGTTATAACTACTCCCAATCAAGTGTATAAGGTCACAGGAGTAACTGAACATCAGACAACCGAACTCACTGCCATAGTGAACGAAGAAAATGCAGATGTTTGTGATGAGTTTTTCTAGTCAGCTCCCATAGACAATGCAGACGAAACGGTTGGTCTGTCGGAGCGAACATCCTGGAAGACCAAAGGTAGATATGTCCCCGAGCCGCTGAATAAGCCTACCAACTTCGACGTACCAAGTACAAGTGGCAGAAAAGAAATTCTTGTAGAAGAAGTCACCTCCACAAGCGAATCCTCATCTATGAAAAGTGAACCGGCTGCCAAGAAGCTGAAACAAAAAGCCAATATCCACAGACAACCGAAACAGGTGAAAAATCGAAAGCAGCAGAGAAATCTTAGATACAAGAAAAATCTCTCAGAGCGAAAGCAGTTTTGGCGCTCTCAAAATCCTCATTACTCTTACCATGATAAAGATTCTAAGTCAAAAAAAAAGGCTTTCGGGCCACACGAAGCACAAAACCGAAAGGATAGGTTCGGTCCTGAAAGCAGCAACCGAAAAGCTAGTTTCGGTCCGCCAAGTAATAACAGGCATAGACCTGATTTTAGTCCATCAAGCTTTTATAATAAAAGACCATGTTTCAGACCACCAGCCAACAACAACCAAAAATCCAACTTCGGCTCATCATCGAGCAGCTACTGAAGGTCTAGGTTCGGTCCCTCTAATGATCACAAACGAAAGGATCATTTTGAACCTCAAGTCAGGAAAAAATCTTTCTCTAATTCTTCTCATTCTAAACCCTCTTCTAAACCCAATTCAGTCTCTAAACAAAATTCAAGATCATCAACGAACTTGAAAGGTAAAACGAAGATTTCCTCAGTCAAGGAAGACCGAATGCAGACTAGTGCCCAAACACCAGAATCTAAATCCAAAACACATGTAGCTAATTCTAACAAAATCAAAGTGTTTACTATTAAAAGAAAAGATGAAACAACCTTAGTAAAACGAACATATCTTGTTGATGTTTCTCTTACTATTCCTGTTCTTGTGAAAGGCTCACATGAACCCAAGAAACTTTGGGTTCCTAAATCTGCTGAATTTTTGCAGGTTATTAGTGACGAGCAGTTTGACAAAGAATGGTACATTGACAGTGGCTGCTCGCGTCACATGACAGGAAGGAAGGAAGAGTTAAGAGAGTTCTGACCGCTTCAAAATGGTGGCAATGTTAAGTTTGGTAACGATTCCTATGGAACAATAAAGCGTTATGGGATGATAACCAATGGAGACTTCACAATAAGAAAGGTGGCATACGTAGAAGGATTGCAGCATAACCTCATCAGTGTATCTCAACTGGTTGGAGGTACCGGTCTCAAAGTTTCATTCGACGACGAAGGCTTAGAAATTATTGAGAAGGAATCCAACAAGGTCATTCTCAAATCAGATCGAAAAGGCGAATGTTTCCTCTGAATCTCAGACCAATCAAAGGAAATCCAGCCATATGTCTTTTGTCCAAAGCTCATTCTGACGAAAGCTGGTTGTGGCACCGAAGGCTCTCTCATCTTAACTTCAAAGACATCACTAAGCTTATCACCGGAGGTTATGTTCGGGGTCTTCCATTGCTCAAGTTTGATCGAGAACACTTGTGTGCTGCATGCGAAATAGGGAAACAAAGTCGTCCAAGTCACCCATCAATTATAAACACAAAAGTTGTTGAACCACTTGAGTTGCTTAACATCGACTTGTGTGGTCCATCATCAATCGAGAGCATTGGCGGTAGCAAGTACATTCTTGTTGTTGTTGATGACTTCTCACGTTTTACATGGTTATTCTTTCTGAAGCACAAATCTGAGGCCACTCCTAAGCTAAAGATGTTTATCAAGCAGGTTGAAGTGCAACTGAGAAAAGTCGTTCGAAACATTAGGAGCGACAATGGACTGGAATTCAAGAACAAAGAATTTGAAGACTTTTTGGCAGAGAAAGGAACCAGTCATAACTTCTCAGCCCCTTACACGCCTCAAAATAATGGTATTGTCGAAAGGCGAAACCGATCCTTGTGTGAGGCGGCTCGAACTATGCTAAGTTTTGCTTCTCTTCCCTTATATTTCTGGGCTGATGCTATTGCTGCAACATGTTTTACGCAGAATAGATCTTATCTCAACAAGCGTTTCTCTCTCACTCCTTATGAGATCATCAATAACAGGAAGCCGAACGTAAAATTCTTCCATGTGTTCGGTTCACGGTGCTTCATCTTCGACTCCAAAGAACATCGTAACAAATTTGATGTTAAAGCTGACAAATGAATTTTTCTGGGATTTGCTCTTACTTCAAAAGCATATCGGGTTTTAAATAAGCATTCTAGAAAGATTGAAGAAACCTATTATGTGACTTTCGATTACAGCTACGTCAAGAAGCTAAAGACTACTGAAGAAGCAATTGGAGAGATTTTCTCTCAAACAAGTCAAGTCACAGCCACGATTGCTAATCTATTTCATCAGTTCGTTGACCTGTTCGATGAACTTAAGAAAGCCATTCTCTCAGAAGCCAAGGCGGGAGACAACAAAATCGATCATCTTAAGCAGATTGTCGAAGATGCAGCCAAACAAATGGGAAAAGGAGAACAAGTTCGAAAAGAACCTCCTCAGCTCGACACTTCAGTTGAGGGGGAGAATTCCATTCCTGTAGCACCCGAAAGTCCTGCTACTCCCGAAAGTACTGTAGCACCCGAAATCCCTGCTACACCCGAAAGTACTGTAGCACCCGAAAGCCCAGCTACACCCGAAAGTACAGTAGCACCCAACAGTCCGGCTACACCTGACAGTTCTTTTGCACCCGAAGGTCCGAATCAACCTGAAAATCCAAATGATTCATCATCAGTCAAGGGGGAGAATTTCGATATGTTCTATGATGACGATAGTCAATCTAAATTGGAAGAAATGGTCAACGCCGAATTGGATCCATCCTATGATCCAAACTATCCTCCCGTTATTAAATGGACCAGAGATCATCCTGTATCTCAGATAGTGGGTAATGTATCTGAAAAGGTCCTGACCCAATCCCAAATGAAGGCAAAGCAAACCTCCCTATTCTCCAAAGTAGAGTACTGCATGTATAATTCTTTCGTATCCAAAGTTGAGCCGAAGATAATCCATACTGCTCTTGATCATTCTGATTGGGTTCAGGCTATGCAAGATGAACTCAATGAGTTTGAAAGAAACAAGGTATGGCTCCTCATTCCAACACCTAAAGATGCCTCAGTCGTTGGTCTCAAATGGGTATTCAGAAACAAAATGGACAAGGAGGGTAATGTGATTCGAAATAAAGCTCGTCTCGTGGTGAAAGGATACTGCCGGGAAGAAGGAATTGATTACGAAGAAACTTTTGCTCCGGTAGCAAGGCTGGAATCTATTCGAATATTTCTTGCCTACGCTGCACACAAGAACTTCGAGGTCTATCAAATGGATGTGAAATGCGCCTTTCTGAATGGAGAACTTGAAGAAACGGTTTACGTGGAGCAACCTCTAGGTTTTGTGAATGAAAAGCATCCAGATCACTGTTACATTCTAGACAAGGCAGTTTATGGTATGAAACAAGCACCTAGGGCATGGTATGAAACGCTAACTAAGTTCTTAAAGATGTCTAAATTCAAGCAAGGTTCGAATTACCCAACCTTCTTTCGAAAGAAGGAAGGTAACCACCTTATGATAGTTCAAATCTATGTCGATGATATCATCTTTGGCTCAACGAATCCTAGCATAACAGCTGAATTTAGAAAGCTAATGGAGACTAAATTTGAAATGAGCTCAATGGGTCCGATTAACTTTTTCCTTGGTTTAAACATTAGACAGGGACCCGAAGGCATCTTTATCAACCAGGAAGCATACACCAAGACTCTTCTTGCTAAATTCGGCATGATGGGAGATTCAAAGGTCAAAGTTCCAATGGCGTTCGGAATCAAACTCACACCATCCTTGGAAAAACCGGCAGTCGATATTACGCTATATCGCCAAATGATTGGTTCCTTGATATAATGTTTTATGTGTATTATTGTGCTAGGTTTCAGGCGAATCCTTGTGAATCGCATATGCTAGCAGTGAAAAACATACTCCGATATCTGAAGCGAACCACCTCCCTTGGTCTCTGGTATCCATCAAACTCTGGTTTCTTTGTTTAAGCCTACTCAGATGCAGACCTTGGAGGATGTGGTTTAGACAGGAAAAACACTATAGGAGGATGTCAATTCCTCGATGGAAAGTTGGTGAGCTGACAATCTAAGAAACAAACATGTGTTTCATTGTCTACAGCCGAAGCAGAATATATTGCAGCCGCTTCTTGCACATCTCAAGTGATTTGGATCCAAAGCCAACTCCGGGATTATGAACTCAATATGAAAAAGATCCCTCTATACTGTGACTCAGAAAGTGCAATTAGGATCTGTCATAACCCAGTGCAACATTCCAAAACCAAACACATTGCATTAAGGTATCACTTCATTAAAGATCACGTAGAAGACGGAAACATAGAGATTCATTTTATTCGAACTACTGATCAACTGGCTGACATCTTCACCAAAGCCCTTCCTGAAGCAAGTTTCAATAAAATTCTACAAGGGCTAGGTATGATGGAATCGGAGTCAGTACCAAAAACTACTTCTCAAAACTAAAAGTTGGAAGCGAAATGAACCGAACGTTTGGGTTCGGTTCACGTGAGTGCTGAAATGAGCCGAGCGCTCAGGTTCGGTCCTATTCTCTTATCTTCGCTTATCACTTAAAGGTAGTTTCTTTTGGTTGTAAACTTTTTGTACTCTTATTTCTCATTTCTTTCTTTCTTTTTCAAAGTTTTTTTTTAACCGAAATGAACCGAGCGTTCGGTCTATTTCGGGTTTGGTTCCAAAGTTTTTTTTTTAAAAAAAAACTCCATAAACATTTTTGTTTGTTTTTCTCTTTAACTCAAAAACTCCAAAAACATTTTTTTTTGTTTGTGTTCGTTAATTTTTATTTGTGGATATTTGTGGGGAAATTCTAGTTCTCACGTTTTTATTAGTTAAGTGTCCCTAGAAGCATGTTGTTGTATGTGTCCAAAGCCTCACCCGATTCTGAATAATAGCCTTACTGACTTGGTATATACAACCCTTGTCTTCCCAATTAGGCTTTTATATTTATTCTAATCATGAGCTACCTTACTCTCTTGTCACATGAGATAAGAGTTTTCTGCTTGGTCCTTATTTTAACAGCAGAGGTACTTTGGTTTCTTTACACCATCTCCAATACTTTTCTCCATCCTATTCGCCTCATACATGTAACCCTTGAGCCTCTCAGAAATTACCACTGAGGTTTATGGTTACACAATTTTTGTGTTCATGATCTTAGCTTCGTGCCACTACGTGCTAAGTGAAACCCACAATTCAATACCTACTATGTATTGATGGTGAACAATTAAATTTGCTCTAGTTTTCACTAAAGAATTGACGAATTCACCCATGGGGCTGTACCTTGAAATCTATAAATTTTCTCTTTGTGTGATTCCTATGAAATTGTTAAATCCCATAACATTTCTTCCCTTAGAATCCAGTTTCTATTTTTTTTGAGATTTCCCCTAAAAGTATTTTCAAACTGCCACTTAAATTCTCTTCACACCTACTTGTTCAACAGACTACATTGGTCTCACAACTACTTCAGTCGATTTCTGTCTTATGTCAAGTTCAGGAATTCTGCACTGAAGCGATAGCCATCCAAATTAGCCTAATTAAAAGATGCCTTTCAACACTTCTCAATAAGTGTCTGATTGTAATTAAACGAGAAACCAAACAAACACTTTAAGGTCTCTCTTGACTTTGAAGGAAGAGATTCGTGCCCGGGATCCATTGTTTCTTGTCTTTACTGACATCACAATTTCCCACATATGTGTTGCTCTATTTCTTTTTCTTTTACACACTATGCACGAAAATCTTTTTGATTTTCCATAATTCTGGTTTCATTACTTACAAGCTATTTATCGCTATGGAATTTGAGGTTATAAAATAGATGTGGCGCACAATGTTACACGTGGTTATTTGGCTTTATGACGACAACTCACTCTAAAGGGATAAGTTGCTGACTCAGCCGAAAGTCCAATCGGTTTGATATTTCAAACGGCGCTTGCCGGGAAGGCGTGTGAAGTGGAACCGTTTTTGACATTTCAAACGGCGCCTGATGGGAAGGCGTGTGAAACGGGACATTCCTTCTCTCTCCTGCGTACTCATCGGGGCTCTACACTGTCACGCGTCAATCACCTAAAGAAACTCTTCGTATTTCCCTTGAAGATTTGGGAACAAATTTTTCTCTCTCTTCTCACTACGGTATAAAAGGTAATTTCTACCATAATTTACCTCTTTACTTGTTAGGGCTTAAATGTTGTAATAGTCGAAGTGTCAGATAGATTGTTACGAAGTTTATTTTGTCTTCGTAAGAAGGAGTCTTCGGATGTAATGTTATTTGTACTAAGGCATTATAAAGAGTAGTCTTAATGTCTAGTCCTTAGTATTGTTATGCTTTTGTTCTCCTATAAATAGGGGTCTGTACTAAGTGAGTAGGACAACTTTTCACTCAGTCTTTACAGATTATTCATTGTACTCTGTAAAATCAAAAGCACAATATGAGCTGAACAAATATTCTATTTACTCTCGTATTCATCGTTATTCTTCTTTCTAAATTCATACTTGAATTGATTTTAAACTCGATTACAAATCTCATCAATTGGTATCAGAGCAGGAATCCTTTCTGTGATCTGATTTTCATACGTTCTAAAAGATTTTTGAATCTACTGTTTGATTCAAAAAGTTTCCGTTCTTTTTGAGTGTGAAAAATTATTCTTGATCTAAATCTAGGATTTGATTCTGTGAACATATTTGTAAATCGAGTGTTTGTTGTGTGATTCTGATTTGAAAAATACAATTTGATTTTAATATTCTCAAAGTTTTTGTATCATCTTGAAGTTTTTGTCTGTACAACAATGGCGTCATTCAATCTGAATTCGATGACATCATTTTCTCATTTGCTTGGTTCATCCACAAAGATTTCGATGCTTATTCCAGAATATTACGATCAGTAGGCAGATCGTATGCAAGATTACTTGAACGGATTGGATGAAGAATTATGGAAATACATCTCAAGAGAAATCAACCAACATGCACAAGTTCAGCCAATCAGTACGTCTTCAAGCAGTTCGGAAGTCGATAATCAATCCAATCGTTTAAAACAACTGGAGAAGAAATGCATGAGGGAATTAAGAGGTGCCTTACCTCCTGTTGTGTACAATTATGTCAGAACATGCACAACAACTAAAGAAATCTGGAACAATCTCAAAGACAAATTTCAAGGAAGTGAAAAGACGAAGATCACATCTGTGAAACAATGCCTGGTGGAACTCAAAGATTTCAAACAGAAAGAATCTGAATCCATTGAAGTATACTATGATCGGTTCAACGAGCTAATCTATCGTTGTAATCATTATAGTATTACAAGGTCATCAATGGAATATAACATGATATTTGTAATGGGACTTCAAAAGGAGTGGAGGAGTGTGAGTATGATGGTGAAAAATCAACAGAGTTTTGATACTTCGACTTTGAATGACCTATACAATCAATTAAAATCTCATGAAAATGAAGTTAATGAAATAGCTGAGGAAGCGATTGCAAGTCTTGGTGGACCATTGGCACTTGTTTCGAAGGTTTCAGAAAGAGAGAATGAAAAATCGAAGTCTAATGAAGAAGAAGGTTTTCTGATGAATTCTGATGATGAGGCTGTTGCATTTTACTCAAACAATCGAGTAAAGAAATTTTTCAAGAAACCTTTTAATCCAAAGATGAAGTCATCAGATTCGAAGGGTAGTTTTGAGAACAAAAATAAAGTGGATGAGAAGAAGAAAGAAGTGAAGACAGATTCGAAGAGTGAAATGGAGCAAATGAAGATGATGTTGAAAGGTGATACAGGGATTAATTGCCATTATTGCTATGGAGCAAATCACTTGGCAGTAGATTGCTTGTTAAGGAAGGAGGAAAAGAAAAATAAAACAAAGGATGAAGCTTATTACACTGAGAAACTGAAGGAAGTAAAGTCGAAGGCAAAGAATTTGCCATTGGTGGCTCATGGAGAAACTGAATCGGATGGCACATATCAAATATGGTCTTCGGGTTCAGATGATGAAGAGATGAAAAATCCATCACATGGAGCTATGTATGCAAAGATGGAAGAGGATTCAAATGAAGAAATAACTTACGAAGTGTGTGGGCAATGCTTCGTTTCGATGTCTACTGACAGGTCGCCCATGACTACCAAGGTACGTAAAATTCTTGATTCTTTTAATATTCCAGTTTCTGCATATAATTCTGAGTTAGTATCTTTTGATGAAACTGTTACTTACTTTGATTCAATTGTTGTGCCTGCTAGCAATGAAGCGAAAAAGTTAAGTGATCAATTACTAGAGACAAGAAAAAAATTAGATTCAAAAGTCACTAGGATTGATTACTTAGAACTGCAAGTGTCGAATATTATGGAGGATAGGGAGAGTTTAGCAAAGGAGATAAACTTGTTGTTAGCTCAAAGAAATATTTTTTGTAATTCTGCAAAAAGATTGTATGGAAAATTAACTGAATTACATCATTCGAGTGAGATAAGTAAGGAACAACATAGAAAATTACTACCATTTTTAGCTTATGACAGAGCTAAGGTAGATAGTATTTCATATGATTGTGAAAAATAAATTTATGATTTTAATAAAGTTCTAGATGATAGGTTTAGATATGGAATTGCTAAAGTCGAAGATTATCTTGATGCTAATGAGTTAGTAAAAATTGTAAATGAGACCTTATCAAAATCAGAACAACTTCGAATTTTGAAAAAGACTGAGAATTCTACATCTAATTGTGAAACTAATTTTGCTGATATTCAAGATAATTCTGATAATATTAGTGAAATTAGTGATTTAGAGGATGTAGATTGTTCTGAATTGTCTGTCATAAATGTAGCAAATTCTTTTAAAGGGAAAGAAAAATGTGAAGATTTATTCATAAAAATTGACACTAATGAACCCTCAACTTCGAAAGTTTGTGATATGGAGTTTATGGAAATACATGATAGTCAAACCGATGATAGTGATAATGAGGAAGAAAACACAAATTCGAAGCCAATTCAAAGGTCGAAAGAAATTGAAATTCATCGAGTGGTGGTTGATCAAGTTTATTTGGATACACAAGAATTTGAGAAAATTGTTAGTGAAAAAGGTGCTCATTATCTTGAATCGAATACTGTAGTTTATCCAATCTTCAAATGCACTGATGATATTGTGTTCCCAAATCAAGTCTTCGTAACAACAGGCAATGTTGAAAATATAACGCCTGAATTCAAAAAGATGGTTGAGGAAGACAATATGCAAACTACAAATGAAGGTTTCTTTTCAAATCAAAGCACAGTTGAAAACAATCTTACAAAGAATTCATATATATTTCAATATCAAAAACCAAAAAGAGTATGGGTTGAAAAGTCAAAAGTTGAAAAGAAGACAGTTAACCCAACTGAAAATGTGTTTACAAAGCAAGAAGGTGTTAAAACAAATGTTAAAACAGTCAACAAAGCAATAAAATTAAATTCAAAAGAATTTAAAGCTCAAGTTGAAAAATTTTCAAAGGAAAAAAATATTTCGAAACGTCAAGCGAGAAAAGTAATTTTTTGGCAAACTATTGAGTCATTAAATATGATATCAATAAATTTTTCAAAAGGAAGAAAAGTTTTTAGAGAAAAATCCAAGCCTCAAATTTTTGAAAAGAAAAATGCTTCATTTTCAAATATTAAAATAAAAGTTTCAAATAGAACAAAAACAACACTTCCAAGAAAAAGTTTTCAGAAAAAGGTTGAAACACAGATTTCAAAATCGCAAATCAATACGTCTTGTCATGAATCATATCTTTCAAAACCAAAAGTGGATTATGTTCGAAGTTCAGAAAAATGTTATAATCCTTTGAAGAAACAAGCTGACAAAGTCTCATATGCGAAGGGAATAACAACGAAAAGAAATATTGATCACTGGTTGGAAGGAAAAGGAAAAATATATCAATCAAGTAATTTTTCGAAAGAACAGATACATGAGGCGTATGACAAGTATGCTAATCCTTCAACGAATGGTAGTTCGTCATCCAAAGCATCAAATATTTCAGTTAAAGTTTGGCAGCCGGTCCCGAAAGCAAAAAGTGAAACATCACAAACTCAAAATGCGAAGGGTATAATCAGTGAAAATTTGAAAATAACAAAAACTCATATATCTGACCCTTCGAATGAAAATGTTAAATTTATTGACAGTTTCAAAACAAAAGTTTGTGATTGGGTTAATGGTTGTACTTTACAATTGAAAAACAAACCTAATATGAATGGACCCAACAAGGCTTGGGTACGTAAATTTTTTCAATAATCGCAGGTACTTTGTGACGAGCAATATGATAACAAGTGGTATATTGATAGTGGTTGCTCACGTCACATGACTGGTAAGAAGGAAAACTTGTGTGACTTTCGAAGCCTAGAAAATGGAGGAGTGGTTAAGTTTGGCAATAATCACAAATGCAAAGTCAAGGGTTATGGAAAGATAACGAATGGAAATTTCACTGTAAACCGAGTTGCATTTGTTGAAGGTTTACAACACAATTTGATAAGTGTTTCACAACTTGTTGTGCGCACTGGAAATCAAGTTCTTTTTAATGAAGAAGGCAGTGTCATTTCGAATGTTAAGACAAAGGAAGTTTTACTTAAGTCAAAACGAAAAGGTGATATCTTTACATTGGATATTGTTCCTATTGTTGGTTATGGCACAGGAGATTATCACATCTCAATTTTCGAAACATCAACAAACTTGTCATACAAGATCTGGTAAGAGGTTTACCCATTCTTAAATATGATAATGATAGTTTATGTGCAGCTTGCGAAGTAGGAAAACAACACAAACAAGGTCATCCGATCACAATAGATTTGAAGATTGTTGAACCCCTCGAACTCTTGCATATTGATTTATGTGGTCCTTCAACAGTTGCTACTCTTAACAAGAAAAGGTACATTTTAGTTATTGTGGATGATTTTTCAAGATTTACGTGGGTTTATTTTCTCAGGTTAAAATCCGAAGTTTCACAAATGATGATTGATTTTATCAAGAAAATGGAGGTTTCATTGAAGAAGTCAGTTCGAAAAATTAAAAGTGATCATGGAACTGAATTCAAAAATAGTGTTTTTGACTCATTTCTGGTGGAGAAAGGTATTTCGCATAATTTTTCATCTCCTTATACACCACAACAAAATGGTGTAGTTGAGAGAAGAAATCGATCATTATGCGAAGCTGCAAGAACAATGTTGGCTTATTCGATTTTACCTCAATATCTTTGGGCCAAAGCTGTTTCAACTGCTTGTTTTACTCAGAATCGATCATTCATTCATAGACGGTTTAATATTACTCCTTATGAAATAATCAATAATCGAAAACCTAATGTCAAATTTTTCCATGTTTTTTGATGTAGGTGTTTCATAATGAATCTTCAGGATAATCTTTCGAAGTTTCAACCAAAAGCTGATGAAGGAATTTTCTTGGGATATTCACACAATTCTATTGCTTATAGAGTATTAAATAAGCGAACTCGCATAGTGGAAGAAACTTTTAATTTGACATTTGATGATCATTACATTAAAAAGTCTAATCATCAATTTGCAAATTATCCTATTTTTCAAAATTCTTTGAATGCAGATAATTCAATTGAAATGGATGATGTTAATTATGAATCGATTTTTGGTATTTTAGATCAAGCAATTGATGCAGAAAGAAATGCACCCGATAATCAAACATCAGAAAATTTGACGCATGACAATGATTCAATTTCGGTTTTGAATCTAAACACAAATGAACAATCTGATGATCCAGTGGAGGGGGAGCACTTGGATTCGAACAGTTTTGTTGAGGGGGAGCGTTTTTGTGAAAGTGATAACTTGTCAACCAATGTTAATGATGAGGGGGAGCCAATTATTGAACCAGAGCAAAACATCAAAACAGAGTTAATCATCGAGGGGGAGCCCATACTTGAGAAGGATCCAATTCTTGAAGAAGAACATTTTGATGATGCTGAGGATTCAAGTTCCATAAATGGATCAGAAACAGATGTTATGTTTGAAGATGCACCTTTGGATTTTGATCCTAATTATCCACCATTGGATAAATGGACAAGAAGTCATCCAAAAGATCAAATTCTTGGTGATCCACAAGCAGGAGTAATGACAAGGGCACAACTTCATGCACGAAATGAGGTATTGAATAATCATCAAGAGTTATGCATGTTTAATGTTTTTATTTCCAAAATCGAACCAAAGACAGTTAAGATTGCAATGGAACACTCTGATTGGGTTGTTGCTATGCAAGCTGAATTGTCTGAATTCGAAAGAAACAAGGTTTGGAGATTAATTCCAAAACCTATTGATGTGTCAATTGTGTTGGAATAGTGTCTAAGGCTGTAACTATATCCAGTTGTGCATGGTCCTTTTGGGTTGCCTTCACCATAGCAACTTGATGGGATGATTTAATAAGAGAGAATAAATATTATTAATATATTATGAGAATAATATAATGAATAATATATTTGTTATTTGATTAATATAAGTCATAGAATTAATTAGAATTAATTTGGTGACTTAAAGAGATTAATTAAATAAAGGGGTATAAACTGTCAATTGTTTGATAGTTAAGCTTTAGACTGTAAATCCATTAGGATATGGTTTGGACGGATTCTAAGAGCTTTTGGAAAGCTAAAATCGTCCATATACTTATCTAGGAATGGATTTGGATAGCCTTAAGAGAAGATTATCCAATTAGGGTTTAGGTTGTAACCCTTAAGGAGTCTACAAGTATAAATAGACCCCATGGCTGATGGAATTCGACACTTAACCTAAAGTAAGGAACCTCTGGTCGAAATTCCTCCCCTCTCCTCTCTCCTAAATCATCCTCCTTGCTTTGGTGTTTGTAAGCCATTAGAGGAGTGACATTTGTGACTCTAGAAGCTCCAAGACCTCAAGATCAACAAGGAACTCAAAGGTATGATTCTAGATCTGTTTCAATGTTGTTATTTAACCTAATTAGTAATTAGAAGTCTTGGATTCAAAGCATGTTTATTAGAAAGCCTAGATCCAAGCATTAGGGTTTTGCATGCGCACATAGGAAAGTTCTTATGGCTAAAACCCAACAGTGGTATCAGAGCCTAGCTTGGTTTTCTGTAAATTGTTGCTTGATTAACTGAAACAAACCTGCAAAATTCGATTTTTTGGTTTCTGAGTCATGGACTCGGCGAGTCTCAAAGTGGACTCGGCGAGTAGGCCTCACTCGGCGAGTCCCTTTGTGAACTCGGCGAGTCCAGGCGTCAGGAATGGCCAGATTCGGGATTTCTTTGTGTTTATCTTATCTTAACTTACCATAAACTAATTAGATCAATATTAATTCGTTTTTCTGATAAATATAACTATTATCTTGATCTAGTTAAAGGTAATTATCATCTAATTAAATATTTAATTTCCTTATATGATAATTAATTAATTATTTTGATTATTTTGGTAATTATCTTAAAAAGAAATCTTGAATAAATCAAATATAGATAATTAGGATATTAATTGTTAATTGGAATTATTTGTTATTTGATCCTTCATGTTTTAAATGTTTAAAACCTACCCTCTTGTTTTGAAATTTACTTTTGTGATTAAAAGTTTTAATTTAGACAACTTAAATTTCAAACCCTAGATTTTAAAAGTTTAAAATACAACCCTATACTAATATGATATTACTAGAATAATATATATATGTATAACTAAATGCTAGTCTTACCGTTAGTAGGCCTCATTCACGAAGCCGATCTATAAGGTGGGTATAAGGTTGCGGCCTATAAAATGGCGCTTAATGGGTGTACACTCACACCTACTGCTTGCTTGATTGGTGGAGGGTCGTTAGCCAAACGGGTAGGATAGGGCAACCTCATCCTCTCATTAAAAGTATAATAAGAAATATAAAGTAACTACACATTTTTTAAAATTTCCCAATCCTAGTTACTTTAGGAAAAGTGAATTGATGCAATCCCATGAAATTACACTTTGCACCTTGCTAAGATGTTAGTGGAGCGTGTGTGGTTTACCGGCACACTAATTGGTTCTAAGCGAAGGTGGCAAAGGGTGATTCGTTGTTTATCATAGTTCGATGGAGCGTGTGTGGTTTACCGGCACATCGAATAGGTGATTGTTACAATGAAGGCGCCATGTGAATTTGCATGGCAATTCACACCCGCTTTGTGATCCTCGGCATCCCAGTCACAAACAAGAGGGGCATATCGAGATTTAAACATGCCATTGAATAGTTTCAATGAATCTCATCCGAACCTAGGAATTCTCAAAAACACTTAGGACTAATAGTTTAAGTTTCGTGATGGAGAATTAGTGAATCGTCATTCACTTACCTTCAATTTATTTGCATGTTAGATTACGGCATCCCTTTTCTAGTATGTAAATGTTATTGTTGGATCCTAGCCCTAATTTTCTTATTGGGTGATAATTAGGGATTCTTATTCTAATCTATCTTTGTCCTTTTCTAATTGTAGATGTCGAACGCAAACAACGCTGCTGCTAGTTCTTTCACATTGATGAGCCTTTGCCAAAAGGTCACCTTCGATGGAACGAACTTTAGCGAATGGATAAGATACATTCGCACCATTGCTCGCTATGAGGACAAAGAGTATGTCCTTGATGAGAAGCTCGAGAAAATCAACACCGAAATCGCTACTCCAGCCGAAATCACCGCCTTAGAAACTCATGAGCGAGATGCAACGAAGGTACATTGCATCATGATCGCCACCATGAACTCCGAATTCCAAAAGTCCTACGAGGACATGTACCCGTACGAGATGCACCAAGACTTATTGGAAAGGTACCACCAAAACGCGAGACAAGAGAGGTACGAGATTTTCACTAACATGATTTCCGCGAAGATGGGTCATGGAGAATCTCTTACCGTGCACTTGCAAAAGATGCAAAGGTATGTCGACCGCCTTCGCAAGTTAAATGTTGACTTCGGTGAGGATTTGGCGATCGACATGGTGCTTCACTCTTTGCCTCCGATGTACAATCAATTTAGGATGACCTACCACATGAACAAAGAAGAAGTCACCCTAAGCAAGCTCCAAGGTCTCTTGAGGGTTGCTGAGAGCAACTTTAAAGACAAGTCTGTTGCACCTACTCCCAATCCGCCCGCTGCTCCTGTCTTGGCTATTGGACAAGGGAAGGGAAAGAAGAGGAAAGCTTCATCGAAGAACTATCGCAAGGTGAAAGCCCGAGATGGTGCCTCTTCTAGTGGGACCAAAGTTGATCCCGCCAAGCCCTGCTCTAACCCGAAGGAGGCAGAGTGCCACCACTGCCACAAGATAGGACATTGGAAGAGAAGTTGCCCGGATTACCTGCAAGCAATCAAAGAAGGAAAGATCAAGCCATCTTTCGCAGGTATATATACAATCAAATCTAACGATTCTAATCATGCTATTTCTTGGGTTCTTGATACCGGTTGTGGTTATCACATTTGTTCTAATGTGCAGGGACTAAGAAGAAGTAGGGATGTGGAGCAAGGAAGGATCAATCTAATCATGGGGAACAGAAGATCGTCGCCTGTGACCAAGATTGGAGTGTATTCCTTAGTGCTTAGGAATAGTTTAGTTTTAGATTTGAACAATTGTTGCTATTCGCCAGAAATGGCAAGAAACATCATTTCATTTCATGGTTTATATAGACAAGGATTTAGATTTTCTTCTAATAATGAGAATGGTTCTATTTTGGCTTATCTAAATGGTGTCTTTTACTTTGAAGCTATACCATGTAATGGAATATATGAAACCGTTATGATTGTTGATAACTTAGGAAATGATGTTTTGAATATTGATTCTTCCACTAGTATGGATAAAGCATCCTTGTGGCATTGTCGTCTTGGACATGTCAACAAGAAACGCATAGCCCAACTCCAAAATGATGGAGTGTTGGAGTCATTCGACCTTAGGGAAGATGACACATGCGAGTCTTGTTTGCTTGGAAAGATGACTAAGTCGCCCTTCACGAGTACTTGTAAAAGGGGCGATGGTCTATTGGACTTAATACATACAGATGTATGTGGACCGTTTAGATCAACCACGAAGGATGGGAACCGCTTCTATGTGACTTTTACCGATGACTATAGTAGATATGGGTATATCTACTTAATCAAGCAAAAGTCAGACACCTTTGAAAAGTTCAAAGAGTTCAAGAATGAAGTGGAGAATCAATTGGGCAGGAAAATCAAGATGCTTCGATCCGATCGAGGAGGAGAGTACCTAAGTCTTGAATTCCACGATTATCTCAAGGAGTGTGGAATAGTTTCGCAATTGACGCCTCCTAGGACACCGCAGTTGAATGGTGTGGCAGAAAGGCGTAATCGAACCTTATTGGATATGGTTCGCTCTATGATGAGTCGTGCTTCACTACCAATCTCTTTTTGGGGGTATGCCTTAGAGACTGCCGCCCATATCCTTAACCGAGTCCCTACTAAGAAGGTTGCCAAAACACCTCACGAGATGTGGACAGGGAAAGCTCCCTCGTTGGCACATATCAAGGTTTGGGGTTGCGAGGCTTTCGTAAGACGAGATACTCACGACAAGCTTGAACCTCGAAGTGAGCGATGTATTTTCATCGGCTACCCGCAGACATCCTTTGGATATCTCTTCTATAGACCGAAGGACAATGTTGTCTTCGTTGCGAGGAGAGGAGTTTTCCGAGAGCGAGAACTCATAAGCCAAGGAGACAGTGGAAGGCAAATCGAACTTGAAGAGATTCAAGAGTCGATGGATGAAGGAACATCTACCGCTGGCACTCAACCCGAGGAGGAAACTCCGGTTGAACCAATTGACGAATCCTTACCTCTTAGACGTTCCGATAGAGTTAGAGTTCACCCCCAGTTTTATGGCTTTCATATTACTACCGAAGGGGACACGTATATTAGTGATGGTACACTAGTAAATCTTGATGAACCTAATAGCTACAAGGAAGCCATGGCAGGCCCGGAGTCTGTAAAGTGGAAAGAGGCAATGGATAGCGAGATCCAATCCATGTATGATAACCAAGTTTGGAATTTGGTTGATTATGTGCCCGGACGTAAGACCGTTGGGTGCAAATGGATCTTCAAGAAGAAGACCGACGTGGATGGGAACATACACACATATAAAGCGCGATTGGTCGCGAAGGGCTTTACTCAAACTCCCGGAGTTGACTATGATGAGACCTTCTCACCAGTTGCGAAGATTAAATCTATTAGAGTGATGTTAGCAATTGCCGCATTCCATGATTATGAGATTTGGCAAATGGATGTCAAGACCGCTTTCCTTAACGGAAAGTTGGCTGAGGATGTTTACATGGCTCAGCCAGAGGGGTTTGTGGATCCGAAGCATCCGGATAGAGTGTGTAAGCTTGAGAAGTCCATTTATCGACTTAAGCAAGCATCTCGCAGATGGAATCTTTGTTTTGATGAGAAAGTCAAAGAGTTTGGATTTGTACGAAGCGAAGACGAATCTTGTGTATATGTCAAAGCCAGTGGGAGTATAGTAAGCTTCCTCGTTCTATATGTCGATGACATATTACTTATAGGAAACGACATTCCGACTCTGCAGGAGGTAAAGTCCTGGCTCGGGAAGTGTTTCGCTATGAAGGACCTCGGAGAGGCTTCTTACATTTTGGGAATAAGGATAATAAGAGAAAGAAGTAAGAGACTAATTGGACTTAGTCAGAATACTTACTTAGAGAAGGTACTAAAACGTTTTAGTATGGAAAACTCAAAGAAGGGAGAACTACCGATACAAAGTAATGCCAAGTTGAGTAAGACTCAAAGTCCGAGTACCGAAGCTGAGATAGCAGAAATGAGCCGAGTACCATACGCTTCCGCAGTTGGCTCAATCATGTACGCTATGACTTGTACTCGACCTGATGTAGCCTTTGCTTTGAGCATGGTTAGCAGATATCAAGGGAATCCTGGCAAAGCACATTGGATTGCGGTGAAGAATATCCTTAAGTACCTTCGGAGGACGAAGGAATGGTTCTTAGTCCTCGGAGGAAGTGATGACTTGAAGGTGCGAGGGTATAGTGACGCCAGTTTTCAAACCGACAGGGACAACTACCGTTCACAGTCGGGTTGGGTCTTTACCCTAAATGGAGGAGCAGTGACATGGAAAAGTTCCAAGCAGGAAACCGTAGCTGATTCAACGTGCGAATCAGAGTACATTGCAGCGAGCGAAGCGTCGAAGGAGGCAATATGGCTAAAGAACTTCATCGGTGATCTTGGAGTCGTACCTGCCATAAAGGAGCCAATGGAGATTTTCTGTGATAACGAAGGTGCGGTTGCCTTAACCAAGGAACCAAGGGATCATGGTAGATCAAGAGATATCGACAGAAAGTATCACTTTATTAGACATCGTGTAGAAGAAGGACAACTCGTAGTAAAGAGGATATCATCAGAAGATAACCCAGCAGATCCGCTTACGAAGGGACTGAGTAGGGTTAAGCACTTGCAGCATGCTAGGAGTATTGGGCTGAAGGATGATATTAGCATAGATTAGATAATATTAGAAACGTGTAATAGATAAATGTAATTGACATTTGATGATTAAATAAAGGAGTTTTATTTATGAGTAATGTTACTATCTTATGTTAATTATTTAGCTATTGTTTCTCTTTGCATGTTTTGACTTCCAGAATAATTGAAATTATTAGGAATAATAGAATTGTTCAAATGGTCCACAATCGTTCATATATTGGAAGTAGATATGAAAGAAGATTGTCATGAATTGGTGTGTAGAATGTCTAAATGGTGTTAGACATAGCAAAGGATTGTTGCAACGTTCATGAGTGCTTATGAACTAGTTTTGAGCATTGGAATAAACCCGCGCTTGCTGGAATCACCTTATGGAATAAGATATAAAAGATGATCGCAAGACGATAATATCATATAGTCTTAAAACCTAGATATATGGTTTAGTATTTGTTAATTGATTGTACATTGATAATACGAAAACGCATCAGTAACTTGATGTTATAAAACGTATTGTTGTGTATAGTTGGTAAATGAATAAGTAAATGCATATAAGTCGAAGTTTATCTGTAACTTTTATCTAAGAAGGTAAAAGCGATATCTCGGCCGCTCGATGATTTGATTTGACTTATGTGTCGGGCCCGATCAGAACTGAATTGATGTGTTCGATTAAGTTCTATGTCAAATAAATCAGAGATCGAGAAACCTAAATGCTTGATTAACCATTCCATAGGATTGTCAGCATGATATCTAACAGAGGACTGTGCGTTCCCTTATCTAAAGGACAAGATTGATTAGATCAGAGTTGACAGTGTCTTTGAGAGCTACGATTGCAAACCAAATTGTATTTGTATAGTTACTAGACTTATCCAAGTGGGAGACTGTTGGAATAGTGTCTAAGGCTGTAACTATATCCGGTTGTGCATGGTCCTTTTGGGTTGCCTTCACCATAGCAACTTGACAGGATGATTTAATAAGACAGAATAAATATTATTAATATATTATTAGAATAATATAATGAATAATATATTTTTTATTTGATTAATATAAGTCATAGAATTAATTAGAATTAATTTGGTGACTTAAAGAGATTAATTAAATAAAGGGGTATAAACTGTCAATTGTTTGATAGTTAAGCTTTAGACTGTAAATCCATTAGGATATGGTTTGGACGGATTCTAAGAGCTTTAGGAAAGCTAAAATCGTCCATATACTTATCTAGGAATGGATTTGGATAGCCTTAAGAGAAGATTATCCAATTAGGGTTTAGGTTGTAACCCTTAAGGAGTCTACAAGTATAAATAGACCCCATGGCTGATGGAATTCGACACTTAACCTAAAGTAAGGAACCTCTGGTCGAAATTCCTCCCCTCTCCTCTCTCCTAAATCATCCTCCTTGCTTTGGTGTTTGTAAGCCATTAGAGGAGTGACATTTGTGACTCTAGAAGCTCGAAGACCTCAAGATCAACAAGGAACTCAAAGGTATGATTCTAGATCTGTTTCAATGTTGTTATTTAACCTAATTAGTAATTAGAAGTCTTGGATTCAAAGCATGTTTATTAGAAAGCCTAGATCCAAGCATTAGGGTTTTGCATGTGCACATAGGAAAGTTCTTATGGCTAAAACCCAACAAATTGTTAGACTCAAATGGATTTATAAAAACAAAACTGAAAAAGATGGAAACATTATTCGAAATAAAGCTAGACTTGTTGTTAAAGGATATTCTCAACAAGAAGGAATTGATTATGAAGAAACATTTGCCTCTGTCGCAAGACTCGAGGCTGTTCGTATTTTTCTGGCTTATGCAGCTCAAAAAGATTTCGATGTTTATCAAATGGATGTAAAATGTGCATTCTTAAACGGAGAACTCGAAGAAACGTTATATGTTGAACAACCACCAGGTTTTATAAATACAGAACATCCTGATCATTTTTATATTTTAGATAAAGCTGTATATGGGTTAAAACAAGCACCAAGAGCATGGTATGCAACTTTAACATCATTTTTGAAACAATCTAAATTTAAACAAGGATCAGTTGATCCCACTTTATTTCGAAAGAAAATTGGAAATCATCTGATGCTTGTTCAAATTTATGTTGATGATATAATTTTTGGTTCAACTGACCCTGCTTTATCTAAAGAATTCGAAGAATTGATGAAAAGTAAATTTGAAATGAGTATGATGGGAAAAATTAATAACTTTTTGGGTTTGAATATTCGTCAAAACAGGGAAGGCATCTTCCTTAATCAGGAGAAATATACGAAGAATTTGTTAGAAAAATTTTGAATGACGAATAGCACAAGGTTACGAATACCAATGGCAACGGGCATAAAGCTAACTCCTTCGTTAGAAAAATCTGTTGTTGATATCACTTTGTATCGAAGCATGATTGGATCTTTATTGTATTTAACTATAAGTAGACCTGATATTATGTTTTCTATTTGTAATTGTGCAAGGTATCAATCGAATCCACGTGAACCACATCTAACAGCAGTGAAGAATATTTTTCGATATTTGAAAGGCACTACTTCGTTAGGTTTGTGGTATCCTTCGAAAACAGGGTTCTTTGTACAAGCTTATTCGGATGCGGATCTTGGAGGATGCAGTCTTGATCATAAAAGCACAACTGGTGGGTGTCAATTACTAGATGGAAAGTTGGTTAGTTGGCAATCGAAGAAGCAAACATGTGTTTCGATATCTACAGCTGAAGCTGAATATGTTGTTGCAGCTGCGTGTACATCACAAATAATTTGGATTCAAAGTCAATTACGAGATTATGCTATTAATATGAAAAAGATTCCTTTATATTGTGATTCACAAAGTACAATAAGAATTTGTCATCTTCCTGTGCAACATTCGAAGACAAAGCACATTGCTCTTAGATATCATTTCATCAAAGATCATGTTGAAGAAGGGAATATTGAAGTTCATTTTGTGAAAACAACGGAACAATTGGCAGATATTTTTACAAAGGCATTAGATGAAAAATCCTTTCTTCGTATCTTACAAGGATTGGGTATGATTAATGGAAATTCACTTACATGTGATAAAAGCGAAGAGTGGTGGGTCTGAATGATTTGGTGAACTGACGGACAGGGTGGTTAAGTGTTCAGAGGTTACTGTGCATGGTCAACGCTTCGAATGCTTCGCATTCAGAAGAATTATTCCTTGTTAAAGTACATAATCAGAGATTACTGTTCAAGTCAACGGTTCGAATGCTTCGTATTTGTACATATTTCAACTAAGGTTAGAATTTTAATTTGTTTATTTTGTTTTTTTTTTAAAAACCCTGAAAAATAAAAAATATTTTCTTTTATTGAAAAATTAAAAATCCAAAAAGATTTTGTTTTAGTTTGTTATTAATTTTTTTAAAAAAAATTCAAAAATACCAAAAATATTTTTTTCTTTTCGGTTTTAACATGTGTATTGTGAGTTTTGTCAAGATTCAAATGCGAAGGATTCATGTGTATGTCTTCTATGGGAAGGTATGATGTCGATACATTTTGGATTAGTTAGGATGTCCCTAGAAGCATGTTGTTGCAAGTTGTCTCAAGCCTCATATGATTCTATGTATGAGAAATGAAAGCCTTGATGAAATTATCTCATGAAAATTTCTTCCCAACAAGGCTTGTATTTGCATAAGTCAACAAGAGCTACCTTACTCTTCTCAAATGAGTTAAGAGTTTTCTGTTTTGTCCATTATAACAGAGGTACACCTCGATTCTTATCCAATCTTTTTATACCAAACAATTCTTACACTCCAAATTTTTGAAGAGATTTGTCCTTGAGGTCTTTGATCAAACCAATCAAAACTTAGACAAATCACAAATCTGTGTTTGTGATCTAACATCATGAGTCTGTGATGGAAGTGTAACCCAAAAATCATAAACCTTAAGGAATTAACGGGGAACCATGTTCCAGAACATACGAAGCATTTGTTTCAGTACCTTTTATACTCAAAATAATATTCATTTCTTTTGAGTGATCTTAATCAAACGTTCGAAACCCACGATGTTTGTTCCCAACAAGATCCAGCATAAATTTTTTTTATGTATATGATTTCTGTGTGAGTATATTTCGAAAATCCTAGTTACTTTGAATATCATTCGAACTCAAGTTGTCACTGACTACATTGGTCATACAACTAATTTTGCTTACAATTTATCACCTTATGTTAAGGTTGAAATGTAACAAAATTTTCGAAGCCACCCATTTGTCTTATAAAAGAAACCCTTCGAAACTTCTCTACAAGTTAGCGATTGTAATTCACGGGAAACCAAGCAAGCTGTTAATTATCTCTCTTGATAATTTTCGAAGAAATCTTTGTCTGGGATTAAACTATATTTGTGTCAAAATAAATTTTTGACATCACAAGTTTTCAAAAAAAAAATTCTCATTTGTTTCTCATCTAATTTCTTTTGGAACACAGCACACACGAAATCCTTGAAGTTTGAGTAAAACCAACTTAAACAGATGATTTCGAAATTCTAGCATATGACTTCACTTCTTAAACCTCAAAGTGAAAGAGCCTGACCTCTATTCCGAAGGCATCCGACGGTTACAATTCTCTTGGGGAATATCAAACAGTCTTGTTTCTTGGTGACGCATGGTGTATGATAAGCGTGTAAGGCGTGCTGACAGTTACGTTTGTTACTTTTTGATGAGTAAAGTCCGTATTTCAAGGTGCCATGTCAGCAAGCATTTATTACATCCCGCTTCAAATTCAAAATTCTAGGGTTACATATAAAAAGGGAAATCAGAAGTTTATAACACTTTATGCGATCAAACCTTCTGTCATACAAAATTCTCTTTGCAACTCATCTTCTTCAAATGTTCTTTGTTCTTATCTTCAACAATGGCGACTACATCATCACCAACCACAGACGAAGTTATTAGTATTCCAATTCTGAAAATCCAGGGTTCAAAACTACCAAGTGGAATCTGATTTGTCAAAGTATCCGGTGGAACTCCAAATGCTTGTGGTTGCTTTACAGAATTCATTTCTGTCTAAAGCAATGTTTGATTCTTTTGCTGCTCCAATGCCTTGGCTATCAAAGGCGGGTTCAACTCCATCATACAACAAGGAGACAGGTTGTGTGGAATTCACTATGATGAATGATACGCGAATTAGGGTATCCAAGCGTTTGTTTTGCAAGATTTTGGGGATTCCAAATTCTGGTCCTTATGATGAACTTTCGTCTTCTCAAATTGTGTTCATGTTCAACGAGATGGGTCATCAACCTCCTTTGACGCGTATCAGTGATTTCAAGAAGTCTGGATTACCTACGGTATGAAATTTTTTATTTGGCATTTTCCTTCGATGTCTTACTAGAAGCACTGTGGGTCTTGATAAAGGAAGGATGGAGGTATATGCAATGGTTGCTGGATTGTATTATGATCTACAAGTGGATTACTCTGAACAATTGTGGACAGAGTTCTTAACTAGCATTTCGAAGACGAGTGCCAAGCAGGGGATTTCTTGTGCTCGTTATTGGAGTTTGATAGTACAATATGTTTATCAGAAGGAGAAAATTGAAGTTCCGGAATTCGAAGAAAAAGTGGTGTTTCACATGTATGGTAGTCCGAAGGAGATACATGATGATCCGGCTATCTTTACATCAATAGCTCGCATTCTAGATGCGATGCTTAAGAAGGTGGATCTGACGAATGAAGTTTTGGTGTCATATTTGCAATCCATTGACACAACTATCGTTACAGGGATGTTACATAACGAAGAGAAGAAAAAGCCTAAGAAATCCAAGAAGACAGATGGTGGATCTTCGGAAAAAGGAGTGAAGGCAGAAAAGAAGAATCAAATGTCAATAGTTACAGCTGGTATTGTCAAAGAGGTGTCTCCAATTTTAACTTCAGTGGTTGATACACCAATAATCGAAGTCTCTCCATCGAAAGAAACGATTCCTTCGAAGACGGGTGTTTTTCAACGTATAAAAATAAAGAGAAAGTCTCAGCTGGTGAAGAAAACACAAGTCACACATCAAGGGGTCACAGTTAGGGAGATTCCAGCTCCGGTGTCTCCATCATCTAAGAAACGAAGGGCTGAAGATCTTGCAAAATTTTTGAAGAAAAATCAAAGAATCGAAGAAGACGAGCAAGTTCCTGAGACACCAGAGATTGAAATTCCAAAAGAAGTAGATATCAGTCAGCCTGCTGGTATTTCAAAGCCTGATGATGTGAAGCTTCTGAAACCAACTTCTTTACCCCAGGTTACATCAACAACTGATTCTCCAACATTTCAATTGATTATGGATCAACCATTCACCACCATATTCTCAACTCAATCAACTGATCCACCTCATCCATCCTCACCTATTAATGAAACCATGGCTGCTGATGATGAAACTGATAACAAAGGCTTTGGAGTAACATTCGAAGCTCTTCATTTTGATAAAGCCGAAAAAGATTTCCCTGATCATATGCTGATGACCATGAAGCAGTTCAAGATTTTGAATTCGAAATTAAATTCTATCTTGCAATCTCAAGCAGATGTGGGAAGTGCTGGAGTTACAACCATGGAAGTTGATTCTTTAATGAAGGAGATGGAAGGAAGGGTTATTTCAAAGGCATTAGGGTTAATTCGTGATTCGGAAAGCCGAGTTCTTGAGAAGATTGACCAGAATGATATTTCTACAGAGAATCGAATCAATTCTCTGAGGTCTGATTTTGTGACGGAGGTAAAGGATCTGAAGATTGTTACGAAGGAGCGTCATGTGCTCTTTGTACAAGAAGTCAAGAAGGTACGTGAAGATGTTAACTTGCAAATTCACGAACTTCGTGAAGAGATGACGAAGGAGGTTCAGAATATTCAACAAGGTTATGAGTCCGCACATCAGAAGATTGACATTATTTGTGATGCCATTGTACAGTGTGTCAAAATGTTTGAGCAAATGAATCCTCAAATGACCTCTCTTTCTGCCAAAGAAGAACAAAATTTTGGAGAGTTGGTTAGGTTGTTGAAAGAACTTCAAGACCTGTCTTCGAAATCTATCTCTTCAATCGTTTCTCAAGAATTTCTTTCTCAAAAATTTTCTCATTTCGAAGCCATCCTACACAAAAACTTAGCTCCACTACTTCGTATTTCAAGCCTTTTACCAACTGTATCAGATGCCCCACCTGTTGTCACAGGGGTGCAAGTGGGAGAAAAGATTGGTCATACAAAGGCTGGGGAACAAATGAAGACAACTGAAGATACAAAGGTAGTTGGAAAAGTATATCCTTCGAAAGTTGTTGTAAAGCCAACTGTTGTTTCAGCTGATCCAGTCATTTCGACTGTGACTACAACAGTTCCAATTTCAAAACCTATGTCAAAAGGTATTGTAATTGAGAAACAGGGTGATGTCTCTTCTTCAAAGAATATGGCTTCGTCAAATATTAAAGACAAGGGAAAAGGAGTTATGATTGAGAAGTCAAATAAAGAGAAGAAAGCTGAGGTGGCAGCTGAGGTTGACAGAATGAGACATGTTCAAAGTATAATGAGACAAAGAGCTTTGGAGGGTTCGAATGTTGATAAGGGTGATCCTTCAAAAGTTTACAACTACGAAACAATAGAATCCAGGGTGATGTTTGATCACATGTATTCTTTTGAAAAGGTTCAAAAAGAGCTATGTGGTAACAAACACAGATTTTGGTCAACTTGACTTTCCAGTCAATGAAATGATGTTCGTTATGCCACAGTTCAAGGCTGAAACAAAATCAATGGAAATCGAAGAAGGAAAGAAGATGAAGATAAGGTTTCATGATGTATTAGCAAAGGCTCAGGAGGAAGTATGGTTTTTGGAGAAGATCAACAAGGTGATATCTATAAAAAGGGATGTCATATTCGAAGGGAAGTTTGAAAATTTAAAGTACACTGTGGCAAGAGCAAGTGGAAAGTTACAAGAATTTACAGTGGCAGACTTTCCTTTGATGAACACATATGATCTAATCAACATTTCCCTGATGCTTAAAGACAAGTCATTTTCTTTTCTCCAAGACACAGAACCAGATGTTTTTAGTCTTGGGTGCAGGCACATAAAAATATTTTTGGAGAATTATTTTGAGTGCTTAACTCAAACAGATGTCGAACTTGCTACTGTCAAAGGCTTCGACATAACTGCACCAATGGCACCTTCGAAGAAGCAGAATGAGTTGAAAAATTATGAAGATGGTGAAATCTTTTTAAAGCCATTGGGGATTGTTTTTGTAGGAAGAGACAAAGCTGGAAGGGCTAAAAGGTTTTTATTTCAAACTTGCGAAGTTGAGAGATATACCAACTCGCAATATACGAACTTAATTGTTCGTATGAACCATTGCAAGAAGAACTCTGAAGGAGATAAGAAAGAGATAAATAAAGTTATCTCTTGGTACATGGAAATCCGAAGAGTGTTGATGTATGCTGTTCAATCACTGACGTCTTGAAGACTTCGACCTTGATTCCAAAGGGGGAGATTGTTATGGCTTAAATGTTGTAATAGTCGAAGTGTCAGATAGATTGTTACAAAGTTTATTTTGTCTTCGTAAGAAGGAGTCTTCGGATGTAATGTTATTTGTACTAAGGCATTATAAAGAGTAGTCTTAATATCTAGTCCTTAGTATTGTTATGCTTTTGTTCTCCTATAAATAGGGGTCTGTACTAAGTGAGTAGGACAACTTTTCACTCAGTCTTTACAAATTATTCATTGTACTCTGTAAAATCAAAAGCATAATATGAGTTGAACAAATATTCTATTTACTCTCGTATTCATCGTTATTCTTCTTTCTAAATTCATACTTGAATTGATTTTAAACTCGATTACAAACCTCATCATTACTGCACCAAATATTCAGAGAGCAAGAAAAGCTTCGTTTCTTCTACTGTTCATCATCTCTCCCAAATTCTTGTCTTCAATGGCGGACTCATCCTCAGTTCATGCTACTTCTCACATTCTGCTAATCCGTCCTCAACAATGTTTGATTATCGACCTCACTCCTCAAGTTTACGATGCATTCATGTTTCCAATCATGGAATGTCTCAAGTATTCGCCGCTGGTTCCCGCTCTCACCAAGGTCGAAACAGTTCCAATGGAGTGTCTCTCAAGTATTCTGACGACGGTAACCAAATTCAGGAAATCTTGCTTACCTCTTCAATGGAATGGTTTCTTCACTGTCTTGTTCAAGGGACTATCAGAACGCAGTGCTGGTTCAGACGGGGCGAGTCGTCTTTTTTATGACCATTCTTTATTGGTTGTATCACGACATCAACCTAGATTATGGGTCAGTTTTATGGCAGCAGCTGATTTAGAGTCTCGCATCTACATCTCGCCATTCAGAGATATCCTATGCCAGATTCTGGACGCTGGTCACAAAGTGGGTGATGGACAAGTATCACGTTCCAATTGTTGTTGATTCTCCACTTTCTTCAATAGGTACTTTCCACACTACGAAGATAATTGTCTCGGATTCCTCTAAGTTTCAGTTTATTGGCTCAATTCTTGAGTTAATGTATGGGGATGTTTCAAGCGACAGCCGGATCATCAGGACTTACAAGGAGTTTCGTCGCTCTGGTCCTAGAGAGCTCACTCCTGACATGATTCAATCAATTCATGATGCTGATCGGCCTGCTCCCGGGGGAAAGAAGAATGACAAGGGAAAAGACAAGAAGGTTGTCAAAGGAGCGAAAGGTCCTTCTCCGAAGAAACACAAACCCTCCAAAGCAGCTCAATCTCCTCCACCAAAGAAAAGGAAGACTCAACCTAGGCGAAAGCTGATTCTTGCCTCCTCTTCCAGTGAATCTGAGGAAGAGAGTTCAGACTCCGAAGAGTCCCTACGTGGTAACACTCCTCCACGTTCGCCTACCCCTGAGGTACATGTTTCCACTAGACCTGTGTCTCCTCCACCAATCTCCATTTCTATTTCCATTCCCCCCATAACCTCCACTACTCAAATACCACCAACTTCTATCCCTGTACCCCCTCCCATTTTCACTGAAGCAACAACAACAACCACCGCTGGAGTTAGAACCAACATATCTGATACGGGGGCTCCTACTTCAGCACCCGAACCCACTTCCACAACCGAGCCTCCACCCTCACCCTCATCTCCTGCTCACTCAGCAGAAACTGAAGAACCTTTTCTTGGAGGAAAGGACATGACATTTGACTCGGTCTATTACAGTCCGTATCAAATGCAAAGCGATGATGATGATGATGCTCCAGTCACCAAGAAGCATCTAAAAGAGCTTCATGAGAAAATTGATTCTCTCATTGCTACCTCCTCTTCTTCCTCACAGTCTACCATCTCAGAGGCTGCTATTCAGGGGATTGTTGATACCTTTACTAAGGCTCATGAAGCCTCTATCAACTCTGCCACTGCCGCTATTGACGCCTCCACCAAGGCATGTGCTGCTGCGACCAAAAAAGTCGAAAAACTATTTGTTGATGCTTCTTCTATTTTGCAGTCTTTATAGGGAACTGCTGACTCCAATGCAGAGAGGCTTGACTCTCTTGTCAACACGCTGGCTACCTCAGTTGCTTCCGAACTGGAGTCGTTTGTGAGTCTTCGTCAATCTCTCAGTGATTGCAACACATCATTTAAGGCGACTATTGAGGAGCGCCTGACTAAGCTGCATGCCGACCTAGCTGCCGAGAACTCAGTAATGGACACTCTCGCTCGTAAGACTACTGCTCTCAAGGTCAAGAGTCTTCAGTTTTTCCATTCTCAAAAGGAAGTTGAATCTCTTCGATCTGAGCGAAAGGTTAGTTCTTCATGTGTTTCGGATGTCCACGCTGCCCGTTCCAACATCATTGAAGCCCATGATCTGATTTTGAACTACTCGGTAAGGCGCACTCTTGCAGAAAAGCTTGCTCCGGCCCTGGCTCTCTTAAGCAAACTTGAAGGGATCCTTGAGTTCGTGTCCATTCTGAAACAAGGGGGAGAAGATGTATCTCAACCGTCTCCCACTTCTACAGCAACTAAAGCAACCGAACCTCCTTCAGCAGGTCAAGCCTCAGGTTCGGCTGTCAAAGACAAAGGAAAGAAAATTGCTGAAGACATTGATGACGATGAAAAAGAGACGATTGCAGATCTCTTAAAGAAACAAGGTCATGATAAAGATGCTGACATGAGCGCTCGTGTTGCCAGAGAGGCTGAGGCAACTGAAAGGAAACTGAAGGAGGCTCATGACCTTCTTGAGAGTAGGAAAACCCCTTTTCCTCCGTGGACTCTTGAGAAGCTTTTGAAAGAGGCGATTGAAACTCCCAGCATTCTGTCGCTTGAACCAGTGATTTCATTGGATCGTATCAACTCTGTCGATTCTTAGTTTGACATGCCACTGACCCGAAAAGCCTTCATCTTTCATGCCTTTGATAACGTTGCTGATGTCCCTCATCCTCATCCTAAAGTTGATAGGGAACTCGTCGAATTCTATCTGAAGTCTGCTCAACCACAGTATCAAACCTGGAGCGCTCAGAAGATAGTCAACGTTCGGGTCCTCAAGCTGTTTTGTGAGGGGAACTTCACGAACGTTCGGTTCAAAGTGCTGAGGCGTTCTGCTAAAACCGAACATGCCATATCGCTTGCTGATCTTCCCAACCTGAATCCACATGACTGGATTATTTTGCACAACATCCTCCTCACCAATGAAGCTGAGTATGGTCCAATTATTGATCACTTCAATAGGATGCTCGTATGCTACATTATGGAAGTTGCCAAGATGGATCAGGAGATCGCTAGCATATTTAAAAAAAAGCCCAATATTTCTCCTGTTGGCTATGCTAGTGATTTGAACATGATGCAGATGGGAAGGATCGACCCGAAATGGAATTCTGTCATGTTTACAAGGAACGAAGGCCAAAAATGTCTGTTCGCTTTGGCTGACAAATACCATTACACCACTGCATGCCTGGAACATCTTATGGGAATCATTCATCGATGCAAGCAGAATTCAGCAGACGGCAAGAAGTACTTTGATGACATGATCCAGTGGTACATTCGCTTCAGACAGACCATCCTTGCTCTCATCCCACGTCTGTTTGAAACCACTAAGAAAGTTCCTGCAGCTGGACCCAGAAAGCCGAAGAGATAGTCTCGCTCCAATTGACGCAAAGGGGGAGATTGTTAGGTCCAGAAGGTTTTGCGTCTTGGGCTCGCTATTTAGTCCATTTAGTCTTCGGTATGGGCATGTCCATCCGTGAGTTATTTTATAGGGTTTTATATTTATAGGTGCTTGCATGCATCCTAGAACGTAAGATTTGGAAATTATTTTGTCAAGCGTTTGATCTTTATCTTTTGTAACCCTAATATCCTCTACAGCGGAAGTTCTTAATCGAGCTCTGCTGAGGATTGAATCAATTGAATCATTCGACATATTCAGATTCATTCTTGTGTTTTATATTGCTATTTTTCGCTTTCATGATTTATCTCTTATAAGATCTAAACGATCAAAGAGTTTATTAAACTCATCAATGTCTGCAAAATATATTGGGTAAAACATTGGTAGATGAATGATAATGGATGAAAGCTGATATAGAGGAACATTGGCAGTTATGGAAATAGTGCCCTATAGGTGAACATTGGCAGTAATGGACTTAGTACCCTATATACGAGGTTTTGCAGCTATGCCACATCCTGTAGATGTTTTGATCTACGGTGTACTCTAGACATCCTAGCGGCTGCGCTCAAAGGACAATATCGACAGTTGTGCCTAATAGATAACATCATAACCCTGGCAGCTGTGCTCAAAGGACAATATCAACAATTGCGCCTAATAAAGAATGTCATAATTCTTGCATATACGCCTAAATGATAATATTAGCAGCCGTACGTAATAGATAACATTGACATCTGTGTCTTTAGGAAAACGATGGACTTCGTGCCTATTCCTTAGGAATGAATGAGTGGATGATAAATGATTCTTAGGATAGATCCTTAAGAAATAAAGAATATAATGGGGATGGATAATTGGGTTGATTGTTTAATGATTAAACATACTTATATTATTGTGGCTTGAAAACCCTACGTAATCACCATGTTTCCCAACGTAACCCACTCAAGTTTATTTGTATCACAGGTGTCGATATGAAGCTACTTTACACTGAGAGATTAAGGAGGTGTAGATCACTAGTGTAAATGAATGTAAGGTCTGTTTATGCTTATGTTTCTGTATTGATGATGACATCCCAATGTTTTAAAAGGAATGATATACATTTTTTCGGAAATGCTTTGATAACACATTCATCATGTTTTTCTGGGAACAAATTCCACAATATTTTAATAAAAATGGTACTCTGATTCTTTAAATAAAGCATAAACAAATCGGTCTTTTCTGGCTGTGAAAATTAAGATGTCACATGTTATAACTACAATTTTCAAGATAAAGCATGAAACTTTTTGTGATCTTGAACATTAAGGGTTCGTTTTCTGAATATGAGAAGAATATGGAATCCTACAACAAAAAACTTGTAAAATGTTTATTAGAACTTAGAAATCATCATTTTATCATTATATTATTATAACTTTTTGAATAATTAACTTAGAGTTTGTTGTGTAGTAAATAGGGTGGAGGTGGTAATGATGACGATGATTCTCTCAAATCTAAGTCTAATGTCAATGATGAAGCGATGAGGACGACATTGATGATGTATGTTTTCTTCAAACATACATACATGACACTAATACACACTTTTTCTGTATATAATTAATAGTATGTTTTAAGAAATGAAACTAAATATGATTTTAATTTGTGTTTTGTAGGAGGAAGATGATGATTGAATCAAGAAAGTTGAAGTTGATTGGGTGTTGATGGTTTGAAAAGTTACCAACATTGTACAATGGGCAGAACTACATCCTTAGTAGAAATAATGATTCAGAGCGCTTAGTCCCACATGAGAAGCAGATAGTCGATGGTACTTTTTACATATTTTGAAAGTAGATGTCCTTACCAATTATTGTTCAACAATAATTGTTTAGGGTTAAATGGATATTGAAATTCACATGTACAATTCTTGAAGAGGACTTATAAAATTCATGACGCCTACTAATTTCCTTAATCATACATGCATTGCATTTAGATTTTACAAAACATACCTTGAATTTAATCAGACTTTAAAAAACAACCACTCTTTATAATTTTGTTTTGCAAAATCAGTACCAATATTTTTTATCGGTTCTACGCATGAACCTGATTTTTTGTTAGTCTTTTCGGTCCAATAACTAACAAACTGGCCTGTAGCCGGGCCAGTCGCGTAATTCAGGTCTGGTCTTTAGTCCTTAATCCATTCCTTATTCAGTTTCTGTTTATTCCGGTTTAGAAACCGGTTACATCCCTACTCAACATTACTTCTAAACTGAAGGAGAAAATGGTCATTGGGTTGCATTCAGTTTGCTTAGAAAAGAAATAGTCTTTACATATCGTATGTCTACAAATTACATGAGTGAATGAAATAAAATTGTTTATTTTTTCTTAATAAATAGTCTATATTATAAATATGTAATATAAATTTCTTTTGATGTAGAACCAAAATAAGAAAAATAGTAATTTACAAAAATGGTTTGTATATTGACAATTTCCAACTCTTGCAATTTGAAAATTGTTTTGCATTCTATGACTCATCTTTGTAAAAGTTTCTTTTCTTGCAAGAATAGACATTATGGCTAACTTTGTAAAAAACAAAGTTAGATTCACCTTAATGAATAAAAAACAAAGAATTAACTTGCCCTTTTTGAATTAGGCTGCAAATGAGAAAAGGGACAATATTTGTTATTTATCGCAACAAAAAAAACTCAGTTAGTTTTTCCCATTTTAGTGCATTGAAATAAATACCTACTTTCTAATGTAGGAGAATTTTGATATGTAAAAACTATTTGGAAGTGTTTTATTTTGTATTTCAATCCCTATTTTGTTTTTGTATGACTAGCAAAAATAGATTTATGACTATTTGTGAGTGATAGAAGAATTTGGTATAATATTGATGGTAGAAAAAAAAATCAAGGATTAAGTTTGATATTATTCCCATGGTAGAAAATGACAAAAAAAAAAGTTTTATGTTTGTTGATTAAGCATTTATGTACAAAAGTACAATTATTTGGTAAATATATTTTTCAAATACTATAATTAAGTTAAAACTCTAGAAAAAATAGTAATATATTTAAAAGTGGGATGATATAATAAACAAATCATCAAATCTAAATGCAATATGTATAAAATAAAATAAAAAAAGAAAAAAAGAAAAAAAAATTATATGAATGACATAACTATAATTTGGTATATTTGTCATATTATAATGATATTACGTGGACAAATGAAAGTTGGATGTTATATAAAAAAGTAAAATGAATACATATTATGATATATGTCAACCCGACAATCAAGCGGGTATAACACTATTAAATAACGAAAGGTGGTAAGTAGTTTTAACGAATGGTTCCAATTAATATGCCACCCTCTTGTTTCAATATGTAAGTAAACTGCATTTGATTTCGCTCATCCAAATAAAAATAAAAACCTGAAAATTGATGGATTTAAACATTCTATTAAATCACAAAATAAAAATAAAATAAAATAAAATAAAATAAAACGAACCTTTAAAGTAACTCAAACTAAATCAAAACCGTGACTATTAAAATCAATCTAAATATTGATTCAATTAAAAGATGAATACAAACTCTTTATTAAATCAAACCAAAAATATCAAACCCATGTTACAATCCTGATGAAATGAACTTGAATTTATGAGGGTGTTTTAGGTTGAAATAGATTTCATCCCTAGCTCTCAATCTTTTTCTATTGCTTGACTCTCCCGTTATATACGCATATTAAAGGTGATGGTTTTTTTGTTGTCTAAAGAAGAGAGCGACATAGTATAAAGAGACAGGGTTTTCGTGATTAGTGGTGATGATGGAGTTTACCACTAGTTTATATCTATATATCTAGTATAATCTCATGTATTTGAAACTCAAATTGGTCTTCTAATATATATATATATATATATATATATATATATATATATATATATATATATATATATATATATATATATATATATATATATAGGTTCAGGTTCATTTGAGACCATTCTAATTTTGTGAGACCGTGACACCAAATCTAAAAATAATTTTAAAATACAAAATAAATGGAAAAATCCAAAGATTCTTTTTTTAAATATTATTTTCGGAACTTGAATTAACTAAAAAAACCAAAAAAAAAATAGAAAAAAATAAAAAAAATTCCGTTTTTTTTTTTGAAAAATACGTGAAATATTCTAAATAGAATATTACACTGTATATATTCTAAAAAAAAATTAAAATGCAAAATCAATGGAAAAATCAAAAAAAAAAAATTTAAATATTATTTTCGAAACTTGAATTAACTAAAAAAAATTAAAAAAAAATAACAAAATGCGTCTCACGGTCTCACAAAATATAGGTGGTCTCAAATGAACCTAACCATATATATATATATATATATATATATATATATATATATATATATATATATATATATATATATATATATATATATATATATATATATAGGGTTAGGTTCATGTGATACGACCTAATTTTGTGAGACCGTGAGACGCATTTTTTTATTTTTTTTATTTAATTCAAGTTCCAAAAATAATATTTAAAAAAAAGAATTTTTGGATTTTTCCATTTATTTTTCATTTTAAAATTATTTTTTAGAATATGTATAGTGTAATATTGTATTAGAATATTTCACGTATTTTTCAAACAAAATAGAATTTATTTTTATTTTTTTTTAGTTATTTCAAGTTCCAAAAATAATATTTAAAATTTTTTTTTAGATTTTTCCATTTATTCTGCATTTTAAAATTATTTTTTTAAAATATGTCAGTGTAATATTCTATTAGAATATTTCATGTATTTTTAAAAAAAAAAAACGGAATTTTTTTTTTATTTTTTATTTATTTTATTTTATTTTATTTTTTTTAGCTAATTCAAGTTCCGAAAATAATATTTAAAAAAACAATTTTTGGATTTTTCCATTTATTTTGCATTCTAAAATTATTTTTAGATTTGGTCTCACGGTCTCACAAAATTAGAATGGTCTAAAATAAACCTGAACCTATATATATATATATATATATATATATATATATATATATATATATATATATATATATATATATATATATATATATAAGACCATTTGAGTTTCAAATGCATGAGATTATACTAGTGGTAAACTCCATCATCACCACTAATCACCAAAACCCTGTCTCTTCATACTATATATATATATATATATATATATATATATATATATATATATATATATATATATATATATTCAAGAAGAGCATGAATTTGAATAGTTTCGGTTTCCCAGTCATTTTATCCCCACATTCGTAGGTAATCGATCTTCCAGTTCCTTCCACCCTTCTTAATCAAAACATTCTGTTTTTTTCATCGCCACAACCATCCAATCCACCGCCTCCACTTCCTGCACCGATAATCGTCATTCTTTTCTTCAAGATCGAAGCTGTCTCCCCCCCACCGATACTTTTAATGGTTGTTCCCGACAGCGAGTCATTCCCCCGCTTCCCCCACCGATTCTGCTTACCTTCCCCCCACGTGGTTTAAACGCCTCAAAAATAGTTTGAATCCTCTTCTTCAAACCTCCTCTCCGATATGTAACCTCTACCTGCCTCCATTGGTCGGCCGTGTCGGCAGTCCAACGCCTCTGACGTTCAATCAATGTCCCACCAGACGAGTGCTTCACTGACTCAAAATTGAAGGATATATCTGCAGGTTGGCGACTAATGGATTGAGAGTGCCTTTAATCATCTCACCAAGTCGATGGTTCTTCTACTTCACATAATCATCTTGCTGCACGGAACCATCGACCCTCCATTTGCAAGAAGAGGATTTCTAGGTCTGTGCTCTACTTCCTTCCACCTTATCTTTTTTTCTTTGCGAGCTCTGTGCTCTGCCTCCTTCCACCTTCTCCCTTATCTCTGCAATTCTAATGCTTTCTCTTAATTCTTGAATTTGATTAACTGAATTCTAATTTCCTTTCAAATTTTGATTCCCCTTTGTTTATACATGTTTAATTTGCTAAAGTTTGTTCATTTAATTTTGATTTTGTTCGAGTTTTGACAGATGTAGAAGAGTTCTATCAGCATTGCGACCCTGTTTAGTGTTCTTTTCGTTTAATTCCGTTCGAATAGGGTTTAACAATTCCTAAAAATCCTGCTTACAGACATTTACCAAAGAAAAATTACACTTACAGAAGCAAACACAATGTCCAATAAGTAGGATTTTAGGAAGAATTTTGGGAGGATATAAAAATAATCTTAACTATATCTTCTACTCTTTTCTTTCCATGAATTCGATTGTAACGAAAATATCATAAACAACATTAAATACCAACAAAATAATCGAATCTTTTTATGAGAAATCAACATCATACATCTTAAGAGTTTTTCAGACATCCAAAAATGGGCATTACAATTTCCATATACAGAAGGAAGTATAATTTTGTTCCTCTGTGTACATCAGGTTCATTTACTCTATTTTAGTGTTGAAAAATGTGCCCTTCAATTTTCATGTATTTTGATATTGCTTTTGCTTTATGTCAAAAATAATAATTCTAATCAATTACCTATCTGTTGATACATCGATTTAAGTCGTAGAAAGTTCGTCCCTATTGTAGCATGCTCAACCTCATCTATAATGGGAACACACCCCTGTAGTTACTTTGTTAATTAGATTTATCATCTATGTTGGCTAACACCTTTGTAAGTTTCACTTTTCTATAAACTCATTTTGGTCATTTACTTTGTTAATTAGATTTGTCATCTATGTTGTGGGATTTCTGCAGGAAATGGCATGAAGCACAGATGCTAGCTGCTAGGCCGCTCCAAAGAAACGAACACAACAACAGCAACAGTGGCTCAAACGGAGCAGGGCAGTAGAGTAGTATTGGCCATATTAGATGGTGGTTGTGGCATTGTGTGAACTTCCATAGATGGGATAGATTTTCCATGAAGGTTTGGACACCTCCACCCTACCCCAACCTTATTTATAAAAATAGAATAGAAAAAAATGAAATTATTAGTGTAGAATAGTGTTGGGGAGGTGTTCAAATTCCTAAAACTTAGTTATTCAAATAATCCATGTTCAAAGTAAATACTACTAGAACAAATTACTCTACCTGTTTTTTTTAATCGTATAACACTCAAGATTAAACAGCTCCAATGGCAAAATGGTCATTACAACAACTTAAAAGCAAATCACATGAGTGTTTTTGCAGTTTACTATTAATTTATCAATGATTTCTTAACTCTTTTTTTTTCAGTTTTTGATTCCCATTACCAATGACCTTCTATTTCTTGGTTATGTATATTGATGTAGGGTTTTTCTCAAATCAGTTGGATCTCATATTTGGCATCTGGAAGGATGTAAGTGGGAATGTTTGCTATTGTCGCAAGGTCACAACTTGAACCTGTTTACCATTCTTTTTGGCCATATAAAAACTATTTGATTCTTATATATTTTTAAATGATATTTGTAGGAAGATATGGTTAGGTGAACTGCAGGTGTGAAATCGGTGGGTAGAGATTGGAAGGTGAGGAAATTGATCACGCATACGTCGGAATTTGTAGGGCTTCACAATGGATGGTTTAATTCTATTTCAAGGTTTCATTTTTACAGTTTGAGGATGATATTGTCCCTGAACATTGTTTTTATATTAATAAAATTCAATATTTATTGTTTTAGGGCGATATTGCCCCTCCACTCTTTTAATATTAAAAAAAATTCATTTTTAGGACCATATTGCGCCTGCTTTTATATTAATAAAATTAATTTCTTTACAGTTTTAGGACCATATTGCCCCTACTTTTGAATATGTTCAACAATTTCAGGTATTGTCATCAACAAACCTAAAGTGCAAATCTTACAAAATAGGTATGGTGTTATGGTGTGTTTCTGAATAACATCTAGGTTTTATGCAATTTAACTTTTTTTATACGCCCAATATTTTATGTTTTGTTTTATGGTAATAATCATACTTTGTTTTATGGTAAAAAAATATTGAGGTTAACAGTTTTTATCCAAAATGCTACTACATACTGTTTTTTTTTTTGGTAAAAAAATAGTGATTTTAACATTATTTTTGTCAAAAATGCCCCTTTATACTGTTTTTTTGGATAAAAAAATTATTTTAACAGTTTTGACCAAACTACCCCTACATGTTGTTTTTTGTTAAAAAAAACAATTGGACGTATTTTTGCTTCTTCTTGCATTTATCCCGCTAAATATTTCCAATAATTTTTTTATTCTTATAGCATTTTACTTCTTTGTTATTTTTTATAACAGTTGCATGGTTTTAAGGTAAATTTCATTGCCTTTTTGTATCTAATAATGGTTATATTTCATTCCACTCACTAATTTATTGATGATTTCCGAACGGGAAATTGCCTCCATAGACAACAAGGTACTATCTTAAGGAACAAGTATAATTTTTCTCTTTAATTTACACACATTACGCATGTATTTTGATTTTAAGGGTTTCTTGAATGTTCTTCATCCAGATTGTACAAATGACAACATTTGGTGATTCAGCAGAGAAGGAGGCGAGAGCAAAAAGGCAACTGATTCCAACGGACCTACCAAGATTGAAACAAAGAAACTTAGGGTTTCTTGCTTTCTTCCACAATTCTATTTCAATATCCACTTACCTTAGAGGTGACAGATCGGAATCTTTGGTTTTAGTTGGTCTATCATGAAGCATGTCTGTGAAATCTTCTCTATTTATCAGTTTTGAGAAATGTCAACCGATTTCAGTAACAAAAATTACACGTGAAGAACTTCACAAGGTAAAAACGGGTTTGCACTATCTTCACCAGACATCAACTATATACTCGGGGCGTGCTAAAAACGGGTTTGCACTGGTAAAAAGAAGCTTCTACAACACTTGGGGCATCCATGACATCATCACCACCACAGACACACAAGGTATGCTTTCTAACATTTTACTATTTTACCCTTATTTATTTTGGTCTCCAGTTCCATCATTGAGCTTCACTCTGTATTACTGCTCTTGGTCCTAGAAAGAAGATTGCCCATATTGATTGTACTCAAAGAGCTGTATGTTTACATTTTATAAATTCCAATATTTATATTTTATTTTTTTGTTTAATTTTGTTCTTACAATTTAACTATACACAGATTAAAATAATGGAAGATGCAAAAAGACCTGGTGTGGTTATAAATTTGAGTTCAACATTAACTTTATATCCAATGATAACTGACCCTATTTATTCCGCTGCCAAAGGTTGTTATTTTATAATTCATATGAGAAGAAAAATATATAATCTTATATTTTTTTCTAATGTTTTTTTTGTTAGAAAGGGGGTGTGGTTATGTTTATCAGATTGCTTGCAACCAACAAGAGAAAGGGTATTTGTGTGGATGTGCTTTGCCCTGAGGGTGATAAGAGTAGTGTCTATTCATTCTTTAACGGTTTACAAGTAGATGAGAAACTTTTGATGATGGATTGTCTGAAAATGCAAATTTTATATCTTGGAAACCGTTTTAAATGTCACTTTTTATTGTTCAATTCATTGTTACCTTTTTAGGTTCATATATACATGCAATAATTCTCTCTTTGGTTAATTACATACATTACCAACTTTACCCTTTTGATGTTGTAGGGGAATAATGCTTACAACATTGACAGATGCATCCAATGCAAGACATCCATATTTGTAGTTCTACACATAGAAGTTGTTTGTCAAGATGCAAGTTCCATGAATAAGAAATTAGGAATCTATCCACCTCCTCATAAATTCTTTTCTAAACTTACACATATTATAATTCTATCAGTGTACCAACCTTATTCAATTACTCTAGCAACCTTCTGTTCATCACTTTCTTTTGGAGTGTTTCAGGTGTGTATTTATTAGATTGTTTAGAAGCAAGTGGTCGGTAGTTTATATGTATTGTTATGTCGTTTAGGAATGGCAACGAATTTTGGGAGGGTGTTCGCAAATACTGTTGCGCAACGCGGGGTTATTCTTTCTATTTTATTTTTCAATTTCTTTTAATTCCTTTACCAAATAACAAACATAGATTGCCATTTCATACATCTTCCATTTTTTACAAACAACAAAAAAAATTGTCACATCCGATCCCTGCAACGCAGGGGTTCCCCACCTTGTTTTAATGATGCTTGTAATCATAAATCTTATATATATATATATATATATATATATATATATATATATATATATATATATATATATATATATATTATAATAGATGTTAAAATACTTGAACCTTATTCACTTGAAACTTCCATTACAACTTAAACGTTTTCTAAATTTTTGTGTACTTCTGATTTCAAAGTTAAAGTAATTAATCATTACAACTCAATAGTTTTCAACTTATAGGTATTAATTGGTAACGAGATTTATTTTCCTCTCATTTATACCAGTTTAACTATAAACTACTGGAGTAGTATATAAGTAAGTTTTGTTCATAAAAGATCACGTGTTTGAAGAGATTTGTTATTCAAACTAGTGAAGTATCCCTGCTTTACGGGGGGTTGGATTTGCATTGTACTATTTGCGAAAACCAAAAAGAACAGTGAAAACGATGCACCATAAGGCATATATATATATATATATATATATATATATATATATATATATATATATATATATATATATTGTATATAGAAATGAATCAATGAAACTGCAGAGACCATTTATGTAACTTAAAACAACAAAACAAAGCACATAGTAATCTTTTTTTTATGGTATTTTAATACATGCTTGTAGCTGATTTTCCCATATAACTAGAGCTGCAAAATATCATTGCTGCTTGGAGAACTTTTAAGTCTTACCTATCATGTTGGTGTAAAATTGAGTACTATGAATACTGGGTATCGATTTTCTATTTCTCAATGAAACTTACTCATACTTTGGGTGCAATCTTACCAAATTTCTCACAGACCAAAACTATAAAAGAAACACACTCGTCGCTAAAACTGCTAAAAATATTCATTAGCTAGAAGTTTAACAAGAGCTTAGAGGGGTGGGGAATGTTTAAAAGAATTAGTATTTTAATAGATTAATCAAGCTGTTTTGGCTTAATTAAAGACATCCATTAAGCCAAAAAAACATCCTGTTCGACCCATTAGGTTCCACATTGTAGAATGGAAGTTTATACATATTTCACTAACATTGGAGCATTTCCATTAAACCATGTATAGACAATGCACTGGGCCTATTAGATTTGAAGCATATTAGAAAGGTATTGATTACCTAAATTGTTAGGAGAATCAGAAATCCAGAGAGTGACATCTTCTCTCAAAAGTTACATGATGAAGGTGTGACAACTCGTTAATTTCAAGTCTGTAAAAGTCAACAAAAGTCAACTAAGGTCTACAAAAGTCAAACTTGCTAAATAAAAGTGAAATTGTTGAATTGTTAGTTCATTAAAGTTAGATTAATAATTTAATATGTATAGAACCTTTATTAAATAAGCGTTGCAAAAATGTGAGTAAATTGCGAGGATCGAAAACCCTCGGATTGGCCACTTGCCTCAAACTGAAATCGAGATTTCAGTCAAGACCGAAAACCCTTGCAGACCTTACCCTCCTCGGATCGAAAACAACCGCCAAAAACCACTTTGTTGACCGAATACTCCTTTCCTCAGGATGAGTTTCACTCCGAAAACCCCATAATATCTAGATACTATTCTTATGATCGCCTCAAATTACTTCACATATAAGTCTCATTTCAAAAATATTCTTCCACTTTTTCACCTCCAAGTAAAATGAGATTACACCCATTCTCTGTCAAATTCCTTTCATTTCCTAGAGCTAAAAGAACTTCAAGAAGCATTTTTGCTTCCATTGTTCTTACAAGTTTTGGTAGGTGTTTATATTAATTACTGTTAATATAACACCTTACTAATTATGTCACTAATTTAAATACATATCGTGTGTTAATATAAATTAGGACATGGTTGAATAATACGGATTCTAGCGCAGGAAATCATCGAGACCAAGTTGTACCCAAGTAAAAACACACACACAATGTGAGTTCATACCCCTACGTTTTCACAAATTTTAAATTGTTTTAGAGAGAGGGGGGGGGGGGGGATACAAGTAAAGCCCAAAAAATATTGTGTTTAAAAATATAAATTCCTTATTATATTTCTTTTCATAATATACATTTAAACGTGAAATTTTCTGAATATGCAAAATATCATTATTATTGAATTTACAAATGATTTACAAAATATATTAAGACGCAACGGTTTTCACACCAACATGAAAACAAACTTATAAACTATAATAAAAATGATTTATGGAACATATGATCTATTGTACAAAGTACATGTTATCATATAAACAAAAAAGGTTTTCAGTTATTACTCGTAAAAACGTTGAAGCAATTTGTGAGATGTCTTCGTATACTTATCTAAGTACTGGTAAAATTCAAGACTTATAACTCGAGTCTCTTGTAGGGAGAGCGAGATATTTGTGTATCGATCTATTTGGGACTGACAATCCCACATCCCGACTATTAGCTATAGCCAGGCCGGTAGTCCTAGGGTGACAAATGTAGTTAACATTCTAACGCCTGAAAAACGTCGCAATCTGGCTGGGTTAGTACGATTATAAGTGTTGGATTAGTGTCTAAGTCCATAACTATTTTGATATGTAATTGACATGATTATGAGCATGGTCCTTTTGGGTTGCCTTCACCATAGCAATATGTAGGATGAATTAAGGAGAGAAAGGTTTAATTATGATTTATTAATATATTATAAGAATAATATATTAAAGGAGAAATCATAATGTTTAATTAATATTAGTCAAGAATTAATTAAGAATTAATTTCGTGGCTAAAAGAGGTTAATTAAACTTAGGGACTGGAATTGAAATTATAAGATAATTACAATTGGGCTATGGATCACCTAATAATATAGGTTGGACGAATTCTACGGGAAGCCCATAAGGAATTCGTCCAAGGGATATGATTAAAGGAGTTCATGGGCTGCTTAGGGCATAAGCAGTCAAATTAGGGTTTCCTAAGTGCAAAACCCTAAAAGCCTAGTATATAAAGACCCCTAAGGCACCAAAAACCTGGTGTTTATGACTCCATTAAAGGTGCAACACTTAAGATACTAAGCTTTCTAAAGCCAAGGAATAGATTGTTATGACTCCATTAAAGGTGCAACACTTAAGGCACTAAGCTTTCTAAAGCCAAGGAATAGATTGTTATTGCTACATAACAATCAAAGGTATTCTCTAAACCCTAATTCAGATTATAATATGTTAGATCTAGGGTTTATAACTTTGGATATTCAATTGCATGTTCATTAGACAAACTAGATCCAAAAGCTATTAGGGTTTGCATGTACACCATAGGAGTGATGTAGTGCTCAAAACCCATCAGTGGTATCAGAGCCTAGGGCTATTTGTTTGATGTATTTGATGCTATAGTTGATTATTCATGCTTAAAACCGAAAAATTATACTTTTTGGGGGCTGGACTCACCGAGTCCATGACTAAACTCACCGAGTCCACTGGGAACTCGACGAGTCTAGTGCTGACTCGACGAGTCTAAGGCGCAGAAGGCTGATTTTGTGAGATTTTGACCTGTTTTGGCTGTGGATAGTTACCTAAAACGTTTTTTATTAATAAAATCCTAATTTTATCAATATTTGAAGATTAGCCTTGCCAACATAGAAAATTGTTGTCAAAATTTAGACAATCATTTGTTTTATTAGATAAAGATTGATTATTTGTAATTTAGATTTGAATTATCTCGTGAAAATAAAATTAAAGGTCAAATTAGATAATCATAAATTAATTGTTTAAATTTTAAATTATTTGCAATTTGATCTTGTGTGTTTTGAAAAGTTTCAAAACTTGCCCTCAAGTTTTTGATTAAAAGTTAATTTTGAAATATTTAAATTCTAATCCCAAATGTTTTGAAAAGTTTCAAAAGTTTCCCTCAAGTTTTGGAATTTAAAAGTTGATTAAAAGTTTAATTTTGAAATGTTAAATTCTAAGACCCTCGTTTTTTGAAAAGTTCAAATTACACCCTTATGGTTTTGTTAATTAATTAAAGTTTATAATTAAATGAGAGTTAATAAATCCATAAAGTTTTGGTTTACATTTAATTAAATTAATAGTATAATTAATTAAATTAGACCACCTAGTATTTTAAAAGTTTAAAATACACCCTATATTATGTATATATGACCTTAAAAGTCTAATATTATATATGTATAAGTAAACAGTCAGTCTTACCGTTAGTAGGTCTCATTCACGAAGCTGGTCAATAAGGGGTGTTTAAGGAAATTGCCTACAAAATGGCGATTGAATGGGTATCCACTCTTACCCACCGCACTCTTGACTAGTAGAGGGTCATTAGCCGAATGGGTAGGATAAGAAGAAACCTTCCATTATAAGTATAATGAAGTACAAAGTAACTACATGCTTTTAAAAATTCCAAAATTCTAGTTACTTTAGGCAAAATGTAAAATTGTATGCTAATCCATGGAATTACACTTCATACCCTTATCAAACATTAGTGGAGCGTGTGTGGTTAACCGACACAGTAATTTGGGATTGATATTGGTGACGAAGGGTGGATCGATGTTTATCATAGATCAATGGAGTGTGTGTGGCTAATCAACACATTGATTAGGTGATAGTAGCATTGAGTGCACCACGTAGATTCGTATGGTTATTCACACCTTGTTTTTGATCCTCGGCATCCCAGTCGCAAACTTGAAGGGCATAATCTAGATTAAACATGCCATTTAAAAGTTCAATGAATCTTAAAAGATCTAGGAGTTTCAATTCATTTAAAACTTAAACTTCATTTTTGTTTTTTCATGGTAGAAATTGGTAAATCGTCATTTACCTACCTTCAAATATTGTGTAACTAGATTACGGCATCCCTCGTCTAGGTTGTAGAGTATTATGTTGGATCCTAGCCTTGATGTTTCATTTGGGTGTTACATCAAGGATTCTTATTAACTAACTTGAATTTCTCCCATTTTGTAGATGTCTGAATCTAAAAATGGTCTTCCAAAATCCTATGGAAAAAGTTTTCCAAATGAAGATGATATTCCACAATATGATCGAGAAACCACAGATAGTGCTTCACTTCCTCCACCTCCTCCAATTATTCTCCCTGACCCACAAGCTCACTCAAGCCCTTTTGGCAAGTAAAAACGAAGATGGGAAACCTATGTGTGCACACGTCTTAGAGATAAAGTCACACATTAACAGATTAAGGATATTAGGTGTCGAAATTTTGAGTGAGTTGGCTGTTGACTGGGTTCTTCAGTCTGTTCTGGAATCATATAGTTAGTTCGTTAGAGAGTACTATATGATGGACCATGACATGACCCTAATTGATTTGACCTATTTTCTTATAGCTGTTGAATCATCAATGATTTGGCGTGCTGATCAAGCAAACTTATCTGGTGAATCAAACTCCCAAACTTCAATGGACATTGAAGACATTGGAAGTCCAGAAAGGGTTAAGTATGAGATTGTCCCATGTGCTTTGCCAAATGAGTCCATTTGTTTTTTTTTCCAAGAGAAGGGGCATTGGAGACGATGCTGCCATGTCTACCTGAGGGATCTAAGAGATGGGAGAGTCTAGTGTTATGACTCTTCTTCAGGTATGAAATCCACTATCTAGCTCTTTTAAGTTCCTATTTTTGATTCTTAATACATGATGTAATAAGATTACATTTTGATGTTTTTGTAGGATCGAAGAAAAGAGAGGAAGCTTAAGGTAAGGAGTCAGCTGAATCTGATCGTGAATAAATGGATTTCGATCGTATTGCTTGAATATTAGATTCTTGAGTTGCTACTTTAAAGTTAGGGTAGATTGCTAAGAAATATGTAATAGCATAGATTTCAGTTGAATTGCATTGTAAGGACAAATTTTTCCGCAATAAAATAAATTTTGATTATGTCTTATCTATTTATCCTTGCGATGGCATGTATGAAAAATTGATGTTTGAATATTTCTATTATTAGCAATGATGGACTTGATTCGTAATTAGGTTATTTGTGGAAATGTCGAGAATTTACCAAATAGGGAGAGTTTCTCATCGCCCAAGTTTCAATTGGACAGAAACTTGGAATCATGCAACATGTATTGTATGATGAATGAAAAAACTTTAATATTTTGAAATTAGACTAATTCTTTGACAAAGTGTCAAGTGAAGGACTAGGAGATCGAGTACACTAGGTTATGCATTGATCAAGTCCACCACAAGAGTGATAAAGATATTCTTCATGATTTACTAAAGTTCAGTAAATATGGTTATACTTATAAGATTGAGTGTAATTCTGAGTTGATTGAAAAGGTTTCAATAAATAGTAGAACGAATAAGAATAATAATAGGCAGAAAGATAAAAGTTTCTCCATTCTAATAAGAAGGGAGAATAACTTTTATTTTGTTTTATGATAAGACTTAATGATTAAGAACCATATCTCAATTGATCCTATTAGTATGGCTAAGAAGAGGAATCGAGAATTGTGGAAATGGTTAAATCAAGAAGCCAATCATACTTCGTTCCAATATCGAGTCTTGAAGTTAAGATTGCGACATTGGGTGACACGTCTTTAGTTGGTTTATAACACTAAAAAAATGTGGAATTGGGAAAAGTTTTCTTATTCTTGCACATTTTAAATTGATAAGTTGTGCTGTCTTGGATAAGACAAAGACCAACTAGGACCATTTATGTGAAGTATTAGTCTTGATAAGATTTCACACTAACTCTTGAATATTTGTTTTGTAAAGGAAAGTTCCTTGATAAGAGAATCATATATGTCAAGAGGTCAGTAGGAGTCTCAATTGTCTTGAAAAGTTCAAGAACTAATCAAGAATAAACCGATATTTAATCACTAACACACGACTTGAGGTTTGCGACCTATCTTGTTGACATAATTTTGTTTCTATGCCATTCCAGATTAAGTCAACTATGCAATATGAGTTATATGTGTTCTCAATTGGATTGCATAAAGGCAAGGCACCCTGATCAATGGAAAGTAAATTGATAATGTAAGGGTGAGCTGCTTAACAACCTGGAAGGAATGGTGGGCATTCATGCTGCCATAAGGCAATAAATCATGATTGAACAAGTTCAATCCATATTAGTTGGATTTGTCACAAACATTGTCTTATGGTTGTTGTTATGACAAATTCACATGGATAGGAACACATACACTTTAAAATCTAATTGTCATAGGATTTCTCTCCATCATGAAAATGATTGTGAGGAAATGCTTTCACTAAGAGAGATTTTAAGAAGATTGCAATTGTGAAAATTGTATTCTGAAATTCGATTATGATTACGACATCCCTTTTCATGGTTCGAATTATGAGATTTGGCTATTGGTCTGAACACTTAGGACTCAGTAACATAAGTTTTAAATTTCTTTAGACACATATGTGAGCTTTCTAAGGCAAAGGTGTATGAGGTTAAGAAGCTTAGATAAAGGCTTATAAAAGCATCAGGTATTTAGAAATATAAACTTAAGGAATTCAATAAGCATTGTTTTCTGGAAGTTCAGATGTTTTCTGAATGCATGTCAAAGCTAGTTGGAGTATAAGTGTTACGCTTGTATAGAAATAATCATTGTGTTAGTGGGAGCATGATTATTATTTTAAGTATTGCAAGTTAGCAATATTAATTATAGAAAACAAAGATTGACTTTGCAAAGTTGTAGGGGTTGAAAATTGGTTTTGCTATAATTAAGGGAGAGAGTATTATACTTCATTTCAAATCTAAAGGCTTAGATTGTGGAATTTTAATCAAATTTAGTCAAATATATATGAATGTTGTGTTGGAATGGTTCAACATGAGGAAATTCTATATATGGAAAGGATAATTGCATTCTCAAAATTTGGTTATGATTACGGCATCCCTTTTCATTATCAAAATTGTGAGAACATGGCAATTAGAAATATTATAGTAGAAGACTTGTAAACTATCACGTCTTCATGTGAGACATTATCAATCATGTTTTATACGCTTTGGGTATAGGATTGATCGCATATTAGGCGTTTCAAACCCAACAAATAAAGGGGTATGATATACTCCAAAAGAATCCCACTATATTGCACTAAAAAGGTAGTACAAGGCACGCAGGGTCGATCCATAGAGACACGGGATAATTAGTCTATACCTCTTTGCGTAAGGTACTATGGTCACCAACGGTAAAGGGGGGGGGGGTTAGAATAAAATAATTTGATGAGATTAAAACTTAATCTTGAAGATCGATTAGATCTTAAACAGGTAAATAAAGATTAAACAACAAGAACGCAAAAATAAAGAACAACTCAAGAATAAATCAAACGTGTCGAATGATTATAAAACAACCCTCAGAAGACCTCGATCAAGAACATCAACTATAGAGGGTTAAAAGGTTTACAGGAACGATAAAGAAAATCAAAGCTGTCGTAATTCTCTTCTATTGTATTCTAGATCGTTAACCTAATATGCATGCAAGCATATACTTATATAGTAGACCTAACAGGCTCACGGTTGGACAGGCCCAAACCGAAGTACAAAACAATTGGACAAATAACAGAGCCCAATGACGCAATACTTAAACGAATCTTCAACCCAACAATCTCCCCCTTTGCGTCAATTGGAGCGAGATCTTTACTTGTTACTTGGGCCAGCAGCAGCGGCAGGTACTTTCTTCTTTACAGTCTGAAACAGACGAGAGATAAGAGCAAGTATCGTCTGTCTGAATCTGATGTACCATTGGATCATATCGTTGAAGTATTTGACATCGTCCGCTGCATTCTCTTTACACCGACGGACGATCGACAGCACATGCTCAAGAAAAGCGTTGGTATAAAGATGTTTATCCGCTAAAGCAAAGAGACATTTCTGTCCTTCTGCTCTAGTGAACATGACCGAATTACGCTTCGGGTCAATCTTGCCCATCTTCATTTGATTGAGATCATTGGCCGATCCAACAGGAGATATCTTCGGTTTCTTCTTGAAGACTGTGGCAATCTCCTGGTCCATCAAGGCGACCTCCATGATATAGCATACTAACATCCTTTTGAGATGGTCTATAATCGGACCATATTCAGCTTCTTCCGTCAAGAGGATGTTATGCAGAACAATCCAGTCATGGGGGTTGAGGTTCGGTAGATCTGCTAAAGATATAAGATGTTCGGTTCTAGCAGACCCTCGAATCACCCTGAACTGAACGTTGATGAATCTCCATTCGGTATACGGCTTTAAAACCCGAACATTAACGATCTTCTGAGCGCTCCATGTTTGGTACTGTGGTTGAGCGGCCTTCAGATAGAAATCGATTAACTCCCTATCAACCTCAGGATTAGGATGAGGGACTTCAAAAATGTTGGAGAAGGCGTGGAAGATAAACGCCTTTCGGGTCAAGGGCATATCGAACTGCGAATCGACAGAATTGTAGCAGTCGAAGGAGATCACCGGTTCGAGCCATAGGATGCTAGGAGTATCTATGGCCTCCTTTATCATTCTCTCCCGAGTCCAAGTAGGGAAAAGAGTCTTCCTGCTCTCGAGGAGATCATGGGCTTCTTTCTTCTTGCGTTTGGCTTCTTCAGCTTCTCGCGCCACACGAATGTTATCATTGTTAACATTGCGACTATTTTTGCGTTTCAGCAAATCAGCAATGGTTTCTTTATCATCTTCATCTTCTTCCTCAGCTATTTTCTTCCCTTTATCCTTCACACCCGAACCCGAAGTTTGACCAGTCGAAGGAGGTTCGGTTGTGTGAGCAGCTTTTCAGCAAGGGTTCGCCTCACCGAATGATTGAGAATCGGATCGTGTGCTTCCAGGATGTTGGATAGGGCAGAGTGTACATCCGAAACACATGTTTTGATAACCTCCCGTTCGGATCGAAGAGCTTCAATCTGTTGCTGAGAGTTTGAAAGCTGAGCTCTCTTGACCTTGAGGGCGGTGGTTTTATTAGCAAGAACGTCCATTAACGAGTTTTCGGCAGCGAGATCCTCTTGAAGTTTAGCGAGGCGCTCGTCAATGGACGCACGAAGGGCTGATTTGTCTTCGTTGATGGATTGGCGAAGGGTAGCGAATGACTTCAACTTCGTTGAGACGAACGTGGCCAATTGTTGAACGATTGGTTCCAACGTTGTCTTTGTTGCATCTGATGGGTTTTGAGCATTCTAACACTTCCTTAGTGTACATGCAACCCTAATAACCTTGGATCTATGTTTGTCTAATTATCATGCAAAGTTGAATTCCAAGGTTATATTCCTATCTAGCATACATGGGGAACAATTTTAACTTGAATCATAGATAGAATAACTTACCTTGTTGTTGATTGTGTTCCTTGAAACCTTGTGAGCCTAGCACCCCAAGTGTGATGCCTCAAATGCTTCACACAACACCAAATGCTCTTGGAAAGACTCTTGAGATAACACACACTTCTCAAAATCGGCCAAGCCCTCTTGTTTCTTAGTGTTCAACTTGTGTTGCCAATTTTGTGGAGAATGGGACTCTTATATAGTGTTGGCACATCTAGGGTTACACCATGTAAACCCTAATGTGTCATGACTCTTCATTTCCATGACCCATGGGTTTGTAACTCCCATGGAGCATCCATGGAGCATCCTATGGGTAGAACCCAACTTGATAATCCATGGAGCCTCTTAGCCCACTATACAAGATATGAATGATTTACATAATCAACCCATATATTTAATTAGTTATCCTTTGATCACTTAATTAATTCTAAATTAATTCTTTGATCAACTAATCAAATAATATTATTAATATATTAGAACTTATAATATATTAATAATCTCCAAGTGTTATTTCTCTCACTTAGTCTATCCAATTGCATGGTGCCATGCAACCCAAATGGACCATGCCGGGTCGGGTCAAGTACAAGCCCGAAATAGTTATGGACTTAGACACCTTATCCAACAGTCTCCCACTTGGATAAGTCTAATAACTATAACTCTAGTACTTCAGGAACCGACCGGCAATCGTAGCTCTTTCAAGGTCTCTCGGAACTGAGAAGATGATGATACGCCATTTAAGATAAGTGATCATATAATCCTCTGTTCTAGATATCAGCCGGACAAATACATGGAACATTGTCTTGCTTATTGTCCAGCATTTGTTTCCCGATTTCCGATTTGTTTGACATAGAACTTAATTGAACACATCAACTTAGTTCTGACCGGGCCCGGTACATGGGTCAAAACAAAATCATCGAGGGGCCCAGATATCAGCTTCTAATCCAAGAAGGAACAGATAAACTTCGACTCATATGTTTGTTCTACCACTCATTGAATTACACACAAAAGTACGTTTTATAACATCGAGTTACCAATGCGGTTTCGTACAGTCAATGCATAACCAACTTGTAAGTAACAAATCATATCTCTAGGTTTGAAGACTTATATGATATTACCGTCTCACGATCACTCGAGATAAAATTCCATGAAGTGATTCCAGTGAGCGTGGGTTGAATCCAATGCTCAGAACTTATGAGCACTCATGATTGTTGTAGCCTTGTCCAAGACCTCTACAACCAAACATGACAGTCTTGATTCATATCTACTTCCAACATATGACCGACTGTGGAGGTTTGAATAATATGTTATACCGAACAAAATTATTCTGGAAGTCAAAACATGCAAAAAGAAATATAGTAAACGATTGACAAGAGATAGCAACACTTTACTCATAAATAAAACATGTTTTATTCATCATCTAATGTCAATTACACTTTACAAATTTCGAGATTATCTAACTACTAAATCTAATATCATCCTTCAGCCCTATGCTCCGAGCATGCTGAAGATGCTTAACCCGAGTCAATCCCTTTGTGAGGGGATCTGCTGGGTTCTCATCTGATGATACCCTCTTAGCCACGAGGTGTCCTTCTTCGATCCGATGTCTAATGAAATGGTATTTTCTGTCGATGTGTCTGGATCTCCCATGATCCCTTGGTTCCTTGGCTAAGGCAACAACACTTTCACTATCACAGAAAATTTCCATTGGCTCTTTAATAGCTGGTACAACTCCAAGGTCTCCAATGAAGTTCTTCAGCCATATCGCCTCCTTTGCTGCTTCACTAGCTGCAATATACTCTGATTCACAATTAGAATCTGCCACTGTCTCTTGCTTGGAACTCTTCCAAGAAATTGCTCCTCCGTTTAGGGTAAAGACCCAGCCCGACTGAGAGCGGAAATTATCCCTATCAGTCTGGAAGCTAGCATCACTATACCCAACAACTCTCAAGTCATCACTCCCACCGAGGGTAAGGACCCAGTCCTTAGTCCTCCGCAGGTACTTGAGGATATTCTTTACCGCAGTCCAGTGTGCCTTGCCAGGGTTCGCCTGATACCTGCTAACCATGCTCAAGGCAAAAGCTACATCGGGTCGAGTACACGTCATATCATACATGATCGATCCTACAGCCGAAGCGTAAGGTATTCGACTCATTTCTGCTATCTCAGCCTCAGTGCTAGGGCTTTGTGTCTTACTCAATATGGTGTTACTCTGGATGGGTAACTCTCCTTTCTTGGAATCCTGCATGCTGAATCTTTTCAGCACCTTATCCAAGTAGGTACTTTGACTAAGTCCAATTAGTCTTTTACTCCGATCTCTCAAGATTCTTATCCCTAGAATATAGGCAGCTTCACCAAGGTCCTTCATAGCGAAACACTTCCCAAGCCAGGACTTTACTTCCTGCAGGGTTGGAATGTCGTTTCCTATGAGTAGTATGTCATCCACATACAATACCAAAAAGCTAACTATACTCCCACTAGCCTTGACATACACACAAGATTCATCTTCACTCCTAGAAAAGCCAAATTCCTTGAGCTTTTCATCAAAGCAAAGATTCCATCTGCGAGGTGCTTGCTTCAATCCATAAATGGACTTCTCAAGCTTACACACTCTATTAGGGTACTCGTTGCTGACAAAACCCTCTGGCTGACTCATGTAAACATCTTCAGCCAACTTTCCATTAAGGAAAGCGGTTTTGACATCCATCTGCCATATTTCATAGTCATGAAATGCAGCTATGGCTAACAGAACCCGAATAGACTTAATCTTGGCTACTGGAGAAAAGGTCTCATCATAATCCATTCCAGGAATTTGAGAGAAGCCCTTTGCAACCAGTCTAGCCTTATAAGTGTGTACTTTACCATCCATGTCGGTCTTCTTCTTGAAGACCCATTTGCACCCTACTGTCTTACGACCTGGTACATTTTCAACCAAGTTCCAAACTTGATTGTCATACATGGATTGTATCTCGCTATCCATAGCCTCTTTCCATTTAGCAGACTCGGGGCCTGCCATGGCTTCCTCGTAGCTGTTAGGGTCATCTTAACTTACTAGTGTCTCATCACTAATAAGTGTCTCACCTTCTGCAGTAATATGGAATCCATAGTAATGCTCAGGTGCACTCCTAACTCTCGTGGAACGTCTCAGAGGTACAGATTTGTCAATTGGCTCAACAGGAGTTTCCTCCTCAAGTTGAGGGCTAGAGTTTGAAGTTCCTTCACCGCTTGATTCTCGAATTTCTTCAAGATCAATTTGTCTCCCACTGTCTCCTTGGCTTATAAATTCTCTCTCTCGAAAGACTCCTCTTCTTGCTACAAAGACCACATTGTCACTAGGTCTATAGAAGAGGTAACCAAAGGATCGCTGTGGGTAACCGATGAAAATACACCTCTCGCTTCGAGGTTCGAGCTTATCATGAGTCTCGCGTCTCACGAAAGCCTCGCAACCCCAAATCTTGATGTGGTCTAGTTTAGGTACTTTACCAGTCCACATCTCGTGAGGAGTTTTGGCAACTTTCTTTGTAGGGACTAGATTAAGAATATGGGCGGCAGTCTCCAAGGCATACCCCCAGAATGAGATTGGTAGCGTAGCTCGACTCATCATGGAACGAACCATATCTAACAAGGTTCGATTACGCCTCTCAGCCACACCATTCAACTGTGGTGTCCTGGGAGGTGTCAATTGTGAGACTATCCCACATTCCCTTAGATAGTCGAGGAACTCTGAACTAAGATACTCACCACCACGATCGGATCGAAGCATCTTAATGTTCCTGCCCAATTGATTCTCGACTTCCTATTTAAATTCCTCAAACTTCTCGAAAGTCTCTGACTTATGCTTGATCAAGTAGACATATCCATATCTACTATAATCATCAGTAAAAGTCAAATAATAACGATTAGCATCCCTTGTGGCATGTTTGAATGGTCCACACACATCCGTGTGTATAAGGTCCAACAAACCTTCACCCCTCTCACACGAACCTGTGAAGGGTGACTTTGTCATTTTTCCAAGTAAGCATGATTCGCAACTATCATCTGACTTTAGGTCAAACGACTCCAAAACTCCATCCTTTTGGAGTTGGCCTATGCGTTTCTTGCTTATATGTCCAAGACGACAATGCCATAAGGATGCTTTATCCAAGTTATTATTAGTAGAATCAATACACAAAACATTATTTCCTAAGTTATCAACAACAGATACAGCTTCATACACACCATCACAAGGTAATGCTTTAAAATAAAGAACATTATTAAAGAAAGCATCAATAGAACCAACTTCATTATTAAATGAAAAGGTAAACCCTTGTTTGTACAAAGCATGGAAGGAAATAATATTTCTTGCCATTCCTGGCGAATAACAACACTTATTCAAATCTAAACTAAACCCACTACTTAGCGATAACGTATAAACTCCAATCTTGGTAACAGGTATAGCTTTCCTATTCCCCATGATCAAGTTTATCCTTCCTTGCTCCACATCCTCACTTCTTCTTAGTCCCTGCAAGTCACAACAAATGTGAATACCACAACCGGTATCAAGGACCCAAGAATTAGAATGGGGTGAGTTATTAGAAATGATAGTGTAAATACCTGCATGGTTGGGTTTAACTTTCCCATCCTTCACATCTTGCTGGTATTTTGGGCAGTTCCGCTTCCAATGAGCTTTTTCATGGCAATAGAAGCATTCAGCCTCTTTTGGGTCAGAAGAAGGAGTAATGAAACCTTTCTTGGTTCCACTTGAAGAAGAGCCATCAAGGGTCCGAGCCTTGGTACCCTTAGAAGAGCTCTTTCTCTTCCTCCCTCGACTTTTCCCGATTGCCAAAACCGGAGTAGAGTTTTGAGTAGGAGTGATAGCAACCGACTTCCCCTTAAGACCTGTTTCTACGGTCTTGAGAAGTCCCTGAAGTTTGCTGAGGGTGAGTTCTTCCTTGTTCATGTGATATGTCATGCGGAATTGATCATAGCACGATGGTAAGGAATGCAAAATAATATCTATTGCAAGATCCTCCGGGAAGTTCACATTAAGCTTCAGCAAACGATCCACATACCTTTGCATTCTCTGCATGTGGCTCGTGACGGATTCCCCGTCCTTCATCATGGTTGTTATCATGGAGCAGATGATTTCATACCTCTCTTGTCTTGCACTTTGATGGTATCTTTCCATCAAATCTTGGTGCATGTCATAAGGGTAGAAATCCTCATAAGACTTTTGGAGTTCTGCTGTCATCGTGGCCATCATGATGCAAGCTACTTTCGTAGCATCCCTTTCATGTGCCCGAAATTCAGCGATCTCCTGAGGAGTTGCAGTGGACTCATCAATCTCCTTAAGCTCCTTGTCAAGGACATATTCTTTGTCCTCGTAGCGGGTAATCATCCTGATGTTTCTGATCCACTCATTGAAGTTGGATCCATCAAAGGTGACTTTCCCACACAAGTTCATAAGGGTAAAGGAGCCATTAGGATTAGAGCCAGAAGCATTGTTGAAAGACATCTGAAGGAAAGAGGACAAGATTAGTTTAGATATAAGAGAGTCCTTAATAAAACACCCAAATGTAATATTAAGGCTAGGATCCAATCACAATATAATATAACTTAGAAGAGGTATGCCGTAATCTAAGCTATATCATATTTGAAAGGTAGGTGAATGACGATTCACCAATTTCCACCACGAAAACCGCAATATTTTAGTATTAGGTTTTGAATGGTTCTTAGAAATTCCTAGATTCTTTGAGATTCAATGAACTTTTCAAAGGCATGTTTCAATCTCGAGTGTGCCCTCCAAGTTTTGTGACTGGGATACCGAGGATCACAAAACGAGGTGTGAAGTAACCATGCAAATCACTTGGTACCCTTAAAGTTTATCACTCAATCGATGTGCCGGTTAACCACACACGCTCCATCGATACTATAATAAACCCTAAGTCACCCTTTACCTACCTTGTTAAGTCCAAGTTAGTGTGCCGGTTAACCACACACGCTCCACCAATGACTTAATCAAAGTGTAAAGTGTAATTTCATGGAATAGCACCTTATTCACATTTTTCCTAAAGTAACTAAGATTGGGAATTTAATAAAACATTTAGTTACTTTATAATATTCATCATACTTTGAATGAGAATTAATAAGTCCTTGTCTTACCCGTTCGGCTAACGACCCTCCACCGATCAAGCAAGCGGTGGGTGAGAGTGGACACCCATTAAGTCACCATTTTATAGGCAACAACCTTATACCCACCTTATAGACCGGCTTCGTGAATGAGGCGTACTAGCGGTAAGACGACTTTGTTCTTATACATATATATATAATTATTAAATCATAATAATATAAGTATAAGGGTTGAATTTTAACTTTTAAAATTCTAGGGGTTGGAACTAAAGTTTTAACTTAACTTTACTTGTTCCAAAACTTGAGGGCAAGTTTTGTAAACTTTCAAAACTTTTCATTTCTTGTAACTTATGAGTTTATTAGAGTAATAAAATGAGGACTTTTCATTTTTCCTAACTCTTGTGTTCTTTTAATGGTTTTTAATCCAAGAGACTTTTGGTTTTCCATAACTTGAGGACAAGTTATGGACTCCATTAAAACACATTATGATCATGAATTAATCTACCACATAGGTTACAAATAATTCCTATGATCATCTAAACATCATAAGAACAAGAATATGAATATGAACACTTTCAAGAATCAAAATCACATTTAATCTTTGTAATTTTGATAACTAGTTGTTGTAAATGAGTTAGAAAAGACATTACACCTTCTAAAATAAGTTTTCAAGTACCAAAACATTTTAGGGTAATGATTCTAATCCATTTCCAGCAACTCAAGTCGAAATTCTGCACTCTGTCGACCCTACTCGCCGAGTGCATAAACCTACTCGCCGAGTAGGTTGAAGATACACATGAACTCGACGAGTCCTCCCCATGGACTCGCCGAGTCCATCAGTCAGACAGCAGAATTTTCGACTTTCTTCAACTTTTAAGCACAAATATCAAACAAACAAGCCTAGGCTCTGATACCACTGATGGGTTTTGAGCATTCTAACACTTCCTAAGTGTACATGCAACCCTAATAACCTTGGATCTATGTTTGTCTAATTATCATGCAAAGTTGAATTCCAAGGTTATATTCCTATCTAGCATACATGGGGAACAATTTTAACTTGAATCATAGATAGAATAACTTACCTTGTTGTTGATTGTGTTCCTTGAAACCTTGTGAGCCTAGCACCCCAAGTGTGATGCCTCAAATGCTTCACACAACACCAAATGCTCTTGGAAAGACTCTTGAGATAACACACACTTCTCAAAATCGGCCAAGCCCTCTTGTTTCTTAGTGTTCAACTTGTGTTGCCAATTTTGTGGAGAATGGGACTCTTATATAGTGTTGGCACATCTAGGGTTACACCATGTAAACCCTAATGTGTCATGACTCTTCATTTCCATGACCCATGGGTTTGTAACTCCCATGGAGCATCCTATGGGTAGAACCCAACTTGATAATCCATGGAGCCTCTTAGCCCACTATACAAGATATGAATGATTTACATAATCAACCCATATATTTAATTAGTTATCCTTTGATCACTTAATTAATTCTAAATTAATTCTTTGATCAACTAATCAAATAATATTATTAATATATTAGAACTTATAATATATTAATAATCTCCAAGTGTTATTTCTCTCACTTAGTCTATCCAATTGCATGGTGCCATGCAACCCAAATGGACCATGCCGGGTCGGGTCAAGTACAAGCCCGAAATAGTTATGGACTTAGACACCTTATCCAACAGCATCAACGCTCTCCTGAAAGGACTTTAACAGAGAAGAGGCTTCAGAAAATAGTTTATCGACTTTTGCGGTCGCTGCCTCACATGCTTTTGTGGAGGCGACTATTGCTGCAGTGGTAGAGGCGACGGAATCATGCTGAGCCCTGGAGAAGGCATCAACAATCTTCTGAAGAGCGGCTTCAGAGAGAGAGGACTGAGTGTTGGAGGATGAAGCAAGAAGCAAGTCAACCTTCTCATTTAGCTCCTTAAGATGCTTCTTTGTTACTGGAGCATCGTCCTCGTCATCGCTTTGGACCTGAAACGGACTAAAGTAGACCGAATCGAAGGTCATATTTTCCCCTCCAAGAAAAGGGTTATCTCCATCAGAGGCATGATCTGGAGATGTTGGGGGTGGTGAAGCTAGGGGTGTGGTGGTATGTGTAGGTTCAGGTTGAGTGTTGGTGGGGGTAGTTTCGGGTGGTGGTGGAGTGTGGATAGGTTCGGTTGTATGCTGGGTTTCGGTTGTATGAGGAGGTTCGGTTACAGGTGGTGTTTCGATTGCATCGGTATGAACCCCCGTATCAGATACATTGGTTGTAACCTTTGCAGTTGTTGTAGTTGTATCTGTGAAAATGGGTGGTGGTATAGGGAAAGAGGTTTGAGGAATGGTGGTAGTGGGGTTTATGGTGGGAATGGAAGTAGGGATTGTTTGAGTAGGAGAGGGAATGGGTGAGACATGAATTTCCATGTCTGGGGTAGGTGATCGGGGTGGGGTGTTGCCTCTTGGAGGGGCTTCGCCTCTTTGAGAGCCGTCCGAACCCGAACTCTCGCCTTCTGAGTCACTCAAAGAGGAAGCGATGACAAGCTTTCGCTTCGGTTGAGTCTTCCGTCTCTTCGGCTGCGGGGACTGTGCAACTTTGGTTAGTTTCCTCTTCCTGGGAGAAGGACCTTTAGCAGCTTTGGTCACTTGCTTCCCTTTATCCGCCTTTTTGCCCCTATTAACAGGCTTGTCAGCATCATGGATGGACTTGAGCATTTCCTGAGTGAGTTCCCTCGGTCCAGACGTCTTGAACTCCTTAATCGTTCGGATGAGCCTGCTGTCAGATGGAACATCGCCGTACATTGTCTCCGGAATGGAGCCAATGAAAGAAAACTTGGATGCATCAGAGACGATGATCTTCGTGGTATGAAAAGTACCGATTGAAGACATCGATGCACCGGCAGCAGTGGGGACATCGAACTTATCCATCGCCCATTTTGTGATGAGAGTCCAGAACCGGGCATACGACACCTCAGAGTGTCGTGAAGAAGAAGAGAGGCTCTGGATGAGTTGTTGCCAGAGAACAAACCCATAGTCAAGATTGACTCCGTTGTAGACGCCATACATAATCGACAAGAACAGTCGACTAGTACCATCGGATCCTGAGCTCCGTTCAGATAAGCCCTTGAAGAGGACTGTAAACATGCCGTTCCACTGTGGCGGCAAGCAGGATTTTTTAAACTTCGCGACGGAGGGGAGCACCTCCGTGTACCCCATATTGTAAAACATGTTGTAAAGATGCCCAATCGGAATCGTCTCCGGATTAATTCTTGAAGGGTCAGCAGCAAACCCTAGCAGTGTACCAAATCGTTGCCTTGAAATCGAGGTCTTGTGATCAGAAACCTCGAAGAACACCCTATCGACTGCTTTATCGTAATGTGCAGTCGCATACACCTGCAAGAGGAGCTCCATGGGCACAGACTCAACCCTAGAAAGTGCAGGAGCGATTTGTGAGTACTTCAGGCACTCGATGATCGGAGACATATAAGAATCATACGCCTGAGGGGTTAGGTCAATCACCAAACACTGTTGAGGGCGAATGGGAAGGATGTGTGAGGTGGCATGGACTGAGGATGATTCTGCCATTGTTGAAGGTAGGAAGAAGAAGATGAACATGAAAGCTTTAGGGAATTTTTGCTCTCTTGGAAATCCGGGTGCAGTAAAGAGGTAAATGGGAGTGGAGACCGCCTTTTATAGTGGGTGAAAGGAGAGAGAAAAATCGGTTCAAATCTTCTATGGAAATACGAAAAGGTTTTCCGGAATGACATATGCGTGACAGTTAAGGCATGCGATGATCACGTAGGAGAGAGAGTGTCAGATTCCTAGGAACACGCCGCCCAACAAGCGCCGTTTCAGAACAAACCGTTTCAAATCCACACGCGCCTTTAAGTGCTAGAGAGGAACCGCTTGAAATTCGCACACGCATCCATTATGTCAGTAAAAGAATGGGCGTTCCAAATTCGCACGCATCCCTTTTTACCGCCGTTTGAAATTCAATCCGTTTATCTCCCACCTGAGTCATCAACCCTTCATCTTATCTTTTGAATGGCATCTTTTGAAGTAATTGCCCACGTGGATGATTTTTGACCATAACCCGATAATGAACCACCAAAGCAATAATACAACCTGTAATTATTAGTACCAGAATTTTGGAAAATCAAAGATTTTCGTGCTAAGAGTGTAAAAAGAAAAGAAATAAAGCAACTCTTTTTAGGAATAAATGTGATGTCAATAATGACACGAAACAAATGATCCCGGGCACGAATCTCTTCCTTCAAGGTCAAGAGAGACCTTATAGTGTTAATTTGGTTTCCCGTTGAATGACGATCAAGCATTTATTAAGAAATGTTGAAAGGCTTCTTTTAATTAGGCTACATAAGGGTGGCTTTCGCTTTGATGAAACAATTCTAATCTTGAAGTAAGAAAGAAAGTGAACAAAGTACTTGTGAGACCGGTGTAGTCTGTTGAACAAGTAGGTAGGAACTAATTTTAAAGTGGCTTGGAAAATATGAAATCTCAACAGAAAAAAAATGTAAAACTGGATCCCAAGGGAAGAAATGTTAGGGGGTTTAACAATTTCATAGGAATCACACAAAATAAAATTTGAGATTTCATCAAGATACATCCGTCAATTCTTTGGTGAAAACTTGAGCAAATTTATTGTTCACCGTCAATTCAGATTTGGTGTTGAATTTTGGGTTTCACTCAACTCGTAGTGGCACGAAACTGAGATCATAAACACAGTTGTTGTATAACCATAAACCTCAGTGGTAATTTCTGAGAGTCTCAAGGGTTACGTTGATGAAACGAATGTAATGGAGAAATGTAATGGAGATGGTGTAAGAAATTAAAGTACCTCTGCTGCGAAAATAAGGACCAAGCAGAAAACTCTTATCTCATGTGAGAAGAGAGTGAGGTAGCTCACGATTAGAATAAATGTGATAGCCTAATTGGGAAGACAAGGTTTGTTTATACCAAGTCATTAAGGCTATTATTCAGAATCTTATGAGGCTTGGGACACTTAAGTAATCCAACAATTATATCCCCATAAACGAACGAACACATAAATAAAATAAGAAAATATTTTTGGAGTTTTTGATATATATAAAAAAATTAAAAGAAAATAAAATAATAAAAAAAATCAAGCAAGAAAAAAATAAGACTTAGAAAGAGTAAAAAAAACTTTGGAAAAATTTGGTAACCGAACCCGAACGTTCGGTTGGCTTCAGTTGAGAAAAGTTTTGAAAAACCGAACCCAAGCGTTCGGTTGGTTTCGGTTTAAGAAAATTTTGGAAAACCGAACCCGAGCGTTCGGTTGGTTTCGGTTTAAGAAAAATTTTGAAAAACCGAACCCGAGCGTTCGGTTGGTTTCGGTTTAAGAAAATTTTGGAAAACCGAACCCGAGCGTTCGGTTGGTTTCGGTTTAAGAAAATTTTGAAAAACCGAACCTGAACCTTCGGTAGGTTTCGGTGTTGGAAAATTTTGAGAAAACCAAGGAATTTAGGCTTGCAATAAGAAAATACTTTTGACAATAAGATAAACAATTTTTGTACAAGAAATTTACAACCAAGCAATCTACCTTTGTAGTGATGAGCGAGTCAGAAGATTTAACCGAACCTGAACGTTCGGTCAATTTCGCTTCTTACGTTTGAGGTTGAGAGGTAGTTTGAGGTACTGCCTCTGATTCCATCATACCTAGCCCTTGTAAAATTTTGTTGAATGATGCTTCAGGAAGAGCTTTGGTAAAGACGTCAGCTAGTTGATCAGTGGTTCGAACAAAGTGTACTTCAACGTTTCCATCTTCCACATGATCTTTGATGAAGTGATACCTCAGTGCTATGTGTTTGGTTTTAGAGTGTTGCACTGGGTTATGACAGATCCTAATTGCACTTTCAGAGTCGCAATATAGTGGGATTTTCTTCATATTGAGTCCATAGTCTCGAAGTTGACTCTGGATCCAAATCACTTGGGAGGTGCAGGATGCAGCGGCTATGTATTCAGCTTCGGCAGTAGACAACGACACGCACGTTTGTTTCTTTGATTGCCAGCTAACCAACTTCCCGTCAAGGAATTGACAGCCGCCAGTGGTGCTTTTTCTGTCGAGTCCACATCCTCCAAGGTTTGCATCTGAGTAGGCTTGAATGAAGAAGCCTGAGTTGGAAGGATACCATAGACCTAAGGAGGCAGTTCGCTTGAGATATCGTAGAATGTTCTTCACTGCAAGCATGTGAGGTTCGCGTGGGTTTCCCTGAAATCTAGCACAGTAACACACACAAAAAATGATGTCAGGCCTGCTAGCAGTAAGATACATCAGTGAGCCTATCATTTGACGATAGAGCGTTATATCAACAGTCGGTTTGTCTAGGGATGGAGTTAGCTTGGTGCCGAATGCCATTGGGACTTTGACTTTGGAATTTCCCATCATACCAAACTTTGCTAGAAGAGTCTTCGTGTAAGCTTCCTGATTGATAAAGATGCCTTCGGGTCCCTGTCTAATATTTAAACCAAGGAAAAAGTTAATAGGACCCATTGAGCTCATTTCAAATTTAGTCTCCATCAGCTCTTTGAATTCAGCTGTTAGGCTGGGATTCGTTGAGCCAAAGATGATATCATCGACGTAAATTTGAACGATCATAAGGTGGTTACCTTCCTTTTTGCGAAAGAAGGTTGGGTCAACCGAACCTTGTTTGAATTTGGACATCTTTAAGAATTTAGTTAGCGTTTCATACCAGGCTCTCGGAGCTTGTTTGAGTCCATACACGGCTTTATCCAGAATATAGCAATGATTGGGATACTTTTCATTCACGAAACCAGGAGGTTGCTCCATGTACACTGTTTCTTCGAGTTCTCCATTAAGAAATGCACACTTGACGTCCATTTGGAAAACTTCAAGGTTTTTGTGGGCAACATAAGCAAGAAATATTCTTACAGATTCCAGCCTAGCTACAGGAGCGAAAGTCTCTTCATAATTGATCCCTTCCTCCTGACAATATCCTTTTACGACCAGACGAGCTTTGTTCCTTATAACATTCCCTTCCTTGTCCATTTTATTCCTAAAGACCCATTTGAGACCAACAACCGAGGCATCTGGAGGAGTTGGAATGAGGCGCCAGACTTTGTTCCTTTCAAATTCGTTCAGTTCGTCTTGCATCGCTTGAACCCAATCGGAGTGATCGAGAGCAGTGTTAACTGTCTTCGGTTCAACTTTTGATACGAATGAGTTAAACATGCAAAATTCAACTTTGGAAAATAAGGATGTCTGTTTTTCCTTGAGTTGTGATCGGGTCAGAACCTTTTCAGAGACATCCCCAACCACTTGAGAGATAGGATGATCTCTGGTCCATTTGGTGAGGGGAGGGTAGTTTGGATTAAAGGTTGGGTCCAGTTCAGCATTGATCATTTCTTCTGGCTCGGATTGGCTTTCGTAGTCGAATGACATATCAGCTTGCTCCCCCTCGATGGATGAGCTTTCTGGAATGCTTTGAGAAACTTGAGGTTCAGAGGTTTCTTGTGGTGCTGGGCTTTCAGGCGTTGATGCAACTTCGGATGGTGAAGCACTTTCGGTTGGAGAAGTATTTTCGGGAGCAGTTGGAGAGCTTGGCTCCCCCTCAACATGTGAGGTCGGCTGAGTTGATGACGGTTGATCCTTCCCCTCGATTAAAGCATCCTTTGATGGAGGTTCGTCAGAATTCGATCCTCATTCGTTCATTCTCCTGGCAGCTTCTTCGACAATTTGCTTCATATGGTCTACCTTGTTGTCTACTACGCCTGCTTCTGAGAGAGTAGCTTTCTCTGGTTCGTCAAATAGCTCCACAAACTTTTCGAATAGATTAGCGATCGAGACTGTGACTTGGCCAGTTTGAGGAAAGATTTCCCCAGCTGTGTCTTCTTTGGCCTGTAGCTTTTTGACATAGCTATCGTCGAAAGTCACGTAATAAGTCTCTTCAATTTTTCTCGAACGCTTGTTCAGAACTCTGTATGCTTTGGAAGTGAGAGAGTAGCCCAGAAAGATTCCCTCGTCGGCTTTGACATCAAACTTGTTGCGGTGTTCTTTAGAGTTAAAGATGAAACACCGTGAGCCGAACACGTGGAAAAATTTCACATTGGGCTTCCTGTTGTTGAGAATCTCATAAGGTGTGAGCGTGAATCGCTTGTTGAGATATGACTTGTTCTGTGTAAAACAAGCAGCAAAAATAGCATCAGCCCAAAAATAAAGAGGTAAGGAAGCAAAACTTAGCATTGTTCGGGCAGCTTCACACAAGGATCGGTTTCGTCTTTCGACAATTCCGTTCTGTTGAGGTGTGTAGGGAGCTGAGAAGTTGTGACTTATTCCCTTTTCTGCCAGAAATTCTTCAAATTCTCTTTTTTTGAATTCCAGAACATTGTCGCTCCTGATGTTGCGAACGACCTTCTTGAGCTGTACTTCAATCTGCTTGATGAACACCTTCAGCTTATGAGTCGCTTCAGATTTGAGCTTTAGAAAGAACACCCATGTAAACCGCGAAAAGTCATCAACAATAACAAGAATATACTTGCTACCACCGATGCTTTCGATAGATGATGGACCACATAAATCAATATGAAGTAATTCGAGTGGTTCAACAACTTTCGTGTTAATTATAGATGGATGACTTTGACGACTCTGCTTCCCCATTTCGCATGCAGCACACAAATGATATCTGTCGAACTTGAGCAATGGAAGACCTCGAACATGACCTCCAGTGACAAGTTTGTTGATATCTTTAAAGTTGCGATGAGAGAGTCTTCGGTGCCACAACCAGCTTTCGTCAGAGTGTGCTTTTGATAACAGGCATATAGCTGGGTTTCCTTTGATGGGTTTGAGGTTTAGATGAAACATTTCATCCTTACGCTCTGATTTGAGAATTACTTTCTTCATCTTCTTCTCAATAATTTCAGAACCTTCATCGTCGAATGAGACTTTGAGACCTGTACCTCCAACAAGCTGAGATACACTGATGAGGTTGTGTTGTAGTCCTTCCACGTATGCCACCTTCCTTATAGTGAAATCACCATTGGTAATCATTCCGTATCCCTTTATGGTGCCGAAGGAGTTGTTTCCAAACTTGACGTTGCCACCATTTGTAAGAGACCTGTATTCCCTGAGTTCTTCTTTCCTCCCTGTCATGTGACGCGAGCAGCCACTATCAATGTACCATTCTTCGTCAAACTGCTCGTCACTTATAACCTGCAAAAATCAAGCAGATTTAGGAACCCAAAGTTTCTTGGGTCCACGTGAGCCTTTCACAGGTACATGAATAGTAAGAGAGATGTCAACAAGATACGTTCGTTTTATTAGTGTTGTTTCATCTTTCTTTTTGATGGTAAGAACTTTGATTTTATTAGGATTAGGTGCGTTCGGTTCAGCTGACGAATGAGATTTTTGAGAACGAACAGAATGAACTTTTGAGTGAGATGGAGATGAATTGGAAGAATTAGAAGAATTAGATGAGTGAGAAGGAGAGGGCTTAGATGACTTCTTGTCTGGAGACTCTAGGTGACCCTTTTGCTTTTGATCATTGGTGGGACTGACCTTAGAGTTTTGATCTCTTTTGATTTCAGAACCGAACCTTTGCTTTCGGTTGGAGTCGTTCTCTGTACCGAACCTTTGCTTTCGGTTGGTATTCTTTTCCGAACCGAACCTTGGCTTTCGGTTGTTGTAACTCTCGTGCTTTTTAACAGGGTTATTCTCAAACATTAGATTCTTGTCTTGATGTGAGAAATATGCATTCTGGGATTGCCAGAATTGTTTCCTTTCAGAGAGATTCTTCCTGTATCTCTGGTTCCTTTGACGTTTCTGATTCCTCATCTGCTTCGGTTGATGATGGATATTGGCTTTCATTTTTGGTTTCTCTTTGGCTGGTTCACTTTGAACTGTGGAAGTTTCACTTTGAACTGAGGAACTAGAGGGAATGTCTTTTTTTGCCGAAGTTCCATTTTCTTGAGGAATGTCTTTTGTACCACTGGTACTTGGCACATCGAAATTATCTGGCTTGTTCAAGGGTTCTGGTATGTATCTACCTTTACTTATCCATGAGGTCCTTTCTGATAAGCCAACCGTTTCATCTGCATTATCGATTGGAGCTGACCAGAAGAACTCATCGCAGCCATCAGCATTGTCTTCGTTTACAATTGCTGTGAGTTCAGCAGTCTCATGTTCGGTTACTCCTGTGACCTTGTACACTTGATTTGGAGTGGTCCTAACCTTTTGATATACAACCGCTTTCTCTGCTAAGATCGGGGACTTTTGTTGGGACAATCGAGCGAACTCCACTGAATTTTCTGAAATTAGATTCTTGTGGTTTTCAGGTTCGCTTTTCACAAATTCTGAGCAGTCAACCGTGTCCTCTACAGAAATTTCACTCATATTGTCATCCTCATTAAGCTCAGATGCATTTTCAACATCAATTTTGTTTTCTGAGCTCAAGTTGGCGTTTAAAGAGTCAAATTTTTGTGTGGTTTCGGTTCTCAGTTTAAGTCTATAAATTTCATCCAAAAGGTTTTTAAGCATGTCCTTATGGTCCTTGGATTTAATGAAAGATTCTATTTTGTCCAGTCCATACATATAGGTCGGATTGACGTCATCAGATGATATCACACTCTCACAATTATAGGCTTCAGCATCAATTTCATCCTCCTTAAACTCAAGGTAGGGCAAAATCATGCGATGAATCTTTTGTCCTATTTCACAGTCCAAGTGAAGCTGAGTAATATTAGTGTAAAGACGTTTTGCAATCAAACAAAAAACATTTCGCTGTTTTAACAGCTTTAAATTTTCTCTTTGTAAATAAATGTTTTCATCTTTTATTTTAACTAATTCTGACTCCTTCAACTCGATCCACATGCGCCGTTCCTCACGCTTCGAAGACACCCTGCTTAATTGATCAGTTAGGTTAGAATTGGTGACTTGAGTTTGAGTTAAACTACTATCTAGATGAGAAATTCTTGAATTAACATTTTTTAGTTCTTTTTCATATGAGCATTGTGGTACTTTAAATGAAACAAAAACCGATTGTACCTTCTTGATCAGTTCATCGAGTTCATTGAACTGCACGCTGAGCGGTTTGGCTGTAAAGCACATATCCTGCTGCTCCTTCGGATCATTGCTTCCACCATCAGTGTTGTATCCTCTCATCTGAGATACTTCGGACACCATCAAGCACCTTCCTCCACTGCTCTCCTCTTTTGCCACACAAGCCTTTCCATGAGAAGGCTTCCTCACTTCATCGTCTTCAGAGTCGGTTGACCAAACTTCCACGCCACCGAACTCGTCATCAGCAACCGAACCCTGCACAATTAGAGCATTCATGGAAGGATTAGCGGTAGATTTCTTCTTCCTTATCTCATCAAGCTTTTTCTGCAGCAAAGCTTCCTCATCCTTTTCAGCCATCTTTTTGAGGACACAATCCTTAGCATAGTGGTTTTTCCCTCCACAGTAGTAACAGCTTACTCCAGAATCACCGTCTGCCTTCGGTTCCTTCTTAGACTCTTCAACCTTCGGTTCATCTTTAACCTTTTCTGAACTATAGCTCCCCTGCCATTTTCGGTTTTTGTTTCTGGGGAATCTCTTCTTAATGAACCTCTTGGGGTTAGACACCATCATAGCATAATCCTCAGACGTGAGGTCATACTCTTCCAAGTTGAGGTCTTCGTCCTCCATCACAGCTTTACTTTTTGACTGGAGGGCCAGCGAACCTAGGCTTGAGACAACATTCTTCTCCTGCAACACAATCTTCTCCTGCAACACAATCTTCTCCTGAGACTTGAGAATGCCCACCAGTTTCGCCAAGGAATATGATTTAAATTGCTCATGGGCTTTAACTGTAGACACCACTGCTCTCCACTCTGATCTTAGACCATTTAAAAACGTAACCTTCTGCTCAATAAGCTTCCTTTCGATGTCATGTTTGATCATCTTGCTGAGAAGATGATTGAAGCGATCGAACGTTTGGGTCACAGTTTCTTCGGCTCCTTGCCTGAATTCTCCAAACTCAGACAAGAGTGAGGTTTGGATAGAGTGTTCAAGATCCTCGTCTGTAGAGTACAATTCACGTAGCCTATCCCAAACTTCCTTTGCCGTCGTGCATGAACTTACCAACCTGAAAGTGTCGGACTGAAGGGCGAATCTGATCAATCTTAACGCCTTGATATTGCATTGGAATTTATCCTTTTCATCTTGCGTAATATCTTTAACATCCTTCAGTAGATCATTATACTCCTTTTGAGTTTTAATAATCCTTGACGTTGCAGAGTGAGAAAACGGTCCATTAATAATTGCTTCCCAGATGAGGTATCCATTATCCTCAGATCCTATAACATAGTCTTCAAAGTGATTCGCCCAGACTTCATTATCATGGGTGTATAGGATGCGAATCTTCGTGGTTGATCCAATGCTGTTGGAAATATTGATGGGATTCGATTGCGACTCGTCCATAATGATCGAATAACCTGTTCAAAGATCAGACTTGTAATAAATCAGATTAGGGCAAAACAATAAATATCAAGATACGTCAATAATGAGATGACGACTCAATAAATATCAGTAATTGCGGAAAACCCTAATTGAAACCTTTTCACAGAAAAGAAGTGTATCGATTACACAGCCTCCTGCTCTGATACCAATTGATGAGATTAAAACTTAATCTTGAAGATCGATTAGATCTTAAATAGGTAAATAAAGATTAAACAACAAGAACGCAAAAATAAAGAACAACTCAAGAATGAATCAAACGTGTCGAATGATTATAAAACAACCCTCAGAAGAGCTCGATCAAGAACATCAACTGTAGAGGGTTAAAAGGTTTACAGGAACGATAAAGAAAATCAAAGCTGTCGTAATTCTCTTCTATTGTATTCTAGATCGTTAACCTAATATGCATGCAAGCATATACTTATATAGTAAACCTAACAGGCTCACAGTTGGACAGGCCCAAACCGGAGTACAAAACAATTGGACAAATAGCAGTGCCCAATGACGCAATACTTAAACGAATCTTCAACCCAACATAATTAAAACAAACACTTAAAAACACAAGTAATCAACTAAAAGAGTGAATTAGATTCAGATTTTGTAAGGACTCCAACTTCATGTATGACAACTTAGCAATGCGACTCAAAGATGACACAATATTCGTTCAGTTGTATCTAAGTTGGTACTTGAAAGTGCTAATAAGCTCTAACACTTCCCATTCACAAAATTAATTATCCAAACAAGCTCTTCGATTAAACCTAATCTTATTAACCTAATCTAAACAAGCTCTTAGAATTAGATTATAAGATTGCATGAAGCTTTATGTGAATGTTCCCAACAACACCCAATACTCCTCATAAGCTCGAGAGTGTAAAAGTGTATGAATAAGATTTACACTAAATTCATTCAATAGAGGTCAATTTAATGCATTTTACTTGTTCAATTTCACAAAACAATTACGGATTTTGTAAAAGAGATAACTTGAATGACCTAAGCCTAATTCAAATGACCAATAAGAATCACAATTAGAATCAAACATTCCATAGATGCAAAATCAAATTCATTAGATAGAAATTAAGAACAAACATCATGTCATATGATTGAAGTCACTACCAAGAAGTCAAAACATGAAATTTGAGAAACTAGGGTTCTAGCCACACATGGCTAGAACAAGATCATAAGAATAAAAGATGGAAATAATGTGCAATTACAACTTACAAATAAGAGAAATAATGTTTCCAAATGATAAATGATCAAATCCTTGAAAAAACCTTCGAAATCCCCTCTCAAAATGTGCTCTGATATGTTGTGTGTGTGTAAAAATGGCCCTTAACCCGTAATATGAAAGATAGGAAAAAATGCCAAAAGTTGGTTTCTGGGTCGAACACGGCCCGTGTTGGGCATAGAGTAAATATGACACGGCTCGTGTTCAACAGGGTGAACAACTCCTCTTTTTGGTCAACACGGCCCGTGTTGATTTTGTAGTGTAAATCCAACATGGCTCGTGTACCCCTCTGACTCCGAATCCAAACTTGAATTTTCCAACTTTTTCGTTCTCCGCCGGATCATCCCGAAATCTTCACCAATGCTTCCCGACACTTCCCAAAGTGCGTTTCAACCTCCGGTTTACCTGAAAAGGACGTAAAAGTGTGCAAATAAGGTGGTTCTAGAGACTAACATGAATATGATGAAATGCAAGACAAAAGAAGAACAATTATGCTAAATAGATGTATGAAAAGGGACTAAAAGATGTGCAAAAAGGTGCACAAATTGCACAAAACATTGCATATGCCATAATATTTGACCGTTCTAATTTCCCATGTGCATGGGGAATTAAGAGGTAAAAGGACTAGAACCAAGTTTGAATAAAATAATTAAACAACTGTCAGAGGACGATCTGAGGGTCGCTAAAGATTTGTTGGTTGTGAGTAGTTGGAAGTATAGTATTGGATGGACCATGTTGACATTATTTTGAATAAATAAGATTCTATTTAGAATGAGTTGTCATATGGAAAATATGGAAATGTTTCCATATTGGGAGTTTGATATTGAGAGTCTATGTCTAGATTAGAAACTTTTATGCAAGAAGGATGTTCAAAGGAATGTACTTTGAATGTGAGACTTCGTGTCTAAAGAATTGTCTTGTAGCAATTTCCGATAGAATACCTTGGAATTTTATTAGCCGAGTCTTCGTGACTTTTGTGCTATGACATTACGAAAGGATCATTGTATAAAATGTTAGAATCTAAGATATTCTATTAGTGGCAAGAACGTTGTGTTCTTACACTAATGATAAGGATTGGGAATTGTGAAATGAGTTTCATTGAAAAGTTTTTTCAATTGATATATTTCACAAAGTAAGGATCATAGGTAACATAGTGTGCATGCTCGGAGCATGGGACAACTATTGTTGAAATTCTAGTAATAAGTTGATTATTCGAAACATTAAATAATGCATAATTAGTAGTCGATATGGTGTTTAAATAAAAGTTTTGGGGCGATATAAGATTAAGTATTATCGTTGTGTTTCATTTTGCATGTTTTGACTTCCAAAATAACTGGGTTATTCGAACCTCCACAGTCGGTCATACGTTGGAAGTAGGTATGAAGGAAGACTGTCATGAATTTGTCTGTAGATTGACTAAAGTGTTTAGACAAAGCACAAGTTTACTGCAGAGTTCATGAGTGCTTTGATAAGATTAAAGTATTGGATTAAACCCATGCTCACTTGAATCACTTCATGGATTTATCACGGGTGATTAGTGAGACGATAACATTATATATTCTTGAAACCGAGACATGTGAGTTGTTATTTGCTGGTTGGTTGCACATTGATGATAAGTAATCGCACTAGTAACTTGGTGTTATAAAACTTATTGTTGTGTGTGATTCGATTAGTAGGTGTAAGCAAGTATTTGAGTCAAATTTTATCCATTCCTTTTACCCAAAGTGGGATAAAAGCGATATTTGTGGGCCCCTCGATGATATAGTGATGAGACCCTAAGCGCTTGGTGATGAGAAAAAAAACTCTAGATCGATTAGATATTTCACAGGTAAGAATATGAAAATCAAACAAGACAAACACAATAAGAATATGAAAAGAGAATATAATCAAATATGTGCTTATGAATCCAATAAAGTCACGCCTCAGCAGAGGTCGACTAAGAACATCCACTATAGAGGCGAGCTACGGTTTTACAAGAACTCGATGAGAAAAAAAGAATTAAAGCCTTAACTACAAAGACTGAATGCATGCTACTTATATACTAAACCCTAGAACAAAACATGCACGGTTGGACAGGCCCAATACCGACAATCAAAACTGGGCTAAGGACCGAGACCATGACGCAACATAATAATCCCTACAATCTCCCCTTTGCGTCAAATGAGGCGAGAGATTATTTCTTTTGTGTAGGCTTCACTGTCTTTATCACTTTGAATAGCCGAGGAATTATTGCAAGAAGTGTCTGCCGAAACTGGATATAGCACCTCAACATATCAATGAACAACTTCTTGTCAGCTGTACTGTTCTGATCACACCTCTGAATGATCTCCAAAATATGCTCCAGGCAAGAAGTTGAGAAGAGGTGTTTGTCAACGAGATCGAACAGACATTTCTGACCTTCGCCTCTGACAAACATTAAAGTGTGGTATTTCGAATCAATCTTCCCCTTGACCATTGTATTGACATTGCCTACTTTGCTCATAGTCTTGATCGTGCTTCGCATGTGAATGGCAGAAGCAATCTCTTGGTCCATCTTCGCTACCTCGTGAATGTAGCACACAAGCATTCGCTTGACATGGTCAATTATTGGCTGGTACTCCCGTGGGTTTGACAATAGAATATTGTTAAGGAGTATCCAGTCGTGGGGATTAAGGGTCGATAGATCAGCGAGGGTGAAGTTGTGAACTGAGCCTTCGGTTCCTCGAGTCACTTTGAATTTTGACATTAATAAAATTCCCCACTGAGTAGGGCTTCAAACCCTTGACGGTAGTAATTTTCTTTGAACTCCAGGTCAAGTACTGGGGTTGAGCAAACTCTAAGTAGAACTCCAACATATCCCTATCTACCTTCGGGTATGGAGAACGAATAGCGGCAGTTGAATTAAAGCAATGAGAAATGAATTCCTTTCGCGTGATCGGCATGTCAAACTACGCATCCTTGGAGTTATTGAGTCCAAATGACATTACAGGCTCAATCCAAAGTATGCTAGGCTCATCAATGACACACCTTTGAAGCGCATTTATAGTCCATATAGGAAACATGGACTTCTTCTTTCCTAGGAGCTCCGCCTCCTTTCGCTTTTGCTCAAGCTCAGCCTTTTGTTTCTTGTACTTTTCTTCCCTCTCCTTCTCAGAGGGCTTTGCCTTCTGAAAAGGCTTCTCAGGATTCTCAGCATAGACGTCATCTTCATTGTCCGTGTCATCCTCCCCAATTTTCTTCTTCTTCTTCTCCTTATTACTGACTGAAGATTCATTACCCTTTGGATGGTTTTGGTGCAGGAGGAGGTTGATTTGTTGCCTTTTCTCCCCCTTGTTTCGGCTAGACACCAGTCACCGAAACACCCTCAATACGACTTAGGATGTCCAATGCTGGCCTGAGCTTGTTAGCCAAGTGTCGTCTGATAGTAATGGTGATGATTGGATCATGCGCTTCAAGGAGATGAAGGAGGATGGAGTGAACATCAGCTGCAAAACTTCTAATAACCTCCCTTTCTGACTACAGGTCATTGAGCTCAGCAGTGGCAGTACGCAGCTTGTAATTTTGCATCTTCAGCTGAGAGGTTCGTCTTTCAAGATCATCCATAATATGATTCTCTACAACTAATTGTGCCTCAAGTTGAGTTAGGCGATCATTAACATTAGCATGCAGAGTTTCGTTGGCAGCTTCGATCGCTTGGCATGCAGCTTCAAGATTGGACCTTTCAGATTGAAGCGAACGTTGAAGGTTATCCATCGAAGCGTTGACAGTTTGAGCATTCTTCTTAGCAGCCGCCTGCAAAGAATCTAGAAAAAGGTGAGCTTCAGAAACTAGTTTATCGACTTTTGCAGTCACATCCTTGCACTCCTTGGTGGAAGACTCAACAGCGAGAGAGGTTTGCTGACACTGAGAAGTAGAGGCTTCAATAGCCTTAGCTGCAGTAGTGAGCGAGGCGCTGTGTTCTTGAACAACATATAAGAACAAGGCCTTTAAATCAGCTTCAGGGTAAGCTCCAGATGAAGAAGATGAGAGCAGTTGAACGAGTTTTTCGTTTACTACCTTGAGATGATGCTTTGTAACAGGCTCATCATCATCATCGTCACTCTATACACGGTAAGGACTAAAATACGTGGAATCAAATTCCAAGTCCTCACCACCTAGAACAAGGGTGGTTTCAGTAGATTGAGTAGGAGATAAGGGTTTGGAAGTGGTTGGACGTTCGGTGGTTACTGGTGGTTCCGTTGTAACGGGTGGATTCAAAGCTATAGAATGAGCCCCTATGGTAGTAGTGGTGGTGGTAGTGTCTGTAAATATAGGAGTAGGGATGGGAATTGTAGTGGATGGTTGAGTGGTTGGAATAGGAAATATTGGAGGGATGGATACTGGGATGGTTACAAGTGGAGGTGAAGGAGGGTGGGAGCGAATTGGGATTTCTGGGGTAGGGGAGCGAGGCAGAGTATAACCTCGACTAGAAGCCTCGTCATCAGAGCTTTCGCTCTCGGATTCTGAAGGAGGAGCAGACTTATGTTTGGGAGGAACATACTCTGAATCTGAATCACTGGAAGATTGGAGTATAAGTTTCCTAGCAGGCTTCTTTTGCTTCTTCGGTTGAGGCTGTGATGGAGCAGCCTTGTCATATTTTTGCTTCTTAGGGGTTTACCCCTTGGTTGATTTGAAAACTTGTGCCTCCTTTTGAGTTTTAGTTTTCTTGCCCCTTTTCGCTGGGTTGTCAGCCTCTTCAATGGAGCGAACCATGGCTGGCGTAAGCTCCCTTGGACTCGAAGACGGAATCTTCCTGTATTGTTGAAGAACATTACTCGCTGCAGAGACACAAGCAAGCATGGTTTCAGGAACAGATCCAATGAAGGAGTACTTGGTGGGATCTGTGACTATGATTTTGGTTGTGTGAAACGTAGCGATGGAGGAAAGAAGAGAATCCACCATGATTGGAACATGAAGGCGATCCATTGCCCTGTTAGTGATTATGGACCAAAATCACCCACAAGAAATCTCTGAGTGCCTGGATGAAGAGACCAAGCTTTGTACCAGTTTCTGCCAGATAATAGTACCGTAATCCAAATCTATCCCATGGTATAGTCCATATAGCACAGTTATGAAAGACTTGCTCGGCCGATCTGAGCCGGCACTTCGCTCAGAGAGTCCTTTAAACAACAAAGTAAAAAGGCCATTCCATTGAGGAGGAACACAGGACTTCTTGAACTTGGTTATTGTGGTGAGAATTTCAGTATACCCCATCTGATAAAACATAGAAAATAGTTGACCAGTAGTGATGGATTCAGGTTTTACCAGGGTTGGTTCTTGAGAAATACCAATTAGGGCACAAAAGTGGTGCTTGGAGATGGAGGTCTTCTCATTGTGGATTTCAATGTGAATCCTTTCATGAACCTTGTCGTAGTAAGCAGTGGAGTAGACAAGAGAAAGACAGGACATTGGTACAACTTCAACTTTGGTCAGAACTTCGACGAGAGGTGAGTATTTGAGACACTCGACAACATATAGCATGTAGGGTTCATAGATAAAAGGAGTCAGATCGATGATCAGGTTCTGTTGAGTTTTGATGGTGAGAAGGGGTTGACGAACAGAAGTATCATGAACAGACGAAGAATCTGCCATTGTACAAACTTGGAGAAGATGATGAATAGTAAGAGAAATTGCCTTTGTTCTTTGAGAGAGTTTAGTAAGTGATAAAAGGGTAAAGAGTACCGTTCAAATTCCTTTTATACATACAAGGAGGAGAGAGAAAAATCTAGCTGAGATCTTGGATTATTTCAAAAATAGCGCCTGACTTGACAGATGAACAATTGGCATACCGATGATGACGCCGGAAAGAGAAAGGACGTTTCCTTTTTGCACACCATTCCATAAAATTCGCTTTTTCAAATTGCCAAAATGATTAGATAACCGCTGAGTCAGCTTCCACTTTATCCCAATCGTCACCCCAAAATTCATTTGAATCGCTATTCCCTGTTGTGCATTATTGAACAGCCTTGAAAGAACCAAAGGTTGGAAAATTATAAATTTTCCTGTAAAGGGTGTAAAAGATAAAGAAATAAAGCAAACTTTTTGTGATAATTTGTGATGTCTTAAAGAGACATAAAACAATTGATTCTTGGCACGAATCACTTCCTTCAAAGTCAAGAGAGACATTAAAGTGCTTGCTTGGTTTCCCATTAAATAACGATCAATAACTTGTTAAGAAGTATTGAAAGGCATCTTTTTGAAGGTAATAAAGGGTGGCTTTTGCTTCAATTCATAATTTCGATACTTGACATAAGACCAAAACTGAAAGAAGATTGAGCGATTCATTTGGGGACTAACATCACCAATCCAAGGAAACGTGATAGCTGCAAACCCGGAAACATTTGACAGTACGAAGAGATTGGCAAAGAAGTTGTAAGACCATAACACCAAAAAGGGTGAGAAGCCAGCGGAGAATGAGGGCAAAAAGGAAGGTGATGGCAAGAAAGGGAAGAACAACAAGAGGAAGGGACGTCAGGGCTCCGAGACCTCTAAAAAGCAGCAGACGGTGGCGGTTAATGCTGCCACTGCGCCGGTTCCAGCCACACCACATGCTCCATCCTTAGCTGCTTCAAATGCTTCAAATCCTTATTCCGGTAATCTTCCCAAGTGCAACAAGTGCGGTTTCCATCACCATGGAGAATGCAAGGAGTTTCAGTGCACCAGTTGCAATCAAAGGGGACACACTGCAAGGTACTGCAGGACTTACCCTCCCCAGAACCAAAATCAGGGAAACAACAACAACAACCATTGCAACAACAACAACACCAATACCGGCGGCAATAATGCAGGGCCTAGCCACACCTGCTTTGGGTGTGGGAGGACTGGGCACTTCCGCCGAGACTGCCCTAACAACAATAATCCCGGAAATGGAGGAACAGGAAGGATGCTGACCATGGGTCAAGGAGAGGCGGTTCAGGACCCCGCAGTTGTGACCAGTACATTTCTCCTAAATCACACTTATGCATGCATCCTATTTGACACCGGAGCGGAGCGAAGTTTCGTAAGTAATAAGTTTAAACATTTATTAAAACAACCACCCCAGAAGCTAAATGAAACCTTTACGGTGGAAATGGCCAATGGGAAAACCGAATCTACCAGGGAAATCTACATCGGATGTACCCTAACCCTCAATCAACACGTCTTTCGAATAGACGTGATGCCTGTATCAATTAGGAGTTTCGATGTGATTATTGGCATGGACTGGTTAAGCCCCCACCATGCTGAAATTATGTGTCACGAGAAGGCCGTTCGCCTTCGCCTTCCCAATCACGAAACCCTAGTAATTTACGGAGACAAACCTAGCATGAACCTTCGCCTCATCTCGTGCATCAAGGCACAAAAACATCTACGAAAGAACAACTTGGCGTTCCTGGCTCACATAGTTGATAAGACCAAGGAAGAGGTCAACGTTCAAGACATTCCCGTAGCATGTGAGTTCCCAGACGTGTTTCCTGAAGATCTTCCAGGAGTACCCCCGGAGAGACAAGTGGAGTTTTGAATCGACCTTGTTCCAGGAGCAACTCCTCTCGCTAAATCACCCTATCGGCTAGCTCCTGCTGAAATGTAGGAATTGTCCAGCCAACTCAGTGAACTCTTGGACAAGGGATTCATCCGCCCTAGTTACTCGCCATGGGGAGCTCCAGTCCTTTTTGTCAAAAAGAAGGACGGATCTTTTAGAATGTGCATCGATTACAGAGAGTTAAATAAACTCACTGTTAAAAATCGCTACCCACTTCTACGAATCGATGATTTATTTGACCAGCTCCAAGTAGCTAGTTATTTTTCTAATATATATCTACGGTCCGGATACCATCAACTCAAAGTCCGGGAAGAGGATATTCCAAAAACCGCTTTCCGAACTCGCTACGGACATTACGAATTTGTCGTAATGCCCTTCGGTCTAACAAATGCCCCTGCCGCATTTATGGACCTAATGAATCGAATCTGTCAACCATTCCTCGACAACTTTGTCATTGTTTTCATCGATGACATCGTCGTCTATTCTCGAAGCAAAGAAGAGCATGGCCAACACCTCCGACAAGTCCTAGAAACTTTATGATCGGAAAAGCTGTACGCCAAATTCTCCAAGTGTGAGTTCTGGCTCCGGAGTGTGAACTTCCTAAGTCATGTAGTCAGCCAAGACGGAATCCATGTGGATCCTTCTAAGGTCAAAGCTGTTGAAGGATGGGCAATTCCGACAACACCTACGGAAATCCGTCAGTTCTTGGGTCTAGCAGGCTACTGTAGGAGATTCATTCAGAACTTCTCTAAGATCGCCAAACTACTTACCTCGCTTACACAAAAGGGTGTACCATTCAAATGGACGGACAAACAAGAAGTCGCATTCCGAACCCTGAAACAAGCTCTCTGTAGCGCCCCGGTACTATCGCTACCGGAGGGAACGGAAGATTTCGTGGTCTACTGTGACGCGTCAAATCAGGGCTTAGGTTGCGTTCTCATGCAGCGTGGAAGGGTGATAGCTTACGCATCTCGCCAACTAAAGACGCACGGAGTAAATCATACGACCCATGACCTGGAATTGGGAGCCGTGGTCTTCGCTCTGAAAATTTGGAGGCACTACCTGTATGGTACGAAGTGCACCATCTTCACGGACCACAAAAGTCTCCAGCATATCTTGAACCAGAAAGAGTTGAACATGAGGCAACGAAGATGGGTTGAATTGTTAAACGATTATGAGTGTGAGATCAAGTACCACCCAGGCAAGGCCAACGTGGTAGCCGATGCATTAAGTCGAAAGGAGTACTCAAATCGTCATACGAAAACTCTCTCTATAACCATCCAATCTCACTTAGCCACTCAAATTGCGGTAGCCCAGTCAGAGGCAATGAAAGCGGAAAACAAGGCAAGCGAAGCATTGCGCTGGATGGAGAAGAACCTAGAGGCAAAGGAGAATGGAGTATACTACTTCATGAACCGTATTTGGGTCCCTAAAATCAGAGGATATAGGGAGGTAGTTATGAAGGAAGCCCACAAAACGCGATACTCCATTCATCCTGGTTCAGACAAGATGTATTTGGATATTAAACAACACTATTGGTGGCCTAACATGAAGGCGGAAATTGCAACCTACGTTAGTAAATGCCTTACGTGTGCCAAGGTAAATGTGGAATACCAGAAGCCCTCAGGGTTATTACAGCAACCAGTAATTCCTGAGTGGAAATGGGAGGGAATTTCTATGGATTTCGTGACCAAGCTACCCAAAACGTCGGATGGACTAGACACCATATGGGTAATAATCAACCGACTGACGAAATCTGCCCATTTCCTGCAAATCAAAGAATCCTACAAAATGGAGAGGTTGACGCGTTTATAGGTTCGAGAAATCGTGAGACTCCATGGAGTGCCAAAATCTATTATCTCGGATAGGGACAGTAGGTTCACTTCACGTTTTTGGCAATCACTCCATAAGGCAATGGGAACTCATCTCGACATGAGCACCGCTTATCATCCGCAAACGGATGGTCAAAGCGAACGAAACATCCAAACGCTCGAAGACATGCTCCGCGCATGCGTGATAGACTTTGCGAAATCTTGGGATACCCACCTACCTTTAATCGAATTCTCGTATAACAATAGTTATCATTCGAGCATCAAGGTGGCTCCTTTCGAAGCACTGTACGGGCGTAAATGTAGATCACCGTTATGTTGGGCTGAGGTGGGTGATACCCAACTAGAAAAAACACATACATCGGACAAAGCACTAACGGGACCGGAGATCATTCGCGAAACCACGGAAAAGATCGTCCAAATCAGGGCTCGATTACAAGCATCGCGCGACCGACAAAAGAGCTACGCCGATAAACGGCGAAAGCCCTTAGAGTTTCAGGTTGGTGATCGAGTACTATTGAAAGTCTCACCCTGGAAAGGGGTTATACGTTTCGGAAAACGGGGAAAACTGAACCCACGATACATTGGACCTTTCGAGATCGTCGCCCGAATAGGTCCAGTGGCGTATAAGCTGCAGCTACCCACAGAGCTAAACAGTGTTCACCCCGTGTTCCATGTCTCTAATCTAAAGAAGTGTCTATCAGATGAAACACTCGTCATTCGCTTGACGAAATCGAAATCAACGAGAATCTCCTGTTCGTTGAAGAACGAATCGAAATCATGGACAGGGAGGTGAAGCGTACTAAGCAAAGTCGCATCCCGATCGTGAAAGTACGGTGGAACGCAAAGCGTGGGCCAGAATTCACGTGGGAACGCGAAGACCAAATTAAACAAAAGTACCCTCACCTATTCTAGCATTCTCAAATCTAGCTTTCAAACAGAATTTCGGGACGAAATTCCCTCTAACGGGGGGATGATGTCACAACTAGAAATTTTGTGTCTTGTAATCACTATACTTAAGTAAAATGTTGAATAAAAAACATAAGAGCATGTAACAACGTTTGTCACCCTAACCCTCAATAAAAAACATAAGAGCATGTAACCATGCTAATGACATTGTTGGCCTGTAACAACGTTCTTCAGGCGTTGGAACTGTTATGACATTTGTCACCCCAGGCCTGCCGGCCTAGCTGTAGCTAACAGCTTAGGTGTGGGATTTGTCAATCCCGTATAGATCTATACACAAGTATCACGCTCCCCCTACAAGGGATTATGGTATATAATACAGGACTTAATAATGCATACTCGAACGTACGTGAAGCTGTCTCACATTACTAGATATAAACAGATTTACGATGATAAAAGACTGTATTTCCTTTGAAAGTATTTCATTTGTCGAGATGTATATGTAAAATGTATGAATCACTTGAATACTATGCTCATTATAGTTTGTCAAAAGTATGTTCCCATTTGGTAATAACAACTTGGCGATATAATATCCCTTTTAAAACATAAAGTTATTTCTGTATCAACACTCTATAAGAACGATATTATAAGGATAATACTTTGATTTGTAATGTACTTGTATTCCCCCCCTAAAACGTGAAAATAATTGAAAAGTAGGGGTATGAACTCACTCGTTTTGAAGAGAGAGGCTAGGGTTGAGCAGAACTTCGTCCGCGGATGGTTGCGTCGTCGGGCTCTTCGAGGATCTCTGCAGCGTAAATCTTTCGTTGGGGCTCGAGCGCGGAAACCGAGGTGAGGGAATGGTCTCTGGTGCTTGGAAGGGAGTGAGAGTGACTGAAGGATTGAGAAAAGTGTGCAAAGACTCGAGCTCATGCCTTCTATTTATAGGGCTGGAAACCCTCGTACGCGGCGCGTACTTCCGGAGTACGCTGGGCGTACTCGGTACGCGGGGCGTTCTTGGTTACGCGGGGCGTAGAATGGCGTCATGGCTTAGGACTCGAGTCTAGCTAAACGTAGCTTGGGCGGGCCGATGGGACTCGACGCTGGGTCTAGTACGCGGGGCGTACTCCTATAGTACGCGGGGCGTAATCCCTGCTTCCGACTTCTAAATTCCGTAACTTTCGCGTACGAGCTCCGTTTTTCGCGTTCTTTATATCCACGCGTAGGTGAGATTATGCTCTACAACTTTCATTTAGACTTCGTCGGCTAGTTTTGAATTTATTTTTAATGATATATTTTTTTAATAGGCCGGGCCTCCTAAAGTTCGTTAAAAATTCATAGGTTCTTTATTCGACGTCGGTTTTCGTTTGTCTTTTTATTGTTTTATTACTACTGAAGAGATCTTCAACTTTCGTTTAGGTTGCGTTAGCTAAATAACACTCGATCTTAAATCCGAGTTTTTAGCCCTCTACTATCGTTACGAAACTTTGAAAATTCGTAACTTCTTCATACGAGGTCCAATTTGGGCGATCTTTTTATGCACGTTCACGTTTCAACGAGATCTACGACTTTTGTTTAGATACTTAAGGCTTAAAATGCATTTTATTGAGATTCTACTTTTTACGTCAAATAATGTTTTAACGTCGCGTCGTAAATATACGAGTGGTTATAATTTCTTCAATATAACCCGGTTTTGAGCGTTCTTTATGTTTTTGGAAACCTTGGCATGATATCTAATATTCGATGCATCCCAACTTAGATACTTGTACACTTTATTTTCGAGGTTAATTTCGTTGTATTTAGCTTTCAAGCGTTACAATGCTTTTGGAAAAAAATATAGGGTTGTCACATTTATAGAAACAAACAAGCATACTTATGGATCTTCACACTTTTTATACTAAGTTCTTTTCAGAAAATATCGGATTTTCTGGTGGTTTTCAAACAATACAAAACATTGAATTTCAAACATTACTTATGAACTCACCAACATTTCATATGTTGACGTTTTTCAAAATACTTGTATTCTCAGGTAACAGATAAAGTGAAGAAAGGATTGTACTCTATGATGTTTTGCGGTTGTTTAATTAACAATGAACAATTTATTTTTGGGCATGTAATATTTTGAGACAGTGTAATGGATGTAAACACTATCAGGTGTAATATTCAAATGTTGGTGACATATGATGTTATGTTTCATGTATATTCATTGTGATAGTATTCAATTGAGTCACAACAGCCCCCGGACATTTCCGCCGTCTGGTTCGGGGGTGTGACAGGTTTTACAAGAGCTCAATGAGAAAAAAATAATTAAAGCCTTAACTATAAAGATTGCATGCATGCAGCTTATATACTAAACCCTAGAACAAAACATGCACGGTTGGACAGTCCCAATACCGATAATCAAAACTGGGCTAAGGACCGAGACCATGACGCAACATAATAATCCCTACACTTGCCCAACCCTGGACTAAGTTGATGTGTTAAATTGTAGTCTGTTGTGAGTCGTCATAAATCAGATGTCGGGAAACAATACATAGACAAAGAGAATGATTTAAATCCATGCCTTGTGTCTATACGATATCTTGAGAATGGAGGAATATATAATCCTTTATCTAAAGGACACGCAATCTAATAAGATCATAGTTTACAGCGGCTTTTGAAAGCTACGATTGATGATTAGGTTATGAAGTCATGGAAAATAGTTATTAGATTTATCCAAGTGGGAGACTGTTAGAGTAGTGTCTAAGTCCATAACTATTTTGGTATGTACTTGACCTAACTATGAGCATGGTCCTTTTGGGTTGCCTTCACTATACCAATATGTAATTAAGGAGAGAAAGGTTTAATTATGATTTATGAATATATTATAAGAATAGTATATTAAAGGAGAAATCATAATGATTAATTAATATTAGTCAAGAATTAATTAAGAATTAATTATGTGGCTAAAAGAGATTAATTAAACTTAGGGGGACTGGAATTGTAATTATAAGATAATTGCAATTGGGCTGTGGATCACCTAATAATATAGGTTGGACGAATTCTATGGGAAGCCCATAAGGAATTCGTCCAAGGGATATGATTAAAAGAGTCCATGGGCTGCTTAGGGCCTAAGCAGTCAGATTAGGGTTTCCTAAGTGCAAAACCTAAAAGTATATGTATATAAAGACCCATAAGGCCCCAAAACGTGGCTAAGTGTTCCTTTAGGGGTTCCAACCATTTTTGGTGCCTCCTCTCTCCTCCTTCTTCATCCTAGTTGCTTGGTGGTGTTTGTGACTCCATTAGAGGTGCAACACTTGAGGCATTAAGCTTTCTGAAGCCAAGGAATAGATTGTTATTGCTACATAACAATCAAAGGTATTCTCTAAACCCTAATTCAGATTATAATATGTTAGATCTAGGGTTTATAGCTTTGGATATTCAATTGGATGTTCATTAGACAAATTAGATCCAAAAGCTATTAGGGTTTTCATGTACACCATAGGAATGATGTAGTGCTCAAAACCCATCAATAAGAACTCACAAGGAGAAAACAACGGCATATTTGCGAATAATATATTTTCAAATCAATTTATTTGAAAATTAATTTTACATTCTGATTTCAGAGTAAACATAATTACAACTAGTTTTACTTTTGAATAAAACTAGGTATCATTAAATTAAGTATAATAGTTATACTTATACTTTTCGGTATTGGAACGTTTAAGAGTACATATCAGTTTTATGGAAAATACAAGATTTCTAGGATATACATCCTTATTTTACAAACAAATGGTTACAATTCAACTTTTCGAAAACAAATACGATTACTTACCGAAAACAATGCTATATAATAGAGCAGGTAGAACTAAAAACATTTTTACAAAAGAATCAGTACTTATTTACAAACTATTATAAAATAAAGAACCCCTAATTGTTAATTCTATGATTCTTTAGCGTATACATCAGAGTTATATATAAATAATATCCAATAGGCAGTGGAATGTGTGATTTCCGCATTATTTCCTGTTCCTTGTTTGGTTGTGGGCTTAGGGGAGAATCACCCAATCGACTGTCCGTTCGATATTAGTCATATATAATTAGTATACACTAAGTAATCATAGGAGGTAACGGTAAGGGTCATACCAATTACATGAATCAGAACCTCGAATCACGTAAATATAAGAAACTAATAATTTTTGGGTCTCAAAGTACTAAGATTAAATTTATTTACATAGAAAATATTGGATTTTCTGGAAGAACACAGTAACGTTTTCAGTAACAAAGAATATACCTTTTCAAACAAAATACTTATGAACTCACAAACTTTAATGTTGACACTTTTTTTTCAAACCACTTGTATTCTTAGAGAAGTTAGTAGTCATGTACCTTCTCATGCGTTTTGAAGACAGAGCATAGTAGCATTTCATGTTATCTTATGCTATAGTATTAATGATAAACATGTGATGTTTTGAATACAATGTAAATATTATGTTGTCAATAAAATGGTTGTTGTTGCTTTGATTACTATTATTCAATTGTATGTGATACTTTACATGACGTCCTTGGCCCCCGAATGTTTCATCCGTTCCGGTTTGGGGTGTGGCAGATTGCTATCAGAGCATTGTTTATAGTGAACTAAGTAGATCAACCTATAAAAGATATACAACTATAAATGCAATGGGATAAAAAAAACTCTGACCAAGAATTATACTTTTAAAATATATTAAAATTGTTATGAAAGTACACATACGTGCATATATATACTAGAACAAGTATCACAAGAAGTATCACTACAGTCACACCTAGACAGTTATGTAATCATATCTGGGATAAATATAGCCTAATCAACTATATTTATTTGAGATATGTTTAACATGTTTTTGGGAGTGATAGTGGTGTTGCAACAAGTCTAAAACTTACCAACTCTATATACAAAGGAATACTAGAACAAAACATAAAGTGTAAAATACTATAGGAGTATTGTATGATACTATACAATAGCAACAAATCTAAAAGTTTATCAACTTCATATACCAAGAAGCTCTAGAATCAAATATACAATTAAGATACTATAGGAGTATTTTAAGCACTATAACTAACTTATGTGAAAACTAAAAGACCTTTACTGGTAGGTCTATAATTACTGAGTGTATATGTTAAATTTATATATAATTGAGATTTTATAGACATAGAAATTCTGATTTTCACTCTACTTCCTGTTCATTGTTTTGTTGTGATCTTAGAGTAGCATCACTTATTCGAAGGTCTATTGAATCTCGGTTATATATAATATGTATACAATGAGTGATTATGGAAAAGACCCGATAAGGATCATCCTCGTAAAAAAATATTTTTAATAGAAATATTTTATTTATCTCTTAGATTCTTTAGACACTTCTATTCTTGTACAAACGACACACTTAGACATCGCAACTCCAACCACCAACTAAGGAGCCAAGGAAGAACCAAAAGAGGGTTCATGAGGAGAATTTCCAGAATAGAATCAGACGAAGAAAAATGCACTAGAGAGATCATTAACAAACCTTGCCCTATTTGGAGCAAACTAGAAAACACTCTAGTAAATTATTCATAAATCAAAACAGCGTATGTGGACTCATTTATCATTGAAGACGTTATTATTTACATATTAAAGTAAATGAATATATCGTGTTGGTATTCATTTATGAATAAACTTAACTAAAATTGAAAACTAGATGAAATAAATACATAATCAATGAATACAAATATGAATACGTCATATTTTTTCATTAATTTACTAATAAATAAGTTGTATTAATATATGAACTTTGTTATACTGACATATTACTACTAACTTAATCATAAATGAATATATCATATTGGTATTCACTTACGAATAAACAAAAATAAACTTTGAAAATCTTTGAATATAACAAACTGACAGAAATAAGCAAACTTGTTTCTATTACATAATCATTCAACACAAGATAATAAAACCTGTTCATAAGCATTTCACGAACTATTTAAACGATGTTCAATAACACTTAACAAACTATCTAAATCTTGTTTCACAAAAGCATCTTACATATACACCAAATTCATTCAACTTCAACACAAACTGTTCTATACCATCACACTTCATCACAACAATCATCGATATTCTTTTAACATTTTTTGAATTGTTTCCATAGCCTTCTATGCATGAACGGTACGCACTTTCAATTCAACATTTTGATATTTTTCAGCAAGACCCAACACCTTAGCCTTCAACATGTTAATTTCAGAAGTTAGCATTCAGTATGCATACCTTTTCCTGAGCTTCTCTAAAGTAGTTTGTTGAATTGCACTTTCTTTATGAAGACCTGGTTTCCACTTTGAGATTGGTTGTCCCATATTGGTCTCCATATGTCTCAGTTCAAGGACACCACAATATACTTTGTTTTTAACTGCTCTCCATAGTGTTTCAAGTTGTTTGGGTGTGATACTTTCTTTTGAGATGGCATTGGATCTTGGATGGTTTATTTCTTTAAAGTATCTCACAAACAATTTTTTCTGATCATGAAATAAAAGAAAATTTATATATGTACTATATTAGTTCTTATATGTTGTTTTGAATTGGGTACTTACCAAAGTTTTCAATAGTAATCCACATTTCCCTACATAATACCCTCAATTGCACTGTTGTCTAGAATTTTTATTGATGGTTTCTTTAAGTTCTAGACAATCACAAAAATGTGAGCACTTCTAACAACAGGAAAGAATGTCTATTCTTATTTATATAATGGTAAGTCTTATGTCGATAAATATATATAAAAAACAAGATTAATTAACATAACATGTCAATATCTTTTATGTTCAAGATTTTTTTGTACCCATCAGTACTGTCATGAAATTTCTCCTTGAATTTTTCGTACTTTCTTTCATCAGACAATGTTGAAGATACATATGCATTCTATAACCAATATAATTTTAAAGGATTAGTAAGTTGTTAATCATAAACAAATACATCATCTTGGTATAATAATCATAATCATATACTAAAGATATTTATTTTTGATTTTAATATTCATAAATGAATACATCATTTTTTTATAATCATATGTGAATTTCAGTTGCATATACATAATTATCTTAAATAATTGTAAATAAATATAATATTCATAAATGAATACATCATATTGGTATATTCATTTATCAATAAAGAATAAATTAATGCTAGAACACAAACTTACAGAAACTCCAACTTTCAAGCAGAGTCTGTATGGTGAATTTCCGAATTCCCTTTCCCGTTCTTGGTGGTTAAGTAAATCAACTCAAGTGTCTAAAACTTTTACAAATTTTTTTATGTTTGCATATAGACTTTCCATAATTTCTCCTTCTGTTACCTGACCATATTTTTTTTGAACAACCACATCTCTACAAATATATAATCAAAATGCCATATATTATTATCTATATAATAATCATATATAAATATGTCTATAAGATAATGTTACTTACAATGTATTTCCATTCAAGTTAAACAACCACTCACAGACCATACTCTCCTGATGTGTCAGCTTAGGTTTTGTGTCTATTATCTGGTATTTATAAGGTGATTTGAAAGCATCAACAAGCTTCTTGCCTCTTGGTTCATCCAGATCATGCTTTGATGGTCCTACTTTAATAGGAATTACTACAGAGATTGGATTTAGATTAAGAACATTTTTTTTGATAATCTCATCACAACCCTCTAATGGTCGTCATTGATTTGTTTCTTTGTAAGTGGTTTTTTTGTGAAGAGTCATTAGAATTTTTACTTGAAGTTTGATCTGAATCTTGATTGAGACCTAGACTAAAACCTGGATGAGTATTATTTGCATGCCAGGAGATTTATCAGATAAATAGTTATATGTTAATTATTGTAATTTTTTTATATTTTGAAATCTTTTGTCCAAATTGTTACCTTCTTTATTTCCTTTTGTCTTGTCAGCTTCTCCTCCTTTTTTGTTTCCATTTTTAGACCTTTTCTTGCCTAAAAGATAAAGAACATATATGAATATTGTATCTATATTAAGAATATTGTATTACTTATTCATAAATGAATATAAATATCATAATATGTTAATTTGTGAATAAGTAATGCATATCATTACTTATAAACAAGTAATTCTATCTTTTACTTATTAATAAATGACTAGTGTGTTATTAAAAAAATCAACGTAAGCATTACCTACATTGTCTTATTCAATTATAAATAAGTAATATCCTTAGTTATGAATAAGTAATGCATATCATTACTTATGAGTAAGTAATACTATATTTTTTATTTATTCGTATATTATGTTATTCATTTGAGAAAAATCAATCTTATTATATTCATTTATTAGTGAATAAACTATTTACCTCCATCATCTATATTTCCTTTCTTAATTTTTGTTTGTTTGTCTACACCTCCATCTTTTGTGTTCTTAGCTTCTGCTCCTCCTTTATTTCCATGTTCAGACTTTCCATTGCCTAAAACATATACATCATATACATCATATTCTATATTTTTTACTCATTAATGTATTATTCACTTATGAATAAACAATGTTATTAAAAAAAATCAATATTAGTATTGTAATATATAGTGAATCATTCATTACCTATATCATCTCCTTTTATTTTTTTCAACTTCTTCTCCTTGTTTATGTACACCTTCTGATTTTCCCTTTTCTGCAAGATCCATATAATATTATATATTAAGTATAATTAATTAATGAATTAGTGAATAAATAATAAGTTGATAGTAATATACCTCGAATAACTTGATTGATTGGAGTATTAGTTTTACTTCTAGTCACTAGTGACCCTGTTCAAAATTTAATAAAAAAAATTGTTATTGTGTATTAATATATTTATAATATAAAAGTATGTCATAATTTACCTATATCAATATTATCCAAAATAATTTTCATTTCAGGGTCATTTCTGATTTCATTTTATTGACTATTTAAACTTAAAAATTTAATTCCTAGGACATTATCCATAATGTTGTCAACAACTTTATCGAATAGATTTTCATTTTCACTTTGTTGAATAGTCTCTCCATGATTATTTGTTTCTTTAGACTCGTCATTGTTTTTCGGTTCATCGTTCTCATCTTCTATAATCTTTCCATCTTTGTCTTTTACTTAAGTTTCACCTTCTTTTTGTTTGTTATCTCCATCATTCTTTATTCCTTCATTCTATGATTTGTTTATATCAAGCAATTAATCTACTTTCAGTTGACTTATATCATTCTCATTGTCTTTATCACCATTTCCCTCTTTATCTGCGTTCTCTTTTTGATCATTTTTTTAACCTATTATTGGTGTCCAATTGATACCTTCAACTCCAATTTCATTACATGGAAATTGAAAAAGTGTTGTGCTTTTAGTTTTTTCTTCAACAATTATATTTTTCATCTTTTCTTTGAAAATCCTAAAACTTTGCTTTTCAGTAAACTTTTTTATTGCCTCATTAAGCTTTGAATTCGGGTTTTCCTTCATCCTCTAAAACTATTAAGATTTTTAGATAATTTTAATTCATATTCCTATGTAATAAAAAAGAAGTATGATTAGAAATTATATAATAAACTAATGTAGTCATATATGATTAACATGTTCAAAATAATTACCTTAACAAAATCATCTTCATCTTTATCAGAATAACTGTCTCCAAGATATGTATCTCCATCATCTTGTTCATTAACAAATTCTTCATTTAAATCTCAAAGTGCAAATCCACCATTTTCTTGTTCAAAAGTCTCTCGATATCTAATCTTCTCTGAACTCCAATAACAAATTGTTGGACATTTATGTGTTACCATTAAAGCTCCCGAGTGGATTTTATCAGCATAGAAGAACTGCAGATAAATCATAATTAATTGATATTCGTAAATGAATATTATATATATTAATATATGAATAAGTAATGCAAACCATTACATGTGAACAAGTAATATTATCTTTTACTTATTCATCTATGAATAAGTAATCTAAAGCATTAAATGTGAACAAGTATCTTTTACTTATTTATATATGAATATGTGTTATTCAGTTATGAATAATTAATATTATTAAAAATTGAATATAAATATTATAATAACTTACCACCAAAAAGCTGAAGACCCAACAAAGTAGCTAGTATCTGAGTATGGTACGTATGAGTTCTTTGTTCTGACAAGAGAGTCCAAAACATAGTTGTGGCAGTCTATGTTTGCGGATATCTATTTTTCTTGAAATATAACTCAAAGGGAACATGTGGCATCTTCCCATTGATGTTGTCTCGCAAAATGTGTTTACAAAAAGAACTAACAAGTTCAATTTTAAACTGAAATTTGCTTATGTGGTACAAACAATAAGTTTCTTGGTTGCATTCAGTCTGATGATTGCTCTTTCTTTAAATTGTTGCTTCCATTAATCATAACTTGTATCATCTTTAGGCCATTGATCTAGTTGTGTAAGTATGGTTCCACCTGTTGGAATGCCCAACATTTAATGAACAGAGTCTGCTGTTACTTTCAGTTCCTTTCCTTTAACATCTATCACCATTCTCTTAGAATCAATTTTTTGAACAATATAAAATCCCAGCTTCACTGGTATATTGGTGATTTTCATTTTTAATAAACATCCAACACCTATAGATCTTACACATTCATTTTGTTGTTTGCTCAACCCAAGGATTACAGAGAGTAATGAATATGGTGAACATCTATTTTCCATCGAGTAAAATTCCTTTACGACTGGTTTTTTTCTCTTTATTGATTGGTGACTCCTTTTTCTTTGCCATCTTTTATGGATGACTACTTTCAAAATCAGATTCTGAATCATGTATTTGTCGTTTTTCAGGAGTTTTTCTATTTGATGGACTTTTTTTTCTTTGATGGTTTGTTTTCTTTGGTTTTGCTGTTTTTTTTTTTGGGGAAATGAAAACATATAATACTTGAATAAGGTATAATTATGCATATATGATTAGTGCAAATATATAACAGTTATATACAAGTTATTGATATATGAATATGATATATATGAGCCATATATTGTTATTAATATATGAATATCCTCCTTGATTTATTAATATTTGTATATTACAAAAATATAACTGGGATACACAAGTTTATTCATAGATGAATATATTAGATATGATAGGAATCTTATACCTTTGGCATTTTTGCTCTTTAAATCTTTTTCTCTCATTGTTGTTGGGTCTTTATCAGAAATGTCAATCTTCTTACCTTAACACATTAGTGAGTAAAAGATAAATAAATTTGAAATACATTTCACAAAGAAACTATTTGATATTCATCAATGAATAAATGAATAGAACATATATATATATATATATATATATATATATATATATATATATATATATATATTCACAAATGAATATATATTAGTTATATTCATATGTGAAGATACTGAAGATCAATCACCAATTCTAAAAGAAAAATGTTCCAAAACAAAACAACATAAATGTATGAATAATTGTTTCCATTCACATATTATTAGCTTTTAAATACAAGCAAAGCTATGTGATATATATTTATTCATATATTGTAACAACCCGAAATTCATATCCCTAAATGTAACCCTTCTCGCGACTCGTTCTGATCATCCAATCGTCGTTTCCGAATTCGTTTCCGATTCCGACATTTTATTAAGTCGTTAATGTGGGTTTTATTTTATGACTTAATAAGTGTCTTCATACCCTTAGAACTCATTCTAACGCCTCACGTTAATGATCAGAACATTTCTAGAATCAAACATATCGGGTTACGACAAGTTGGCTGGGTGCGACCAAAAGCCCTGTCTAACGCCAGTATCGGGTAGAATTCTACCGTGTCCCAAACTTGGACACTATTTAAAGTGATCCAAGTCTTCATTTTGAAGCTTTTGCTCCATTTTACAACTATCACTCCAACCTCTCTCCTCAAACTAGATTTAAGGGTCAAAATCTCAAGTTTAAGGCTTCAAATCACCAAGGTACCTTCCCTAATTTGTTATGCAACCTCTCTAGCCTTCAAATTCGAGTTTAAACCATGGATTAGGACCATTATCATGAGTTTACGGCCCTAGAACAGTCCTTGGCTGTAAACTCATATTAATGGGGTATTTGGTGCAACAAAACCCTTCCAAACCACAATTAGACCTTGAATATGGCTAGATGACTTTATGAAATGGAATTAGAATGCCTCAAACCATGATTTAAAGCCTTGTATATGTGTTTACGGTCCTGGAAGGTGCCTAGGCCGTAAACACATATTTAAAGGGTTTTAAGCTCTTTAACCCTTCCATGACTTAATCAAGACTTAGATATGACTTTTAGAATATTGGTAATGGACCTAGAACACCTTAGACATGAATTTTGAGGGGTTTATATGAGTTTATGGCCAAGGCATGTGCTTGGGCCGTAAACTCCTCAATTATGGGTGTAAACTCATTTTCAAGGTGTTAGAAAGCCATCCAACACCACCAAAAGCCTTGGAATAAATCCTAGAACCAACCAAAAATAGTTGAAGGGCTTTGAACACAACAAAACTCTTCATTTGAGAGTTTACGGCTATAGAATGTGCTCCAAGGCCATAAACTCCTATAAGTATGTCAAAGTGTGCCCAAAAATCATTTCAAGGCTTGTAGGAATTTTGAGAATCACATATGATTTACTTTGGAACCTTAAAAACACATATTCAAAGGCTTATGAGAGTTTACGGCCAATGGCTCCATGCCAAGGCCGTAAACTCCCTTAAGTGTGTTATTTGATGTTTTAAATTAATTCCAAGCCTTAGGAAAAATTATTCCAAGCATTTCCAGGTGTTATTAGCCATTTGTGACCCATTAAGCTCCATAACCCCTGTCAACATGAGTTCATGGCCGTGAACTCATGTGTGGGTAGTGTATAGGTTGTCAACTCGTTAGGAAGTTTACTCTTGGAGGGGAATACAAGAAAAAGTACAAGAATATCTTGTACTCAATCACATAATTTCAGTTAAATGGTTTCATAATTGTACATTTTTAAGAATTGAAAACCTTTTAACAAACTGATTTAACTTGCAGAGTTGATTGTTTTAACCCGATTTTCAATTCTTATTATACATTGACGTATTGTATACTTTATAATTGATTGTTCACATTTAAACTGATAGGACACATAAACCATTGTAATGTCTGTAATAAAACACTAGGGTTCGAGTGTAAAAGATAGACACCATCAGAAAACATAAAACATCTGTATGTCCTTAACAATACACCTAGGCTCGAGTGTGATAGATAAATACAATCATAATACACAAATCAATTATAATGTCCTTAATAATACACCTAAGATTGAGTGTAAAGGACAATCACCATAAGATAAAACATATATCATTTCTAACGTCCTTAATAATACACCTAGGATCGAGTGTAAAGGACAGTCATCATTAGATAACACCTAGGCTCGAGTGCAAAGGACAGGTACGTTAGAACTTAACTAGTCGTAAGTACTACTTTCCTAGTCGAAAAGTAAAGAGGAATCTTAAAGATTGGAGACACGTCCTCGTAACACTTCCTTGGCACGAGATATTGGAGAACTAACCCTATAACTAGAATCTCCGAACATAGGAGAGCATGGCTTGAGTGTACAGATCTATACGGGACTGACAATCCCACACATGGCTGCTAGCTACAGCCGAACTGAAAGGTTCAAGGGTGACGAAAGTCATAAAAAGGATACTGGCCTTGGTCCGAGTCGTATCTAGTCTGACTATGGTTAAGGACTCGCAATTAGGATTATTAACACTTTACGAGTAATTATTAGTTTTATGTACGTAGTAAAACTAATGTATGTTCAAGGATGACAGGCACACACTTACACACAAATTTAGGAAAACATGGGGTTTTCCTGGAAGAACACTAAACATAATCAGAATCGGTAAAGATACACACACATAGTCAGGAAAACATGGGGTTTTCCTGAAGACAACATTGAACATAATCGGAACCGGTAACAGTTTGTAAAAAAACATAATCAGTAACAGCTCACACACACATGTAGGAAAATATAGGATTTTCCTGAGTAACAGTAGTACGTAACTAGAAAAGTATAACAAGTTAAATAACTGAACTACAATTCACAAGAACAATCATGTTTTCATCGTACATCGTTTACTTTAGTATTGGATTTGGAAACTAACTTTACATAAGAAAATATGGGATTTTCTTGGATAACCACTTTTTCAGGAAACCAAAGAACTCGTACATTTTCAAAAAAACTAACCGCTTATGAACTCACCAGCTTTATGCTGTATTTCAAACCGCTTGTATTCTCAGGTCCGGGTTAGACAGGTATCCGAAGATCCTTTTGTGCGAAGACGGAGTTCTCAGAAGACTTGTTTCGTGTTGTTCATATATACTATGTATCATATGTATAACTTTTGGTTTTGAAACAAATGTAAAACTTTCATATATGTAATGTAATGGTTGATTTACTTTACTTACTATGTACATTGGATTTGATACTCAACGTGGAGTCAACCCCGGAAATGTTTCCGCCTTCGGTTTTCGGGGTGTGACATATATGAATACAGGAATTCAATAGTTTTTTTTTTCACACAAAACATATCAAGATTGAAGTATTCATATGTTAATAGAAGAAAATTATAGCAGGGATATACAAGTTATTCATAAATGAATATAGTAGATATATCCGTACTTATATATTCACATATAAATATATATGTTATATTCGTATGTGAAGATACTAAGGTAAATCACCAATTTCAAAAGAAAAATATTCCAAAACAACACAACATAAATGCATGAATAATTATTTCTAATAACATATGATTAGCTTTTGAATACAAACGAGATAAGTCATATATATTCATTCATATATGAATATAGGAATTCAATAGTTTTTTTAATATAAATATATCCAGACTGAAGTATTCATATGTTAATAGAAGAAAATTATAGCAGGGATATACAAGTTATTCGTAAATGACTGTAACATATATGATATGAATTTTATACCTTTGTCATTTTTCTGGAGTGCACATGTTTCTCTCATTGTTGGTGGGTTTTTATCAGAAATGTTAATCTTCTTACCTAGATTCACTAGTGAGTAGAAGATAAATGAATTTGATATACATTTTACAAAGAAAGTATTTTATATTCATTAATAAATATTTTAATAAAACATATATATTCACATTTTTTATTCACATATGAATATATATGTTATATTCATATGTGAATAGAACATATATAAGTCATTTTTGTTATATTAATATTGAATAATGTATATATGACAATAAATTATGTTCTATTCCTATGTGAATATAAAATATATAACTTGGTTTTGTTTGTGTTCAAAAGTAAACAAAACATATCAAAACAAAATTATCTTCAGTATCTTCATTTTCTGTAGTATTTTTAAGTAAAATCCCATTTAAATGTTTGCAATCACATATGAATAAATTTAATCAGATCTAAATGGAATATCTATTTTATTTACCTTTTTCATTGGTTTTTGTTTTCCGTTTATATATTTGCTTCACTGTTGGTGTTGTTTCTGTAAGGGTAAATAGTTAATATTAGGGCAACATAAGACAAATTTGAAGTAATATTTATATTTTAACAGAAAAGTTGTGAATAAGTATTAAAAATGAAGAGAAGATTTAAAATCATTTTTATATCAACTAATAATGAAGGATGATTACAAGAATGAACGAGGATCACAAAATCTGAAGTAAACAACTTAGTTTGAAGAATAAATAGTGTGAATACAAATTTTTTAGTTCTAAATCAACTAATAATGAACGACAACTACAAAAAAATTCAACTAATCATGTGATAAGTTTAGAAATGATTTCAACTCGTTAAAGATTGAAGAAAAAACGTTGACGATTACCTTTCATAGTCAACAATGTTGAAATGGTTTCATTTAGGTTTTCGTCGAATGACATTTTTCTTTGATTTGTTCTTCACGATGTTGAGAATGCTTTCTGTGATTTAATCTTTCTACAAATGGTTTTTGTTTTATGGGGAAACAATGATGTGTTTGATAGGGAAATGATGGTTTTACTGTCGAGATTTCATGTGCGACGAAATTACTCAAGTGCCATGACGATTTAATGTTTTTGATTATTTACAAATTTGAAACCGCATTTTTATGTTTTTTAAGCTCATTAAATGATTGGTTGAGAATGGTTCTCCAATTCTAAAACTTTTTTTTCTCAATTGAACCTTCCTCTATCTCTCTCTACATATATATATATATATATATATATATATATATATATATATATATATATATATATATATACACTTCAGATAACAAAATAGAAAACTTGAGATTCAATCTCAGCCACATATTTCTCATTTTCCGCCCTAAAGCTCTAACATACCGGCATCAGTAAGGTATGCCTAATCATAAATGATTATAAAGAAGAGAGGTATAATCTGATGGGTTTTGAGCATTCTAACACTCCTATGGTGTACATGCAACCCTAGAAACCTTGGATCTATGTTTTCTCTAATACACATGAAAATTTGATTTTTCCAAGGTTTACTTCCTAACTAGCATGGCATGGGGAACATGTAATATAAAACTAGTAGAGGTACATACCTTTGTTTTTGCTTGGATTCCTTAAAGACTTTGTGAGCCTAGCACCCCAAATGTTGTGCCTCAAATGCTTCACACAATACCACAAGACTTGGAATAACTTGAGAGAATACAGCTGCACTAAAAAATTGGTTATGCCCTTTTAGAACTAAGTAGTAGTCCGATTTTTCTAGCTATAGGGCTCCTTTTATAGTGTTGTCACAACTAGGGTTTACACATGAATGCCCTTAATTGTCATGACTCTTCATTTCTAATGATCCATGAGTTTGTAACTCCCATGACTTACCCATGGAGCTCCAAATGGTTATAACCGAACTCCATAAACCATGAATCATAAATCCACCATAAAAGATTAGATGATTCTCATAATCAACCCTATATATTTAATTAGTCTCATTTCGATTACCGAATTAATTCTAAATTAATACTTGATCAACACTAATTAAATAATACTATTATTAATATATTAGAACTTATTATATATTAATAATCACTAGTGTCCTTTCTCTCATTTACTTTATGCAAGTCTTGCAATGCCATGCAACCCAAATGGACCATGCCGGGTCCGGTCAAGTACATACCAAATAAAGTTATGGACTTAGACACTATATCCAAAGTCTCCCACTTGGATAAGTCTAAGAACTATATTTGGAGATATGACTTCAGGATCCGACTAGCAATCGTAGCTCTTTCAAAGTCTCTCGGAACTAAAATGATAATGATACGCCGTTTAAGATAAGTGATCATATAATCCTCTGCTCTCAAGATATCAGCCGGACAAACACATGGAACATGGTCTTACTTATTGTCCAACATTTGTTTCTCGATCTCTGATTTGTTTCGACATAGAAGTATATTCAACACATCAATTAGGTTCTGATCGGGCCAGGTACATAAGTCAAAACCAAATCATCGAGGGGCCCAAATATCGCTTCTATTTCTAGAAGGAACATATAAAATTCGACTCATATGCTTGTACTGACTACTTGTTGAATTGTGCACAAAAGCACGTTTTATAACATCAAGTTACCTATGCGTTTTGGTACAATTCGTGGATAACCAACTCATAGTCAACAACTCATATCTCTAGGTTTAAAGATTTATTTGATATTACCGTCTCACGATCACTCGTGATAAATTCCATGAAGTGATGCAAGTGAGCGTGGGTTGAATCCAATACTTAGGATTTATGAGCACTGATGAATGTTGTAGCAACCATTGCTATGTCTAATGCACCTTAGACAGATCTTACAATCCAAATTCATGACAGTCTTGATTCATATCTACTTCTGACATATGACCGACTGTGGAGAGTTTTAATAAAAAAATTATTCTGGAAGTCAAAACATGAAAAATTGAAACCATAGTAAACGACTAACATAAGATATAGTAACACTTTACTCATAAATAAATAACAACTTTTATTTAATCATCAAAATGTCAATTACATTTTACAAGTTTCAGAAATCTAATTATTGAAACTAATATCATCCTTCAGCCCGATGCGCCTCGCATGCTGTAAATGCTTAACCCTACTTAGTCCCTTCGTGAGGGGATCTGCTGGGTTCTCATCCGATGATACCCTCTTTGCCACGAGGAGTCCTTCTTCTATTCGATGTCTTATGTAATGGTATTTTTTGTCAATGTGCCTAGATCTCCCGTGATCTCTTGGTTCCTTAGCTAAAGCAACCGCACTTTCGTTGTCACAGAAAATTTCCATTGGATTTTTTATAGCTGGTACAACTGCAAGGTCTCCGATGAAGTTCTTTAGCCATATCGCCTCCTTCGCTGCTTCACTCGCTGCAATGTACTCTGATTCACAAGTAGAATCAGCTACTGTCTCCTGCTTGGAACTTTTCCAAGTAATTGCTGATGGGTTTTGAGCATTCTAACACTTCCTAAGTGTACATGCAACCCTAATAAACCTTGGATCTATGTTTGTCTAAGATACATGCAAATAATTATTTTTCCAAGGTTCATATCCTAACTAGCATGGCATGGGGGAACTTGAATCAAATAAAGCTAGTAGAAACACTTACCTTGTAGTTGTAGTTGATTACTTGAAGTTTTAGAGCCTAGCACCAATAGTGTAGATGCCTCAAATGGAAATCACAAATCACCACAAACTTGGAACTTTGAGAGAATAGTCACTACTATCTTGAAATCGACCCTCACCTCAACAAGTGTCAACTAGTGTGATTTCAAGAACCAAAGCCTCCATTATATAGTGTGGATGGATTAGGGTTACATCCATGTATACCCTAATACCCATGTCTCTTCATTTCCATGAGATCCATGGGTCAAAGCTCCATGGAGTATCCATGAACTTTTCCATGAAAGCCTAGCCCATTCCAAATAAGCATTAGCCCACACTATATAAATATAGAAGCCCATATTTAATTAGTAACATCTTTGATCTCTAAATTAATCCTAGATTAACTATAGATCAATACTAATTAAATAATATGATCTTATATTAATATATTAGAACTTATAATATATTAATAAATCATAACCTGTACTATTCTCAAATATTATCCATAAATTGTTCGGGTGAAGTGCAACCCAAATGGACCATGCCGGGTCGGGTCAAGTACATACCAAATATAGTTCTGGACTTAGACACTATATCCAACAATTGCTCCCCTATTTAGGATAAAGACCCAACCTGACTGAGAGCGGAAATTATCCCTATCAGTATGAAAACTAGCATCACTATATCCTTCCACTCTCAAGTCATTACTGCCACCGAGGGTAAGGACCCAGTCCTTAGTCCTCTGCAGATTCTTGAGAATATTATTTACCGCAGTCCAGTGAGCTTTACCAGGGTTCCCTTGATATCTACTGACCATGCTCAAAGCAAAATCCACATCAGGGCGAGTACAAGTCATAGCATACATGATAGAGCCCACAGTGGAAGCATATGGTATATGACTCATCTCTGCTATCTCAGCCTCTATACTCGGACTCTGAGTCTTACTCTGCTTGGCATTACTTTGGATAGGTAATTCCCCTTTCTTGGATTCTTGCATGCACAACCTCTTCAGCACCTTATCTAAGTAGGTACTTTGACTAACTCCAATTAGTCTCTTACTCCTGTCTATCATTATCCTTATCCCTAGGATATAGGCAGCTTCTCCGAGATCCTTCATAGCGAAACACTTCCCAAACCAGGACTTAACCTCATACAAGGTTGGGATGTCATTTCCTATGAGTAGTATGTCATCCACGTACAATACCAGAAAGCTAACTATGCTCCCACTAGCCGTAACATATACACAGGGCTCATCTTCGCTCCTCGAAAAGCCAAACTCTTTGACTTCCTCAATGAAGCAAAGATTCCATTTATGAGATGCTTGTTTCAATCCATAAATGGATTTCTCAAGCTTACACACTCTATTAGGGTACTTTGCATCTACAAAACCCTCTAGCTGATCCATGCAAACATCCTCAACAAACTTTCCATTAAGGAAAGCGGTTTTGACATCCATTTGCCATATGTCATAATCATGAAATGCAACTATGGCCAATAGACTTAATCTTTGCTACTGGTGAAAAGGTCTCATCATAGTCAACTCCTGGAGTTTGACTAAAGCCTTTTTCCACCAGTCTTGCTTTGTAGGTGTGTACCTTCTCATCCATGCCTGTCTTTTTTTTGAAGCTCCATTTGCATCCAACTTTCTTACGACCTGGTACATTGTCAACCAAGTCCACACTTGAATGTCATACATTGACTGAATTTCGTTGTCCATAGCCTCCTTCAATTTAGCAGACTCGGGGCCTGCCATGGCTTCCCTATAATTATTAGCTTCATCCAAATCAATTAGTGTACTATCACTAATAAATGTATCACCTTCAATGGTGATGTGATAACAATAATAAAATTCAAGTGTGTTCCTAACTCTAGTGGAACGCCTCAGAGGTACAGACTCATCTATCAGCTCAACAGGAGTTTCCTCCTCAAGTTGGTCGGTAGTGTTTGAGCTTCCTTCATCAGTGAAAGTCACATAGTACCGATTAGCATCCCTTGTGGCTGATTTGAAGGGTCCACAAACATCTGTGTGTACGAGGTCCAACAAACCCTCACCCCTCTCACAACTACCAGTGAAGGGTAACTTTGTCATTTTTCCAAGTAAACAAGACTCGCAACTATCATACGACCTTAGGTCAAATGATTCCAAAACTCCAGCCTTCTAGAGTTGGCCTATGCGCTTCTTGTTAACATGTCCAAGACGACAATGCCACAAGGATGCTTTATCTAAGCTTATCGAAGAATTAATATGATATATATTATTTCCTAAGTTGTCTACAATTGACACAGTTTCATATACACCATCACAAGGTAATGCTTTAAAATAAAACACATGATTATAAAAAGATCAATAACACCAATTTTATTATTAAACGAAAAGGTGAAACCTTGTTTGTAAAAACTATGAAGGGAAATAATAGTTCTCGCCATTTCAGGCGAGTAACAACATTTATTCAAATCTAACATTAACCCATTATTTAGCAATAAAGAATAAACTCCTATCTTGGTGATAGGTGATGCTTTCCTGTTGCCCATGACTAAGTTTATATTCCCGTGCTCCACTTGCTCACTTCTTCTTTGGCCCTGCAAATGTGAATACCACAACCTGTATCAAGCACTCAGGAATTAGAATTAGATGAGTTATTAGACAATATTGTATAAATACCTGCATGGGTGGGTTTAACTTTCCCATCCTTCACATCTTGCAGGTACTTAGGGCAGCTTCGCTTCCAGTGCCCCTTTTCATGGCACTAGAAACATTGTGCTTCCTTTGGGTTTGAAGAAGGAGGAATGAGACCCTTCATGGTCCCAATTGAAGAGGAGCCATCAAGGGACTTTCCCTTGGTACCCTTCGAAGGGGTTTTCCTCTTCTTCCCCTTTCCCTGCCCAATTGCCAGAACAGGGGCTACTATAGGAGTAGGAGTAGATGTAACAGCCAACATACGTTTAAGGCCACTTTTAGCGGTCCTTAGAAGTCCTTGAAGTTTGCTAAGTGTGACTTCCTCCTTGTTCATATGATATGTCATACGAAACTTATCATAACATGGAGGTAAGGAATGGAGAAATATATCAATCGCCAAGTCCTCAGGGAAGTCGACATTCAGCTTCAGCAACCAGTCAAAGAACATTAGCATTTTCTGCAAATGACCGGTGATGGGTTCACCATCCTTCATCCTGGACGTTATCGTGGAGGAGATGATTTCATCCCTCTCTTGACGCGCGTTCCGATGGTATCTGTCCAACAGATGCAAGTGCATCTCAAAGGGGTAGAAATCTTCATAGGATTTCTGGAGTTCGGGAGTCATGGTAGCTAACATGATGCAGGACACTTTGGTAGCATCCCTTTCATGTGCAGTGTACTCCGCAACCTCCTGAGGAGTAGTAGTGGACTCATTGAGGACCCTAAGCTCCTTATCAAGGACATATTCATTGTTCTCATAGCGGGTAATCATCCTAATGTTTCTAATCCATTCATTGAAGTTAGACCCACCAAAAGTGACTTTCCCACACAAGTTTATTAGGGAAAAGGAGCCTATAGGGTTTGAGCTAGTAATAGTGTCGGAAGACATCTAAAAGGAAAAAGGACAAGTTTAATTAGATGAAGATTCCTTAATAAGTCACCCAAATGAAATATTAAGGCTAGGACCCCACAAACTATTTCATAACTTGGAAGAGGGATGTCGTAATCCATGCTATTAAATGTTTGAAGGTAGGTAAATGAAGATTTACCGATTTCCACCATTATAAACGAAATAAATTATTAAGTTTTAATTGGATTTTGAAACTCCTAGATCTTTTGAGATACATTGAACTTTCAATGGCATGTTTGAATCTCGATTGTGCCCTCTCAAGTTTGTGACTGGGATGTTGAGGATGACAAACAAGGTGTGAATAACCATGCAAATTGACTTGGTACCCTTAATTTTAACACCTGTCACACCCCAAAACCAAGAACGGCAGAAACGACGGAAACGTTCTGTGGCGGAAACGTTCTGGGATGTTGAGGATGACAAACAAGGTGTGAATAACCATGCAAATTGACTTGGTACCCTTAATTTTAACACCTGTACCAATCTGTCACACCCCAAAACCAAGAACGGCGGAAACGTTCTGTGGCGGAGGACGTCATGTAAAGTATCACAACACAGTAAATGTAAATAAGCAACAACATCATCCGTTGCATTAAATATATAATTTTAATACCAGCGTGTTCTGTATAGTTTTAGACACCAAAAATATATTGTAAATCAAAATAATAAGATGAGTCTTGGATGCGCTCCATCTTCTCAAAAGTTGGCCTCGGTACCTGTCTACTGATGACCTAAGAATACAAGTTATTTTGAAAGCGAGTATCAGCATTAAGCTGGTGAGTTCATAAGTATTTTAGTGTCGGTGTTTGTTATCAAAAACGTTTGAACCTGTCTCAAGTGTAAGTTTGTAAAATGTAAGCGAATGTTTGTAAGTGTTTGTAAAAGTTTGAATTCCTTAGAAAAACCTATATTTTCTATTAAAGTAGCCTTCTACCAAGGCTTAACTGTTTTGTATGCTCGTTTGTTGTAAAAGTGTGTAATTTCCCAAATGTAACTATTATTTAACAAAATATAGTTTTTACATTAATGTTTAAGTGAAATAATCACTAAATATATGTAATGGGTAAATCATTGTAGTACTATAGTGTTGTATTATAGGAACTACTACTGTACTAACTACCTTAAATCGGATTTATATTAAGGTATTATGTGATAAATTGCACCATACAATAGACTGGTAACAACGACAACGTATAGTCGAAAATAAGGTATGACGTTTGGCACCCGCAGACCTGCCGGTCCTGCTGTAGCTAGCAGCAAGGTGTAGGATAGTCAATCCAGTATAGATCTATACGCAAACTCACGCTCTCCCTCCAAGAGACTCTGGCTACAAATCGGGTCATGACAATTAAGGCATGATCCCATACAGTGGATCACAATTGTTAACGTATTCATGTATATATAATGTAATGTTACTTGTTCTAGTATCGTTGTATATGTTCTAGTCCTAGTACAGTTGTATATGTACTCTTAGTAATAAGTATTGACTCATGAATGAACTGACTCGTTGATCTAGAAATTGTAGTAGTATGATCCTGTGTTACCCCGATGGTAACTTACTAATGATGTACTGATACGTATGAATAAAGGAGTACTTTTATGTCTATATATGTACATTTGATATATAATTAATATTTAAACGACCCTCGGAGGGCTACCCGAAATCCCACCAGACCGCATCTCAAGCACGAAAAGGAAATAGGGTGGATGGCCTTCCTAAGCCCTTTAAACATTGCTTATATATCTATACATATATAGGCATGCAATTTATAAGAAGTTTAATAAAGTTTAAATAATAGTATTTGATAAGAGAAGAGTTTGTAAAATAGTTTGAAGTAAAACAGTTGATAAACAGTTTGAAGTAAAACAGTTTGAACAGTGATAAAATCATTGGTTTTCTAGTTATTAATCACATGTGATTGATTTAATCACATGTGATTGATTCAATAACAATAAGTATTTAACTTGTATTCCCCCCCCCCCCCCCCCCGCCATAAAGTATTTAACACATTTAAAAGTATTTCAAAGGTTAATTAAATGGATATGAACTCACTTGTGGTGAGTGGATTGGATTGTAGTGTCGGATACCGTGCTAGGTGGCAAACAGAGACTTATTCACATGCACGAGCCTAGTTATCATATAATGAGCATATATATAACTGATTAGCCAAATAATAACTTAATGAAATAAGTTGGGACACTCAGGAACATGTAAACGCTTTGTGTTATAGGTCCTAATGGTTGCATCTAAGTTGCTACGGGACAAGGCTAAAGGGGTTTAATGTACCAAATGACCTTGAATAAGAGTTTACTACCCAATAAACCCCACACAAGGAGTTTACGGTCATAAACCCTTGATTTTACAGCCGTGAACTCTAATCTTGGTGGTTTTCGGTGTTTTAAGGTGCTAAATGATTTCTAGAATAAGCCTAGCTTGGTGGTTTAATCCTTTGGGTAGTTTAGGGCATAGATAATACTCCTTTGAGGAGTTTACGGCCAAAAGACCATATCCCTTAGAGTTTACGGCCATAAACTCTCATGGGATGGATGTTTTAATTCTTTTAAGCCTCTTGCACAAGTAGGATAATTTCTAGGCTTTTGTTTAAGGCTAAGGGGGACTCTAGGCACACTTTGGTGCCCTTACTTTGTGTTTACGGCCCAAGAGCATATCCTTGGCCGTAAACTCCCTTTAAGAGGTGTTCTTGATGTTTAAAAGTCCATAAATTAGCTAGGATTAAATGGGGTTAAATGTCTAAAGCCTTAGGAGTAATTAAGACACATTTTTGGCCCTTGAATTTGGTGTTTAGGGTCCAAGAAACTCTTGGGCCGTAAACTCCTAAAGCTAGGTATTCTTGGTTGATTTCTAGCCTCTAATGATCATACATAACAACCTAAACTAGTTACCTAACAAGGAAATGGGACTAGATGGCCTTTAAGCTGCATTTTGGAGTTTACTCCCCAAGAACGTTCTTGGGCGGTAAACTCCCGGATCTCACATATTTGACATGTAATCTATGTTATGAAGCATAAATCAAGTATTATAACACAACTAGGGAAGTGTACTCACGATTTGGGATGAAAACCCGAAGATCCGGGAGAGAGAAAATGGCTTTTCTCTAGTTGGAAATGTGAATAATGAATAATTTAGTACAGAATTCTATTTATAGTCCTGAAATATTTTTGGCAAAAATATTTTTATTCCGGAATTGGACTATAACATTATGAAGTTTTGAAATGCTCAAGTTTCACAAACCCAGGAGCATCCACTCTCCTGATATCTCCTTAAACGTAAACCCTAATGTACACAAACTTATTCGGAAAAGTCTGAAAATCACTGAAACTGGACTGGCTTCTATTGAATAGATATTGTTCGTACAAAATGGAAATTTCGGGTTGTCACATCATCCCCCCGTTAGAAGGAATTTCGTCCCAAAATTAGAATTTAAGCAAATAAGAAGTTACAGACAATTAAGCGAAAATATGAGGGTATTTTAATTTCATCTAATCCTCTCGTTCCCAAGTGAATTCCGGTCCTCGCTTGGCGTTCCAGCGAACCTTCACGATAGGGATACGGCTTTGCTTCGTCTGCTTGACCTCACGGTCCATGATCTCTACCGGTTCTTCCACGAAGTTGAGGCTCTCGTTGATCTCGATCTCGTCGAGTGGGATTACAAGAGTCTCATCGGATAGACACTTTTTCAAGTTAGATACGTGGAATGTAGAATGTACGTTATGAAGTGCGTCGTGTAGGTTGAGTTTGTAAGCTACGGGGCCGACTCTTGCAAGAATCGCGAAAGGCCCTATGTACCTCGGATTAAGCTTCCCACGCTCTCCGAAGCGTATCAAGCCCTTCCAAGGTGAGACTTTGAGAAGGACTCGGTCTCCCACCTGAAATTCCAAAGGTTTTCTTCGTTTATCAGTGTAGCTCTTTTGTCGGTTTCTAGAGGCTTTCAATCATTCACGAATCTAAACGATTTTCTCTGTCGTTTCCCGAATGATCTCCGGACCGGTGAGAGTACTGTCGGAAGCTTGCCGCCTGGCTAATTGGGTATCACCCACCTCAACCCAGCACAGAGGGGATCTGCACTTTCGGCCGTAGAAGGCTTCAAATGGAGCAGCCTTGATGCTCGTGTGATAACTGTTATTATAGGAAAACTCGACAAGGGGTAAATGAGTATCCCATGCCTTCCCAAAGTCAATCACGCAGGCTCGCAACATGTCTTCCAGTGTTTGGATGGTCCTCTCACTCTGTCCGTCTGTCTGTGGATGATAAGCGGTGCTCATGTCCAGCCTTGTTCCTAGGGAATGTTGTAGTGATTGCCAGAATCTTGAGGTGAACCTACTATCTCTATCGGAGATAATGGACATAGGTACACCATGTAGCTGTACGATTTCCCTAATGTATGTTCGCATAAGTTTCTCCATCTTGTCAGTTTCTTTGATAGGCAGGAAGTGTGCAGACTTTGTCAATCTATCGATGATGACCCATATGGTATCAAGTCCACCCGTTGTCTTGGGCAACTTGGTTATGAAATCCATAGTGAACCGCTCCCACTTCCATTCTGGAATCTCTGGTTGTTGCAGTAAACTAGAGGGCTTCTGGTACTCGACCTTAACCTTTGCACAAGTAAGGCATTTACTTACGAAGGTAGCAATCTCTGCTTTTATATTAGGCCACCAGTATAGCTTTTTAAGATCCAGATACATCTTATTTGAACCTGGGTGCACGGAATACCGAGTGTTGTGCGCTTCGGTCATGACCAAGTCTCGGAAACCACCGTGTTTCGGTGTCCAGATCCGGTTCCTGAAATATAAGGCTCCGTCACCCTTGGCTTCTAAATTCTTGTCCATTCCTCTAAGGGATTCACTCGTCACATTTTCAAGTTTCATGGCCTCAAGTTGAGCCGCCTGAATTTGCTTAGACAAGTGCGAATGGATGGTTATTGACAATGATTTGACATTGCGACCAGAATATTCCTTCCGACTTAGGGCGTCATCTACTACGTTGGCTTTACCCGGATGATAACGAATATCGCATTCGTAGTCACTGAGTATCTCGACCCACCGTCGTTGTCTCAAATTGAGCTCCTTCTGATCGAAAATGTGTTGTAAACTCTTGCTGTCGGTAAAGATAGTGCTTTTCGTTCCGTACAAGTAACATCTCTAGATCTTCAGAGCGAACACCGCTGCTCCTAGTTCAAGATCGGGGGTCGTGTAGTTAATCTCGTGTATCTTCAACTGTCTCGAGGCGTAGGCGATGACCTTACCTCGCTGCATCAGAACACACCCGAGCCCTTGATTTGATGCATCGCAATAGACTATGAAGTCTTCTATCCCTTCGGGGAGGGATAGTATTGGTGCGGTGCAGAAGGCTCGTTTGAACATTTGGAACGCCCTTTCTTGTTTCTCTTGCCAGTCAAACGCCATGCCTTTCTGGGTCAGGGTTGTAAGAGGTTTCGCTATTTGGGAGAAGTTCAGTATGAATCTGCGGTAGTAGCCAGTGAGACCTAGAAATTGATGAATTTATGTAGGCGTCTTCGGTGCTGACCAGTTCTCAATGGCTTTAATTTTGGATGGGTCCACGTGGTTTCCCTCTTCGCTTACCATGTGTCCTAAGAATTCGACTCTTCGGATCCAAAATTCACATTTCGAGAACTTCGCATAAAGTTTCTCCTTTCGTAATGTCCCCAGAACTTGTCGCAGGTGATCGCCATGCTCTTCTTTACTTCGGGAGTAGATCAGGATGTCGTCAATGAAAACGATGACGAACTGATCCAAGTAAGGTCGGCATACTCTATTCATCAGATCCATGAAAACTGCGGGCACATTGGTCAATCCGAATGGCATCACCACGAACTCGTAGTGTCCGTAACGAGTTCGGAAGGCTGTCTTCAGCACATCCTCCTCTAGTACTCGTAACTGGTGATATCCGGATCTCAGATCAAATTTGGAAAAATAGTTCGCCCCTTGCAGTTGGTCAAATAGATCGTCTATGCGAGGCAGAGGGTAACGATTTTTGACCGTCAGTTTGTTGAGTTCTCTGTAGTCGATACACATACGAAATGTTCCGTCTTTCTTCTTAACGAACAAGACCGGTGCTCCCCAAGGTGATAAACTTGGTCTTATAAAGCCCTTGCTGAGCAGTTCGTTAAGTTGACCAGAGAGCTCCTGCATCTCAGCTGGTGCTAAGCGGTAGGGCGACTTGGCTACGTGGTAGTGTTGGGTTTTGAGCAATCTAACACTTCCTAAGTGTGCATGCAACCCTAACAAACCTTGATTCTATGTTTTCTTCTAAAATACATGCAAATAATAATTTCTAAGATTTCTTCCTAACTAGCATAGCATAAGGATTATGAATCATAAAACTACTAGTAGAAATACATACCTTTTGATGATGGTTGATTGTTTGGAGTTTGAGAGGCAAGCACCGATAGTGTGAATGCCTCAAATGGAATCACAAATCACCACAAACACTTGGAAAACTTTGAGAGAGTAGTATACACACATAGAAAATCGGCCAAACAGAAAGTCTCACACAACTAGTGCCACTAGTGGCTATTTCATGCAACATAAGCATGCTTATATAGTATACATGATTAGGGTGAAACCCTAATAACCCATGACGTTTCCTTTTCCAAGGATCCATGGGTTAAAAGCTCCATGGATCATCCATGGACTTCCATACAAGCCAAGCCCATTAACAAATGAGTGTTAGCCCACACTATATAAAACCAATAGCCCACAATCTAATTAGTCTTCCTTTTAATCTCTAAATTAACTCATAATTAATTTAAGACTAAGACTAATTAAATAACATGACTTCATATTAATATATTACAACTTATAATATATTAATAATCATATGTGTATAACTCTCATAAAATTATCCATAAATAGTTTGGATGAAATGCAACCCAAATGGACCATGCCGGGTCGGGTCAAGTATATACCAAATAAGTTATGGACTTAGACACCTTATCCAACAGACTCCCACTTGGATAAGTCTAATAACTATATTTGTGTATGTTACTTCAGGAACCAACCAGCAATCGTAGCTCTCGAAAACTCTGTTGAAATATGAAGCGCAATTTTAGATAAGTGATCGTATAATCCTCTGTTCTCATGATATCAGCCGGACAAATACATGGAACAATGTCGTACTTATTGTCCAACAGTTTGTTTCCCGATTTTCGATTTGTTTGACAAAGAACTTAATCCAACACATCAATTTAGTTTTGACCAGCCGGTACATAGGTCACAACAAAATCATCGAGGGGCCCAGATATCGCTTCTATTTCTAGAAGGAACAGATAAACTTCGACTCATATGCTTGTTCTACTACTTGTTGAATTGTACACAAAGGTATGTTTTATAACATCAAGTCACTGATGCGTTTACGTGCAATCAATGCACAACCAACTCATAGGTAACAACTCATATCTCTAGGTTTGAAGATTTATATGATATTACCGTCTCACGATCACTCGAGATAAATTCCATGAAGTGATACAAGTGAGAGTGGGTTTATTCCAATACTCATAACTTATGAGCACTCATGAATGTTGTAGCAACCATTGCTATGACTAAACCCATTTAGCCATCTACAAACTCGATTCATGATAGTCTTGATTCATACCTACTTCCAACATATGAACGACTGTGGAGTGTTTAAATAACTTAGTCATTTGGAAAGAATAACCTAGCTATTTTGGAAGTCAAAACATGCAAAGTGAAACACAATAATAATCGAATCCAATATGGTCTCAGGACCCTTTTGAATATAAACAGAACCACCTTTTATTTATCACCATATTGATTACACATTATTCATTGTATAATGTTTCAAACAATCAACTTAAGACTTGAACAGAAACAATAGTCATCCCATGCTCCTAGCATGTACACTTTGTTTTTCTAAACAATAGCTATGCCATACTCCAAGTATGCACACTATGTTTGTCTATGATCCTTACATTGTGATGTAGATCAATTGAACATGATTCCAATGATACTCATTTCACAATCCCAAATCCTTATTGTAAATGTGAGAATCCTCGATTCCTATCATTTACCAAAAAATCTGTTAGATTTTAAACTTTTATGCAATGTTCCTCTTGTAATGATTATGCACAAAGTCACCAAAACCTTGTCACTAGTCATTATAGAGTATTCCAAAGAAGGTCAACTTCTATGGAACGGAAGTCTCATATTCAAAGTACATTGCTTTGAACATCCTTCTTGCATTAAGGTTTTCTAATCTTACATAGATTGAATAACTTCCACCTATGGAGACATTTCCATAGTCCCATTTTGACTATCACTTCCGAACAAGAGTTACTTCTTTTCAGAATATGTCAATATGGTCCTTTCCGACAACTTACATCATACTTCCAACTTTCCCTGAGCAACCAATCTTTGGCGAACCTCAGATTGTCCTCGACAATTGCTTAATCACTTTAGTCATATCCAGTTCTAGACTTTTCCCTTCTCAATGCCTTAAGCATTGGGAAAATTTAGAAAAGATGAATATTATAGCACATGCAATCGAACCTATATCCGAAGCATATGGGACACGATTCATGATGTTTGACATAAAGACATGATACAAGACCAGTCTTTTGCTACAATACTTTTTTATTTGCCATGTTTTCAAAATTTAACTATGAAGAGGGATGTCATAATCATAATCGAATTTTGAAAACACAATATATATATATAGAATTTCTTCAAGTTGAACCATTCCAACATAAAATTCATATATATTATATATATATATATATATATATATATATATATATATATATATATATATATATATATATATATATATAGATAGATACATTCTTGACTAAAGATGATTAAAATCTCAATCTAAGCTTTAGAATTGAAACGAAGTATACTTTCCTCTCCGTTAATTATAGCAAAACAACTTTTCAACCCCTGCAACTTCACGAATTGAAACTTTGTTTTCTATAATTAACATTGCTAACTTGCAACACCAAACGTAATAATCATGCTCCCACTAACATGATGATTATTAACATAACACTTATGCTCCCACTAGCTCTGACATATTTCCAGAAATCTGCTGGACTTCTGAAATTTAGATTCATACACCCTTTCTTAGATAGCTCACATGTGTGTCTAAACAATTTTCAGAACTATGAAAAGGGATGTCGTAATCATAGTCTCAATTGCTTAGGCATTTGCCATTTCTCACAAGTCCATGTTAGTGTGCCGGTTAACCACACGCGCTCCACTAACGATTTTTGAAAATGCAAATAACACAATTGATATCTACGTAAAATCTACTTAGTGAAAGCGTTTCCTCACCATCATTTTCATGAATCAGAGAGAAACCTTATGATACTTAGATTTTATAGTGTATGAGTTCCTATCCATGTGAATTTGTCAAAACCATAATCACAAGATAAGGTTAGTGACAAATTCAGCCTTACATGGATTAAACTTGTTCAATCTTAGTTTCTTGTTACCTTGGTAGCACAAGGCCCACCAATGCTTCCAAGTTGAACTCTGATAACTCACATGCAAATTCAAATTATTTGAAGTAGGTACAGAAATAAGAATTATGTCAACACGATAGGTCGCAAACCTTAAGTCGTGTGCTAGTGATAAATTACAGGTTTTACTCTTGATTAAATCTTGAAACTCTTTCAGGATCTTTAAGGCTCCCACTGTCCCCTTGACATATAAGTTTCCCCAGTCAAGAACCATTCCTTGACAAAACAAATATTCAAGGGATAGTGCGGATTCTTATCAAGACTAACAATTCACACAATTGGTCTTAGTTAATCTTTGTCTCATCCAAGACATCACAATTTACCAATCTCAAATGTACAAGAGTAGAAAACATTGTACTCTTACATTTGACTAGTGTTAATAAATCTTCCTTTATGTCACTCAAAGTTACAATCTTGGAGTATGACTCTAAGAATTGTTTTGGAATGAAGTATGACTCATCTTCTTGATTTTAACCAATCCAACAATTCATGACCTCTCTTCTTAGCCATAACAATGCACTAAGACATCCTTAGAGTATGAATTTGTGATATGGTTTCATAATCATTAAGATAATCATGAAATACGATACTAAAGTACTCTCCCATCCTTTCAGATTTGAGAAACTTTTATCTTTCTGCCTAATTTGATTCTTCTCATTTGTAACCTTTCCAATGTAACATAATTATACTTAACCTTATAAGTATAATCATATTTACTAATCTTTAGTAAATCATGACAAATCAATCTTTGTGGTGGACCTTGACCAGCGCACACCCAATGTACCTAATTCCTTAGTCCTTCAATTACCTCACATATACATGTGATTAAAGAATTAGTCATAATTTTCAATGATGAAAATTCTCATTCATCATACAATACAACTTGTATGATTCCAAGTTTCTGTCCAATTGAAACTTGGGTGATGAAAAACTTTCTTCATTTGGTAAATTCAGACACTAACACAAATGAAAGAATCAAATCCACTTTCCAATATTGCTATTACTGGAAACATATAAGCAACAATTTTCCATAGATGCCATTGTAAGGATATTTTTAAAATAAATAAAATTAAAACCCCCTTTTTTTTTTAATACTTTGCGGAAAAACTTATCCTTACAATCCACATGAAAACCTTGTTGTTATCTATTCATAAGCAATATATTATAACTCTTAAGCAACAACTCAAAATTCTGATTACCGAACCATGCGATCGAAACCCACCTTCGCAATCAGAATCAACATATACTTACTTTAAGCTTCCTATCTTTTCTTTGATTCTTAAAAACATCAGCATGTGACCCATTCACATTATGTAATAAGAATCTCCAAATAGGAACTTAATAGAGTTAGACAGTGGACTTTACCCGAAGTAGAGTCAAACCACTTGACTTGATCAACCTTATGACCTTTCAGGTGAATAGGGCAGATTCGCAACCAATGCCCCTTCCTTTGGCAACAAAACACATGGACCCTTTGGTAATGGCACATGAGACTATCTCAGACTTAGCCTTTCTCTTTACCATTTGGTCAATCGAGTTGACTATGGCCGATCCCTTTCCATTGGGAAGAGAAATCTTTTTCTAGATATCCAATGCTACCATTTTCAATGTCCATTTAAGACTTGTGAAGTTGTTCTTTTAATCAAATTTGCTTTACTAGTGTTCCAAATCATTGCTGATTCCACAACACCAAGCTAATAGATAACATCATTAAGGGTCATGTCATAGTCTGTCTCATAGTAGTCCCAAAGAGACTCACCATATTACTAAGAAAGTGATTGAACATCCAACTTTCACGAGACTTTGACACCCAACTCTCCCGGCTTGTCAATATGTGACTTTATCTCCAAGATGTGAGCACACATAGACTATTCTTGCCATTAGGGATTAAGTGACTTTAAACTTTTCAAGAACTTGTGGGTGAGGGAGAATAATTAGAGGAGGTGGAGGAAGTGAAGCATGATGTTGAGGGACACCATCTTCAAGAGATTTGGGAAGATCATAGTTGTCTTAACCAGACATCTATAATGGGAGAAAATCAAGTTAGTTGATTCAAAGTCCTTAATATAACACTCAATATGAAATATTAAGGCTAGGACCCAACACAATATTTTATAATTTGGAAGAGCGATGCCGTAATCCAAGCTATAAAATATTTGAAGGTAGGCGAATGACGATTCACCAATTTCCACCATGAAAAAACGAAATAATTTATTAGCTTTTAATTGGAGTTGGAATTCCTAGATCTTTTAAGATTCATTGAACTTTTCAATGGCATGTTTCAATCTCGAGTGTGCCCTCTCAAATTTTGTGACTGGGATGCCAAGGATCACAAAACAAGGTGTGAATAACCATACCAATTCACTTGGTACCCTTAATATTATCACCTAATCAATGTGCCGGTTAACCACACACGCTCCATTGATCTATGACAAACATTAAGTCACCCTTCGTGATCCTTACTAGTCCAAGTTAGTGTGCCGGTTAACCACACACGCTCCACCAACGACTTGGTAAGGTACAAAGTGTGAATTCCATGGGATATCACCAAATTCACATTTTTCCTAAAGTAACTAAGATTTGGAATTAAATAAAAAAAATATTTAGTTACTTTATAATATTCATTATAATTTTAATGAGAATTTAAAGTCATTGTCCTACCCGTTCGGCTAACGACCCTCCACCGATCAAGCAAGCGGTGGGTGAGAGTGGACACCCATTAAGTCGCCATTTTATAGGCAACAACCTTATACCCACCTTATAGACCGGCTTCGTGAATGAGGCCTACTAACGGTAAAACGACTTGTTCTTATACATACATACATACATGCATATATATACATATATATATATATATATATATATATATATATATATATATATATATATAATTAACCATTAATGTTATAAATACTATAAGTGTTGAATTTTAACTTTTAAAATTCTAAGTGTTGGAATTAAAGTTTATTAAAGTGTGTGAAACTTTTCCAAATTCCTAAACTTGAGGGCAAGTTTTGTAACTCTTCAAAACTTTTCATTTCATAACTTATGAATTAAAGGTTCATAAAATGAAGACTCTTCATTTTATGTAACTTATGTGTTTTTAATGTGTGTTAAAGAAAAGTGACCTTTGGATATCCATAACTTGAGGACAAATTATGAACTTCATTAAAACACATAAATGATCAAGAATTAATCCTAAACAATACAGCAAATAATTCCTATCATCTTCTAAATTCATAAGAACATGAACATGATTATCAAAGTTTCAATAATTATATGAACACATACAAGGCATGAAATTTTGATTCATGCTATTGTAAATGGATTAGAACAACCATTACACCAACTAAAATAAGTTATAAAACATCAAAACAGTTTAGGGTAATGTTTCTAGTCCATTTCCAGCAGCAAAAGTCGAAATTCTGCATTCTGATCATTCTACTCGCCGAGTGCACGAACCTACTCGGCGAGTAGGATGAATTTTGCCTTGGACTCGGCGAGTCCCCCCATGGACTCGGCGAGTCCCCCCATGCAGACAGCTAAAATTTCGACTATTTTCACTATTTTGCATTAAGTATCAAACAAGCAAGCCTAGGCTCTGATACCACTGTTGGGTTTTGAGCAATCTAACACTTCCTAAGTGTGCATGCAACCCTAATAAACCTTGGATCTATGTTTTCTTCTAAAATACATGCAAATAATAATTGCCAAGATTTCTTCCTAACTAGCATAGCGTAAGGATTATGAATCATAAAACTACTAGTAGAAATACATACCTTTTGATGATGGTTGATTGTTTGGAGTTTGAGAGCCAAGAACCAATAGTGTGAATGCCTCAAATGGAATCACAAATCACCACAAACACTTGGAAAACTTTGAGAGAGTAGTATACACGCATAGAAAATCGGTCACACACAAAGTCTCACACAACTAGTGCCACTAGTGGCTATTTCATGCAACATAAGCATGCTTATATAGTGTACATGATTAGGGTGAAACCCTAATAACACATGACCTTTCCTTTTCCAAGGATCCATGGGTTAAAAGCTCTATGGATCATCCATGGACTTCCATACAAGCCTAGCCCATTAACAAATGAGTGTTAGCCCACAGTATATAAAACCAATAGCCCACAATCTAATTAGTCTTCCTTTTAATCTCTAAATTAATTCATAATTAATTTAAGACTAAGACTAATTAAATAACATGAATTCATATTAATATATTATAACTTATAATATATTAATAATCATATGTGTATAACTCTCATAAAATTATCCATAAATAGTTTGGATGAAATGCAACCCAAATGGACCATTCCGGGTCGGGTCAAGTATATACCAAATAAGTTATGGACTTAGACACCTTATCCAACAGGTAGCTCCTGGGACTAAGTCGATTCTGAACTCGACCTGTCGTTGCGGAGGTAATCCAGGTAGCTCTTCTGGGAAAGTGTCGGGGAAGTCGCTCACTACCGGGATGTTCTTTAGTTCTTTCGTTTCGAGGCTCGTGTCGACGTCGTGAGCAAGGAATGCGTGGTATTCTTTGCACGGATACTTCTGTGCTTGAATACTGGATATTATACGAAGGCTCGCACCAGGTTTGTCGCCGTAGACTATAAGAGTTTCGTCAGACGAAAGGTTTAGACGGACTGCTTTCTCGTAGCACATGATGTCGGTGCGGTGAAGCCTTAACCAATCCATGCCAATGATAACGTCGAAGCTTTTTATTGAGACCGACATGAGGTCCATTGGGAATGAATGGTTATCTAGAGTTAGGGTACAACCTAAGTATATGCTGTTCGTACTTTTAGTTTTCCCATTAGCCATTTCTACTGTGAATTATTCCATAAGTGTGTGTGGTTGTTGTTTAAGCATGCGAGCAAATTTATGGTTTACGAAGCTTCGCTCCGCTCCACTATCAAACAGAATGCATGCATAGGAGTTATCGAGGAGGAACGTACCAGTCACCACTATCGGGTCAGCAACTGCTTCCCCGTGGCCTATAGCTAGTACCCTCCCTGCTCCTCCAGCATTCTTCGCTCTGGGACAGTCTCTCTTAAAGTGGCCTGCTTTGCCACATCCGTAGCAGGTCGGGCTCGCGCCAGAGCCGGGGACTTGGGCGATCGGTTTTGCTGGATATTTACAGAAACGGATTGTGTGTCCTCTCCTGTGGCAGTTAGAGCATTGAATTTCATGGCAGGGGCCATTGTGGTGGTAGTTGCATTTGTTACACTTGGGCAAACTTCCAGCATACTGTCCCACCGAAGTAGTAGTAGCAGCAGCAGGGGTTATTGCATCATGCACTGCCACAATTTGCTGCTTTTTGGCAGCTCGTTTTGTCAGCGGGTTTGGAGGGTTCTGAGAAGGCTAGGGTTGTTGTGGTTGCAGGGGTTTTGACTCCATGGTCAATGAGTCGTTGTGCCAATCATTTGGCACTATCGAAGGTAGCAGGGTTAGATGATAGGACATTCCCTTGATACGGAGGCACTAGCCCCCATATGTATCTGTCGATCTTTTTCCCTTCAGTGGGAACCATATTGGGGCAGAGGGCCACCAGTTCGCTGAATGGGGCAGTATAAGAGACTACGTCGGAGCCCTTCACGGTTAGGTTCCACAGCTCCTGCTCTAATTTCTGGATCTCGCCCCTCGGGCAGTATTCCTCGATCATGAGGTCCTTCATGGTTTCCCAACCCATGTCATTCACCACCACTAGAGTTAGTGCCTTAAGATGGCCGTTCCACCTTGTCAGGGCCTTTCCTTCAAAGGTGCATGCGGCATATTTTACTTTGCTCACAGCAGGGCATGAACAGATTTCGAAGACCGCTTCAGTCTTCTCGAACCACTATGAGAGGGCAATGACTCCACCGGTCCCATGAAAGGACTTCGGCTTGCAGTTGGTGAAATCCTTGTAAGAGCACTCTCTCGAGCGCACAGGGGTTTCAACCAGAATTGATTCAACAGGGGTTCCACCTCTGCTGGCATCAGATGAGTGATACTGAGCCATGGCAGTTGCCACTGCTAAAGCTACGACAGCATTCAAGGCTGCAGTATCGATGACCGGAGGCGGAGGAGGTGGTCGAGGTGTAGGGTTATTCCGGGGAGACTTGCGAGGAGGCATCTTTCAGCTATAAGTTTATAAAGATAAGAAAGATGTTAAGAATCAATTTGTAAGCAATGTGAGAGTGACCCATGGACTAACTAACCATAGCCCAACAGTTGAATGAGTGTTTGAGCTCACAACAAGGAATATTAGTAGGAAAACACAAGTGTACAGACTTTTCCCACAGATTAGATAGATGTCAATAATACTGGTATTAATGATGTAATAAGTTCAGGGAAAATCGACCTATCAGTAGGTCTTACATCATACCATACAGAAAAGTTTGACAGTTCTTAGATTCCTAATTAGAGCACTGAAAGCTAGGTATATTTTACAGACAAGTGCTACTAAGAGCACAGATGTTTAAAGGGTATTCCTTAACCAAAAGACAGAGATGTACTAGACATCATTTAACGGCGATGGGAATTCCCCAGGCGAGCCTTGAGGTCTGACACTAGATGAAACAAAGGTGTCGCTCCTGAGCCCTCTTGCGGGCTCGAAGTTCCAAGACTTCAGCTCGGGAGGCAGCCAGCTGTTGCTGCAGGGTTTCATTGGTTCTCCGGGTCCGTTCCATGTCTTGTTCAAGACGGCGGACGCAGACTGTGTTGACACCTGAGTTGGCATGAATCTCCATGACCCGGTCGATGGCTACTCGACCTTGCTCAACATTACGTGCTATTCTGCGGATAATGACGGGCAGAGCTCGGTCAGCAGAGCCACCTTCACTGACGTTGTAAAAGCTTCGGTCCCCAAAGTATGGTAAGGGCTGACCCTATTCGTCACTCCATCTTTTCAAGTTGGTTGCCCACAAGGGAGTAGGACCTGGAAAAGCTGGTCGGGGGTTGTTGTTCGGGGCTTGACCTACTAGCGGTAGGTGGTTGACTTCAGGCTCGGAGTCGGATCCATCAGAAAAGCCTTCTGCGAGGTGATCATCCAAAGGGATTGGATGCTCATCTTCGGGCTCTTCTTCAATCCACCCGCCATTGCCTTCATTTGGAAAGTACGGGTCGCCATGATGGAATCCAACCATTTAAATCTACGCGAGAAGAGACGTATAAGAATATAGTATACATGTAACTAGTAGTACAAAATACACCTATAGTATTTTAAGTTTAAGTTCTACTGATCTTCTAGTGGTATTGTTGGTAAGTTTTTAGACTTGTTAACACATCACAACCATTCTAGGGCATATGCTAATCACTCCTTGGACCGGAATAGTTGATCAGTCTATGCCATTCCCAAGACTGACCATCCATCCCCGAGCTCACTTGTGATACTTAACAATCATAATACTTTTGTTCTTGTCATTGTGACACTGATTTTAGTATGAATGCATACTAGTATACTTAATTAAATATTTTAATATTTAAAGTATAGACTCTTGGTCAGAGTGCTTTAATCCCTAATGGGTTTATAGTTTAGTATATCTTTTATGGGATGATATACTTGACTCACTATAAACAATGCTCTGATACCAATCTGTCACACCCCAAAACCAAGAACGGCGGAAACGTTCTGTGGCGGAGGACGTCATGTAAAGTATCACAACACAGTAAATGTAAATAAGCAACAACATCATCCGTTGCATTAAATATATAATTTTAAAACCAGCGTGTTCTGTATAGTTTTAGACACCAAAAATATAATGTAAATCAAAATAATAAGATGAGTCTTGGATGCGCTCCATCTTCTCAAAAGCTGGCCTCGGTACCTGTCTACTGATGACCTGAGAATACAAGTTATTTTGAAAGCGAGTATCAGCATTAAGCTGGTGAGTTCATAAGTATTTTAGTGTCGGTGTTTGTTATCAAAAACGTTTGAACCTGTCTCAAGTGTAAGTTTGTAAAATGTAAGCGAATGTTTGTAAGTGTTTGTAAAAGTTTGAATTCCTCAGAAAAACCTATATTTTCTATTAAAGTAGCCTTCTACCAAGGCTTAACTGTTTTGTATGCTCGTTTGTTGTAAAAGTGTTTAATTTCGCAAATGTAGCTATTATTTAACAAAATATAGTTTGTACATTAATGTTTAAGTGAAATAATCACTAAATATATGTAATGGGTAAATCATTATAGTACTGCAGTGTTGTATTATAGGAACTACTATTGTACTAACTACCTTAAACCGGATTTATATTTAGGTATTATGTGATAAATTGCACCATACTATAGACTGGTAACAACGACAACGTATAGTCGAAAATAAGGTATGACGTTTGGCACCCGCAGACCTGCCGGTCCTGCTGTAGCTAGCAGCAAGGTGTAGGATAGTCAATCCAGTATAGATCTATACGCAAACTCACGCTCTCCCTCCAAGAGACTCTGGCTACAACTTGGGTCATGACAATTAAGGCATGATCCCATACAGTGGATCACAATTGTTAACGTATTCATGTATATATAATGTAATGTTACTTGTTCTAGTATCGTTGTATATGTTCTAGTCCTAGTACAGTTGTACATGTACTCTTAGTAATAAGTATTGACTCATGAATGAACTGACTCGTTGATCTAGAAATTGTAGTAGTATGATCCTGTGTTACCTCGATGGTAACTTACTAATGATGTACTGATACGTATGAATAAAGGAGTACTTTTATGTCTATATATGTACATTTGATATATAATTATTATTTAAACGACCATTGGAGGGCTACCCGAAATCCCACCAGACCACGTCTCAAGCGCGAAAAGGAAATAGGGCGGATGGCCTTCCTAAGCCTTTTAAACATTGCTTATATATCTATACATATATGGGTATGCAATTTATAAGAAGTATAATAAAGTTTAAATAAATGTATTTGATAAGAGAAGAGTTTGTAAAACAGTTTGAAGTAAAACAATTTGATAAACAGTTTGAAGTAAAACAGTTTGATAAACAGTTTGAACACTGATAAATTCATTGGTTTTCTAGTTATTAATCACATGTGATTGATGTAATCACATGTGATTGATGCAATAACTATAAGTATTTAACTTGTATTCCCCCCCATAAAGTATTTAAAACATTTAAAAGTATTTCAAAGGTTAATTAAAGGGGTATGATTTCACTTGTGGTGAGTGGATTGGATTGTAGTGTTGGATACCGTGCTAGGTGGCAAACGGAGACTTGTTCACACGTACGAGCCTAGTTATCATATAATGAGCATATATATAACTAATTAGCCAAATAATAACTTAATGAAATAAGTTGGGACACTCAGGAACATGTAAACACTTTGTATAAGTGTTATAGGTCCTAATGGTTGCATCTAAGTTGCTACGGGACAAGGCTAAAGGGGTTTAATGTACCAAATGACCTTGAATAAGAGTTTACTACCCAATAAACCCCACACAAGGAGTTTACGGTCGTAAACCCTTGAGTTTACGGCCATGAACTCTAATCTTGGTGGTTTTGGGTGTTTTAAGGTACTAAATGATTTGTAGAATAAGCCTAGCTTGGTGGTTTAATCCTTTGGGTAGTTTAGGGCATAGATAATACTCCTTTGAGGAGTTTACGGCCAAAAGACCATATCCCTTAGAGTTTACGGCCGTAAACTCTCATGGGATGTTTTAATTCTTTTAAGCCTCTTGCACAAGTAGGATAATTTATAGGCTTTTGTTTAAGGCTAAGGGGGACTCTAGGCACACTTTGGTGCCCTTACTTTATGTTTATGGCCCAAGAGCATATCCTTGGCTGTAAACTCACTTTAAGGGGTGTTCTTGATGTTTAAAAGTCCAGAAATTAGCTAGAATTAAATGGGGTTAAATGTCTAAAGCCTTAGGAGTAATTAAGACACATTTTTGGCCCTTGAATTTGGTGTTTAGGGTCCAAGAAACTCTTGGGCCGTAAACTCCTAAAGCTAGGTGTTCTTGGTTGATTTCTAGCCTCAAATGATCATACATAACAACCTAAACTAGTTACCTAACAAGGAAATGGGACTAGATGGCCTTTAAGCTCCATTTTGGAGTTTACTCCCCAAGAACGTTCTTGGGCGGTAAACTCCCGGACCTCACATATTTGACATGTAATCTATTTTATGAAGCATAAAACAAGTATTATAACACAACTAGGGAAGTGTACTCACGATTTGGGATGAAAACCCGAAGATCCGTGAGAGAGAAAATGGCTTTTCTCTAGTTGGAAATGTGAATAATGAATAATTTAGTTCAGAATTCTATTTATAGTCCTGAAATATTTTTGGCATAAATATTTTTATTCTGGAATTGGACTATAACATTATAAAGTTTTGAAATGCTCAAGTTTCACAAACCTAGGAGCATCCACTCTCCTGATATCTCCTTAAACGTAAACCCTAATGTACACAAACTTATTCGGAAAAATCTGAAAATCACTAAAACTGGACTGGCTTCTATTGAATAGATATTGTTCGTACAAAATGGAAATTTCGGGTTGTCACACCACCAATCAAGGAAGCGGTGGGTGAGAGTGGACACCCATTAAGCTGCCATTTTATGGGCAACAACCTTATACCCTCCTTATATACCAGCTTCATGAATGAGGCCTACTTGCAGTAAGACTGACTTATTCTTATACATATATATATATATATATATATATATATATATATATATATAATGATTAAAATTTTAATATTATAGAAGTATAAGGGTTGAATTTTAAACTTTTAAAATTCCAAGGATCTATTTGGAATTAAAGTATTCATGTATGAGACTTTACAAATTCCAAAACTTGAGGGCAAGTTTGAAAACTATTTCAAGACTCTTCAATTTGTAACTTATGAGTTTTAATGGTTCATAAAGTTGAAGATTCTTCATTTTATGGAACCTCCTATTATTTAATGACAACTTTTAAAGAAGTGACTTTTGGTTATCCATAACTTGCGGACAAGTTATGGATTCCATCATTAGCTATTAAGATGAAGAATTACACTACAAGCAAATAACACATAATTCCTATAATCTTCTAAAACTCATAAGAACAAATATTCATATAAAAAATTACAAGAATCATATTAACACATATGAATCATGTAATTTTGATATTAGCCATTGTAAATGGATTAGCAAAAACATTAAACCATCTAAAATAAGTTTTAAAACACCAAAACAGTTTAGGTTAATGTATCTAGTCCATTTCCAGTAGCAAAAGTTGAAAAACTGCATTCTGGGGCTCCTACTCGTCGAGTGCAAGAACCTACTCGACGAGTAGGATGATTTTGGTCATGGACTCGTCGAGTCCCCCCATAGACTCGGCGAGTTCATGTGTCAGAGTGCAATTGTTTGAGTTTTTTCAACAAGTTTGCATCAAGTATCAAGAAAACAAGCCTAGGCTCTGATACCACTGATGGGTTTTGAGCATTATAACACTTCTATGGTGTACATGCAACCCAAGAAACCTTGGATCTATGTTTTCTCTAATACACATGCAAATTTGATTTTTCCAAGGTTTACTTCCCAACAAGCATGGTATGGAGAACATTTAACATAAAACTAGTAGAAGTACATCCCTTTGTTGTTGCTTGGATTCCTTGAAGACTTTGTGAGCCTAGCACCCCAAATGTTGTGCCTCAAATGCTTCACAGAAAACCACAAGACTTGGAATAACTTGAGATAATACACTTTCACTGAAAAATCGGTTATGCCCTCTTATAACTCACTAGTAGTCCGATTTTTCTAGCTATAGGGCTCCTTGTATAGTGTTGTCACAATTATGGTTTACACATGAATGCCCTTAATTGCCATGACTCTTCATTTCTAATGATCCATGGGTTTTTAACACCCATGACTTATCCATGGAGCTCCAAATGGTTATAACCCAACTCCATAAACCATGGATCATAAATCCACCATAAAAGATTAGATGATTGTCATAATCAACCCTATATATTTAATTAGTCTCATTTCGATCACCAAATTAATTCTAAATTAATACTTGATCAACACTAATTAAATAGTACTATTATTAATATATTAGAACTTATAATATATTAATATTCACAAGTTTCATTTCTCTCATTTAGTTTATCCAAGTATTGCGATGCCATGGAACCCAAATGGACCATGCCGGGTCGGGTCAAGTACATACCAAATAAAGTTATGGACTTAGACACTATATCCAACATAATCATATATGATTATCCATGTTTATACATATATGCCTACTTATAAATGGTTATACATATATTTATTTTCACATATTGAGTAATCATATATGATTATGACAGTTGGTCGCAGAAGAAATGGTTGTGGCAGCGGTGGCAGTGGTGTAAGTGACAGAGGTCCCAGTGGTGGGGTCGGCTGGTGTCAGAGGTGGTGGTGGTGGTGTTGGAGGTGGCGGTTAAGGTTGTTGGAATAGTAGGGAGGAGAAAGGAATAGATGATTCTATATAATCATATATGATTATAACAGGCCTGGCGCGCCTGTACTATGACAACCTGAAATTTCTATCTTCTAAAGTCAATAAATTCAATCAAAAGGCACACTTGTTTTTGTTACCTTTTTGCCTTGTTAAGGGTATATTTGAGAGTTTTTAAGCCTATTACACTTAATGATTGTGTGTTAGGAAGTGTTATCTTGAGTTCTTAGAGTTGCAATCAAGCCGAAAATTTCATCAAAGAGGAGTTCACGGCCGTGAACTCATTCTTGGTCGTAAGCATCCTCCATATATATATATATATATATGAAATGGCTCATTTTTTTAACATATTCAACTCTAGCCGTGAACCCAACCCATTCTCTCGCAACTTTCTTTAACCGTGAAAACTCCAAAGGCTTCCAAAAAGTAAGTATCACATCCCTTCCTTGTTCTTGATTAGAAACCCCTTTGTTCTAGCCTTGATTCACAACTTTTCATCACCATCTTCAAGATCTTCAAGAGTTCATAGCCGTGAAACCTTCGTAGGGCACTGAACCCTTCATCAGATCTTAGGCCATGAACCATTGTAAGACCGTGAACCCTTCTTAGATGCAAGATTGGACCGTGAAGACATCATGTGTTCTATGGTTGTGAACCCTCCCAAGGCCGTGAACACTTCCTTATGTGGCCGTGAACTCCCTTCAATCAATCATATGTGATTGTAGCACTTCATTGCAAGTGTTTCCTAGTCCTTAAGGATGTTTCCCTTATATGATTAGTTGTTAAATCCACTAATTGTATACATATATGTGTCATTATATGCTTAATAGGATCTGTTTGTGCTCAAGACTTCATTCGACATACTGAGCATCCTATATCGATTTTTCATTCGAATCACTCACTACATGTCACACCCCGAAACCCAGGGCGGAAACATTCCGGGGTGGAGGTGACTTCATGTTGAGTATCACAACCAATGTACATAGTAAGCGAAGTAAACAAACATTACATTACATATTAGAATTTACATTTGTTTGAAAACCATGTGATAAAGTTGTTATACATATGTATATAAGAACAAAAGTAAAGACGCATCTTCAACGCACTCCGTCTTCGCCAAAAAGAATCACTGGGTACCTGTCTAATGTGGACCTGAGAATACAAGCAGTTTGAAAATTCGCATAAAGCTGGTGAGTTCATAAGTGGTTTTATTTTCTGAAAATGTACAAGATTCCATTTGTTTTCTAAAAAAGTTACACACCCAAGAAAATCCCATATTTTCTTAATTGTAAAGTTTACTCATCTGGTTTGTTTCGCGATTCTGGTTATGTACAATTGATATCCCAGGAAAATCCCATATTTTCCTAATAGTTAGTTACCAATCCGAAATGTAATGTAAAAGATGTATACTGAAAACCTGGTTATCCGTGTGAAATGTATTAGTTTTATCATGTCCATAAAACTAATAAGTGTAAAGTAAACTGGTTACTAACCCATTATTACTAACAAGTAAATCTCTGTTATCCAAATTGCTAGTTCCATAACCATATCATAGACTAGATATGACAATAAGTAGTCCACATCACTTTATCACTTTCGTCACCCTTGAACCTTTCGGTTCGACTGTAGCTAGCAGCCAAGCGTGGGGTAGTCAGCCCTGTATAGATCTATACACTCAAGTCACACTCTCTCTCTAGGAGATTCTGGTTACGGGGGTGGTCCTCCACTCGCGTATATCTGTGGAGTATTTCCGAGGACGTGTCACCAATTTATAGGAATAAAAAATTTACTAGTAATAAAATAGAAAGATACTGTTACAAACGATCATCCTCCACTCGCGTATCTCTGTGGAGTGTTACCGAGGACAAAACAATTTACTAGGTTCGATGTTCAAAATTCAAAGGTTATGCTTTTAACTGTTATAATGTGGAAAACCATTTGTGAAAATATAAAATACAACATTTTATAATGTTTTTCACAAATAATACCATAATGTATTCTGCAAGTTCAAATTGTTATTTGTTATGATTATCAGTGTTAAAAGCGTATGTAATATGGAACACAACTCATGTAAAAGAAGTTTTGAGTACAAGTATTCCTTGCACTTTGCTTGTATTCCCCCCTGAAAACAGTGAAAAACATTGAAAAAGAGTAGGGGTATGAACTCACCGCTTAACGTAGGGTTCGAGTGTCAACGGATGCCCTGAACGCCAATGGCCCCTATTATTCAAGGGATGACACATAAATGAGTTAGGACTAAGGTGTTTCATGACTAAACATGATGGGAAAACATCCTTAGAGCTTGGGATTACTAAGAATAAGTGTCTTCTGATCCAAGCTTAATGATTTATGCAAGTTTAGGGCCAAATATGGGCATTAGAGTGGGTGTGTGGTCTTCAAAATGAGTGTGCGGTTGGGGAGTGCGGCCAGGAGTGTGTGTGAGGCTGCACACAAGAGTGTGCGGCCGTACAGAGGGTGTGTGCGGCCGTACACAGGAGTGTGCGGTGGTACACTCCTCATTTGAGTCCATATGTTGATTTTTGAAGTGTATGCTCTTCATACTTGGGAGTTTTGAATGTGTGCTGCCCCCATATGATGGTGTGCAGCCGTACACCTTTAAGGGATGATGAATACGATGAACATGATGAGTTTTAAGCTTGGGATTCAAGTGTTTACCACTATAATCAGCTTGAAGATGGAGTAGATCACGAATATGAAGCCTTCAAAGTGTTCTTGGTTGATGATTTAGAGAGAGAAAGTAGAGAGAGGGAAGAGAAACATATAAATGAATGAATGAAGGGGATATCCATCCATATATTGGATTGGGTGTGAGGTTGAAGGTGTTTGCGGCTGGGTGTGTGGCCGCACACACCTTATTTGATGAGTTTGGCCCGATTTTGTGATACTAAACACTCTCCAGCCCTTCTTAAGACTCATATCTAGATTATACTAAGTCTAGAGCACCCATATGGAATCCACAAGATTTAACAAAAGATAATGAATTCAAGTTTTAGTGCTGATACGAAGATCAATTTACATAGGTTAGAAGTTCCGGGTTGTCACATTATCCCCCCGTTAGAGGGAATTTCATCCCGAAATTCAGAATTAAGATATAAATCATGGATTTGGAAAGATATGCAGATACTTCTGTCTCATCGAGTCTCCACACTCCCAAGTGAATTCCGGTCCCCACTTGGCATTCCAGCGAACCTTCACTATTGGGATGCGACTTTGTTTCGTACGTTTGATCTCTCGATCCATGATTTCGATTGGTTCTTCCACGAAGTTTAGGTTTTCGTTGATCTCGATTTCATCAAGAGGGATCACAAGGGTTTCATCGGATAAATACTTCTTAAGATTAGAGACGTGGAAAACGGGATGGATACTAAGATCACGGGGTAATCGGAGTTTATAGGCTACCGGACCGATCCTGGCGAGGATCTCAAAGGCTCCAATGTACCTCGGCTTAAGTTTTCCACGCTTTCCAAAGTATACCATGCCCTTCTAGGGCGAGACCTTCAACAGGACACGGTCTCCAACATGGAACTCCAGAGGTTTCCATCGTGTATCGGTGTAACTCTTTTGGCGATCTCATGAAGCTTTCAATCGTTCCCGGATTTGGATGATCTTTTCGGTGGTTTCACGAATGATTTCAGGACCAGTGAGAGCACTGTCGGGGAATCAACTCTTGGATAACTGCGTGTCCCCTACCTCAGCCCAGCACAGAGGGGATCTGCACTTGCGACCGTAGAGGGCTTCGAATGGGGCAGTCTTGATGCTGGTGTGGTAACTGTTATTATACGAGAACTCAATCAAGGGTACATGAGTGTCCCATGACTTTCTGAAATCAATGACACACGCTCTCAGCATGTCTTCCAAAGTTTGGATAGTTCTCTCACTCTGCCCATCTGTCTGAGGATGGTAAGTCGTGCTCATGTCTAGTTTAGTTCCAAGAGCCTTCTGGAGGGATTGCCAAAATCTCGATGTAAACCTACAATCTCGATCGGAGATAATGGATGCGGGTACACCGTGCAATCGAATTACCTCCTGGACGTATATTCGCGTAAGTCTTTCCATCCTGAATGATTCTTTGATCGGAATGAAGTGAGTGGATTTTGTCAAACGATCAACAATTACCCAAATGGTATCATACCCACTCGGAGATTTGGGTAACTTGGTGATGAAATCCATGGTAATCATCTCCCATTTCCACTCGGGTATTTCGGGCAGCTAGAGCAGACCCGAGGGTTTCTGGTACTCAACTTTTACCTTGGCGCAAGTCAAGCACTTGCCCACAAAAGTAGCGATATCGGCTTTCATGTTTGGCCACCAGTATTGTTTCTTGAGATCCAGGTACATCTTATCCGAACCTGGGTGAACAGAGTATCTAGTCTTGTGTGCTTCTTCCATGACAACATCCCTGAATACTCCGAATTTTGGAGTCCATATTCGGTCCATGAAACAGTAGACTCCGTCACCTCTGATCTCAAGTTTCTTATCCATTCCCCTCAAGGCTTCGCTTGACATGCTCTCATGTTTAAGGGCTTCTAATTGGGTTTCTCAGATTTGCATGGATAATTGGGAATGGATAGTCATCGTCAGGGTCTTCACTTTGCGGCTCGAACTTTCTTTTCGGCTAAGGGCATCTGCCACCACATTGGCCTTGTCGGGATGGTAGCGGATCTCGCACTCATAATCACTGGGTAGTTCTACCCATCGCCTTTGCCTCATGTTTAAATCTTTCTGATCGAAGATGTGTTGTAGGCTCTTATGGTCAGTGAAGATCGTACACTTGGTTCCATAAAGATAATGTCTCCAAATTTTTAGTGCAAAGACTACGGCTCCTAACTCCAGGTCATGAGTGGTATAGTTGACTTCGTGTGCCTTCAGCTGTCTCGAGGCATATGCAATCACTTTTCCCCTTTGCATAAGCACACAGCCTAAGACCTGGTTAGACGCATCACAATAAACAACGAAGTCCTATGTTCCTTCGGGCAGGGACAGGACTGGTGCGCTACACAAGGCTCGCTTTAACGTTTGGAATGCGTTTTCTTGCTTTTCACTCCAACAAAAAGGCACACCTTTATGTGTCAGAGTGGTGAGAGGTTTGGCGATTCTAGAAATTTTTTTGATCAATCTCCGATAATAGCCGGCGAGACCCAAGAATTGACGAATTTTTGTGGGTGTCTTCGGTGCTGACCAATTCTCTGTCGCTTTGATCTTGGATGGATCCACGTGAATACCCTCTTCGCTTACCACGTGACCGAGGCAAGTTACCTTCCGAATCCAGAATTCACACTTGGAAAATTCCGCGTACAACTTTTCGGATCTAAGGGTTTCCATTACTGACCTCAAGTGTCGCTTGTGATCTTCTTCACTTCTGGAGTAGACAATTATGTCGTCAATGAACACGATGAAAAATTTGTCTACGAAGGGATGACACACCTGGTTCATCAGATCCATGAACATAGCCGGTGCATTGGTTAGACCGAAGGGCATCACTACGAACTCGTAGTGTCCATATCGGGTCCTGAAAGCTGTTTTGGAAACATCACTTTCATGAACTCGTAGCTGATGGTACCCGGACCTAAGGTCTATCTTTGAGAAGTAGTTAGCTCCCTAAAGTTGGTCGAAGATGTCATCGATTCGAGGAAGAGGATATCGGTTCTTGACGGTCAACTTATTAAGTTCGCGGTAGTCGACGCACATTCGGAAGGACCTATTTTCTTCTTCACAAACAAAACCGGAGTTCCCCAGGGTGAGGAACTTGGTCTGATGAACCCTTTGCTGAGTAACTTGTTGAGTTGGCTGGACAACTCCTGCATTTCTGCTGGGGCTAAGCGATATGGAGACTTGGCTATGGGGGTAGCTCCTTGAATTAGGTCAATGTGAAACTCAACTTGACGTTCGGGAGGAATGCCCGGAAGCTCTTCGGGAAAGACATCAGGAAAGTTACAAACTTCGGGGATGCTCGCGAGGTCTTTTGTGGCAACCCGATATTTCAACTCCTTGTAAGGACCAGAATGGGTCAAGTATTGTAACCGCTTCTAAGTAATAAAATTTACTTTCATAATAAAACGTACAAATAGTTCTATTTAATTTCCTTCTATGATTAAATGTCTTTGAACCATGATCGTATGTGAAAAGAACGCCCAAATCCGACTTCATATAGCGAAGATGTGATTTTTCCAAGTTCGGCTTAGCAACAGACCGCTAAAAACTCGAATCGGAGATCGAGCGACTTTTGGCCGGAATGACCTAAACGAGAATCGAAGGTCTCGACAATGGTATTCCAGCGGTAAAAAGTCTGGCAAAACCCGACATCAGATAAAGAAGTTATGAATTTTCTAAGAAATTCCTTAAACACGATGGATTTTTAATAAATAATAAAAATATAATTTTGGAATTTGCCGACGGTGTCTAAACGAAAGTTGTAGAGCGTAGTCTCACCTACGCAAGGATATAAAGACCATCGAAAACGGAGTTCGTATGAAGAAGATATGGATTTTTGAAGTTTATTAAATATATTATTTATTTATTTAATTCAAAATTCGGATATTATCCGAAGGGGAGTCAGCATCCTCCTCCGAAGTACGCGCTGCGTACTCCTGTACGCCCCGCGTAACCGAGAGGATTGGCCTCGGATCGTCCACGTCGCCATATCCGAGGAATCCGATCCATCCGACCCGTCCGACCCGTCCGACCCGACGTCCCATCCGACCCGGCGTCCCATCCGACCCACCTCCCCAGCAACCCGTCCCATCCGAACCGAGGCAGTCGAGGCTTCGGTCATGCATGACGTACGCGTACGCAGCGCGTACGAGCGTACGCCCCGCGTACCGAGGCAGACCAGCCTTCCTATAAGTAGAATGCGAGGGTTTCCAAAGAAAGGGTTCATTTCTCTTCTCTCTCTCCCAACTTTGCCTCGTTTTCCGTGTCCGTTCAAACCCGAAACTCTGGTCTTTTTGGCTCAAGTCCCGAAGGTCGATTTTACTTCCGAGATTCCCGAGAATCCCGAGGAAAATCCGTTTCCCGAGACGAAACTCTGCCCGGTTTTCCATCTCGCTATCTTCAAACTTTCAAGTGAGTTTCATACCCCTAAATCAACCTTTTTAATTAGTCTAAATACTTTTATATGCTTTCAAAGGGGGGGATTACAAGTAAAACACACGAGTATTATCGTGCGTTACATAAAGAAATTCTTTTATATACTGTTATATATTCAAATCACATGCGATTTATAAACATTTAAAGGAACTTATATATATATATATATGTATATATGTATATATATAACATATGTCACAATAGCATTTTCCCTTTTAAAAATATAATGTTGTTGTAATGCATGTATAAACTAATCTGTTCTGAGATTTTTCTTGTCTATCCTAGACTCTACACCCAAAAATCTATACTTTCATAAACAAGCGATTCCTTTTCTCAATGTTTCTAAACAAACAAGACACGCTTTTTGGAAACTATAATAGGTATGGTTTTACGAAACAAATTTCTAACTCTTATGTAGTAGAATCACATATTTCAAGAAGTTCACTTTCGTGTACAAGAACAAACGTAACATTTTAACAAGTAGATCTGTTTTTATACCACGGATTTGTGAGACACTAACTTCATGTACGTTCGAGTACATATTTCAAGTCCTGTATTATATACCAGAATCCCTTGGAGGGGGAGCATGGTGTTTGTGTATAGATCTATACGGGCTTGACAAACCCGCGCCCTGACTGTTAGCTGCAGTCCACCGTTTGGGGTGACAAACGTCATAACATTTCAACGCCTGAAGAACATTGTGTATAGGCATTCAGAGTCAATAGTATGGTTATAAAACTCACAAGGGGTATTAAAATGCATTGATTTACAAGGTTTTCAAATTCATTGGTTCTTTTACATTTACATACATTTTAGAAACAAACATTGGTCTTGAGTGAAGGCTACTTTTATACTAGTAGAAAATATTGGATTTTCTAACCACAAACAAACGAAGATAAAACATTTCAGTTCATTCAAACATTGTCACTTCAATACTTATGAAATTCACCAGCTTAAATGCTGATCTACTCTTTCAAAATTACTTGTATGTCCCAGGAAATCAGTAATTTCAGGTATTCATTTCGCTTTTGATGAAGGGATGCTGCGGCACCAGTTTAATCTCGTATTTTGACATCATATTGTAATTGAGTTTTGAACATGTAACTTTTGGACAAATGTAAACTTTCAATTATATATATGATGGTTGTATTGCTTTCTTTACTATGTATTCATTTGTTACGTTACCACATGAAGTCATCCGCCCCCGAACGTTTCCGCCGTTCAGGTTTGGGGGTGTGACAGATTGGTATCAGAGCAATGTTTATAGTGAACTAAGTATATCGAACCACATAAGATATACAAACTATAAATGCTTAGGGGACTAATACTCTCTGACAAAACAAATTTTCTTTTTACACTTAAGCAGCATTTCGTTCAACTTAAATTGGTAGTTCATTTAAGTACAAATACATGCCTACCACGAACTATTTTCATGTTATACAAACTATACAAGTATTTAGACAAGTTGACACTACGATTGGGACTCGATATATATAATCAGATTTTGGACAAATATAGCGTGATCAACTATATTTGCCCAAGATTGGACCAACGTATATCGAGGAATGATCATAGTAAGCAACAAGTCAAAACTTACCAAACCATTACAAGAATCAAACACAAGCACTTAAATACTATAGGAGTATTTGCTATCTAAACTAGTTTAACTTACATGTTTTACATGTTCCGGCTTTACTCGATTCTTATAACCCTTTTTCTCGTACAGTCAAATGGCTGGATTTCACCACCCTGGCGACCCCTACTTTCCCAACCAAGGCAACGGAGGATGGATCGAAGATGATCCCGAAGAGGACGAGGAACCCATAGAAGTGGGTGATGACTCCGGTACCGACTCAGAGCCGGAAGTTATCGATCCACCACCCATTCAACCTCCCGTCTTCGTAAGGAACTTTCAAGGACCGACTCCCGTCTGGGGAAGTCACCTCCACCATTGGAGCCAACAGCAAAACCTACGCCCTCCCTACGGCATGTGCCGGGAATTCTATGATGTCCGCGGCGGAGGTTCGGCTGATCGAGCACTCCCGGTAATGGTGGGTAAGTTAGCCAATCAGTCCTATCAGTCTGGAGTACAAGCTAGTCGACTCCGGGATATCAACGTGGAAGTGCAGGTTCACACTTCTGACATCCGTAGGCTGGACAAGATGCAAGACAACGCCCAATTTCAAGCTGAATCGTTTCAAGCGCAAATGATTGCAGCCCTCGCCGAACTAAGGGAACAACAAGCCGTTTTCGATAGGCGTCTAATGGAGTCAAAGCAATCAGATACGGAGTCAAGCTCCAAGCGCAACCTTCGACGCAAGTAGTGCTTGTCTAGGACTCAAATTTTGTTATAGCTTAGGACCTCGGCTAAAAGTCTTTAAACTTCTCGAACTTTGTAATCGGAGACCCTTATGGGGGTCAAATTTTCATGATCGTTGTAACAACTTTTATATTAATATAAGTGGCACTATTACTGCTATGTTGAGTATTTCGTTCGAACATTGAATGGTCTTTGTGAACCCAAACACTCGTTTCATACCTTCAGTCTTACAAATAACTTTCATTTTTCTATTTTAAGACTTATACTTTCATCTGTTGTTGAACTATAGCGATTTAGTTCATGAGACACATACATTTTTTCCATTCTATAAAATTCTTATCCTTGTCTTTTCAATCTATAGTTGAAGGATGCCTCCGCGTAGGAATCCAAGGCGAAACAACGGTGAGGAAGCACCTATACCACCACCACCTCCACCACCTCAATTTGATGCTGTTATGTTTCAAGCAGCAGTCACCGCGGCAGTGGCAGCTGCCATGTCACAGATCAATAACTCGAGTACTAATGGCTCGGGATCTGGCACACACCTATCCAACCATGGCGAGAGTCATGGACCACCTCGAGAATGCACCTATAAGGACTTCACTAATGCCAAGCCCCGGATGTTTTATGGTACTGGTGGTGTGATGGCCCTGAGGCAGTGGATCGAAAGGACGGAGGCAGTCTTTGAAATATGCTCCTGCCCCGAGCACAGCAAGGTCAAATTTGCAACTTTCACCCTTCTCGATAAAGCTTTAACTTGGTGGAATGGCCACGTTAAAGTACTCACCCTAATCGTGGCAAACTCCATAAGCTGGGAGAACTTGAAGGCCATGATGATGAGAGAATACTGCCCACGGGGAGAGATTCAAAAGCTTGAACACGAGCTATGGACTCTCGGAATGGTTGGTACCGACATCGCTACTTATACCAACAGATTTTGCGAGCTGGCAATCCTTTGTCCAGATATGATTGCTCCCGAGAGCAAGAAGATAGAAAGGTACATCTGGGGACTGACGCCTCAAATGCGATCAAGCGTGTTAGCTTCTAAACCTGACACCTTTGAAAGTGCTAAGGAACTGGCACAATCTCTGATCGACTACGGAGGTCATCAGAACTCAACCACTTCTGCACCAGCCCCACAGAAAGCAAACAACAACTACAACAACTACAACAACAACAATGGCAGGAAGAGGGCATGGATTAAAGGGAAGGGTGGATCTTCCCAAGAATCCGCAAAGAAACAGCTGGTGTCAGTAAATGCGGCCACTGTACCTGCTACAGCCCTACAAATACCTACCCAACAAAGCCTTATATAGGCAACCTCCCAAAATGCACCAAATGCAATTACCACCACCATGGACTTTGTCGAGCTATGCAGTGCGCCAACTGCAGCCAGAAAGGGCACACAGCCCGTTTCTGCAAGGAACCCGCAAAGCCGATCACTCAAATTCCCGGTGCGGGTGTAGGGCAGGCTTGCTACGGTTGTGGCGAGGTGGGCCACTACCAGAGAAACTGTCCTAAGGCAGCAGGCACCGGAGGTGTGAGACGAGTTTTCGCAATAGGCCACAACGAAGCTGTAGCTGACCCAACTATTGTTCCTGGTACGTTCCTTCTCGATAATTCATACGCATGCATATTATTCGATAGTGGGGCGGAGAGAAGTTTCGTGAGTCAAAACTTTATTCATTTACTTAAACCTAAACCTAGCAAGTTAGAAAAATCATTCACTATAGAGATGGCCAATGGAAAAACCGAAAACACAAATTGCATATACATGGGCTGTACGTTAACATTAGACGGCCATTCTTTCCCAATCAATCTCATGCCGGTTCAAATTAAAAGTTTCGACGTCATAGTCGGCATGGATTGGTTGAGCCTTCTTCGCGCCGACATCATGTGCTTTGAGAAAGCAGTCCGTCTTAACCTCCCAAACAACGAAACATTAGTTATCTACGGCGACAAATCTAGTGCAAACCTTCGCATCATTTCGTGCATCCAAGCTCGAAAGTGCTTGCGGAAGGATTGTCGAGCATTCCTAGCGCACATCGTCGATACAAGTCAAGAACTGAAGGACATCAAGAGCATCTCGGTAGTACGCGACTTTCCCGATATCTTTCCAGAAGAACTGCCAGGATTACCACCGCAACGCCAAGTCGAGTTTAGAATCGACTTAATTCCAGGAGCTACCCCAGTAGCGAAGTCGCCTTATCGTCTTGCACCAGCAGAGATGCAGGAACTTTCCAGTCAACTTAATGAACTCCTTCACAAAGGATTCATAAGACCAAGTTTCTCACCTTGGGGAGCACCGGTCTTGTTTGTAAAGAAGAAAGACGGATCGTTCCGTATGTGCATCGACTACAGAGAGCTGAACAAACTTACTGTCAAGAACCGCTATCCTCTACCCCGTATCGACGACCTATTCGATCAACTTCAAGGGGCGAACTACTTCTCCAAAATAGACCTGCGATCCGGATATCACCAATTACGAGTTCTAGAGAGGGACATTCCAAAGACAGCCTTCCGAACTCGTTATGGATACTACGAATTCGTGGTGATGCCGTTCGGATTAACCAATGCACCAGCAGTATTTATGGACCTAATGAATAGGGTATGCCGCCCTTACTTGGATCAGTTCGTCATCGTCTTTATCGATGATATACTTATCTACTCTCGAAGTGAGGAAGAGCATAGTCAACACCTACGAAAAGTCCTAGAAACACTGCGAACGGAGAAACTCTATGCGAAGTTCTCTAAATGTGAATTTTGGATTCGAAGAGTCGAATTTTTAGGTCACGTTGTTAGCGAGAAAGGTATACACGTGGACCCTTCCAAAATTAAGGCTATTGAGAACTGGTCGGCACCAAAGACACCTACAGAAATTCGTCAATTTCTAGGTCTAGCTGGCTACTATCGCAGATTCATAAAGAACTTTTCGAGCATTGCGAAACCTCTTACTTCATTAACCCAGAAAGGAGTGGCCTTTGACTGGGAAGCGAAACAAGAGAAGGCATTCCAGACACTAAAACAGGCCTTGTGCACCGCACCGATACTATCCCTCCCCGAAGGGATAGAAGACTTCGTAGTGTATTGCGATGCTTCAAATCAAGGACTTGGTTGTGTTCTTATGCAAAGAGGGAAGGTTATCGCTTATGCCTCCCGACAGCTTAAGACACACGAAGTGAACTATACGACACACGACCTCGAGTTAGGAGCAGTGGTATTTGCTCTGAAGATCTGGAGGCACTACTTATACGGAACAAAGAGTACTATATTCACCGATCACAAGAGCCTTCAACACATTTTCGATCAGAAGGAACTCAACATGCGACAACGACGATGGGTTGAGTTACTGAATGACTACGAATGCGAAATTCGTTATCATCCTGGCAAGGCCAACGTAGTAGCCGACGCCCTCAGTCGAAAGGAATACACTGGTCGGAGGGTCAAATCTCTGACCATGACTATCCATTCCCACCTATCCACACAAATTAAAGAAGCACAAATGGAAGCTTTGCAACCTGAAAATGTGGCGGGTGAATCCCTGCGAGGAATGGAGAAGAATTTAGAAGTCAAGGGTGGCGGAGCCTACTATCTCATGGACCGAATCTGGACCCCAACTCATGGTGGTTTCAGAAACGTAGTCATGACCGAGGCTCACAATTCAAGATATTCCGTTCACCCGGGTTCAGATAAAATGTATCTGGATCTTAAGAAACTGTACTGGTGGCCTAACATGAAAGCAGAAATTGCTACCTTCGTGAGTAAATGTCTTACTTGCGCTAAGGTTAAGGTCGAGTATCAGAAACCGTCAGGACTACTACAACAACCAGAGATACCGGAATGGAAATGGGAGCGGATTACTATGGACTTCATAACCAAGTTACCCAAGACGACAATTGGACTCGATACCATATGGGTCATTGTCGACAGATTGACCAAATCCGCACATTTCCTACCCATCAAGGAGACTGACAAAATGGAGAAGCTGACAAGAACTTACTTAAGGGAAGTAGTGCGACTGCATGGTGTTCCGATATCCATTATCTCCGATCGAGATAGTAGATTCACTTCAAGGTTCTGGCAATCACTACAAAGTTCCCTGGGAACTAGGCTAGACATGAGTACAGCCTACCACCCACAGACAGACGGACAAAGTGAGAGAACAATACAAACTTTAGAAGACATGCTGAGAGCCTGCGTGATTGACTTTGGAAAGGCATGGGATATTCATTTACCCCTTGTCGAATTTTCATACAACAATAGTTATCATACAAGCATAAAGGCTGCTCCGTTTGAAGCCCTCTATGGTCGAAAGTGCAGATCCCCTCTGTGCTGGACTGAAGTTGGCGATACCCAGTTAGCTAGAGGAAGAGTTCCTGAAAGCACTCTCACAGGTCCGGAGATCATACGTGAAACAACAGAGAAGATCGTTCAGATTCGTGAACGATTGAAGGCCTCAAGAGACCGACAGAAAAGCTACGCTGACCAAAGGAGGAAACCTTTAGAATTCCAGGTAGGAGACCACGTCTTATTAAAGGTCTCACCGTGGAAGGGTTTAATACGATTTGGAAAGCGTGGGAAACTAAATCCAAGATACATAGGGCCTTTCGAGATTCTTGCCAGAATCGGCCCTGTGGCTTACAAGCTTAACCTACCGCGCGAACTTAGTAACATCCATCCAACCTTCCACGTCTCAAACTTGAAAAAGTGTCTGTCCGACGAGACTCTTGTTATTCCACTCGACGAGATCGAGATCAACGAGAGCCTCAACTTTGTGGAAGAGCCAATAGAAATCATGGATCGAGAGGTCAAACAAACAAAACAAAGTCGCATACCCATCGTGAAGGTTCGCTGGAACGCCAAGCGGGGACCCGAATTCACATGGGAACGCGAAGATCAGATGAAACAAAAGTACCCTCATCTCTTTCATGTTCACTAGTATCTTTGCTACTTTAAATTTCGGGACGAAATTCTCTCTAACGGGGGGATGATGTGGCAACCCGATATTTCAACTCCTTGTAAGGACCAGAATGGGTCAAGTATTGTAACCGCTTCTAAGTAATAAAATTTACTTTCATAATAAAACGTACAAATAGTTCTATTTAATTTCCTTCTATGATTAAATGTCTTTGAACCATGATCGTATGTGAAAAGAACGCCCAAATCCGACTTCATATAGCGAAGATGTGATTTTTCCAAGTTCGGCTTAGCAACAGACCGCTAAAAACTCGAATCGGAGATCGAGCGACTTTTGGCCGGAATGACCTAAACGAGAATCGAAGGTCTCGACAATGGTATTCCAGCGGTAAAAAGTCTGGCAAAAACCGACATCAGATAAAGAAGTTATGAATTTTCTAAGAAATTCCTTAAACACGATGGATTTTTAATAAATAATAAAAATATAATTTTGGAATTTGCCGACGGTGTCTAAACGAAAGTTGTAGAGCGTAGTCTCACCTACGCAAGGATATAAAGACCATCGAAAACGGAGTTCGTATGAAGAAGATATGGATTTTTGAAGTTTATTAAATATATTATTTATTTATTTAATTCAAAATTCGGATATTATCCGAAGGGGAGTCAGCATCCTCCTCCGAAGTACGCGCTGCGTACTCCTGTACGCCCCGCGTAACCGAGAGGATTGGCCTCGGATCGTCCACGTCGCCATATCCGAGGAATCCGATCCATCCGACCCGTCCGACCCGTCCGACCCGACGTCCCATCCGACCCGGCGTCCCATCCGACCCACCTCCCCAGCAACCCGTCCCTTCCGAACCGAGGCAGTCGAGGCTTCGGTCATGCATGACGTACGCGTACGCAGCGCGTACGAGCGTACGCCCCGCGTACCGAGGCAGACCAGCCTTCCTATAAATAGAATGCGAGGGTTTCCAAAGAAAGGGTTCATTTCTCTTCTCTCTCTCCCAACTTTGCCTCGTTTTCCGTGTCCGTTCAAACCCGAAACTCTGGTCTTTTTGGCTCAAGTCCCGAAGGTCGATTTTACTTCCGAGATTCCCGAGAATCCCGAGGAAAATCCGTTTCCCGAGACGAAACTCTGCCCGGTTTTCCATCTCGCTATCTTCAAACTTTCAAGTGAGTTTCATACCCCTAAATCAACCTTTTTAATTAGTCTAAATACTTTTATATGCTTTCAAAGGGGGGGATTACAAGTAAAACACACGAGTATTATCGTGCGTTACATAAAGAAATTCTTTTATATACTGTTATATATTCAAATCACATGCGATTTATAAACATTTAAAGGAACTTATATATATATGTATATATGTATATATATAACATATGTCACAATAGCATTTTCCCTTTTAAAAATATAATGTTGTTGTAATGCATGTATAAACTAATCTGTTCTGAGATTTTTCTTGTCTATCCTAGACTCTACACCCAAAAATCTATACTTTCATAAACAAGCGATTCCTTTTCTCAATGTTTCTAAACAAACAAGACACGCTTTTTGGAAACTATAATAGGTATGGTTTTACGAAACAAATTTCTAACTCTTATGTAGTAGAATCACATATTTCAAGAAGTTCACTTTCGTGTACAAGAACAAACGTAACATTTTAACAAGTAGATCTGTTTTTATACCACGGATTTGTGAGACACTAACTTCATGTACGTTCGAGTACATATTTCAAGTCCTGTATTATATACCAGAATCCCTTGGAGGGGGAGCATGGTGTTTGTGTATAGATCTATACGGGCTTGACAAACCCGCGCCCTGACTGTTAGCTGCAGTCCACCGTTTGGGGTGACAAACGTCATAACATTTCAACGCCTGAAGAACGTTGTGTATAGGCATTCAGAGTCAATAGTATGGTTATAAAACTCACAAGGGGTATTAAAATGCATTGATTTACAAGGTTTTCAAATTCATTGGTTCTTTTACATTTACATACATTTTAGAAACAAACATTGGTCTTGAGTGAAGGCTACTTTTATACTAGTAGAAAATATTGGATTTTCTAACCACAAACAAACGAAGATAAAACATTTCAGTTCATTCAAACATTGTCACTTCAATACTTATGAAATTCACCAGCTTAAATGCTGATCTAATCTTTCAAAATTACTTGTATGTCCCAGGAAATCAGTAATTTCAGGTATTCATTTCGCTTTTGATGAAGGGATGCTGCGGCACCAGTTTAATCTCGTATTTTGACATCATATTGTAATTGAGTTTTGAACATGTAACTTTTGGACAAATGTAAACTTTCAATTATATATATGATGGTTGTATTGCTTTCTTTACTATGTATTCATTTGTTACGTTACCACATGAAGTCATCCGCCCCCGAACGTTTCCGCCGTTCAGGTTTGGGGGTGTGACAGATTGGTATCAGAGCAATGTTTATAGTGAACTAAGTATATCGAACCACATAAGATATACAAACTATAAATTCTTAGGGGACTAATACTCTCTGACAAAACAAATTTTCTTTTTACACTTAAGCAGCATTTCGTTCAACTTAAATTGGTAGTTCATTTAAGTACAAATACATGCCTACCACGAACTATTTTCATGTTATACAAACTATACAAGTATTTAGACAAGTTGACACTACGATTGGGACTCGATATATATAATCAGATTTTGGACAAATATAGCGTGATCAACTATATTTGCCCAAGATTGGACCAACGTATATCGAGGAATGATCATAGTAAGCAACAAGTCAAAACTTACCAAACCATTACAAGAATCAAACACAAGCACTTAAATACTATAGGAGTATTTGCTATCTAAACTAGTTTAACTTACATGTTTTACATGTTCCGGCTTTACTCGATTCTTATAACCCTTTTTCTCGTACAGTCAAATGGCTGGATTTCACCACCCTGGCGACCCCTACTTTCCCAACCAAGGCAACGGAGGATGGATCGAAGATGATCCCGAAGAGGACGAGGAACCCATAGAAGTGGGTGATGACTCCGGTACCGACTCAGAGCCGGAAGTTATCAATCCACCACCCATTCAACCTCCCGTCTTCGTAAGGAACTTTCAAGGACCGACTCCCGTCTGGGGAAGTCACCTCCACCATTGGAGCCAACAGCAAAACCTACGCCCTCCCTACGGCATGTGCCGGGAATTCTATGATGTCCGCGGCGGAGGTTCGGCTGATCGAGCACTCCCGGTAATGGTGGGTAAGTTAGCCAATCAGTCCTATTAGTCTGGAGTACAAGCTAGTCGACTCCGGGATATCAACGTGGAAGTGCAGGTTCACACTTCTGACATCCATAGGCTGGACAAGATGCAAGACAACGCCCAATTTCAAGCTGAATCGTTTCAAGCGCAAATGATTGCAGCCCTCGCCGAACTAAGGGAACAACAAGCCGTTTTCGATAGGCGTCTAATGGAGTCAAAGCAATCAGATACGGAGTCAAGCTCCAAGCGCAACCTTCGACGCAAGTAGTGCTTGTCTAGGACTCAAATTTTGTTATAGCTTAGGACCTCGGCTAAAAGTCTTTAAACTTCTCGAACTTTGTAATCGGAGACCCTTATGGGGGTCAAATTTTCATGATCGTTGTAACAACTTTTATATTAATATAAGTGGCACTATTACTGCTATGTTGAGTATTTCGTTCGAACATTGAATGGTCTTTGTGAACCCAAACACTCGTTTCATACCTTCAGTCTTACAAATAACTTTCATTTTTCTATTTTAAGACTTATACTTTCATCTGTTGTTGAACTATAGCAATTGAACATGACTTCAATGATTCTCATTTCACAATCCCAATCCTTATTGTAAATGTAAGAATACCAAGTCACAAAGACTTGGCAACAAACATTACAAAGTATTCCAATGGAAAGCAATTCCATGGAGATGAAGTCTCAAATTCAAAGTACATTCCTTTGAACATCCTTCTTTGCATTAAGTTCTTTAATCTTACATAGATTCGAAGAATAACTTCCACCTATGGAAACAATTCCGTATTCCCATCTTGACCATCACTTTTGAACAAGAGTTGCCTCTTTCCAAAATATGTCAATACGATCCTTACTCTATACTTCCAATTGTCCATGAGTAACCAAACTCTGGAAAACCCCAAATTTTTCTCGACAATTGCTTAATCATCTTATTCATATCAAGTTCTAATCCATTTTCCCTTCTTAACGCCCTAAGCATTAGGAAAATTTAGAATGGATGAATATTATAACATATGTAATCGATCCTATATCCGAAGCATATGGGATACGATTCATGCTATAAAATTTTTATTTGCCATGTTCTCATAATTCGAACTATGAAGTGGGATGTCGTAATCGTAATCGAATTTTGAGACAGAAACGTATATAGAAATTCTTTATGTTGAACCATTCCAACATAACATTCATATATATTCTTAACTATAGTTGATTAAAGTCTCAATCTAAGCTTGTAGAATTGGAATGAAGTATAAATTTGTCTCCCTTAATTATAGTAAAACAACTTTTTCAAAGCGAGTTGAAACTTTTGTATTCTATAATTAACATTGCTAAATTGCAACATAATCATCATGCTCCCACTAGCATAATGATTATTATCTAACTAGCATAACACTTTATGCTCCCACTAGCTTTGACATGTACCTAGAAATCAGTCAGATTTCTGATACTAAATTGCCTTGATAAGACTTTATCAAATCATACACCTGGAGTCTAAACCTTTACTTAGATAGCTCACATGTGAGTCTAAACCTTTGCCATTCTCATCAGTTAGTATGCCGGTTATCCACACATGCTCCACTAACGACATGAGAATGCAAACTTCACACTTGCTATCCACTTAAATCTACTTAGTCAAAGAGTTTTCTCACTATCATTTTCATGAATCAGAGAGAAACCTTATGACACTTAGATTTTGATGGTGTATGTGTTCCTATCCATGTGAATTTGACATAACCATAATCACACGACAAGGTTAATGACAAATCCAAATTCATATGGACTGAACTCGTGCAGTCTTAATTTCTTGCCACCTGGTAGCACAAGGGCTTGCCACTGCTTCCAAGTTGTTATTGAACCAGTTGAGAACTCTCAGAACTCCAATGCAAAACCAACTTTAACTGGAATGGGCACAAAATATGTCAACACGATAGGTTACAAGCCTCAAGTCGTGGTCTAGTCATTAACAAATCTCTTGATTAGTTCTTAAATCTATCTTAAGATCCTTTTAAGACTCCCACTGACCTCTTGACATATAAGATTCTCTTTGTCAAGAACCATTCCTTGACAAAAATGAATATTCAAGAGTTAGTGCAGATTCTTATCAAGTTAAACATTTTTCACAATTGGTCTTAGTTGGTCTATGTTTTATCCAAAACATAACAACTTACCAATTTCAAATGTACAAGAGTAAGAACACATTTTACTCTACATTTAACAAGTGTTTTAAACCTTTCTTAAGATTATGTCACTCAAGGCTTAATCTTGGAGTATGAGTCTAAGATTTTATTTTGGAACGAAGTATAATTTATCTTTTGATCTATCCATTTCAACAATTCACGATTCCTCTCCTTAGCCAAACAAAATGAACTAAGGTGTCCTTAAAGGATCAATTGTGACATGGTTTCATAATCACTAAGATAATCATAAAACAAGATACTAAAGTACTCTCCCATCTCTTCAGATTAGAGAAACTTTTTTCTTTCTGTCTTATTTGATTCTTCTTACTCATTATGTCTATCATTGAAACTTCTTCAATGATCCAGAACTATACTTAAACTTGTAAGTATAACCATATTTACTAAACTTTAGTAAATCATAATGAATAATATTTTCAACTTTGTGATGGACCTGATGAGTGCACACCCAAGTGTATCCGATCCCTTTGTCCATCACTTGATTCACATATACATGTGAACAATGAATTAGACTTAATTTCCCAAATATAAAAAATGCTCATGATCATACAATACAAGTTGCATGATTCCAAGTTTCTATCCAACTGAAACTTGGGTGATGAGAATCTTTCCTTATTTGGTAAATTATGACACTTCTACTAATGAAAGAATCAAATCCATTTACCTATATTGCTTATCAATGGAAACATATAATCAACAATTTTTCACAAATGCCATTGTAAGGATACTTAAAATAAATAAAATCAAAACAATTTTTCTTTTACTTTAAAACTTTGCAGAAAAATTTATCCTTACAATCCATGTGGAAAACTTGTTGTTATCTATTCCTAAGCAATATATCATAACTCTTAAGTAACAACTCAATATTCTGATCACCGAACCATGCGATCGAAATCCATCTTCGCGATCAGAATCAGCATACACTTACTTTAAGTTTCTTCACCTTTTCTTTGATTCTTAAAACATCAACATGTGACCTCGTCACATTATGCAATAAGAATCTCAGAATAGAAACTTAATAGAGTTAGACAATGGACTTTACCTGAAGTAGGGTCAAACCTATTGACTTTACCATCCTTAAGATGTTTCAGGTAAATTTAGCAGCTTCGCAACCAATGTCTTTCCTTTTGCAACAGAATCTTATGGACTCTTTGGAAACGGTACATAGGACTATCACAGACTTAACCTTTCTCTTTACCATTTGGTCAACCGAGTTGACTATGGCCGTTCCCTTTCCATTGGGAAGAGAAAGTTTTTCCTAAACCTCCAATGTCACCATTTTCAATGTCCAAATATGCTTGGAAAGTAGATCTTCTGATCCAATTTGCTTTACTAATGCTCCAAATCACTGCTGATTTAGCATCATCAAGTTAATAGGTAAGATCATTAAGGGTCTTGTCGCCGACCTGTCATCAGGGAGTGACTGAGGAACCAAGTCAGCAGCCAGCTACCCCGAGACTTCGACACCCGACTCTCCCGACTTGTCAATATGTGGCTTAATCCCCAAGATCTAAGCACATATAGACTTTGCTTGCCAATAGGGATTAAGTGACTTAGAACTTATCAAGTCTTAAAACTTGTGGGATAGAGATATTTATTGGAGGAGGTGGATGAAGTGAAGTATGATTTCTTGTCCCACAAATTCCCAACAAAGGGACTGATCTTTCACCTTGATTGCCATTTGGGATATCATCTTCATTAGGAAGCTTGTTCCTAAAGATTTGGGAAGACCATAGCTGTCTAAACTAGACATCTATAATGGGAGAAATTCAAGTTAGTTGATTTAAAGTCCTTAATATAACACCTAATAAGAAGTATTAAGGCTAGGACCCAACAACCTATTTATAACTGGAAGAGGGATGCCGTAATCCAAATTATAAAATAGTTGAAGGTAGGTAAATGACGATTTACCAATTTCCACCATGAAAACGAAATATTTTATTATTAGGTTTTATTGGTTTTGAAACTCCTAGATCTTTTGAGAGACATTGAACTTTTCAATGGCATGTTTGAATCTCGATTGTACCCTCTTAAATTTGTGACTGGGATGCCGAGGATCACAAACAAGGTGTGAATAACCAAACAAATTTACTTGGTACCCTTAACAATATTACCTAATCGATGTGCCGGTTAACCACACACGCTGCACCGATCTATAACAAAGTCGAGTTACCCTTTGCCACTCTTACTATTCCATGTTAGTGTGTCGGTTAACCAAACACGCTCCACTAACGACTTGGTAAGGTACAAAGTGTAATTTTATGGGCTAGCACCTTTTCACATTTTCCTAAGTAACTAAGATTGAGAATTTATAAGTGTTTAGTTACTTAGTATTTTTCATTATACTTTTAATGAAGGGAGAATTATAGTCCATTCCTACCCGTTCGGCTAACGACCCTCCACCAGTCAAGGAAGCGGTGGGTGAGAGTGGACACCCATTAAACTGCCATTTTATAGGCAATAACCTTATACCCCCCTTATAGACCGGCTTCGTGAATGAGGCCTACTAACGGTAAGATTGACTTCCTCTTATACATATCTATATAATTAAAATTATAATAATAGTATAAGGGTTGAATTTTAAACTTTTTAAAATTTCAATGTTCAATTTGGAATTAAAGTATACATGAGGAGTAACTTTTCAAATTCCAAAACTTGAGGGCAAGTTTTGAAACTATTTCAAGACTCTTTAAATCATAACTTATGAGTTTAATGGTTCATTAAAATGAAGACTCTTCATTTTAATGTAACCCCTTATTCTTTAAAAACACTTTAAAGAAGTGTCTCTTCAACATCCATAACTTGAGGACAAGTTATGGAGTCATTAAACTATTTAATGGAAAAAACTCTTACATTTTATGTAACTACAAAACTTTTATGAGTTTTTAAGATTCATAAATATGACTTTTCACATAACTTGAAGACAAGATACAAAAACATATTTTATGAACTTCTTTTAGACTAATATGGATTGAAAACAACTAAAACATAATTTTTTCATTATCAATCTAAACTAACTCATAAATCAAGGAAACATAAAATTCTTGAAAATTCATAACTTGAGGACAAGTTATGAACTCCATACAATTTTCAACAAGATCATGAATTATATCAACAAACAATTTGCACACAATTCCTATGATCTAGCAAAACTCATAAGCATGATCATTCATAATCAACAATTTTCAAGAATAACATGAACACATATAAACTAGAAGCTTTTATTATAGCATTGAAATTGGTTTAACATAATCATTACCACATTCAAAACAAGTTTTATAAGCCCAAAACAGTCAAAGGTAATGATTCTAGACCAATTCCAGCACCAAAACTCGAAAATATGCTGTCTGGGGGTCCAACTCGTCGAGTGCATGAACAAACTCGACGAGTTGGATGCATTTTGCCTTGGACTCGTCGAGTCCCTTCATGGACTCGGCGAGTCTGCTGGGCAAACAGCACCAAAAGTCGAGTTTTAAGTAGTTTAAGCAAGTACAATAAGAAAACAAGCCTAGGCTCTGATACCACTGTTGGGTTTTGAGCCATCTAACACTCCTAAGTGTACATGCAACCCTAAATACCTTGGATCTATGTTTTCTCTATTATACATGCAAATATCAACTTTCCAAGGTATTGTTATATTCTAGCATACAAAACTTTGAATAACACAAGTTAGAATAACATACCTTTTGTTGGTGCGTGTCTTCATGAAGCTTGAGTGCCTAGTGCCCCAAGTGTGACACCTCAAATGGTTCACACAACATCATAAGCACTTGGAATAACTTAGAGAGAAATTAGAACACTTCAAGAATCGGCTTGCCCTCCATGCATATCATAGTCGCCAATTTTCCCAAGAAAGAGTTCATTATATAGTGTGTTACAATTAGGGTAAACTCTAATTGTCATGGCTATCCATTTCCATGGATCCATGGGTTCAAATACACCATGGAGCATCTAATGGGTTTGAGCCCAACTTGATAATCCATGGAGCATTAGCCCACTATATAAATATGGATGATTTACACAATCAACCCATATATTTAATTAGTCTTCTTTTGATCACATAATTAATTCTAAATTAGTTATTGATCGATACTAATTAAATAATCTTATTAATATATTAGAACTTATAATATATTAATAAACCTTAAGTGTTATTTCTCTCATTTTAGTCTATCCAAGTGCATGATGCCATGCAACCCAAATGGACGATGTCGGGTCGGGTCAAGTCTTACAAATTATAGTTATGGACTTAGACATTAATCCAACATATACAACACCTATTTACTTATGTTTTGTTCTACTTGTATTTACGGATCTCGACGGTTAGGTATACTTATATACATTTTTGAAAATACTTTTATTTTAAAGTATACACGTTTAGTTCAGAGCACTTAGGCCCCTTAGGTTTATAGTCTTATACCATGTAAGGTTTGGAATACTTAGTTCACTATAAACATGGGCTCTAATACCAATCTGTCACACCCCGAAACCCAGGGCGGAAACGTTCCGGGGTGGAGGTGACTTCTTGTTGAGTATCACAACCAATGTACATAGTAAGCGAAGTAAACAAACATTACATTACATATTAGAATTTACATTTGTTTGAAAACCTAGTGTTACAGTTGTTATACATATGTATATAAGAACAAAAGTACAGACACATCTTCAACGCACTCCGTCTTCGCCAAAAAGGATCACTGGGTACCTGTCTAATGTGGACCTGAGAATACAAGCAGTTTGAAAATCAGCATAAAGGTGGTGAGTTCAGAAGTGGTTTTGTTTTCTGAAAATGTACAAGTTTCCTTTTGTTTTCTGAAAAAGTTACACACCCAAGAAAATCCCATATTTTATTAATTGTAAAGCTTAGTCATCTGGTTTGTTTCGCGATTCTGGTCATGTACAACTGATATCCCAGGAAAATCCTATATTTTCCTAAAAGTTAGTTACCGATCCGAAATGTAATGTAAAAGATGTATACTGAAAACCTGGTTATCCTTGTGAAATACATTAGTTTTATCATGTCCATAAAACTAATAAGTGTAAAGTAAACTGGTTACTAACCCATTATTACTAACAAGTAAATCTCTGTTATCCAAATTGCAAGTTCCATAACCATACGATAGACTAGAGATGGCAATAAGTAGTCCACATTACCTTATGACTTTCGTCACCCTTGAACCTTTCGGTTCGGCTGTAGCTAGCAGCCATGCGTGGGGTAGTCAGCGCCGTATAGATCTATACACTCAAGTCACGCTCTCCCTCCAGGAGATTCTGGTTACGAGGGCGGTCCTCCACTCGCGAATCTCTGTGGAGTGTTTCTGAGGACATGTCTCCAATTTATAGGAATAACAAATTTACTAGTAATAATATAGAAAGATACCGTTACAAACGATAATCCTCCACTCGCATATCTCTATGGAGTGTTACCGAGGACAAAACAATGTACTAGGTTTCATGTTCAAAGTTCATAGGTTATGCTTTTAACTATTATAATGTGGAAAACCATTTGTGAAAATATAAAATACAACATTTTATAATGTTTTTCACAAATAATACCATAATGTATTCTGCAAGTTCAAACTGCTATCTATTATGATTATCAGTGTTAAAAGCATATGTAATATGGAACACAACTATTGTAAAACAAGTTTTGAGTACAAGTATTCCTTGTACTTTGCTTGTATTCCCCCCTGAAAACAGTGAAAAACATTGAAAAAGAGTAGGGGTATGAACTCACCGCTTAACGTAGGGTTCGAGTGTCAACGGATGCCATGAACGCCAATGGCCCCTATTATTCATGTGACGACACATAAATGAGTTAGAACTAAGGTGTTTCATGACTAAACATGATGGGAAAACATCCTTGTAGCTTTGGATTACTAATAATAAGTGTCTTATGATCCAAGATTAATGATTTATGCAAGTTTAGGGCCAAATCTGGGCATTAGAGTGGGTGTATGGTCTTGAAAATGAGTGTGCGGTTGGGGAGTGCGGCCAGGAGTGTGTGTGAGGTTGCACACAAGAGTGTGCGCCCGTACAGAGGGTGTGTGCGGCCGTACACAGGAGTGTGCGGCCGTACACTCCTCATTTGAGTCCATATGTTGATTTTTGAAGTGTATGCTCTTCATACTTGGGAGTTTTGAATGTGTGCTGCCCCCAGATGAAGGTGTGCGGACGTACACCTTCAAGGGATGATGAGTATGATGAACATGATGAGTTTTAAGTTTGGGATTCAAGTGTTTACCACTATAATCAGCTTGTAGATGGAGTAGATCACGAATATGAAGCCTTCAAAGTGTTCTTGGTTGATGATTTAGAGAGAGAAAGTAGACAGAGGGATGAGAAACATCTAAATGAATGAATGAAGGGGGTATCCATCCATATATTGGATTGGGTGTGAGGTTGAAGGTGTTTTCGTCTAGGTGTGTGACCGCACACACCTTATTTGGTGAGTTGGCCAGATTTTGTGATGTTAAACACTCTCCAACCCTTCTTAAGACTCATATCTCGATTATACTAAGTCTAGAGCACCCATATGGAATCCACAAGATTTAACAAAATATAATGAATTCAAGTTTTAGTGCTGATACGAGGATCAATTTACATAGGTTAGAAGTTTCGGGTTGTCACACTACAGGTGACTTCATACCCCTACAACAACGCTTTTAAATACTTTTAAATGATTTTAGGGGGGGGGGGGGAATATTGTAGGGTTTTGAGCATTCTAACACTCTTATGGTGTACATGGAGCCCTAAATACCGTGGATCTATATATGTTTTCTCTATTATACATGCAACTTGAACTTTCCAAGGTATTACCCTAACTAGCATACAATCATTGATACATGGGTAATATAAACAAGTTAGAAAACATACCTTTTGATGAAGCTTGAAGTTCTTGAACTTTAAGAGCGTAGCACCAATAGTGTGGAAGCCTCAAGTGGAATCACAAATCACCAAAATAAACATGGAATAATTAGAGAATAAGGATACTTAGGTTCCACTTATGAAATCGGCATTGCCCTCATTTCTATGCACTAGTGCATATTTCATGAACCAATGATATCTTTATATAGTGTGGAGGATTATGGTTACAATTATGTAAACCCTAATACCCATGACCTTTCATTTCCATAGGATCCATGGGTTAAACACTCCATGGACTATCCATGAATGCTTATCCCAACCTAAATGAACTTGGTCCACCACATATATATAAGATTCCATATTTAATTACTTCCTTTTTTATCACTAGATTAATTCTAAATTAATTCTTGATCAATACTAATTAAATAATATGATTTCATATTAATATATTAGAACTTATAATATATTAATATAAATCATTAGTATCATTTTTTCTCATTTTGTCTATCCAATTCTTCCGAATGGACCATGCCAAGTCGGGTCAATACATACCAATAATAGTTATGGGCTTAGACATCTAATCCATCAGTCTCCCACTTGTATAAGTCTAAAACTATTATTGCGTATGACTCCAAAACCCGACTAGCAATCGTAGCCCTTAAAGTCGCTGTCATCGAACTCTGAACAAATCAATGATGCGTCCATTAGATAAGGGATCATATATTCATCCATTCTAGATATCATATGGACTAAGACATGGATTATAATCATTCTCTTTGTCCATTTGTTGTTTCCCGATTTCCGATTTTTAACAACCGACTAATTGAACAAATCAAATCAGTCCTGACCTGGCCAAGCACTACGGGTTGTCATCACTAAATCATCGAGAGGCCCACATATATCGCTTTTATCCCTTCAAGGATAAAAGGAATGGATAAACTTCGAGTCATATGCTTGTTCTACTACTTGTTGAATCATACACAATGGCACATTTTATAAAATCGAGTTACCAATGCATTTTCGTACAATCAATGTATAACCACCTCATAGGCAACAAGTCATATCTCTAGGTTTGAAGACTATAAGATATTATCGTCTCATGATCACTCGTGATAAAATCCATGAAGTGAGTCAAATGAGCACGGGTTTAATCCAATACTCATAACTTATGAGCGCTCATGAATGTTGCAGCAACTCTTGCTATGTCCACCACCTTGGACATCTACAAACCAGCTTCATGACAGTGTTGAATCATATCTACTTCCAACATATGACTGACTGTGGATCGTTTGAATAACTTAGTCATTCAGGAAGAACGACCTAGTTATTCTGGAAGTCAAAACATGCAAAGTGAAACACAAAAATAATCGAATTCAATGTGGTCTCATAACATATAAATATAAATAGAACACCTTTTAGTTATCACCATATTGATTACCCATCATTCATTGCATACTGTTTCAAACTATCAACTTTATACTTGAATTAAAACAATAGTTGTCCCATGCTCCAAGCATGTACACTATGTTTTCTAAACACTAATAATGCCATACACCAAGTATGTGTTGGGTTTTGAGCATTCTAACACTTCCTAAGTGTACATGCAACCCTAAATACCTTGGATCTATGTTTTCTCTATTATACATGCAAATAAGAACATCCAAGGTATTATCCTAATCTAGCATACAAAAACTATGAATGTAACAAGATAGAATACATACCTCTTGATGTAGCTTGATGTCTTCAAGCTTTAGATGCTTAGCCCCAATAGTGTGGAAGCCTCAAGTGGAATCACAAATCACCAAGACACCTTGGAATACTTTAGAGAATATGATTACTTGGTTCTCTCTAGTGAAATTGGCTAGCCCTTCTTTAGTGTATCCACACTAGTGCCAATTTCACCAACCAAAGACATCTTTATATAGTATGGAGGATTAGGGTTAAACCCTAATACCCATGACCTTTCATTTCCTAGGATCCATGGGTTAAACACTCCATGGACTATCCATGAAAGCTTAGCCCAACCTAAATGAACTTGGCCCATTCCATATATATAAGAGTCCATATTTAATTAGTTCCTTTTGATCACTTAATTAATTATAAATTAATTCTTGATCAATACTAATTAAATAATATGATTCCATATTAATATATTAGAACTTATAATACATTAATATTAATCATAAACATACTATTCTCAAAAGATTATCCATATAAATTGTGTCGGTGAAGTGCAACCCAAATGGACCATACCGGGTCGGGTCAAGTACATACCAAATATAGTTATGGACTTAGACATTAATCCAACAGTCTCCCACTTGGATAAGTCTAAAATTATTATTGCGTATGACTTCAAACCTAACTGGCAATCGTAGCTCTTAAAGCTGCTATCGAACTCTGATCTTGTCAACGAACTTGTCCATTAGATAAGGGATCATATATTCCTCCATTCTAGATATCATATGGACTGAGACATGGATTATAATCATTCTCTCTGTCCATTTGTTGTTTCCCGATTTCCGATTTATGACGACTGACTAATTGAACAAATCAAATCAGTCCTGGCCCGGCCGAGCACTTCCATTTGTCATCATCAAATCATCGAGGGGCCCACAGATATCGCTTTTATCCCGAATGTAAAAGGAATGGATAAACTTCGACTCATATGGCTTGTTCTACTACTTGTTGAATCATACACAAAGGCACGTTTTATAGCACCGAGTTACCAAATGCGTTTTCGTGCAATCAATGTACAACCAACTCATAGTAACAACTCATATCTCTAGGTTTGAAGAATATAAGATATTATCGTCTCATGATCACTCGTGATAAAATCCATGAAGTGATTCCAATGAGCGCGGGTTGAATCCAATACTCAGAACTTATGAGCACTCATGAGTGTTGTAGCCCTTTGTCCAACACCTTAGACCTCTACAAGCCAACCCATGACAGTCTTAATTCATATCTACTTCCAACATATGACCGACTGTGGATGGTTTGAATAACTTAGTCATTCCGGAAGAATAACCTAGTTTATCCGGGAAGTCAAAACATGCAAAGTGAAACACAATAATAATTGAATCCAATATGGTATCAACTCTTTGAACATAAATAAAACACCTTTTATTTATCACCATATGATTACACATTATTCATTGTATACTGTTTCAGCTATCAACTTTATTCTTGAATTTAAAACAATAGTTGTCCCATGCTCCAAGCATGTACACTATGTTTTCTTAAACACTAGTCATGCCACACACCAAGTATGCATACTATGTTTGTCTATGATCCTTACTTTGTGAACTAGATCAATTGAACATAACTTCAATGATTCTCTTTTCACACTCCCAAATCCTTACCGCAAATGCAAGAATTCCAAATTCATGCCATTTACTGAAATCTGTTAGATTCTAAACGTATATGCATTGATCCTCTCGTAATGATTATGCACAAAGTCATAAAGACTTGGCAAAAATCATTACAGAGTATTCCAAAGGAGATCAACTCCTTGGAAATATTCTTCTTGCATTAAGTTTCCTTAATCTTACACAGATTGAAAATTCTAACTTTGAAACATTTCCAGATTCCATTTTGACTATCACTTCTGAACAAGAGTTGCCTCCTTACAGATTATGTCAATATGGTTCTTCCAGAATTATCACTATACTTCCAATTGTCCTTGAGTAACCAATCTTTGGTAAACCTTAGATTGTCCTCGACAATTGTTTAATCCTTTTAGTCATATCCAGTTCTAAACCTTTTCCCTTCTTAATGCCCCAGGCATTTGGAAAATTTTAGAACGGATGAATATAGCACATGTAATCGATCCTATATCCGAAGCATATGGGACACGATTCATGATGTCTTACATAAAGACTAAACCAGTCTTTTGCTATAATATTTCCATTTCAATTTGCCAAGTTCTCATAATTCAGATTATGAAAAGGGATGTCGTAATCATAATCGAATTTTAGAACGCAAATAATGGACCCATATACAGAATTTCCTTATGTTGAGCCATTCCAACATGAAATTCATATATATCCTTGACTAAATGATTAAAACCTCACGATCTAAGCTTATAGATTTGAGATGAAGCAAAATTTCCTCTCCCTTAATTATAGCAAAACAACTTTTTCCCAATTGAAACTTTTCTTTTCTATAATTAACATTGCTAACTTGCAATACTTATCATAATTATCATGCTCCCACTAACATGATGATTATTAGCATAACACTTATGCTCCCACTAGCTTTGACATGTACTCAGAAATCAGCTGGACAGTCTGAAATTTAGATTCATACACCCTTTCCGTAGATAGCTCACCTGTGTGTCTAAGCAATTTCAAGAACCATGAAAAGGGATACCGTAATCATGGTCTCAATTGCTTAGGCATTTTCCATTTCTCACAAGTCCATGTTAGTGTGCCGGTTAACCACACGCGCTCCACTAACGACTTTTGAAAATGCAAATAACACAATTGATATCTTCGTAAAATCTACTTAGTGAAAGCGTTTCCTCACCATCATTTTCATGAATCGGAGAGAAACCTTATGACACTTAGATTTATATGGTGTATGAGTTCCTACCCATATGAATTTGTCAAACCATAATCACAAGGCAAAGATAATGACAAATCCAAAACCATATGGATTGAACTCAATCTTAACTTCTTGCCACCTGGCAGCTCAAGGGCCTGCCATTGCTTCCAAGTTGTTATGCAACAAACTGAGAACTCTAAGAACTCATATGCAAAGCCAACTTTAACTGGAATGGGCACAGATATGTCAACACGATAGGTTATAAACCTCAAGTCGTGTGCTAGTGAAGAACTTCAGGTTTTATTCTTGATTATTTCTTGAGACTTTCAAGACCTTTAAGACTCCCACTGTCCTCTTGACATATAAGACTCCCTTGTCAAACATCCAAGAGATAGTGCGGATTCTAATCAAGAAAAACACTTTACCCAATTGGCCTAAGTTGGTCTTTGTTTTATCCAAAACATCACAACTTACCAATTTCAAATGTACAAGAGTAGAAAACTTTTACTCTTACATTTGACAAGTGTTTGAAACCTTCTTTAAGACATGTCACTCAAATGACAATCTTGGAGTATGACTCTAAGACTTGTATTGGAACGAAGTATGACTCATCTTCTTGATTTAACCATTTCAACAATTCAAGTTCCTCTTCTTAGTCATAAGAATGCACTAAGATTTCCTTAGAGAACTAATTTTGATATGGTTTCTTAATCATTAAGATGATCACAAAACTGATACTAAAGTACTCTCCCATCTTTTCAGATATGAGAAACTTTTATCCTTCTGCCTAATTTGATTCTTCTTATTCGCCCTGCCATACATTGGAACCTTTTCCAATGTCTTAGAGTTACACTTAAGCTTGTAAGTATAATCATATTTACTGAGCTTTAGTAAACTATGACGAATAGTCTTATCAATATTTTGTGGTGGACTTAATCAGTGCACAAGAATGTGTACTTGATCCCTTAGTCCTTTACTTGACTCACACATCCATGTGGCCGAGTAATTAGTCTTAATTTTCCAAAACTTGAAAGTTCTCATTCATCATGCTATACAACTTGCATGATTCCAAGTTCCGGTCCAATTGAAACTTGGGTGATGAGAATCTTTCCTTATTTGGTAAATCTAGACATTACCACAAATGAAAGAATCAATTTCATATTTCCACTCTTGCTCTTAATGGAATCATATAAGCAACAATTTTTCCTCAAAAGCCATTGTAAGGATATTTTAAAATAAATAAAATCAAAAATTTTTCTTTTATTTTAAAACTTTGCGGAAAAACTTATCCTTACAATCCATATGAAAACTTGTTGTTATCTATTCCTAAGCAATATCTCATAACTCCTAAGAAGTTGCTCAAGAATCCGATCTTCAAACTATGCGATAGAAATCCATCTACGCCATCAGATTCAGCATATTCTTTCTTTAAGTTTCTTCACTTTTCTTTGATTCTTAAAACATCACCATGTGACCCAGTCACATCATGTATCAGGAATCTCAGAATAGAAACTTAACAGAGTTAGATAGTGGTCTTTACCTGAAGTAGAGTCAAACTTATTGACTTTAACATCCTTAGGTAAATTTGGCAGCTTCGCAACCAATGCCCCTTCCCTTGGAAATATAAACGTATGGACCCTTTGATAATGGTACACGAGACTATCACAGACTTAGCTTTTCTCTTTACCATTTTGTCAACCGAGTTGACTATGGCCGATCCCTTTCCATTGGGAAGAGAATGCTTTACTGGATATCCAATGCCATCATTGTCAATGTCCATAAAGTTTTAGGAAGTTGATCTTAGCAAATAGATAAGATCATTAAGGGTCTTGTCATAGTCTGTTTCATAGGTGTCCCAAAGGAACTCACTATGTGACTTAGAAAGTGATTGAACCACCAACTTTCTCAAGACTTTAACACCCAACTCTCCCGGCTTGTCAATATGTGACTACATCTCCAAGATGTGTTCACACCTAGACCTTGCCTTGCCAATAGGGCTTGAGTGACCTTAAACTTTTCAAGAACTTGTGGGTTGGGGAGAATAATTGGAGGAGGTGAAAGAAGTATGATTTCCAAAGGACATCATCTTCATTTAGGAAACCTTGTTTCACTAGATTTGGGAAGATCATAGGTGTCTATTACAGACATCTTCTGGGAGATATTCAAGATAGTTGATTTAAAGTCCTTAATATGACACCCAATATGAAATATTAAGGCTAGGACCCAACAAACTATTTTATAACTTAGAAGAGGTATGCCGTAATCCAAGCTATAAAATATTTGAAGGTAGGTGAATGACGATTCACCAATTTCCACCAAGATAAACAAAATGAATTATTAGGTTTTAATTGGTTTTGAAACTCCTAGATCTTTGAGATTCATTGAACTTTTCAAAGGCATGTTTCAATCTCGAGTGTTCCCTTCAGGTTTTGTGACTGGGATGCCGAGGATCACAAAACAAGGTGTGAAGTAACCATGCAAATTACTTGGTACCCTTAAGTGTTTACCCCTCAATCGATGTGTCGGTTAACCACACACGCTCCACCGATACTATGATAAACATTAAGTTACCCTTTGCCTACCTTGTTAAATACGAGTTAGTGTGTCGGTTAACCACACACGCTCCACTAACCGACTTAAACAAAGTGCAAAGTGTAATTTCATGGATTAGCACCTTATTCACATTTTTCTAAGTAACTAAGATCAGGTATTATTAAGAGTTTAGTTACTTAGTATTTATCATTAATACTTTTAATGAAGGGTTAATTATAGTCTTGTCAAACCCGTTCGGCTAACGACCCTCCACCGGTCAAGCAAGCGGTGGGTGAGAGTGGACACCCATTAAGTTGCCATTTTATAGGCAACAACCTTATACCCACCTTATAGACCGGCTTCGTGAATGAGGCGTACTAGCGGTAAGACTGACTTTACTCTTATACATATATATATATATTATTAACTTATAATATTATAAAGTATAAGGGTTGAATTTTAACTTTTAAAATTCTAAGGGCTAACTTGGAATTAAAGTATTCATAAGAGAAAACTTTACAAATTCCAAAACTTGAGGGCAAGTTTTGAAACTATTCAAAACTAATTAATTCAATAACTTATGTGTTTAAAGTAGTTGTAATCCAAAAACTCTTCAAGTTCCATAACTTGAGGACAAGTTATGGAAGACTTTAAACTAATAAAAGAATTAACTTTTCTTTATTTTATAACTTATGGAATTAATTAAGGTTACACCTTTTTTTTATTTTATTTTATTTTATTAAATGAAGAGACTCTTGGTCCTCCATAACTTGAGGACAAGTTATGGAGTCATAAAACCATTTAATTAGAACTAGACTCTTCATTTTTGTAACCTTTGCCAATTTTTATGAGTTTTATGATTCTTAAATGTGACTTTTCATATAACTTGAGGACAAGTTACAAAAACACATTTTAGAATCAATTCTTAGATTAATTTGGATTAAAACCAACTATCACATAATTTTATTCATTAATCTAAATTCACTCATAAAACAAGGTAACACAAAAAACTTTTGGTGATCCATAACTTATTCTTAAGTTATGGAATCCTTTAAAACATTAACACCAAATTTTGTAACTCCAAAAAAAAAACTTTGAATCAATTTTTTTTTTAAAACCTTTTCATATCCATAACTTATGGAGGTTTCAAAAAATAAAACTCTTTAGATCAAACTTTTAAAACTAATAAAATAATCATATTATTTTATCTTTTATTAAATTTGACCTAATTCAACTCATAAAGCAAATTATTCAAATTTTACAAATAATTAGTTTTTCACAAGAACAAGTAATTATCTTAAAATTTGACAAACTTCATGTTTTTTTTTTCAACTTTGAAAATAAAATATTTGCATCAATATAACAGAAAACAACCCGTGGCTCTGATACCACTGTTGGGTTTTGAGCATTCTAACACTTCCTAAGTGTACATGCAACCCTAAATACCTTGGATCTATGTTTTCTCTATTATACATGCAAATAAGAACATCCAAGGTATTATCCTAATCTAGCATACAAAAACTATGAATGTAACAAGATAGAATACATACCTCTTGATGTAGCTTGATGTCTTCAAGCTTTAAGAGCTTAGCCCCAATAGTGTGGAAGCCTCAAGTGGAATCACAAATCACCAAGACACCTTGGAATACTTTAGAGAATATGATTACTTGGTTCTCTCTAGTGAAATTGGCTAGCCCTTCTTTAGTGTATCCACACTAGTGCCAATTTCACCAACCAAAGACATCTTTATATAGTATGGAGGATTAGGGTTAAACCCTAATACCCATGACCTTTCATTTCCTAGGATCCATGGGTTAAACACTCCATGGACTATCCATGAAAGCTTAGCCCAACCTAAATGAACTTGGCCCATTCCATATATATAAGAGTCCATATTTAATTAGTTCCTTTTGATCACTTAATTAATTATAAATTAATTCTTGATCAATACTAATTAAATAATATGATTCCATATTAATATATTAGAACTTATAATACATTAATATTAATCATAAACATACTATTCTCAAAAGATTATCCATATAAATTGTGTCGGTGAAGTGCAACCCAAATGGACCATGCCGGGTCGGGTCAAGTACATACCAAATATAGTTATGGACTTAGACATTAATCCAACAGTATGCACACTATGTTTTTCCAAACATTAGTTATGCCATACACCAAGTATGCACACTAAGTTTGCCTATGATTTTTACTTTTTTGAAATAGATCGATTGAACATATTTCCAACGATTCTCATTTCACAATCCCAAATCCTTACCGCAAATGCAAGAATTCCAAATTCTTGTCATTTACCTAAATCTGTTAGATTCTAAACTTATATGAATTATCCTCTTGTAATGATTATGCACAAAGTCACCAACACTTGTCAACAGACATTACAAAGTATTCCAACGGACATCAACTCCATGTAAAGGAAGTCTCATATTCAAAGTATATTGCTTTGAACATCCTTCTTGCGTTAAGTTTCCTAATCTTACATAGATTTAATGAATAACTTCCACCTATGGGAATATCTCCATATTTTCATTTTAACTATTACTTCTGACCAGGATTTGCCTCTTTTTAGAATATGTCAATATGGTCTTTCCAAAATTAACACTATACTTCCAACTATCCCTGAGCAACCAATCTTTGGTAAACCTTAGATTTTCCTCAACATTTCCTTAATCAAATTAGTCATATCCAGTTCTAGTACTTTCTCCCTCTTAATGCTCTAGGCATTTGGAAAAATTTAGAACAAATGAATATCATAGCACATTCAGTCGACCCTATATCCGAAGCATATGGGACACGGTTCATGATGTCACACATAAAGACATGATACTTGACCAGTCTTTTGCTATAATATTTCTGTCTCTATCTTCCATGTTCTCATAATTCAGATTATGAAAAGGGATGCCCTAATCATAATCGAATTTTAGAACGCAAATAATGGACCCATATATAGAATTTCCTTATGTTGAGCCATTCCAACATAAAATTTATATATATCTATATATATATATATATATATATATATATATATATATATATATATATATATATATATCCTAGACTAAAGATGATTAAAACCTTAATCTAAGCTTTTAGAATTTAAATGAAGTATAGTTTCTTCTCCCTTAATTATAGCAAAACAACTTTTCCCAATTGAAACTTTTGTTTTCTATAATTAACGTTGCTAACTTGCAACACTTATCATAATTATCATGGTCCCACTAACATGAGAATTATCAGCATGACACTTATGCTCCCACTAGCTTTGACATTTACTCAGAAATCATCTGGACTTCTTGAAATCAATACTTTATTTACTGTCTTACCAAATTTCAAACTTTTGATACGAAATGATTTGATAGAGCTTTATCAAAATCATACACCTTTCCTAAGATAGCACACATGTGTGTCTAAACAATTTCAGACCTATAAAAAGGGATGTCGTAATCATAGTCTCAATTGTTTAGACCTTTTCCATTCCTCACAAGTCTATGTTAGTGTGCCGGTTAACCACACACGCTCCACTAACGAAATTGGGAAGGCAAATATCACAATTGCTATCTACTTAAAATCTACTTAGTCAAAGCGTTTCCTCACCATCATTTTCATGAATCGGAGAGAAACCTTATGACACTTCGATTTTATGGTGTATGTGTTCCTACCCATGTGAATTTGTCAAAACCATAATCACAAGACAAGGTTAGTGACAAATCCAAACTGATATGGATTGAACTTGTGCAGTCTTAACTTTCTAGCCACCTGGCAGCACAAGGCCTATCACTGCTTCCAAGTTGTTATGCAACCAATTGAGAACTCTCAGAACTCATACGTAAAGCCAACTGTAACTGGAATGGGCACATAAATAGGAATATGTCAACACAATATGTTATAAACCCCAAGTCGTGTGCTAGTGATAAATTACAAGTTTTATTCTTGATTAGTTCTTGAAAAACTTTCAGAATCTTTAAGACTCCCACTGTCCTCTTGACATATAAGATTTACTTGCCAAATATTCAAGAGATAGTCCAGATTCTTTATCAAGACAAACACTTCATATAATTGGCCTTAGTTGGTGTTTGTTTAATCCAAAAACATCACAACTTACCAATTTCAAATGTACAAGATTAGGTCACATTTTACTCTTACATTTGACAAGTGCTATCAACATTTCTTTAAGATATGTCACTCAAGTTACAATCTTGGAGTATGACTCTAAGAATTGTTTTGGAACGAAGAATTGTTTTGGAACGAAGTATGACTCATCTTCTTGATTTAACCATTTCAACAATTCAAGATTCCTCTTCTTAGTCATAAGGATGCACTAAGATGTCCTTAGAGGTCTATTTGTGAAATGATTTCTAAATCATTAAGATGATCACAAAACATGATACTAAAGTACTCTATGATCTTTTCACATTTGAGAAACTTTTATCTTTCTACCAAATTTGATTCTTCTCATTCGTTCTGCCATACATCGAAACTTTTCCACTGTCTTAGAATTATACTTAAACTTGTAAGTGTATCAATATTTACTAAAATTTAGTAAATCATGACGAATAGTCTTATCGATCTTTTGTGGTGGACTTGACCAGTGCACAAGAATGTGTACTCGATCCCTTTAGTCCTTCACTTGACTCACATATACATGTGATCAAGGAATTAGTCTTAATTTACTAAAGATGAAAATTCTCATTCATCATATTATACAACTTGTATGATTCCAAGTTTCTATCCAACTGAAAACTTAGGTGATGAGAATCTTTCTTTATTTAGTAAATTTAGACACTACCACAAATGAAAGAATCAAATTCATATTTCAATTATTGCCAGAAACATATAAAGATCAATTTTCCTTAAATGCCATTGCAAGGAGATAAAATAATGTTGGATAAGGTGTCTAAGTCCATAACTATTTCGGGTGTGTACTTGACCCGACCCGGCATGGTCCATTTGGGTTGCATGGCACCATGCAATTGGATAGACTAAATGAGAGAAATAACACTTGGAGATTATTAATATATTATAAGTTCTAATATATTAATAATATTATTTGATTAGTTTGATCAATAATTAATTTAGAATTAATTAAGTGGTCAAAAGAGAACTAATTAAATATATGGGTTGATTATGTAAATCATCCATATCTTGTATAGTGGGATAAGAGGCTCCATGGATTATCAAGTTGGGTTCTACCCATAGGATGCTCCATGGATGCTCCATGGGAGTTACAAACCCATGGGTCATGGAAATGAAGAGTCATGACACATTAGGGTTTACATGGTGTAACCCTAGATGTGTCAACACTATATAAGGATCCCATTCTCCACCAAAATCGGCTAGACAAAGAAACTAGAGGGCTTGGCCGATTTTAAGAAGTGTATATTATCTCAAGAATCTTTCCAAGAGCATTTGGTGTTGTGTGAAGCATTTGAGGCATCACACTTTGGGTGCTAGGCTCACAAGGTTTCAAGGAACACAAGCAACAACAAGGTTAGTTTTTCTATCTATTATTCAAGTTAAAATTGTTCCCCATGTATGCTAGATAGGAAGATAGCCTTGGAATTCAACTTAGCATGATAATTAGACAAACATAGATCCAAGGTTATTAGGGTTGCATGTACACTTATGAAGTGTTAGAATGCTCAAAACCCATCAGTGGTATCAGAGCCTAGGCTTGTTTGTTTGTTATTTGTGCTTAAAAGTTGAAAAAAGTCGAAATCTTGCTGTCTGACTGATGGACTCGCCGAGTCCATGGGGGGACTCGCTGAGTCCACTTGTATCTTCAACCTACTCTGCGAGTAGATTTATGCACTCGGCTAGTAGGGTCGACAGAGTGCAGACTTCAGTTGCTGGAAATGGATTAGAAACATTACCCTAAATTGTTTTGGTACATCAAAACTTGTTTTAGATGGTGTAATGTCTTTTCTAATTCATTTACAACAACTAGTTATCAAAATTACAAAGATTAAAGTGTGATTTTGATATATGAAAGTGTTCATGTTCATGATCTTGTTCTTATGATGTTTAGATGATCATAGGAATTATTTGTAACCTATGTGGTAGTTAAATTCTTGATCATAATGTGTTTTAATGGAGTCCATAACTTGTCCTCAAGTTATGAAAAACCAAAAGTCTCTTGGATTAAAAACCATTAAAAGAACACAAGAGTTAGGAAAAATGAAAAGTCCTCATTTTTTTACTCTATTAAACTCATAAGTTACAAGAAATGAAAAGTTTTGAAAGTTTACAAAACTTGCCCTCAAGTTTTGGAACAAGTAAAGTTAAGTTAAAACTTTAGTTCCAACCCCTAGAATTTTAAAAGTTAAAATTCAACCCTTATACTTATATTATTATGATTTAATAATTATATATATATGTATAAGAACAAAGTCGTCTTACCGCTAGTATGCCTCATTCACGAAGCCGGTCTATAAGGTGGGTATAAAGTTGTTGCCTATAAAATGGTGACTTAATGGGTGTCCACTCTCACCCACCGCTTGCTTGACCGGTGGAGGGTCGTTAGCCGAACGGGTAAGACAAGGACTTATTAATTCTCATTCAAAGTATGATGAATATTATAAAGTAACTAAATGTTTTATTAAATTCCCAATCTTAGTTACTTTAGGAAAAATGTGAATAAGGTGCTATTCCATGAAATTACACTTTACACTTTGATTAAGTCGTTGGTGGAGCGTATGTGGTTAACCGGCACACTAACTTGGACTTAACAAGGTAGGTAAAGGGTGACTTAGGGTTTATTATAGTATCGATGGAGCGTGTGTGGTTTACCGGCACATCGATTGAGTGATAAACTTTAAGGGTACCAAGTGATGTGCGTGGTTACTTCACACCTCGTTTTGTGATCCTCGGTATCCCAATCACAAAACTTGGAGGGCACACTCGAGATTGAAACATGCCTTTGAAAAGTTCATTGAATCTCAAAGAATCTAGGAATTTCTAAGAACCATTCAAAAAAAAACCTAATACTTAAATATTGTGGTTTTCATGGTGGAAATTGGTGAATCATCATTCACCTACCTTTCAAATATGATATAGCTTAGATTACAGCATACCTCTTCTAAGTTATATTATATTGTGATTGGATCCTAGCCTTAATATTACATTTGGGTGTTTTATTAAGGACTCTCTTATATCTAAACTAATCTTGTTCTCTTTTCTTCAGATGTCTTTCAACAATGCTTCTGGCTCTAATCCTAATGGCTCCTTTACCCTTATGAACTTCTGTGGGAAAGTCACCTTTGATGGATCCAACTTCAATGAGTGGATTAGAAACATCAGAATGATTACCCGCTACGAGGACAAAGAATATGTCCTTGACAAGGAGCTTAAGGAGATTGATGAGACCACTGCAACTCCTCAGGAGATCGCTGAATTTCGGGCACATGAAAGGGATGCTACGAAAGTGGCTTGCATCATGATGGCCACGATGACAGCGGAACTCCAAAAGTCTTATGAGGATTTCTACCCTTATGAAATGCACCAAGATTTGATGGAAAGATACCATCAAAGTGCACGACAAGAGAGGTATGAAATCATCTGCTCCATGATAACAACCATGATGAAGGACGGGAAATCCGTCACGAGCCACATGCAGAAAATGCAAAGGTATGTGGATCGTTTGCTGAAGCTTAATGTGAACTTCCCGGAGGATCTTGCAATAGATATCATTTTGCACTCCTTACCATCGTGCTATGATCAATTCCGCATGACATATCACATGAACAAGGAAGAAGTCACCCTCAGAAAACTTCAGGGACTTCTCAAGACCGCAGAAACAGGTCTTAAGGGGAAGTCGGTTGCTATCACTCCTACTCCAAACTCAACTCCGGTTTTGGCAATCGGGAAAAGTCGAGGGAGGAAGAGAAAGAGATCTTTGAAGGGTACCAAGGCTCGGACCCTTGATGGCTCTTCTTCAAGTGGAACCAAGAAAGGTTTCATTACTCCTTCTTCTGACCCAAAAGAGGCTGAATGCTTCTATTGCCATGAAAAGGCTCATTGGAAGCGGAACTGCCCAAAGTACCAGCAGGATGTGAAGGATAGGAAAGTCAAACCCAACCATGCAGGTATTTACACTATCATTTCTAATAAGTCACACCATTCTAATTCTTGGGTCCTTGATACCGGTTGTGGTATTCATATTTGTTGTGACTTGCAGGGACTAAGAAGAAGTGAGGATGTGGAGCAAGGAAGAATAAACTTGATCATGGGGAATAGGAAAGCTTTACCTGTCACCAAGATTGGAGTTTATACTTTATCGCTAAGTAGTGGGTTTAGTTTAGATTTGAATAAATGTTGTTATTCGTCAGGAATGGCAAGAAATATTATTTCCTTTCATGCTTTGTACAAACAAGGGTTTACCTTTTCGTTTAATAATGAAGTTGGTTCTATTGATGCTTTCTTTAATAATGTTCTTTATTTTAAAGCATTACCTTGTGATGGTGTGTATGAAGCTGTGTCTATTGTAGATAACTTAGGAAATAATGTTTTGTGTATTGATTCTACTACTAATAATAACTTGGATAAAGCATCATTATGGCATTGTCGTCTTGGACATATAAGCAAGAAACGCATAGGCCAACTCCAAAAGGATGGAGTTTTGGAGTCATTTGACCTAAAGTCAGATGATAGTTGCGAATCATGCTTACTTGGAAAAATGACAAAGTCACCCTTCATAGGTTCGTGTGAGAGGGGTGAAGGTTTGTTGGACCTTATACACACGGATGTGTGTGGACCATTCAAACATGCCACAAGGGATGCTAATCGTTATTATTTGACTTTTACCGATGATTATAGTAGATATGGATATGTCTACTTGATCAAGCATAAGTCAGAGACTTTCGAAAGGTTTAAGGAATTTAAACAGGAAGTCGAGAATCAATTGGGCAGGAACATTAAGATGCTTCGATCCGATCGTGGTGGTGAGTATCTTAGTTCAGAGTTCCTTGACTATCTAAGGGAATGTGGGATAGTCTCACAATTGACACCTCCCAGGACACCACAGTTGAATGGTGTGGCTGAGAGGCGTAATCGAACCTTGTTAGATACGGTTCGTTCCATGATGCGTCGAGCTTCGCTACCAATCTCATTCTGGGGGTATGCCTTAGAGACTGCCGCCCATATTCTTAATCTAGTCCCTACAAAGAAAGTTGCCAAAACTCCTCACGAGATGTGGACTGGTAAAGTACCTAAACTAGACCACATCAAGATTTGGGGTTGCGAGGCTTTCGTGAGATGCGAGACTCATGATAAGCTCGAACCTCGAAGCGAGAGGTGTATTTTCATCGGTTACCCACAGCGATCCTTTGGTTACCTCTTCTACAGACCCAATGACAATGTGGTCTTTGTAGCAAGAAGAGGAGTCTTTCGAGAAAGAGAGTTTATAAGCCAAGGAGACAGTGGGAGGCAAATTGATCTTGAAGAAATTCAAGAATCAAGTGGTGAAGGAACTTCAAACTCTAGCCCTCAACTTGAGGAGGAAACTCCTGTTGAGCCAATTGACAAACCTGTACCTCTGAGGCGTTCCACGAGAGTTAGGAGTGCACCTGAGCATTACTATGGATTCCATATTACTGCAGAAGGTGAGACACTTATTAGTGATGGGACACTAGTAAGTCAAGATGACCCTAACAGCTACGAGGAAGCCATGGAAGGCCCCGAGTCTGCTAAATGGAAAGAGGCTATGGATAGCGAGATACAATCCATGTATGACAATCAAGTTTGGAACTTGGTTGAAAATGTACCAGGTCGTAAGACAGTAGGGTGCAAATGGGTCTTCAAGAAGAAGACCGACATGGATGGTAAAGTACACACTTATAAGGCTAGACTGGTTGCAAAGGGCTTCTCTCAAATTCCTAGAGTGGATTATGATGAGACCTTTTCTCCGGTAGCCAAGATTAAGTCTATTCGGGTTCTGTTAGCCATAGCTGCATTTCATGACTATGAAATATGGCAGATGGATGTCAAAACCACTTTCCTTAATGGAAAGTTAGCAGAAGATGTTTACATGAGTCAGCCAGAAGGTTTTGTCAGCAGCAAGTACCCTAATAGAGTGTGTAAGCTTGAGAAATCCATCTATGGATTAAAGCAAGCACCTCGCAGATGGAATCTCTGCTTTGATGAGAAGGTCAAGGAATTTGGCTTTACTAGGAGTGAAGATGAATCTTGTGTGTATGTCAAGGCTAGTGGGAGTATAGTTAGCTTTTTGGTATTGTATGTGGATGACATACTACTCATAGGAAACGACGTTCCAACCCTGTAGGAAGTAAAGTCCTGGCTTGGGAAGTGTTTCGCTATGAAGGACCTTGGTGAAGCTGCCTATATTTTAGGGATAAGGATCTTGAGAGATTGGAGTAAAAGACTAATTGGACTTAGTCAAAGTACCTACTTGGATAAGGTGCTGAAGAGATTCAGCATGCAGGATTCCAAGAAAGGAGAATTACCCATCCAGAGTAATACCAGATTGAGTAAGACACAAAGCCCTAGCACTGACGCTGAGATAGCAGAAATGAGTCGAACACCTTATGCTTCGGCTGTAGGATCGATCATGTATGCTATGACGTGTACTCGACCCGATGTAGCCTTTGCCCTGAGCATGGTTAGCAGGTATTAGGCAAACCCTGGCAAGGCACACTGGACTGCGGTAAAGAATATCCTCAAGTACCTACGGAGGACTAAGGACTGGGTCCTTACCCTCGGTGGGAGTGATGACTTGAGAGTTGTAGGGTATAGTGATGCCAGCTTCCAAACTGATAGGGATAATTTCCGCTCTCAGTCGGGCTGGGTCTTTACCCTGAATGGAGGAGCAATCTCTTGGAAGAGTTCCAAGCAAGAGACAGTGGCAGATTCTACTTGTGAATCAGAGTATATTGCAGCTAGCGAGGCAGCAAATGAGGCGATATGGCTGAAGAACTTCATTGGAGACCTTGGAGTTGTACCAGCTATTAAAGAGCCAATGGAAATTTTTTGTGATAGTGAAAGTGATGTTGCCTTAGCCAAGGAACCAAGGGATCACGGGAAATGAAGAGTCATGACACATTAGGGTTTACATGGTGTAACCCTAGATGTGTCAACACTATATAAGGATCCCATTCTCCACCAAAATCGGCTAGACTTAGAAACTAGAGGGCTTGGCCGATTTTAAGAAGTGTATATTATCTCAAGAGTCTTTCCAAGAGCATTTGGTGTTGTGTGAAGCATTTGAGGCATCACACTTGGGGTGCTAGGCTCACAAGGTTTCAAGGAACACAAGCAACAACAAGGTTAGTTATTCTATCTATTATTCAAGTTAAAATTGTTCCCCATGTATGCTAGATAGGAATATAGCCTTGGAATTCAACTTAGCATGATAATTAGACAAACATAGATCCAAGGTTATTAGGGTTGCATGTACACTTAGGAAGTGTTAGAATGCTCAAAACCCATCAAATAAAACAAAATTTTATTTATTTATCAAACGCAGAAAAACTTTCCTTACAATAGAACTTTAAATGGAAACTATGCTATCACATATTTCCTAGCAATCTATCATAACTCTCTAGGTAGTAGCTCACGAATCCGATCTTTGAACCATGCGATTGAAATCCATCTTCGCGATCAGATTCAACATACTCTTTCTCTAAGTTCCCTTCCCTTTGCTTGATCCTGCCATACATTAAAAAATATATTAAGAATCTTCACATAGGAACTTAAGAGAGTTAGATAGTGGAATTACCTGAAGTAGAGTCAAGGTTTTTTACTAGGCCTTCTCTCAGATCTTTTAGGTAGTTAAGGCAGCTTCGCAACCGATGCCCCTTCCTTTGGCAATAGAAACATATGGACCCTTTGGAATGGTACATAGGACTATCTCAGACTTAGCCTTTCTCTTTACCATTTGGTCAACCGAGTTCACTATGGCCGATCCCTTTCCATTAGGAAGAGAAAGCTTTTTTGGATATCCAATGTTACAAATTGTCAATGTCCATTGAAGTCTAGGAAGTTGATCTTCTTAATCAAATTTGCTCTACGAGTGCTCCAAATCATTGCTAATTCAGCAACACCAAGCACATATATAAGATCATTTAGGGTCATGTCATAGTCTTTTACATAGTTGTCCATAAATAACTCACTATGTGAGTTAGGAAGTGATTAGTCAACATCCAACTTCCTCAAGACTTTGACACCCAAATCTCCCGGCTTGTCAATATGTGACTTCATCTCCAAGATGTGAACACACATAGACCTTGCTTGCCAATAGGGCTTGAATGACCTTGAACTTGTGGGTTAGGGAGAATGATTGGGGGAGGTGGAGGGAGTGACGAATGATTTCCGGGACATCATCTTCATTAGGAAAGCTTGTTCCAAGAGTTTTTGGGAAGATCATAGATGTCTGAACCAGACATCTTTTAGGAGATATTCAAGATAATTGATTTAAAGTCCTTAATATAACACCCAATATGAAATATTAAGGCTAGGACCCAACACAATATTTTATAACTTGGAAAAGGGATGCCGTAATCCAAGTGTAACAACGTAAATTCGAAAATAATTTTTCACATTTTAAAATGTAATTTCATTCATAAAGATTCTCAATTATCAATGTATCACATAACAAATCCATAAAAACACATCTCAAGATCAAGTTGTATGAAACTCCAATAGTGTGAACTGATCATGTCGGCCCCTTCCCGCGATCCTGACTGGTACCTGAAACACATAACACAAAACACAGTAAGCACAAAGGCTTAGTAAGTTCCCCAAAATACCACATATAACACATATTAGGCACTCGAGGCTATAACTATGTAAACCCTCTGGTCCTAACTCTGTGGACCCTCTGGTCCTAACTCTGTGAACCATCCGGTTCTAAATCTGTAAACTCTGGAACATACACGACATGAATCACAGAGAAATAATGTAGTGTATCACAATCACATAAAATAGCATACAAGATACTTTGTCATATAACTCTAATGACCACTCTAGGTAAAGTACAATGAGAAGACTCACCTCGGGTAACTCGGTAAATCTCGAACTCGGTAAAAATCTGGTCTAGCTTCCGCCTAATCACATGGAATAAGTACTTTAATCAATTCAACTCTCAAGGCTATACTAAATCCCTCTCTTAGCACTCTCAGAAGGGTAAAAGACCATTTTAACCCTCTCATGGCTCAAAGATCCAAACATTGAACAAACCCTAAAATTCAACAAAAGTCAACTCTCTGGGTTACGCTGCACGTACCAAACCTGTACGCTGGGCATACCCGGCAACCTCACAGAATCGGGGAACACGACTCCCTACGTTGCGCGTATTGGGATTACGCCCCGCGTAAATCCTAGTTTCATGCTCCTTGCTTTTGGGGTCTTAAACGATTAAGACACACGTCAAACTCCCATATCTGACTACCCTAAGCCTCTTAATCCATAAAGTTGGTGACTTTAAGCTTTTTCATGGCTATAAGAGTCACCAACACCCAAATCATTCAACTTCCTACACTTTAAAGCCCATAACTCAAGCATGACTTGATAATGACAACTAAGCTAGGATTTTTATGGATCAACAACACACATAACACTGAAATGGGACAAATCTAGGTCCATGGAGTCCCTTTCGCTCATAAAGTCTCCACCTTCGGGACTTAAACCCTAGAAATGGACGATAAAACACCAAACGAAAATAAAGAGGAAAGTTCTGAGCTTTTTACCTCTAAGTGAAGCTCCTCCCTCAGAAGAACTCAGATCCAAGCTTGAACTCCAAACCTTAGCCTCCACAAGCACCCCTCCTTCTTCTTCACTAACACACAAAGGCACTTTTAGCTCAAAACACTCACACACAAGCTTTAGGATGAAGGAAATGCTCTCTTAGGATTTCACTCTCTAAAATGGTGGCTGACGACAAGGCCTTAGCATTCCTTTTGTAGTGAGCAAGCCACAAATTATGGTTTGCATCTGGACCCGCTATGCCCAGCATAACCCTGGGTATGCCCAGCGTACCTAGGCGAGTCCTCGTCCAACTTAAGTGCATGAGTACACACAACGTACTCATCAGTACGCCAAACGTACTCATTTGCCTTAATACATCATTTAAGGGCTTAACTTTACAATCTTGGAAAAGAGAAGGGTTTAAGAGACACACCTGAAATTCGGGATGTTAAAATTCTCCCCCACTAGACCAGACTTCGCCCACAAAGTCTTATGCTGCAAACAACTCCGGATTCTGCTCCCGCATCTCTGCCTCTGACTCCCAAGTTAGCTCGGACACTCTCCGATGTTGCCACTGGACCTAAACCAGAGGCACCTCCTTGTTCCTCATAACCCTGATCTTCTGGTCCAAGATCGCCATCGGTCTCTCAACATAATTCAGAGTCGCGTCCACCTGGATATCCTCCAACGACACCAGTACCGACTCGTCAGCTATATAATTCCTCAGTTGTGACATGTGGAAGGTATCATGAATCTGACTCAACTCCGCATGTAGCTCCAAAGAATATGCTACCCTGCCAACCCTCGTGGTCACCCTAAACGGACCAATGTACCGGGGTCCCCGCTTGCCCCTCTTTCTAAATAAGATAACTCCTTTAAAAGGAGATACCTTCAGGAGTACGAAGTCTCCCAACTGGAACTCAAGCTCGGATCGTCGCCTTTTCGCATAACTCTTCTGGCGACTCTGGGCTGTCAGAAATCTTTGCCTGACCTGCTGTATCTGCTCTGTCATTTGAAGCACTAACTTAGTGCTACCTAACACTCGCTACCCGACCTCTCCCCAGCAGATGAGAGTCCGACACCTCCTCCCATACCACAAATCGAAGGGAGGCATACATATACTCGAATGGTGGCTATTGTTATAAGAAAACTCAGTCAATGGCGGATACAGGACCCAACTTCCTATGAAGTCCAACACACATGCCCTAAGCATATCTTCCAGCGTCTGAATCGTCCGCTTGCTCTAACCGTCCGTTTGTGGGTGGTATGCGGTACTGAAATGCAACCTCGTACGCAACTCCTCGTTGAATTTTTTCTAAAACCTAGAGGTGAAATGCACATCTCGGTCCGACACGGTCGATATTGGTACTCCATGCCGCGATACCACCTCTCTCATATACAACTCTGTCATCCTCTCCGCAGAAGAGCTCTCGCTAATATCAAGAAAATGAGCGCTCTTCGTCATCCGGTCAACAATCACCCAAATTGCAACGACACCTCTCGCAGTCCTCGGTAATTTGGTGATAAAATCCATGGAAATCTGTTCCCATTTCCACTGGGGAATCTTAAGTGGCTGCAGGTTGCCCTGCGGTCGCTGGTGCTCGGCCTTAACCCTATGAAAGGTCAAGCACTTCTCCACAAACCACACAACATCCCTTTTCATACAGGGCCACCAATAGTCTCTCTTCAGGTCCAAATAGATCTTAGTGGCCCCGGGGTGGATCGAAATCCTCAAGTTGTGCGCCTCCTCCATCAAAATAGTAAGCCGTCGGCTATCGGCAATGAACTCAGATACTTGACCGATCACCCATCCTCTCTTGCGGTTCTTCGGTCTCATGGCCTCTACCTGGGCCTCCAGAATGGTGTCCAACACCGGAGTCATAACTGTCAACCTCATACAAACATCCTGTATCGGGGCACTCTCCGCCCTATGAATCAAGGCATCAGCTACAACGTTAGCCTTGCCCAGGTGGTACAGGATCTCGCACTCATAATCCTTTACCACATCCAACAATCTCCTCTGGCGCATGTTCAGGTTGGGCTGATCCATCAGATACTTCAAGCACTTGTGGTCCGTGTATATGGTACACCGAACCCCATACAAATAGTGACGCCAGATATTGAGGGCGAACACCACAACCCCTAAGTCTGGATCGTGAGTAGGATACCTCGTCTCATGCTGCTTTAGTTGCCTCCATGCGTATGCTATCATATGCCCTCTCTGCATCAGCACAACACCCAATCCCGATATCGACACGTCATAATATACCACAAAATCCTACATCCCCTCCGGAAGGGCTAACACTAGGGCTTCGCATAATCTCTGGCGAAGTGTCTCGAATGAGGCCTGCTACTCCGGGTCCCAACTGAAAGCCACGCCCTTCCGGGTCAACCTGGTGAGAGGAACAACAATCCTGGAGAAATCCTTGATAAATCTCTGAAAATAACCGGCCAACCCGAGAAAACTCATGATCTCTGAAGGTGATCTCGACACCTCCCAACTCATCACGGCCTCAATCTTGGCCGGATCAACCCATATCCCACTCTGGTTGACGAGGTGTCCTAGGAACTAGACCTCTCGTAACCAGAAATCGTACTTGGAGAATTTGGTGTAAAGTCTCTCCAATCTCAGAACTCTGAGGATCTACCTCAAATGCTCCTTATTCTTCTCTCTGGATCTCGAATACATCAATATATCATCAATGAACACGATCACCAAACGATCCAACATCGGCACACCCTGTTCATGAGATCCATGAACCTCGCTAGTGCATTTGTGAGCTCGAAAGGCATCACCAAAAACACTTAATGACCATAACGAGTCCTGAATGTTGTCTTCTGGATATCCTCATCACGCACTCTCATCTGATGATATACAGACCTCAGATCAATATTGGAAAACCACGACGCTCCCTGCAACTGTTCGAACAAATCGTCGATCCTCGTTAAGGTGTAACGGTTCTTGACCGTTAGCTTGTTTAACTCCCGGTAATCGATGCATATCCGGTGTGAACCATCCTTTTTCTTGACAAAAAGGATTGGCGCTCCTTACGGCGAGCTACTTGGTCAAATAAACCCCTTCCCCAGAAGATCCTACAGCTGTGAGGATAACTCTTGCATCTCTGGTGGCGCAAGGCGATAGGGCGCCTTGGCGATAGGCGCTGCCCCTAGAACCAAATCTATACGGAACTCTAGCTGCCTCTTGGGAGGAACGCCCAGCAACTCCTCGGGGAAAAAGTCCGGGAAATCATGCACTATCAGGACCTCATCGACTGACCTCAGTCTCCCCACATCTACTCTTGTATCCACCACGTAAGCCAAAAATCCACTATAGTCCTGTTGTAGGCTCTGCCTCTCTCTAGAGGCCGAATAAAATGCTGACCCAGAACGGGTACCCTCACAATAAACCATAATAACTCCCCTACTAGGGTCTCGTATGGTCACCAGTTGTTGCTCGCAGTTGATAACCGCTCCAAACATGCTCAACCAGTCCATGCCCACGATGACACAAACATCTCCCATCGCAATCGGGACCAAATCAATCGGAAACTCAACGCCGAAGATCTTGAGTACACATCCTCAAATCACATCTGTGGCATACACTCCTCTCTCGTCAGATATGGAAACTCGCAAAGGCTGACTCAACGCCTCCCGACAGATACAGATGTGTCGACTAAAGGCTAACGACACAAAAGACCGACTCGCACCCGAGTCAAATAGCACCTAGGCAGGTACAGAACTCACAAGAAATGTACCTACGCATATCATAATATAAGCATAATACCTTAAACTCAAAATAAATAGATGAAAGAATACATACCAGCCACAACATCCGGCGCTGCGCGGTCCTCCTCCGCTGTCAACTAAAAGGCTCTCCCGCGAGCCTTTGGAGCCTCGGCCTTCATTGTCCGACTCTCTATAGCTCGTACAATAGTAGGAGCAGATCCCTGTGATGCTCCTTGTGCTGACCCCTGCAACTGCGAACACTCGGCCTTCCGGTCTCTGGTCTGGTTGCAGTGAAAACAGACTACAAACCCCTTGGGGCAATCCTTGGCCATGTGCCCTTCCTTGACACACTTGTAGCAAGACCCTGCTCTGAAAATCCCCTCATGACTCTTGTCGCACTTGCCACAAGTGCGACCCTTCTGGTTCCCAGATGTCTAATCGGCGGGCTTGGCCCGCTTGGCTGTCGGCTGGGACTGTTTCGGTCGCCGATCCCTCCCCTGAGACTCCGCCTTCTCCCTGGCCTGAGTCTCGAGCTCAATCTCCCTCTCCCGGGCATTTGCCTGAAGCTCGCCAAATGTCCGGTACGATGAGTTCGCCACGAACTCGCAGATGTCTCTCCTCAAAATGCTCAAATACCGACTATTGCTTGGCTGCTCGGAAGACACGTGCTCAGGGCAGAACATCGCCCTCTCATGGAACATCTTGGTGATCACTGTAACATAATCGCTACCCTGCTTTAGGGTCAAGAACTACTAGGCCAAACGTTCCCTTTCAACCGAGGGAACGTACTCATCACGAATCATAGCGGTGAACCTCTACCAGGTCACCGCGGCAAGCTCTGTAGAAGAATAGTACACTGTCACAAACTTCCACCAGTCCTTCGCTCCCAAGCGAAGTAGGTTCAGCGCGAACTGAACTCTCAGATGCTCCGGACAAGAACACTTATAGAAGCATCCCTCGATGTTAGAAACCCATCTCATCACACCAATCGGGTCCTGTGTCCCTTCAAACTCTGGTGGCTTCGTGTTGTTGAACTCCCGGAACAACAACGAATCGCCACCCTGAGGTCTAGCAGCAACAACAGCCGCAGTGGCCACAGCAGTCGCAACCTCAGTAAATGTTGCGTATCTCTCGTCCAAAGTCTCAATTAGGGTGGTCTTAATAGACCCTAACATCTCTGGTATCTCTATGTGGATCGTTGCAACCACCTCCTCGTGGATCATCTGGCGGAGATCCTCATCACTCACTTTACTGGTCTCAGGTCCGTGGCATGTCCCATCCATGATGTCTCTAAAATACAACACAAAATATCAGAGACTTGCTCGAGTATACACACACTCGATATCCCACTCCTACTCGATCTCTAGTACCCTAAGGATTCTTACTTGGGCTGCGCACTGATTCGGTTTCTTCAGTAGTACGGGCCCAATACTACCGTTCACACCGCATCAGTATTTACCCCAAGTCCTCCTCCTAGGATCGCAAATCCTGAGTACTCTACTTTCACTATGCATAAGTTACTCCCTAGCAGACCTCTCAAAAGCTCCTCGCAGCTGCCTATTCACTCTCAAGCGTTTCCTAGCAGCAAAATCCCTAGGCTAAGGCATCACAAATCAGGCCACTCTAGTCGTAAGAAGAATACCTAGCCTACTCTAACATGCACAACATATCGTATCATATCTCATAACACATAATATAAGGGTATTTTGGGAAATCACCGTTTGGGCGCTGGCTGATCGTACACACTGCACTGCTCTGCTCTTTTCAAAACCTTTTACTCCATTAGAAAAATTTTGTGGTTTTATTTTGAAAATCTCTCAAATCCTCAGTTTGAGTTCAGATACGCCCGAAGGTGCACCCGAATCCCTCAAACCAAGGCTCTGATACCAACTTGTAACAACGTAAATTCCAAAATAATTTTTCAATTTTTTAAATGTAATTTCATTCATAAAGATTCTCAATTCTCAATGTATCACACAACAAATCCATAAAAACACATCCCAAGATCAAAATGTATGAAACTCTAATATTGTGTACTGATCATGCCAGCGCCTTCTCGCGATCCACACTGGTACCTGAAACACATAACACAAAGCACTGTAAGCACAAAGGCATAGTGAGTTCCCCAAAATACCACATATAACACATATTAGCCACTCGAGGCTATAACTCTGTGGACCCTCAGGTCCTAACTCTATGGACCCTCCGGTCGTAACTTTGTGAAGCTTCTAGTTCTAACTCTGTAAACTCTAGAACATACACGGCATGAATCACATAGAAATAATGCAATGTATCACAATCACTTAAATAGCGTACAAGATACTCTATAATATAACTCTAGTTACCACTCTAGGTAAAGTATAGTGAGAAGACTCATCTCGGGCAACTCGGTAAATCTCGAACTCGATAAAAATCTGGTCTAGCCTCCGCCTAATCACATGGAATAAGTACTCTAATCAATTCAACTCTGAAGGCTAGACTAAATCCCTCTCTTAGCACTCTCAGAAGGGTAAAAGAACATTTTACCCCTCTCATGGCTCAAAGATCCAAACATTGATCAAACCCTAAAAGTCAACAAAAGTCAACTCTCCGGGTTACGTTGCGCGTACCAAACCTGTATGTTGGGCGTAACCGACAACCTCACAGAATCGGGGAACGTGACCCCCTACGTTGCGCGTACTGGGATTACGCCCTATGTAAATCCCTGTTTCAAGCTCCTTGCTTTTGGGGTCTTAAACAGTTAATACACACGTCCAACTCCCAAATCTGACTACCCCTAAGCCTCTTAATCCATAAACTTGGTGACTTTAAGACTTTGCATGGCTATGAGAGTCACGAACACCCAAATCATTCCACTTCCAACACTTTAAAGCCCATAACTCAAGCATGACTTCATAATGACGACCAAGCTGGGATTTTTATGGATCAACAACACACATAACACTGAAATGGGATAGATCTAGGTCCATGGAGTCCTTTTTGCTCATAAAGTCTCCACCTTTTGGACATAAACCCTAGAAATGGACCATAAAACACCAAACCAAAATAAAGAGGAAAGTTCTGAGCTTTTTACCTCTAAGTGAAGCTCCTCCCTCAGAAGAACTCAGATCCAAGCTTTAACTCCAAACCTTAGCCTCCACAAGTGCCCCTCCTTCTTCTTCACTAACACACAAAGGCACTTTTAGCTCAAAACACTCACACACAAGCTTTAGGACGAAGGAAATGCTCTTTTAGGGTTTCACTCTCTCAAATGGTGGCTGAGGACAAGGCCTTAGCATTCCTTAGGTTGTCTTAATCGGGTTATTTCTGACTTCTGGACGTAAAAGAATTGAGTATTAGGCACTTAATGGAAAAAGTGCTTAAACCGTCAGAACGCTAGGCGTAACCTAGTGTACGTTGCACGTAAGCCTTAGAAGCACAGTACACTGCACATACAAGGATGGTACGCTCAACGTACGCATCAAAGTGGAGCCAAATCTATTTTGGGCCTTTGAGCTTTTGGGCCTCATTTGATTCTTGGGCTTGATGGTATTCTGGGAATTATGAGCTATATCTTTTGCTATGGACAATGGATATATTGATTGGGCCTTATTGGGCTAACTGGCCCATTAAGGGTTTTGGACTTGAACTTTGGGCCCAATAGCAAGGGATGGATAATTGGGCCTTATGGAAGGGTTGGGAGTTTGGGTCTCCCTTGGTTATTCAAAGTCCTAACATTATCTCATATTATTATTCAGCACCGGAGGTTGCAGACTGTTAGGATAGCAGCTTTTGTATTCAACAGACGGAGGTGAGTCTTCTCACCATACCTATGGGTCTAAGGCACCAAGGCTGGCCCATTATATGATTATGATATATGTGTTAGTGACTTTGTGATTTGATATGATATGTGATTGTGTGTTTTGCATGAAGTCCCTGGGAGGAGCCCGTAGCATTGGATGTAAGACCATGAGGGGTAGCCCATGGTGGTCCTAGGTAAAGACCATGTGGGGTCCCCATAGCATTGGATGTAAGACCATGTGGGGTAGCCCATGGAAACCCTAGGTAAAGACCATGAGGGGTAGCCCATGACATTGGATGTAAGACCATGTGGAGGTAGCCCATGGCAGTCCTACACAAAGATCATGTGTGGTAGCCCATGGCATTTTTGCAGGTTTTATGTATGCATGGCTTATGTGATATGTGAGTAGGGTTAATTAGCAGTAGGATATGTGTATGTGTAGTGTGTGGTACGCTTTGGAAGACTCACCAAGCGTTCTGCTTAAAGGTTGTTGATTTGTTTTAGGTACATCTAAGCCCAAGGGCAAGGGCAAGGGTAAGGCATGATGGCACGACGTGCACTGCATCTCTCTTTTTCACTGTTAATGGTTTGGGGACACTCTGATGAGTTAAATAAGATTGTAATGAATCGTTGACTTGAAAACAATTATGTTGGGATTTCATGGTTATGCAACTATATTTTATTAATTCAAAGTGGAAAATTTCGTTAAAAATTAGGGTCGTTATAGATCTAGTTGCAAGAAAGTTGATAATATGATTATGAGAGCCAGAGAGAGGGAGATTAATCTAGTGATGGAGAAGAAGAGGAAGACGGATCAAGCTTAGGGTTCATAGGGTTTGGGCAAGAGGCCTAAGTTATTTAATTTGGGATTGAGAGGCCAACAGGGTCAGAGCCGTTGCGACAGGTGTGGCAAGACGCACGATAGGGCGTGCAGGGAGAGTGGTGATGGCTGCTTCAAGTGTGGTCGGATGGGTCATATTAGCAGGGATTGCACTGCTGCTACTACCATCACTTCCTCCGTATCAGATCTGATTTGGTTCCATTGCCATCTGTTTGGACTATTGTATTGTGTGATTGGGCTTTTATTTGAAAGAGTTTTATGTAAACGGTTGGGTCTGTCAACCGTATTTAATAGGGTTAGAGTATTTAAGATGCTTGCATGCATCGCATTTTGAAGAACTCTTATCTTTTACTTTGTAACCCTAATCATGCCTCTACACTAGCAATTTTTCATAGATTTCTTCTGAGGCGTGACACTTAATCATTCAACTTTCTTGAATCCTTATTGTGTTCATTGTTATCATTTCTTGAATCTAATCGATCATCAAGGATTTTGATCCTAAAAATTAGTATCAAAGCAGGACACTATGTAATCTATATGCATCTCTTTTGTTTCCAGAGTTTTAGGGTTTCCATTAATATAGGATCTAGTTCTGTCGTCTTTATTGTCACATTGACTGCTTGAAGTGATCTTGATATTACCCTACAAACAATCTAAGTTTACACGTCTGTCTCTTTACAAGTAATAAAGAATATATCATCATGCAACACGACGATTCCAACATCAATTCTTTAAATATCTCAAGCAATATTGGATCTACAACAAGAATCATGATTCTCTTTCCTCATGAATATGAAGTTTGGGCACTTCACTTTGATGATTATGTTCTCGGTTCAGAAGATAGTGGCTACTTGATTTGGGAAGCCATTATTGTAGGTCCATTCTGTCACACTAAAACCAAAAGGACCATCAAAAATTAGAAGGAATATAACCAGATGCTTCTTGATATGAAGGATGTTCCTCAAGAACAGAAAGATGAACTCATCAACAATGTCAAAGCAATGATGATCATTATATTTTCTTTGTGGGTAGATACTTTTTGTCTAGTTAGTTCATGTGACACTACGAAAAACATCTAGGACAAGCTCAAAGAACTTTACTCCACTGATGCAGATCTTGAACATTCTACACAAACTCTTTTGCTTTAAGAGTTTGGTGCTTTCGCACAAAAGCCTGAAGAAAATCTCAGCCAGACGTTCAATCGTTACAATCATCTTCTTAGCAAGATGATGCAGCATGGTATTGGATGCGATTTGATTGAGGAAAAAGTTACTTTCATGAATGGGTTTAGATCCGTATGGATGGTAGTGGTTTCTATAGTCAAAGCGCACGAGCAATTCAAAAGTTATACTTTAGCTAAGCTGGTTGGAATTCTCAAGGAACATGAAGCTGAAGTGTCGAAAGAAGCGAAAGTTGTCACTGGAATAGGGTCGTTAGCTCTTGTTGCAAAGGGCAAAAATGTTGCCGAGGAAGATTCTGAATCAGATCATTATGAGTGTGATCTTACGAATGTGGAGTTTGCTTTAATGGTCTTAAATCCCAAAAGCTTCGCAAGGAAGAAATTCTCATTAAGCAAGAACCGAAACTGGCAGGTAGCTACAGTTCAGAAAGGGCGAAAGAAGAGAACAAAAGCACTTCTCAGAAAGAGGAAGATACGAAGGAGAAAAAGAGCAAGGGAGACTCTGGCTATGACTGCCACTATTGTCATGGCAATAATCATCTAGCCAAGGATTACATGCTAAAAAGGCTAAATGAGAAGAGAGAACGAGAACATGATGAGTCCTACCACATGCGAATGTTGGTGGAGACCAAAAAGAAAAAAAAAACTGATAACTCTATGCCTGCTTTGATTGTGTAGGAAAATGTGGCTGAGAATGAATTCGGAGGAGTTGAAGTATGGTCAACCGACTTAGAAGACGACGAGTTTTGCAAGCCCACACATGGCAGTGCGTTCGTTGCGAAAGAGGAAAGTTCAAGGTTCACAGGATGGTGTTTGATTTTGACAAGTGAAAGGTCACAGATGTAGGAGATGATACTAGGAGTGAAAGAAGGGATGATAGTTGTTTCACTGCAAAACCGGTTGGTGAACAAATCAATGACCGTGAACAGCTGATCAACAATGTAAATCTTATTCTTGAATCTCTAAATATTCAAGTGTCCAGATATGCGAATGAATGAAATGACATAAAATTCACCTTTTCAAACATAAGTGATAGTTTAAAACGAACTCGGTTGACAAATGCTAACCTAAGTGATCAAATCAGCAGGGTTTCGTCGAAAAGTGATGAGCGGAGAATGTGGATTGAGAATATATTGTCGTAGTTGTCTAAGTCTAGGGATAAATTAATCTATTTACAACAAGACAATTTGATGCTTTTGAAACAACATAACATTTTTTTTAATTGCTAAAAGGCTTTATTTTAACATTACTCAGTTGCATGTTTATTGTGGAATGGGTGAGAAAATTCACAAAATTATCTTACCATTTCTTAAATTAAAGGAGGATGAGATAGACGCCGACTGTTACAAATGTGAATCCATAGTTTCCTCAGACGAAACTTCTGATGCATACAAGGTTGGACTGGAACAAATTGAATCATACATTAAGTCCAAACACCACAAAACATGTTAAAACAACTTCTAGATGAAAATGACAAGAAGCAAATTAAATCTAAAACCATACAGAAATTCGACTCATTGAGTGACAAATTGAGTTCAAAAAATAAGATAATATTGAAAGCACATCGGAATTCGATGAGGACAGTGATATGAGCAAAATTTCTATAGAAGATGAGGTTGATTGCTCAGAGTTTGTAAAAAACAAACCTGAAGTTGCAAAAAATTTGATTTAAGAAAATTCGGTTGAATTTGCACGTATTTCTCAAAATAAACCAAAAACATTGAAAGAGAAGGCAACCGTCTTTCCCAAAGTACAAACTACCCCTAATCAAGTTTTTGCTACTAAAGGATTGGACAAAAATCAAACTGTAGAGCTAGCGTTCATCGTCAATGAAGATAACAAGGAGGGTTGCGATGATTACTTTTGGTCTACTCCAATAGACAATCTAGGCGAAATGAAGGGTCTGCCTAAAAGAAATTCATGGAGAGTGAAGGGAAGATATGTGTCAGAACCACTAAACAATCGTTCCACCTATGAGAAAGGTAGTCCAAGTGGAACAAAGGAAGATTCAAGCGAACCCAAAAGGACGAATCTCATACAAGAAAAGTGAAACCCAAAGTGAATATTCTCAAGTCCTCAAAACAACTTGCAGAGCAAAAACGTCTAAGAAATAGAAGTTATTAGAATAATCTCAATGAAAGGAAACAATTTTGGCAATCCCAAAATTATAGCTATGTTCGTAGAGAAAAATCATCAATGCGAAAACTCGTTCGCATGCAAATCCCAGTCAGTGTTCCCATTGTCATTCCTACAGTCCACAGAGACCAAAAGGGAAATTTGGTCAAAAACCTTTCCTCTCGAAGAATCCAAAGGAGAAACCAAAATCCCATCATTCTCAAGCCACAAATGCTTTACCCAAAGATTTCAAGGTAAAGGGAAAGTTAGTCTTCGATTCTGAAACTCAAACCAAGAAATCAACTACTAACCCTACGAAGTTAAGAATCAAAACAAAGAAAATTATCTGATTCAAAAGAAACTAAAATGAAATATTCTAAAGTAAAAGTTTTCACTATAACTAAGAAAGATGAGACCACTTTAGTTAAACGAACTTATATTGTTGATCGTTCAATCACTTTTCCTCTTTGTGTAAAAGGCTCACAAGGACCCAAGAAACTTTGGGTTCCTAAATCTGCCTAATTCTTGAATGTTTTATGTGACGAGCAGTTTGATACCGAATGGTACATAGACAGTGGTTGCTCAAGTCACATTACTGGAAGGAAGGAGGATCTACTAGAGTTTCGTTCTCTCGAAGATGCTGGAACGAATGGAGATTTCTCAATTCATAAGTTGGCGTATGTTGAAAGCTTACAAGACAACTTAATTAGTGTTTCGCGATTGGTTGTAAGAACTGGATTGTCCTTTGACGATGAAGGATCTGAGATAATTGAAAAGAAAACGAAGACATTCCTCTTAAAGTCGCAGCGAAAGGGTGAAATGTACCCTTTGAATTTGAACCCAATACGAGGGAAGCCTGCCATATGCTTTCTTACAAAAGCTCACATTAATGATAGATGGCTATGGCATAGAAGACTTTCACACCTTAATCTCAAAGACATCAACATGTTGGTGCTTGGTGATCATGTGCGAGAGCTTCCTCTCTTGAGGTATGATAAGGATCACTTATGTGCAACCTGCGAAATAGGGAAGCAAAGTAGGAAAAGTCATCCAACCATCATAAACACGAAAGTCATTAAACCATTGGAAATTCTACATACCGATCTTTGTGGACCTTCTACAATAGAAAGTGTTGGTGGTAGTAAATACATTCTTGTAATAGTTGATGATTTTTCGTGTTTCACTTGGGTATTCTCACCTACAATAGAAAGTGTTGGAGAGTACTTCATCCGTTCAACAATTAAAGTTTCACTTAGTCACTAAAATAATTTCTCACCTACATGTTCAACTGACTAAGCTGGTCACACGAGTACTTCATCCGACATTCATTCTTATGTCAAGTTCGTTGATTGGTTGGAGAGTAACCACCAATTGAGACTAATTAAAAGATGCCTTTCAATGCATCGTGTCAAACATTTGATCATATTTCAAACCATACACACACTTCATAATCTCTTTTCATTTTGAAGGAAGAGATCGTTGCCTGGGATCTTTTGTTTCGTGTCTTTTAAGACATCACTAAAATCCCACAGATAAATTTTTCTTTAATTCTTTTTCTTTGGCACATTCTCGCACGAAGATCTCATTGATTTTCCTAAAGTCTTGCTTGTGGTACTTATGGCATTTTCAGTTTTGCAGATTCAATTATACTCACTCTTAAATGTGAACGACTATATGGTTATTTATTGGAACGAATGTAGTTTGGAAGGATGCGAACAAGATAATGATGAAGCGGTTGTTGGTGGAAAAAAGTTTGAATTTTAGGCCCGTGGAATTTGAAATGCTTCCACTTATCACACTGCCTAACACCTTTATCGAGCCTATAGATGTCAAATCCCGCTTTTTCAGGCATCATTTCAAAGGAAATCACTCAATTGATTCCCTCTCCTAGGTAATCATATAAAAAGATATTTGGTGCACACTTTACCTTCTACCACTATCAAATTCTCTCAAGAACCCTAAACGACGATTTCTCTCTCTACTCTTCTTCTTCTACATCAACTTCAACTATGGCCGGTTCTTTGTCTGTTCAAGATCAAACCACACAATCCTCACTGCTCACCATCAAACAACATCAAAACCGGATTCTTGATTTGTCTACGTTCAAGTACGACTTATACATGCTGCCTATCATCGAATGCTTGAAGTATTCCCCTCTGGTATGTTCTGTCTTTTCATGATCAAACCACATGCTGCCTATCACCATCAAACAACATCAAAACCGGATTCTTGAGGTAAATCCTACTGTTACTGATTATGTTCCCACTCCTCCACCTTCGCCTACAACCACTTCTGTTCTAATCACTATTGCACCATACCCTCCACCTATCTCTACTCAAACACAGACTACCATTCCTTTCTTTTTCCTATCTTCACTGAATCCACACCCTCACCAACTACATCCACCACACATACTATTTCCGTTAATGCATTAGATGCGTGGGATGGAATCTCAGGTGTCACCACATCTCATGTCACTCCTCCCATTTCTCCTTTTCGCAGTGACGATCCCGATATGATTTATATGGATGGTAATGATGATCTCCAAGGCTTTACATTCAGTCTCTTTACTATCCGGATTGAGGTTGATGATGATGCTCTTGTGACAAAGGGGAAACTCCAAGCCATACATAATAAGCTTGACTCTTTGCTTCAAGCATCAAAGCCTTCCGATGACTACTCTTAAGCCTCTGTCAAATCCATCCTTGAAACCCTCACCAAGGAACATTCATCTAATCTTGAAAAGTTGAATGCTGCAGTTGATGGATCTAGTTGAGTTTGTAACGAAATGACCAAAAATTCCAATAAACTAATTTCCGATGCTCGGGTGTTTATGGAAAGATTTCAACAATCCTTTGAATCCAACACAACTGCAGCAAACAAAGTCATTTCTAGCTTGAGCTCTACTCTCAAGTCTAATGGGCTAAGTTTCATGATATTCGAAGTGGTCTTAAAGATGACCATGAAAAGTTCTAGTCTTTCGTTTCTTCTCAACTTACAAAGCTTCAAGAGAATCTTGCGATAGAAAGCAAAATAATGGATGTTCTCGCTGTGAAGACTGAGAAGTTGAAAAATCTCTCACTGAAGCTCGAACAGTCATAGAAACAAGTCCAGGTGTTGTTATCTGAGAAGGCAGTCATTAAAAGTTGCATCTCTGATGTCACTGCCTTGCTCTCCGATCTTATTGAAGCCAGGGACTTGACGCTTCCCATCAATGTGCAAAAATTTCTTGGTGAAAAGTTGAGGCATGTGTTCGCTATTCTGCATCATTTGTAGGGTGTTTCGAAATGCTCTAGCATTCCAAAACAAGCGGTAGATCAACCCAAGCAAACACAAATGCTAACATAGTCAACTGTTGCAAAGCCCAAACCTGCTGTTGTTAAGCATGTGCTAGTGGATAAAAGAGAAACGGAGCCAAAGGGTAAAGAGAAACCTTTCTCTGATGATCCTATTATTGATAACGATGAAGATGAAGAAGAAGCTCAAGTCACCCTTGAGAGTAAAAATCTTTTGTTCCCTATGTGGACTCTGAAGCATCTTCGGTACAAGGTTGTTGAAATTCCAAGCCAATATTGGTTAGAGCGTGTTGTCTCCTTCGAACTTCAAAAAACTCAGAATTCACAACTTGATCTTTTGATGACTCCAAAAGCTTTCAAGTTTCGCTCTTTCATCAAAGTTGCAAATGTTCCTTCCACTCCCAATGGAGCTGATCAGCTGATGTTCGCTTTCTATCTCAAATATATGAAGTGCCCGTACGAGACTTCGAGTGCGAGCATCATCACGGCGGTGAAGGTTACTAGACCCATTAAGACTGACAGCTTCCCAAACGCAAAATTCAAAGTTGTCCGAGGATCCACAAGCCATGTTTTTGAGTTCACTCTCGCAGGTCTTTCGTGTCGCAATCCATATGAATGGATTATGCTCTACAATCTGCTTGTTCAGGAAGAGCAAAAATATGAACATATTTTCAGCCATCTTAAGCTTATGATCATCTCTTACCTTCAAGAAGTGGGTACAATGGATGTTGAGATTGTTGCAATTCTGCGAGGGAAGCTTTCAGTTGTTCCCAAACAAGCCCCAGAAGATCTTGAAAAGCTGAAGCTGGGCAAGATCTACAAGGAAGGATGGTACATCGTGTTCCAGGCACATGAACGAATTGTCTTTGAATATCACAAGGTGTGCTTCTTCCTGGAGGATAAACACTTATACTCTACATCTAGTCTTGAGCATGTTTTGAGAATGACCAACAACTTCCGAGGCAATAGTGTTGGTGAGAAGATGTGCTTCTCGGATATGATCTGTTGGTATATCTAGGTTCACAAGGCACTGTTGAATGTAATTCCCAAAGTTTTTGAAGTTCGAAAGCGAATCCAAGGCTGATGGGTTTGTACCTCAATTGACGAAAATGGGGAGATTGTTGGGACTATTGTGTTGCGTCATTGGGATTTTATTTAAAAGACTTTATATAAATGGTTCGCCCTGTCCACCGTATTTAATAGGGTTAGAGTTGTTGGATAAGGTGTCTAAGTCTATAACTTATTTGGTACATACTTGACCCGACCCAGCATGGTCCATTTGGGTTGCACTTCACCCAAATGATTTATGGATAATTTTATGTGAATTGTATACTTACGATTTATTAATATATTATAAGTTATAATATATTAATATGAAGTCATGTTATTTAATTAGTTTTAGTCTTAAATTAATTATGAATTAATTTAGAGATTAAAAAGAAGACTGATTAAATTATGGGCTATTATATTTTATATAGTGTGGGCTAATACTCATTTGTTAATGGGCTAAGCTAATAGGAAGTCCATGGATGATCCATGGAGCTTTTAACCCATGGATCCTTGGAAAGGAAAAGACATGGGTTATTAGGGTTTCACCCTAACCATGCACATTATATAAAGAAGCATATGATGCAAGAAATGTGACACTAGTTGTGTGAGACTTAATGGTGGCCGATTCCACAAGAAAGTATACTATTCTCTCAAAGTTTTCCAAGTTTTTGTGGTGATTTGTGATTCCATTTGAGGCATTCACACTATTGGTGCTTGGCTCTCAAACTCCAAACAATCAACCATCATCAAAGGGTATGTATTTCTACTAGTACTTTTATGATTCATAATCCTTATGCTATGCTAGTTAGGAAGAAACCTTGGAAGTTATTATTTGCATGTATTTTAGAAGAAAACATAGATCCAAGGTTTATTAGGGTTGCATGCACACTTAGGAAGTGTTAGATTGCTCAAAACCCAACAGTGGTATCAGAGCCTAGGCTTGCTTGTTTGATACTTCATGCAAAATAGTGAAAAAAGTTGAGATTGTTGCTGTCTGGCTGATGGACTCGCCGAGTCCATGGGGGGACTCGCCGAGTACAAGGCAAAATTCATCCTACTCGCCGAGTAGGTTCGTGCACTCGGCGAGGAATGATCATAATGCATAATTTCGACTTTTGCTGCTGGAAATGGACAAGAAACATTACCCTAAACTGTTTTGGTGTTTTAAAACTTGTTTTAGTTGCTGTAATGGTTGTTCTAATCCATTTACATTAGCATATATCAAAATTCCATGATTTTATGTGTTCATAAAATTCTTGAAATTTTGATGATCATGTTCATGTTCTTATGAATTTAGAAGATGATAGGAGTTATTTGCTGAATTTTTTAGAATTAATTCTTGATCATTTATGTGTTTTAATGGAGTCCATAATTTGTCCTCAAGTTATGGATATCCAAAGGTCACTTTTCTTTAACACACACTTAAAACACATAAGTTACATGAAAATGAAGAGTCTTCATTTTTATGCACCATTAATTCATAAGTTATGAAATGAAAAGTTTTGGATAGTTACAAAACTTGCCCTCAAGTTTTGGAATTTGTAAAGTTTCACACACTTTAATAAACTTTAATTCCAACCCATAGAGTTTTAAAAGTTAAAATTCAACACTTATACTATTTATAACATTAATGGTTAATTATTATATATATGTATAAGAACAAGTCATTTTACCGTTAGTAGGCCTCATTCACGAAGCCGGTCTATAAGGTGGGTATAAGGTTGTTGCCTATAAAATGGCAACTTAATGGGTGTCCACTCTCACCCACCGCTTGCTTGATCGGTGGAGGGTCGTTAGCCGAACGGGTAGGACAATGACTTTAAATTCTCATTAAAAGTATAATGATTATTATAAAGTAATTAAATATTTTTTATTTTATTTAATTCCCAATCTTAGTTACTTTAGGAAAAATGTTAATTTGGTGCTACCCCATGGAATTCACACTTTGTACCTTACTAAGTCGTTGGTGGAGCGTGTATGGTTAACCGGCACACTAACTTGGACTAGTAAGGATCACGAAGGGTGACTTAATGTTTGTCATAGATCAATGGAGCGTGTGTGGTTAACCGGCACATTGATTGGGTGATAATATTAAGGGTACCAAGTAAATTGGTATGGTTATTCACACCTTGTTTTGTTATCCTCGGCATCCCAGTCACAAAATTTCAGAGGGCACACTCGAGATTGAAACATGTCATTGAAAAGTTCAATGAATCTCAAAAGATCTAGGAATTTCAAATCCAATTAAAACCTAATAAATTATTTCGTTTTTCATGGTGGAAATTGGTGAATCGTCATTCGCCTACCTTCAAATATTTTATAGTTTGGATTACGGCATCCCTCTTCCAAATTATAAAAGATTGTGTTGGGTCCTAGCCTTAATATTTCATATTGGGTGTTATATTAAGGACTTTGAATCAACTAACTTGATTTTCTCCCATCATAGATGTCTGGTTTAGACAACTATGATCTTCCCAAATCTCTTGAAGATGGTGTCCCTCAACATCATGCTTCACTTCCTCCACCTCCTCCAATTATTCTCCCTCACCCACAAGTTCTTGAAAAGTTTAAAGTCACTCAATCCCTATTGGCAAGCATAGTCTATGTGTGCTCACATCTTGGAGATAAAGTCACATATTGACTAGCCGGGAGAGTTGGGTGTCAAAGTCTCGTGAAAGTTGGATGTTCAATCACTTTCTTAGTAACATAGTGAGTCTCTTTGGGACTACTATGAGACAGACTATGACATGACCCTTAATGATGTTATCTATTTGCTTGGTGTTGTGGAATCAACAATGATTTGGAACACCAGTAAAGCAAATTTGATTAAAGGAACAACTTCCCAAGTCTTAAATGGACATTGAAAATGGTAGCATTGGATATCTAGAAAAGCATTTCTCTTCCCAAGGGAAAGGGATCGGCCATAGTCAACTCGGTTGACCAAATGGTAAAGAGAAAGGCTAAGTCTGAGATAGTCTCATGTGCCATTACCAAAGGGTCTATATGTTTTATTGCCAAAGGGAGGGGCACTGATTGTGAAGCTGCCATATTTACCTGAAAGATCATAAGATTGATCAAGTCAAATAGTTTGACTCTACTTCAGTTAAAGTCCACTGACTAACTCTATTAAGTTTCTATTTGGAGATTCTTATTACATAATGTGAATGGGTCACATGTTGATGTTTTTAAGAATCAAAGAAAAGATAGGAAGCTTAAATTAAGTATATGTTGATTCTAATTGCGAAGGTGGGTTTCGATCGCATGGTTCGTTAATCAGAATTTTAAGCTGTTGCTTAAGAGTTATAATATATTGCTTATGAATAGATAACAACAAGGTTTTCATGTGGATTGTAAGGATAAGTTTTTTCCGCAAAGTTTTAAAATAAAAGAAAAAAAGGGTTTTTTTATTTTAAAAATATCCTTAAAATGGCATCTGTGGAAAATTGTTGCTTATATGTTTCCAGTAATAGGAATATTGGAAAGTGGATTTGATTCTTTCATTTGTGGTAGTGTCTAAATTTACCAAATGAAGAAAGATTTTCATCACCCAAGTTTCAATTGGATAGAAACTTGGAATCATACAAGTTGTATTGTATGATGAATGAGAATTTTCAGCTTTGAAAATTTAGACTAATTCTTTGATCACATGTATCTGTAAGTCAGTTGAAGGACTAAGGAATTAGTTACACTGGGTGTGCGCTGCTCAAGGTCCACCACAAAGATTGATTTGTCATGATTTACTAAAGATTATTAAATATGATTATACTTATAAGGTTAAGTATAATTCTGTAACATTGGAAAGGTTACAATGTATGACAAAAAATGAGAAGAATCAAATTAGGCAGAAAGATAAAAGTTTCTTAAATTTTAAAGGATGGGAGAGTACTTTAGTATCGTATTTCATGATCATCTTAATGATTATGAAACCATATCACAAATTCATACTCTAAGGACGTCTTAGTGCATTGTTATGGCTAAGAAGAGAGGTCATGAATTGTTGGATTGGTTAAAATCAAGAAGATGAGTCATACTTCGTTCCAAAACATTTCTTAGATTCATACTCCAAGATTGTAACCTTGAGTGACATAAAGGAAGATTTATTAACACTAGTCAAATGTAAGAGTAAAATGTTTTCTATTCTTGTACATTTGAGATTGGTAAGTTGTGATGTCTTGGATGAGACAAAGACCAACTAAGACCAATTGTGTGAAGTGTTAGTCTTGATAAGAATCCGCACTATCCCTTGAATATTTGTTTTATCAAGGAATGGTTCTTAACTGGGGAAACTTATATGTCAAAGGGACAGTGGGAGCCTTAAAGATCCTGAAAGAGTTTCAAGATTTAATCAAGAGTAAAACCTGTAATTTATCACTAGCACACGACTTAAGGTTTGCAACCTATCGTGTTGACATAATTCTTATTTCTGTACCTACTTCAAATAAGTTGAATTTGCATGTAAGTTATCAGAGTTCAACTTGGAAGCATTGGTGGGCCTTGTGCTACCAAGGTGACAAGAAACTAAGACTGAACAAGTTTAATACATGTAAGGCTGAATTTGTCACTAACCTTATCTTGTGATTATGGTTTTGACAAATTCAAATGGATAGGAACTCATACACTATAAAATCTAAGTGTCATAAGGTTTCTCTCTGATTCATGAAAATGATGGTGAGGAAACGCTTTCACTAAGTAGATTTTACGTAGATATCAATTGTGTTATTTGCATTTTCAAAAGTCGTTAGTGGAGCGTGTGTGGTTAACCGGCACACTAACATGGACTTGTGAGAAATGGAAAATGTCTAAGAAATTGAGACTATGATTACGGTATCCCTTTTCATAGTTCTGAAAATTGTTTAGACACACATGTGAGCTATCTAAGAAAGGGTGTATGAATCTATATTTCAGAAGTCCAGCAGATTTCTAGAAATATGTCAGAGCTAGTGGGAGCATAAGTGTTATGCTGATAATCATCATGTTAGTGGGAGCATGATAATTACATTTAGTGTTGCAAGTTAGCAATGTTAATTATAGAAAACAAAGTTTCAATTCGTGAAGTTGCAGGGGTTGAAAAGTTGTTTTGCTATAATTAAGGGAGAGGAAATTATACTTCATTTCAATTCTAAAGCTTAGATTGAGATTTTAATCATCTTTAGCCAAGAATATATATATATATATGAATTTTATGTTGGAATGGTTCAACTTGAAGAAATTCTATATATATTGCGTTTTTCAAAACTTGATTATGATTATGGCATCCCTCTTCATAGTTAAATTTTGAAAACATGGAAAATAAAAAATATTGTAGCAAAAGACTTGCCTAGTATCATATCTTTATGTCAAACATCATGAATCGTGTCCCATATGCTTCGGATATAGGATCGATTGCATGTGCTATAATATTCATCTTTTCTAAATTTTCCAAATGCTTAAGGCATTGAGAAGGGAAAAGTCTAGAACCTGATATGACTAAAGTGATTAAGCACATGTCGAGGACAATCTACAGTTCGCCAAAGATTGGTTGCTCAGGGAAAGTTGGAAGTATGATGTAAGTTGTCGGAAAGGACCATATTGACATATTCTGAAAAGAAGTAACTCTTGTTCGGAAGTGATAGTCAAAATGGGACTATGGAAATGTCTCCATAGGTGGAAGTTATTCAATCTATGTAAGATTAGAAAACCTTAATGAAAGAAGGATGTTCAAAGCAATGTACTTTGAATATGAGACTTCCGTTCCATAGAGGTTGACCTTCTTTGGAATACTATGTAATGACTGGTGACAAGCTTTTGGTGACTTTGTGCATAATCATTACAAGAGGAACATCGCATAAAAGTTTAAAATCTAACAGATTTTTTGGTAAATGATAGGGATTGGGGATTCTCACATTTACGATAAGGATTTGGGATTGTGAAATGAGTATCATTGGAATCATGTTGAATTGATCTACATCACAATGTAAGGATCATAGACAAACATATTGTGCATACTTGGAGTATGGCATAATTATTGTTTAGAAAAACAAAGTGTACATGCTAGGAGCATGGGACGACTGTTGTTTTTTATTCAAGTCTTAAGTTGATTGTTTGAAACATTATACAATGAATAATGTGTAATCAATATGGTGACAAATAAAAGGTGGTTCTATTTATATTCAAAAGGGTTCTGAGACCATATTGGATTTGATTATTATTGTGTTTCACTTTGCATGTTTTGACTTCCAAAATAGCTAGGTTATTCTTTCCGAATGACTAAGTTATTTAAACACTCCACAGTCGTTCATATGTTGGAAGTAGGTATGAATCAAGACTGTCATGAATCGAGTTTGTAGATGGCTAAATGGGTTTAGTCATAGCAATGGTTGCTACAACATTCATGAGTGCTCATAAGTTATGAGTATTGGAATAAACCCACGCTCACTTGTATCACTTCATGGAATTTATCTCGAGTGATCGTGAGACGGTAATATCATAAAAATCTTCAAACCTAGAGATATGAGTTGTTACCTATGAGTTGGTTGCGCATTGATTGCACGTAAATGCATCAGTAACTTGATGTTATAAAACGTGCCTTTGTGTACAATTCAACAAGTAGTAGAACAAGCATATTAGTCGAAGTTTATCTGTTCCTTCTAGAAATAGAAGCGATATCTGGGCCCCTCGATGATTTTGTTGTGACATATGTACTGGCCGGTCAGAACTAAATTGATGTTTCGATTAAGTTCTTTGTCAAACAAATCGGAAATCGGGAAACAAACTGCTGGACAATAAGTACGACGTTGTTCCATGTATTTGTCTGGCTGATATCATGAGAACAGAGGATTATATGATCACTTATCTAAAATGGCGCTTTATAGTTCAATAGAGTTTTCGAGAGCTACGATTGCTGGTTGGTTCCTGAAGTAACATACGCAAATATAGTTATTAGACTTATCCAAGTGGGAGTCTGTTGGATAAGGTGTCTAAGTCCATAACTTATTTGGTACATACTTGACCCGACCCGGCATGGTCCATTTGGGTTGCACTTCACCCAAACGATTTATGGATAATTTTATGAGAATTGTATACTTACGATTTATTAATATATTATAAGTTATAATATATTAATATGAAGTCATGTTATTTAATTATTTTAGTCTTAAATTAATTATGAATTAATTTAGAGATTAAAAAGAAGACTGATTAAATTATGGGCTATTATATTTTATATAGTGTGGGCTAATACTCATTTGTTAATGGGCTAAGCTAATATGGAAGTCCATGGATGATCCATGGAGCTTTTAACCCATGGATCCTTGGAAAGGAAAAGACATGGCTTATTAGGGTTTCACCCTAACCATGCACACTATATAAAGAAGCATATGATGCAAGAAATATGACACTAGTTGTGTGAGACTTAGTGGTGGCCGATTCCACAAGAAAGTATACTACTCTCTCAAAGTTTTCCAAGTGTTTGTGGTGATTTGTGATTCCATTTGAGGCATTCACACTATTGGTGCTTGGCTCTCAAACTCCAAGCAATCAACCATCATCAAAAGGTATGTATTTCTACTAGTACTTTTATGATTCATAATCCTTATGCTATGCTAGTTAGGAAGAAATCTTGGAAGTTATTATTTTCATGTATTTTAGAAGAAAACATAGATACAAGGTTTATTAGGGTTGCATGCACATTTAGGAAGTGTTAGATTGCTCAAAACCCAACAAGAGTATTTAAGATGCTTGCATGCATCGTATTTTGAAGAACTCATATATTTTACTTTGTAACCCTAATCACGCCTCTACAGTATCAATTCTTCATAGAGTTCTTCTGTGGCGTGACACTTAATCATTCGATTTTCTTGAATCCTTATTGTGTTCATTCTTATCTGTTCTTGAATCTAATCGATCATTAAGGATTTTGATCCTAACACAATCCCACAAAAAGGCCAATTTTTCGAGATTGGCAGCAGCAAGACCATTGGTAGCACCCACTCCAGTGACACTACTTATTACCGATGGCCACCGGGGAAAGGTGGATGCGCCTGGAGTGAGCAGCAGGGCCTTTCAGCTGACAGCTGAGGAGGCTCACGCAACACCTGATGTGGTGACGAGTATGAATATTCTCCTTATCTCTTTATTTATGTTAATTTATTTGCTTATTTTTTGATTTATTTAAGGATCGTTCCTTGTGAACAGTATCTCCACATTGGTATTATTTGATTTGGGGGCTACCAGATCTTTTGTATTGCTTACACTTAGCAAGTGGTTTGTTGGAGCTCCGACAGAGCTGGATTGTTGGAGTTGTGTTCTTGAGATGTTCAACAAGCAGTATTCGATTGATTTGGTTCCCACTCCTTTACGCGGAAATAAGGTTATTCTATGGATGGACTGGTTGAGCCCCAATGGGGCGGTGATTGACTACGAGCATCAGTTGGTACACATTCGGACCATAAGTGGGGGAGAGTTGGTTGTTCAGGGAGAGAGAACACAATGTGGTCTGATTCTATATTCAACAACTAGGGCCAAACACTATCTTTATCAGGGTTGCTCTAGATATGTTGCCTATGTTATGGATACCCAAGATAAGGGTAAGGCGACTATGTATTCTGTGTTGGTTGTTCCGGAATACTAAAACGTATTCCTGTAGGATTTTCTTGGGGTGCCTTCGTACAGGCAGGTGGAGTTTCGCATTGACGTAGTTCTGGGTGTGGCTCCAGTAGCCAAAGCTACATATTGGTTATCACCTCCGTAGATGCAGGAGTTGTCTACACAGCTGTAGGAGCTGTTAGACAAGGGGTTTATTCAACTGAGCAGTTTGCCATGGGGAGCACCAATATTGTTTGTGAAGAAGAAGGATAGGTCGCATCGGATTTGTATTAAATATCAAGAGCTGAATAAGATAACGGTGAAGAACTGTTATCCACTCCCAAGGATTGATGATTTGTTTGACCAGCTTCAGGGTGCATCTTGGTATGCCAAGACTGATCTTCGTTCGGGTTATCATCGGATGAGGGTCAGAGAGGGAGATGTGGAAAAATGGCCTTTCTGACTCGTTATTGTCATTATGAGTTCGTGCTGATTCCCTTCGGGCTCACCAATGCGCCAGCCGCATCCATGGACCTCATGAACCGCGTATGCAGGACGATGTTAGATCGGTTTGTGATTGTGTTTATTGATAATATCCTGGTCTATTCTAAGACCCATGAATTGCATGAGGAGCATTTGATGGAGGTGTTGGAGACCTTGAGGAGGGAGAGACTTTATGCGATTTCTCTAATTGTGAGTTCTGGTTGTGCAAGGTGAAGCTTCTGGGGCACCCTGTCAACTAGAGTGGTATTTTGGTCGATCTGGCCAGGGTCATGACAGTGATGGAATGGGCGGTTCCTGATAGGTTTTGAGCACAACATCATTCCTGTGTTGTATATGCAAAGCCTAAAGCTTTCGATCTAGTTTGTCTAATGAACATGCAATAATTATCCAAAACCATAAACCCTAGATCTAGCATGTGATAATCGATATTAACATTAGAATAGGGTTTAGATCTTACCTTGATTGTTATGTAGTAATAACAATCTCAATTCCTCCTTATAATTGACTTCTGAAATCTTAGTGTCACAGATGTCACACCTCTAATGAGTCACATACACCAAGAGCAAGAGGATGACTTTGGAGAAGAGAAGGAGGCACCAAAATTTGTCTAGAAACACTAAGGAATCAGCAAGCCACGTTTTTGGTGTCCTAGGGTCCTTAAATATGTGAGGCTATTACGGTGGTAAGCTAGGAAACCCTAATCTGACTGCTTAGACCCTAAACATCCCATAGACTCCCTCTTTAGAGGCCTTGGACGATTTCCAATGGGTTTCCCCATAGAATTTTTGCACTCCATCCTCTATGGAGTGCATTAGCCCAGTATTCAACTATCGCACAATTGACAGTTCCAGTCCCCTTTATTTAATCAATGTCTTCTAGTCACAAAATTAATTGTCATTAATTCTTGACTAATATTAATTAAACAATATGATTTATCTTTAATATATTATTCATATAATATATTAATAAGTTATAATTAATCTCTTTCTCCATAAATCATCCTATCAAGTTGCTTTGGTGAAGGCAACCCAAAAGGACCATGCTCATAATCAAGTCAAGTACATACCAAAATAGTTATGGGCTTAGACACGAATCCAATAGTCTCCCACTTGGATAAGTTTAATAACTATTATGCGTATGACTTCATATCCTTATCAGTAATCATAGCTTTCAAAAGCCGAGGTCAACTCTGATCATATCAGATGCATGTCCTTTAGATAAGGGATCATATATTCTTCCATTCTAGATATCGTATAGACGTGAGACATGGATTGAAATCATTCTCTCAGTCTATGTGTTGTTTCCTGATTTCCAATTCACGACGACTGACTAATTGAACAAATCAAATTAGTCCTAGTCTGGCCGAGAATTTACGTTTGCCTTCACTAAATCATCTAGGGGCCCACAAATATCATTTTTATCCCACTTTGGGTAAAAGGAACGGATAAACTTCGACTCAATGCTCGCTTGTACTGACTCACCGAATTACACACAACAATATGGTTTATAAAACCAAGTTACTGGTGCGTTTACATATTATCAATGTGTAACCGACTCGCAAGATACAACTTAGACATCTCAGTTTCAAGAATATAATATATTATCATCTCACCAATCACTCGTGATCAAATCCATGAAGCGATCCAAGTGAGCATGGGTTTATTCCAATAATCTAATCTTATAGCAGGACTCATGAACCCTGTAGCAAACTTTTGCTATGTCTAAAACACTTTAGAAAATCTACAGTCAGATTCATGACAGTCTTCTTTCATTCCTACTTCCAAAGAATGAACGATTGTGGAGGGTTTGAATAATCTTAATATTCGGGAAGTCAAAACATGCAAAGTGAAACACAAGAATAATATTAATTCTATATGGCCTCAAACCTTTGAGTATAAATAAAACATTTTATTTAATCACCATATTTATTACTCATCATTTGTTGTTTCAAGTAATCAACTTTTACTTGAATTCTAACTACAATTGTCCCATGCTCTTAGCATGCACACTATATTTACCTATGGTCCTTACTTTGTGAAAAAGTATAATAACATTCTCAATCACACTCATTTCACAATTCCTAATCCATTAGCGTAAGAATACAAAATTCTCGCCACTACTAGAATATGTTAGATTCTAACATTTTATGCAATCGTCCTTTCGTAATGGCACAACACAAAAGTCACCAAGACTTGGACAATGAAATTACAAAGTACTCTATTGGAGATTGTTACAAGGAAATTTCATAGTCATGAAGTATCATATTCAAAGTACATTCCTTTGAACATCCTTTTTGCATAAAAGTTTCTAATCTAGACATTGATTCTCGATATCCAACTCCCAATATGGAAACATTTCCATATTTTCCATATGACAACTCATTCTAAATATAATCTTATCTATTCAAAATATTGTCAACATGGTCCATCCATGACTATACTTTCAACTGTCCACAAGCGACCAATCCTTGGCGAACCTTAAATTGTCCTTGGCAGTTGTTTAATTATTTTAGTCCAAACCGGTTCTATTTCCTTTTTCCCTCTAAATGCCCTAGGCATTTGAAAAATTTTAGAACGGTCAAATATTACAACATATGCAATTGATCCTATCCTCGAAGTGTATGGAATACAATCCATAATGAAAAAACGTGATACTTTACCAGTTTGTTACTGTAATATCGTCATAATATTTCTATTTGCCGTGTTCTCAAAATTCGAACTATGAAGAGGGATGTCGTAATCATAATCGAACTTTGAGAATGCAAATAATAAATATACCCTTGACTAAATTCAATTAAAATTTCTCGATCTAAGCTTTTAGGTTGGAAACGAAGTATAACATTCTCTCCCTTAATTATAGCAAAAACAACTTTTCAACTCCTGCAACATTGCAAAGTGAAACTTTTGTTTTTCTATAATTAATATTGCCAACTTGCAATACTTAAATAATAATCATGCTCCCACTAACATGATGATTATATCCATTCCAGCATAACATTTATACTCCCACTAGCTTTGACACGTATTTAGAAACCAACTGAACTTCTAGAAAACAATACTTATTGACTTCCAAAGTTCATTGTTTCTAATACGATATGCTTTGATAAGCCTTTATCTAAGCTTCTCAACCTTATAAACCTTCCCTTGGATAGCTAACATGTGTGTGTAAACTATTTTATAACTTATATTACTAAGTCCCCAATGTTCGGACTAATTGCCAAATCTCACAATTCGAACTATGAAGAGGGATGTCGTAATCAAAATCGAATTTGAGAATGCAATTTACATAATCGCTATCTTCGTAAAATCTCTCTTAGTGAAAGCGTTTCCTCACAGTCATTTTCATGAAGGATAGAAACCTTATCACACTTAGATTTTATGGTGTATGTGTTCCTATTCATGTGAATTTTCCATAACCATAATCGAAAGATAATGTTTGTGACAAATTCAAACCTTATGGACAAAACTTGTTCATTCTTAATTTCTTGCCATCAAGGGTCCCACCATTGCTTCCAAGTTATCAAGAAGCTCACCTATGCCAGTCAATGTACTTTCATTGAACAAGATGTTTGCCCTTATGCAACCTATTAAGAACAAGTAGAACTCATATGCATAGTTTACTAAATCAGAATGGCACAAAAACAAGAATACGTAAACACGATGGTTTACAAACCTCAAGTCGTGTGCTAGTGTTTAATAATAGGTTTACTCTTGATTAGTTCTCGAAACTTTTCAAGATCATTTAGACTCCTACTGACCTATATATATATATATACATATATATATATATATATATATATATATATATATATATATATATGATTAAAGATGCTAGTCTTACTGTTAGTAGGCCTCATTCACGAAGCCAGTCTATAAGGTGGGTATAAGGTTGCTGCCTATAAAAATGGCGCTTAATGGGTGTACACTCACACCATGTAGATTTGCATGGTTATTCACACCCGCTTTGTGATCCTCGGTATCCCAGTCACAAACTAGAGGGGCATATCGAGATTTAAACATGCCATTGAATAGTTCAATGAATCTCAAAATTCTAGGAATTCTTAATACATTTAAAACTTAAAGATTATGTTTTTCGTGGTGAAGAAATAGTGAATCGTCATTCACTTACCTCCAAATTATTTGCATATTGGATTACGGTATCCCTTTTCTAATATGTAAATAATGTTTTTGGGTCCTAGCCCTAAATTTCATTTTGGGTGTTAATTAGGGACTTAACTCTAATCAACTTTGTTCCTTTCTAATTGTAGATGTCTAACGCAAACAACGATGCTGCTAGCTCATTCACGCTAATGAGCCTTTGTCAAAAAGTGTCCTTCGATGGATCGAACTTTAGCGAATGGATAAGATACATTCGCACGATCGCTCGTTACAAGGACAAGGAGTATGTTCTCGATGAGAAGCTTGAAAAGATCAATCCAGAAACTGCTACTCCCGAAGAAATAGTTGTGTTTGAGACACATGAGCGTGATGCAACGAAAGTCCATTGCATCATGATAGCCACAATGAACTCTGAATTCCAAAAGTCCTATGATGACATGTATCCTTATAAGATGCATCTAGACTTGATGGAGCGATACCACCAAAGGGCGAGGCAAGAGCGCTATGAGATCATAACGAATATGATCACTGCTAAAATGGGAAGTGGAGAATCTCTTACTGTGCACTTGCAAAAGATGCAAAGGTATGTCGATCGTCTTCGCAAGTTGAATGTCAACTTTGGGGAAGATTTGGCTATCGACATTGTTCTTCACTCCTTGCCCTCATGCTACAATAAATTTAGGATGACCTACCACATGATCAAGGAAGAGGTCACCCTAAGCAAACTCCAAGGGCTCCTAAGGACTGCTGAGAGCAACCTTAAGGACAAGTCTGTTGCAACATCTCCCAATCCGTCTGCTGCTCCTGTTTTGGCTATTAGGCAGGGAAGGGGCAAGAAGAGGAAGGCTTCTTTGAAGAACCACCGCAAGGGAATGTCCTAAGATGGTTCCTCTTCTAGTGGGACCAAGGTTGATCCTGCTAAGCCCAACCCTAACTGTAACACCGTGAATTTCAAAATAATTTTTCACAATTTATAAAAACATTTCTCATTAACTTTTCATAAAAACATTAAGTTTAAATCCCAATTCACATTATAAAAAATCCCAAGATCATATGTATATCAAAATCCCATGCGTGTGTATAGATCAAGCCGGCGCCTTCCCACGGTCATCGCTAGTACCTGAAACAATAACACTAACACTGTAAGCACAAAGCTTAGTGAGTTCCCTAAAATACCACAAACATAACACATATATTAGCCACTCGAGGCTATAACTCTTATGGGTCCGTGCACCCAAGCTCTGTGAACCCTCAGGTTCTAACTCTGGGAACCTTCCGGTTCCAACTCTATAAACATGCACAACATAAATCACATAGACATCATGCAGTACAACACATAGCATACACATAACATACATACTCTGACACATAACTCTGATTACCTACTCAAGGTAAAGTATAGTGAGAAGACTCACCTCGCGTATCTCGATAACTCGTAACTCCTGGAATCACTCGTGCTCGATCCTCCGAGCTATAATCCTCCTATAACATCATATGACTCTAATTAACACTTTTACCACTAAGGTTGACTACCCCTATTAAGTCAACACTGGTCAACTGTGGTCAACGGTCAACGATCAACTTTGACCGGACTCGGCGAGTGCACTAGGGCGACTCGGCGAGTCTAAGCGTTTTCACCAACTCTCTAGGATTCCCTTTTTGACACGTCGGGTATTCCTCTAACTCGACGAGTTCCACCTGGTAAGAATCGTGGGGCCACCCCGACTCAACTCGCTGAGTCTCAAGAACAACTCGGCGAGTTCCAGTTCGACTCAGTCCACCTGTCAACATCTAACTCGCCCTGACTCACTGAGTCAACTCATAACTCGGCTGGACAACTCACCGAGTGGTCAAGGAAAATCTTCATGCTACTCGCAGAGTCTGTTCTTCAGACTCGGCGAGTCCATGCCATGCACTAACTCAAACTTGCTTCTGAGGTCAGATCCACTCCAACAACTCATAGATCTGTCCCTCCTAAGCTAATTCAGCACGTAAAGTCCATAACTTGGTTACCATACAACACTTACAATGCTCTTTTTGGAGAAATGACCTCTAAAATGGCAACCCTAGCCGTCAACCCAAAAGGGAGGACATAAAGCATGACATAAGGGACTCTCTGGACCTATTAGGGTCCAGATCTAAGCACCATATTGTTGGATAAGGTGTCTAAGTCCATAACTATTTCTGGTATGTACTTGACCCGACCCGGCATGGTCCATTTGGGTTGCATGGCACCATGCAATTGGATAAACTAAATGAGAGAAATAACGCTTGGAGATTATTAATATATTATAAGTTCTAATATATTAATAATATTATTTGATTAGTTTGATCAAGAATTAATTTAGAATTAATTAAGTGATCAAAAGATAACTAATTAAATATATGGGTTGATTAAGTAAATCATCCATATCTTGTATAGTGGGCTAAAAGGCTCCATGGATCATCAAGTTGGGTTCCACCCATAGGATGCTCCATGGATGCTCCATGGGAGTTACAAACCCATGGGTCATGGAAATGAAGAGTCATGACACATTAGGGTTTAACCCTAGATGTGTCAACACTATATAAGGAACATAATCTCCACCAAAATCGGTTGCAACAAAGAAATAGAGGGCTTGGCCGATTTGGAGAAGTGAGTATTCTCTCATAAGTTCTTCCAAGAGTATTTGGTGTTGTGTGAAGCATTTGAGGCATCACCATTTGAGGTGCTAGGCTCACAAGGTTTCAAGGAACACAAGCAACAACAAGGTAAGTTATTCTATCTATACTTTATGTTAAAATTGTTCCCATGTATGCTAGATAGGAATATAACCTTGGAATTCAACTTTGCATGACAAATTAGACAAACATAGATCCAAGGTTATTAGGGTTGCATGTACACTTAGGAAGTGTTAGTATGCTCAAAACCCATCAGTGGTATCAGAGCCTAGGCTTGTTTGTTCTTATTTGTGCTTAAAAGTTGAAAACAGAATCGAAAATTTGCTGTCTGCGATCGGACTCGCCGAGTCCATAGGGGGGACTCGCCGAGTCCATGAGTATCTTCAACCAACTCGGCGAGTCATGTTCATGCACTCGGCGAGTAGGGTCGAATGAGTGCAGAATTTCGATTCAGTTGCTGGAAAATGAATTAGAAACATTACCCTAAACTGTTTTAGTAAATGTAAACTTGTTTTTGGTGGTGTAATGTTTTGCTAATTCATTTACAACAACTAGTTATCAAAATTACAAAGTTTTATGTAATTTTTTGATTATGTTCATATTCATGTTCTTGTTCTTATGAAGTTTTAGATGATCATAGGAATTATTTGTAACCTATTTGGTAGTTTATTTCTTGATCATAATGTGTTTTAATGGAGTCCATAACTTATCCTTAAGTTATGGAAAACCAAGAGTCACTTGAGTTAAAAAAAACCATTAAGAAAACACAAGAGTTATAAAAATGAAGAGTCTTCATTTTATGACTCTATTAAACTCATAAGTTACAAGAAATGAAAAGTTTTGAAAGTTACAAAACTTGCCCTCAAGTTTTGGAACAAGTAAAGTTAAGTTAAAACTTTAGTTCCAACCCCTAGAATTTTAAAAGTTAAAATTCAACCCTTATACTTATATTATGATAATTTAATAATTATATATATATATGTATAAGAACAAGTCGTCTTACCGCTAGTACGCCTCATTCACGAAGCCGGTCTATAAGGTGGGTATAAGGTTGTTGCCTATAAAATGGTGACTTAATGGGTGTATATTCTCACCCACCGCTTGCTTGACTGGTGGAGGGTCGTTAGCCGAACGGGTAAGACAAGGACTTATAAATTCTCATTCAAAGTATGATGAATATATAAAGTAACTAAACGTTTTATTAAATTCCCAATCTTAGTTACTTTAGGAAAAATGTGAATAAGGTGCTAATCCATGAAATTACACTTTACACTTTGTCTGAGTCGTTAGTGGAGCGTGTGTGGTTAACCGGCACACTAACTTGGACTTAAGAAGGTAGGTAAAGGGTGACTTAAGGTTTATTATAGTATCGGTGGAGCGTGTGTGGTTTACCGGCACATCGATTGAGTGATAAACTTTAAGGTTACCAAGTGATTTGCATGGTTACTTCACACCTCGTTTTGTGATCCTCGGCATCCCAGTCACAAAACCTGGAGGGCACTCCCGAGATCGAAACATGCCTTTGAAAAGTTCATTGGATCTCAAAGAATCTAGGAATTTCTAAAACCAATAAAACTAAATACTTATTATTTCGGTTTTCGTGGTGGAAATTGGTGAATCGTCATTCACCTACCTTTCAAATATGGTATAGCTTAGATTACGGCATACCTCTTCTAAGTTATATTATATTGTGATTGGATCCTAGCCTTAATATTACATTTGGGTGTTTTATTAAGGACTCTCTTAAATCTAAACTAAACTTGTTCTTCTTTTCAGATGTCTTCAAACAATGCTTCTGGCTCGAATCCTAATGGCTCCTTTACTCTTATGAGTCTGTGTGGGAAAGTCACCTTTGATGGATCCAACTTCAATAAGTGGATCAGAAACATCAGGATGATTACTCGCTACGAGGACAAAGAATATGTCCTTGACAAGGAGCTTAAGGAAATTGACGAGTCCACTGCAACTCCCCAGGAGATCGCTGACTTTCATACTCATGAAAGAGATGCAACCAAGGTGGCTTGCATCATGTTAGCCACCATGACAGCTGAACTCCAAAAGTCTTACGAAGACTTCTACCCTTATGAAATGCACCAAGATTTGATGGAAAGATACCATCAAAGTGCACGACAAGAGAGGTACGAAGTCATCTGCTCCATGATAACAACCATGATGAAGGACGGAGAGTCCGTCACGAGCCACATGCAGAAAATGCAAAGGTATGTGGATCGGTTGCTGAAGCTCAATGTGAACTTCCCTGAGGAGCTTGCAATAGATATCATTTTGCACTCCTTACCATCGTGCTATGATCAATTCCGCATGACATATCACATGAACAAGGAAGAAGTCACTCTCAGCAAACTTCAGGGACTTCTCAAGACCGCAGAAACAGGTCTTAAGGGGAAGTCGGTTGCTATCACTCCTACTCCAGAAACAAATCCGGTCTTGGCAATCGGACAGAGTTGAGGGAGGAAGAGAAATAGATCTTCAAAGGGTACCAAGGCTCGGACCCTTGATGGCTCTTCTTCAAGTGGAACCAAGAAAGGTTTCATTACTCCTTCTTCTGACCCAAAAGAGGCAGAATGCTTCTATTGCCACGAAAAAGCTCATTGGAAGCGGAACTGCCCAAAGTACCAGCAAGATGTAAAGGATGGGAAAGTCAAACCCAACCATGCAGGTATTTACACTATCATTTCTAATAACTCACCCCATTCGAAATCTTGGGTCCTTGATACAGGTTGCGGTATTCATATTTGTTGTGACTTGCAGGGACTAGGAAGAAGTGAGAATGTGGAGCAAGGAAGAATAAACTTAATCATGGGGAATAGGAAAGTTACACCTGTCACCAAGATTGGAGTTTATACTTTATCGCTAAGTAGTGGGTTAAATTTAGATTTGAATAAATGTTGTTATTCGCCAGAAATGGCAAGAAATATTATTTCCTTTCATGCATTGTACAAACAAGGTTTCACCTTTTCGTTTGATAATGAAGTTGGTTCGATTAATGCTTTCTTTAATAATGTACTTTATTTTAAAGCATTACCTTGTGATGGTGTGTATGAAGCTGTATCTATTGTAGATAACTTAGGAAATAATGTTTTGTGTATTGATTCTAATAATAATAACTTGGATAAAGCATCATTATGGCATTGTCGTCTTGGACATATAAGCAAGAAACGCATAGGCCAACTCCAAAAGGATGGAGTCTTGGAGTCGTTTGACCTAAAGTCAAATGATAGTTGCGAATCATGCTTACTTGGAAAAATGACAAAGTCACCCTTCACAGGCTCATGTGAAAGGGGTGAAGGTTTGTTGGATCTTATACACACGGATGTGTGTGGACCATTCAAACATGCCACAAGGGATGCTAATCGTTATTATTTGACTTTTACCGATGATTACAGTAGATATGGATATGTCTACTTAATCAAGCATAAGTCAGAGACTTTCGAGAAGTTTAAGGAATTTAAACAGGAAGTCGAGAATCAATTGGGCAGGAACATTAAGATGCTTCGATCCGATCGGGGTGGTGAGTATCTTAGTTCAGAGTTCCTCGACTATCTAAAGGAATGTGGGATTGTCTCACAATTGACACCTCCTAGGACACCACAGTTGAATGGTGTGGCTGAGAGGCGTAATCGAACCTTGTTGGACATGGTTCGTTCCATGATGAGTCGAGCTTCGCTACCAATCTCATTCTGGGGGTATGCCTTAGAGACTGCCGCCCATATCCTTAATCTAGTCCCTACAAAGAAAGTTGCCAAAACTCCTCACGAGATGTGGACTGGTAAAGTACCTAAACTAGACCACATCAAGATTTGGGGCTGCGAGGCTTTCGTGAGACGCGAGACTCATGACAAGCTCGAACCCCGAAGCGAGAGGTGTATTTTCATCGGCTACCCACAGCATTCCTTTGGTTACCTCTTCTACAGACCTAGTGACAACGTGGTCTTTGTAGCAAGAAGAGGAGTCTTTCGAGAGAGAGAGTTTATAAGCCAAGGAGACAGTGGGAGGCAAGTTGATCTTGAAGAAATTCAAGAGTCAAGTGGTGAAGGAACTTCAAACTCTAGCCCTCAACTTGAGGAGGGAACTCCTGTTGAGCCAATTGACGAATCTGTACCTCTGAGGCGTTCCACGAGAGTTAGGAGTGCACCTGAGCATTACTATGGATTCCATATTACTGCAGAAGGTGAGACACTTATTAGTGATGAGACACTAGTAAGTCAAGATGACCCTAACAGCTACGAGGAAGCCATGGCAGGCCCCGAGTCTGCCAAATGGAAAGAGGCTATGGATAGCGAGATACAATCCATGTATGACAATCAAGTTTGGAACTTGGTCGAGAATGTACCAGGTCGAAAGACTGTAGGGTGCAAATGAGTCTTCAAGAAGAAGACCGACATGGATGGTAAAGTACACACTTATAAGGCTAGACTGGTTGCAAAGGGCTTCTCTCAAATTCCTGGAGTGGACTATGATGAGACCTTTTCTCCAGTAGCCAAGATTAAGTCTATTCGGGTTCTGTTAGCCATAGCCGCATTTCATGACTATGAAATTTGGCAAATGGATGTCAAAACCGCTTTCCTTAATGGGAAGTTGGCTGAAGATGTTTACATGAGTCAGCCAGAGGGTTTTGTCAGTAACGAGTACCCTAATAGAGTGTGTAAGCTTGAGAAATCCATTTATGGATTAAATCAAGCACCTCGCAGATGGAATCTTTGCTTTGATGAAAAGGTCAAGGAATTTGGCTTTTCTAGGAGTGAAGATGAATCTTGTGTATATGTCAAGGCTAGTGGGAGTATAGTTAGCTTTTTGGTATTTTATGTGGATGACATACTACTCATAGGAAACGACATTCCAACCTTGCAGGAAGTAAAGTCCTGGCTTGGAAAGTGTTTCGCTATGAAGGACCTTGGTGAAGCTGCCTATATTTTGGGGATAAGAATCTTGAGAGATCGGAGTAAAAGACTAATTGGACTTAGTCAAAGTACCTACTTGGAGAAGATTCTGAAGAGATTCAGAATGCAAGACTCCAAGAAAGGAGAGTTGCCCATCCAGAGTAGCGCCAAGCTGAGTAAGACACAAAGCCCTAGCACTGAGGCTGAGATAGCAGAAATGAGTCGATTACCTTATGCTTCTGCTGTAGGTTCAATCATGTATGCTATGACATGTACTCGACCTGATGTAGCCTTTGCCTTGAGCATGGTTAGCAGATTTTAGGGGAACCCTGGCAAGGCACACTGGATTGCGGTAAAGAATATTCTCAAGTACCTACGAAGGACTAAGGACTGGGTCCTTACCCTCGGTGGGAGTGATGACTTGAGAGTTGTAGGGTATAGTGATGCTAGCTTCCAGACTGATAGAGATAACTTCCGCTCTCAGTCGGGCTGGGTCTTTACCCTAAATGGAGGAGCAATTTCTTGGAAGAGTTCCAAGCAAGAGACAGTGGCAGATTCTACTTGTGAATCAGAGTATATTGCAGCTAGCGAAGCAGCAAAGGAGGCGTTATGGCTGAGAAACTTCATTGGAGACCTTGGAGTTGTACCAGCTATTAAATAGCCGATGGAAATTTTCTGTGATAGTGAAAGTGCAGTTGCCTTAGCCAAGGAACCAAGGGATCACGGGAGATCCAGACACATCGACAGAAAATACCATTTCATCAGACATCGGATCGAAGAAGGACTCCTCGTGGCAAAGAGGGTATCATCAGATGAGAATCCGGCAGATCCCCTCACGAAGGGACTGACTCGGGTTAAGCATCTCCAGCATGCTCGGAGCATAGGGCTGAAGGATGATATTAGATTTAGTAGTTAGATAATCTCGAAATTTGTAAAGTGTAATTGACATTTGATGATGAATAAAAGTGTTTTATTTATGAGTAAAGTGTTGCTATCTCTTGTCGATCGTTTACTATATTTCTTTTGCATGTTTTGACTTCCAGAATAATTTTGTTTGGTATAACATATTATTCAAACCTCCACAGTCGGTCATATGTCGGAAGTAGGTATGAATCAAGACTGTCATGTTTGGTTGTAGAGGTCTGGGACAAGGCTACAACAATCATGAGTGCTCATAAGTTCTGAGCATTGGACTCAACCCACGCTCACTGGAATCACTTCATGGAATTCTATCTCGAGTGATCGTGAGACGGTAATATCATATAAGTCTTTAAACCTAGAGATATGATTTGTTACTTACGAGTTGGTTATGCATTGATTGTACGAAAAACGCATTGGTAACTCGATGTTATAAAATCGTGCTCTTATGTGTAATTCAATGAGTAGTAGAACAAACATATGAGTCAAAGTTTATCTGTTCCTTCTTGGACTAGAAGCTGATATCTGGGCCCCTCGATGATTTTGTTTTGACCTATGTACCGGGCCCGGTCAGAACTAGATTGATGTGTTCAATAAAGTTCTTTGTCAGACAAATCGGAAATCGGGAAACAAATGTTGGACAATAAGTAAGACATTGTTCCATGTATTTGTCCGACTGATATCTAGAACAGAGGATTATATGATCACTTATCTTAAATGGCGTACCATCATCTTCTCAAGTTTCGAGAAACCTTGTAAAGAGCTACGATTGCCGATCGGTTCCTGAAGTCATACTTGCAGTAATAGTTACTAGACTTATCCAAGTGGGAGACTGTTGGATAAGGTGTCTAAGTCCATAACTATTTCTGGTATGTACTTGACCCGACCCGGCATGGTCCATTTGGGTTGCATGGCACCATGCAATTGGATAAACTAAATGAGAGAAATAACGCTTGGAGATTATTAATATATTATAAGTTCTAATATATTAATAATATTATTTGATTAGTTTGATCAAGAATTAATTTAGAATTAATTAAGTGATCAAAAGATAACTAATTAAATATATGGGTTGATTAAGTAAATCATCCATATCTTGTATAGTGGGCTAAAAGGCTCCATGGATCATCAAGTTGGGTTCCACCCATAGGATGCTCCATGGATGCTCCATGGGAGTTACAAACCCATGGGTCATGGAAATGAAGAGTCATGACACATTAGGGTTTAACCCTAGATGTGTCAACACTATATAAGGAACATAATCTCCACCAAAATCGGTTGCAACAAAGAAATAGAGGGCTTGGCCGATTTGGAGAAGTGAGTATTCTCTCATAAGTTCTTCCAAGAGTATTTGGTGTTGTGTGAAGCATTTGAGGCATCACCATTTGAGGTGCTAGGCTCACAAGGTTTCAAGGAACACAAGCAACAACAAGGTAAGTTATTCTATCTATACTTTATGTTAAAATTGTTCCCATGTATGCTAGATAGGAATATAACCTTGGAATTCAACTTTGCATGACAAATTAGACAAACATAGATCCAAGGTTATTAGGGTTGCATGTACACTTAGGAAGTGTTAGTATGCTCAAAACCCATCACATATCCCCATGGGACCTCTCACACTTCTAATACAAAGCAAATAAGGCATGAAGAAACCCTAGATTTGATCATATCAACAAAACACGGAAATAGGCTCTGAAAGATACCTCAAGAAGCCTCCTGTGATGGAATGAAAGAAGATCCAAGCTCCCCAACTCTTCTAGCATGCCTTTCCTCTTCCTTTCTTGCAAAAGCACACACAAAATGGTGAACAAAGGCCTCTTTCTCACTCACACGAATCCCTCAGCCCCTTTGGTGCTCTCAAGATCCAGGTAGCCGCAATGAAGGGCCATAAGGTCCTTTAAATAGGGCTTAGGGCTGGGAAATTAGGGTTTCATTAAACAGCGAGGACTCGCCGAGTCCATACCTTGGACTCGCCGAGTCCAGACGCGAACCCGCGTCCAGAACCGCGATCCTACTCGGCGAGTCTGAGCTCCAACTCGCCGAGTCCCTTCTCAAAACATCGAAAACATAAACATAAAGGATACCTGGAAATCCGGGTTGTTACAACTCTCCCTCACTAGAACTAGACTTCGCCCTCGAAGTCTCACTCTGGAAATAGCTCTGGATGCTACTCACGCATCTCACGCTTCGGCTCCCAGGTCATCTCTGATCCCTTCCGATGTTGCCACTGAACCAACACCAGAGGTACCTCCTTGTTCCTCAAAACCTTGATCTTCCGATCTCTGATGGCCACTGGTCTCTCGGCATAATTCAGGCTCGCATCCACCTGAATGTCCTCTAATGGAACCACTGCCGACTCATCGGCTATACACTTCCTCAACTGTGACACATGAAAAGTGTCGTGAATCTGCCCCAACTCTGCTGGCAAATCCAAACGATAGGCTACCCGGCCTACCCTCGCGATCACACGAAATGGACCAATATACCGGGGCCCCAACTTGCCCCTCTTCCTGAATCGAATCACTCCTTTCCAAGGAGAGACCTTCAGGAGAACAAAGTCGCCGACCTGGAACTCAAGCTCGGACCGACGTCTGTCTGCATAACTCTTTTGTCAGCTCTGAGCGGTCAACAACCTCTGTCTGACCTGCTGAATCTGCTCTGTCGTCTGAAGCACGATCTCTGCACTGCCCATTACTCGCTGCCCAACCTCTCCCCAACAAATGGGGGTCCGACACCTCCTCCCATACAACAGCTCAAAGGGTGGCATACCAATGCTCGAATGATGGTTGTTGTTGTAGGAAAACTCTGCCAAGGGTAAATACGCATCCCAGCTACCCCCGAAATCCAACACACATGCCCGGAGCATGTCCTCAAGCGTCTGAATCGTCCGCTCACTCTGACTGTCTGTCTGGGGATGATATGCGGTACTAAAATGTAGTCTAGTACCCAACTCCTCATGAAATTTCTTCCAGAATCTGGAAGTGAAATGCACATCATGGTCTGAAACAATCGAGATCGGCACCCCATGCCGAGATACCACTTCCCTCACATACACCTCCGCCAATTTCTCTGCTGAAGAACTCTCACTAATGGCAAGGAAGTGAGCGCTCTTCGTCAACCTGTCCACGATCACCCAAATTGCATCCACTCCTCTGGCAGTCCTCGGCAATTTGGTGATGAAATCCATAGTGATCTGTTCCCACTTCCACTCGGGAACCTCCAATGGCTGCAACTTGCCATGCGGCCTCTGGTGCTCGGCCTTAACCCTACAGCAGGTCAAGCACCTCTCAACAAACCATGCGACGTCCCTCTTCATACAGGGCCACCAATACTCCTTTCTCAAATCCAAATACATCTTAGTGGCCCCCGGATGGATCGAAAATTTCAACCGATGAGCCTCCTACATCAAAGTGGTATGCATTCCTCCCACAAACGGTACCCATATACGCCCCTGAAATGTCATAAGACCCTGACCATCGGTCACAAACTCTGAAACCAAACCAACAACCCGTTCTCTCTTCTGCATCTCAAGTTGCACAGCCTTGAACTGTGCCCCGCGAATGGCGTCCAATACCGGAGCTACCACGGTCAATCTCAAACATACATCCCGCAGTGGAGTGCCCTCCGCCCTACGGCTCAACGCATCGGCTACCACATTAGCCTTGCCTCGGTGGTACAGGATCTCACAATCATAATCCTTGACCACATCCAACCACCTTCTCTGTCGCATATTTAGGTTGGGCTAATCCATCAAGTACCTCAAACTCTTATGGTCCGTGTATATCGTACACCGAACCCCATACAAGTAGTGACGCCAAATCTTGAGGGCGAACACTACTGCCCCCAACTCTAGATCATGGGTGGGATATCTCGTCTCTTGAGGCTTCAGCTGCCTTGATGCATATGCTATCACATGCCCTCTCTGCATCAGCACCGCTCCCAGCCCCAAAATCGATACATCACAATATACCACAAAGTCCTCCATCCCTTCCGGGAGAGCTAATACCGGGGCTTCTGTCACACCCCCGAACCAGACGGCGGAAACGTCCGAGGGATGTCGTGACTTAATTGAATACCATAACATTGAATATATATGAAACGTAACAACATTCGTCACCATGCATTAATATAGTACAACCGATAAAGTTTACATGAAGTACATTGTCTAAACATTACATTCCCAAAAATAAATTGTTCGATTCGTTAATAAGTAAACTGCAAACCATCATTGAGTACATTTTCCTTTGATTCACTTGTTACCTGAGAATACAAGTATTTTGAAAAACGTCAACATGTGAAATGTTGGTGAGTTCATAAGCGATATTTGAAGAGCAATGTTTTGTATCATTTTGAAAACCCCCAGAAAATCTGATATTTTCTGAAAAGAGCTTTTGAAAACATTTGTGAAGATCCATAAGTATGCTTGTTTGTTTCTATAGTTGTAAGAAAAATGTTCATCAAAATTGTGTACATTTTGAAAACCGTGTGTATTGTAAAACCCTAGGAAAACCCGATGTTTTCCTAATTCCTTGAATTCCATGAAGTTAAGAATAAAAACCATTGCAGCGCGTGAAGTCATTAATTCCAGGCGACGTCGGATTATTTTTGCGCATGATTAATTGCTATAAACACGCGTTACACAAACGACCTGTTTATAACTATACTAACGATCCCGTAGGCGTCGTCTGTACTAATCACGTTATCCAACCGCCCTGACTTCGAGTAATCCCACATCCGAAGAGAAAGAGGACACGAAGACCTCGATAACTCCAATAGCCGGTTGGGGATAAAAAAAAAAGTACGAGGGGCCCTTGACCCGCCTCGCATAAAATACCGACTTTACTAGCAATACCAAAGGACCCTTGGGGACCAATAGTATACAAGCCATTGAAAGTCCTTTTACGCTGTGTTAGATCATTTAAGACCCAACAACTCGTAAGGTTGATGTCTTCGGGCCTTAAGATCAGGTCATTGGGCTAGCTAGGCCCAACAAACAAGATTTTACACTTTGGGGCCCAAAGATGGTGCGTAGACGTCTGTGCACTCTCACGTGTGTATTAAATTCCCAAATGGTACTTGTATGAATCGAGTTATCGACGCGTTAGTAGTTTTGAATTTTTATTGGTTCGAGACCGAACCAATTCGTTTAACAACGATTTTTGGTATTGTTGTGTATTGTAATTCGTCGGTAGTCGCGGTGCCAATATTTGATCAAGTTGTGTGTATTGAATTAGCCTTGAAATTTTTCTGTTTTCAGCCCCTCATTGTTTGTAAAATTTACTTTTTCAACCCTCTAATTAAATAACTTTCCGGTTTGGTCCTTAAATCGTTTTTCTTGATATTTCAACACCAAAAGTTATTGAAATTAATATTTTTCAGCATATTTTTCATTGAAAACAGTTTAAGTCCCTAAAAATGCAGTTTTCTCGGTTATAACCCCTCTTTTTCGCAGTTTTTACAATTTTGGCCCAAATTGGAAAATTTTTGCAACTTTGGTCCTTTTTAAATTTGAAAAGCATTTTAAACCCTTGAAAAGTACTTGGAACACTATCAGTCCACTGTTTTACAGAAAAACATAGTTTTGGCCCGCCAAAACAGAAAATTTCGCATAATGGGCCCTATTGGGCCGAAATTGGCATTTTTAGCCCATTAAGCTTGAAATTTAGATTTTTAATCCTCCAAATGAGTATATTTCCAGAAAATATTTTATTGAAACTGTTTTGACACTCCTCATCCATCAGAATTCGTGATATGTCATTTTGGGCCCTTTAACTTTATATTTTTAACATTTTATGTCCAAAAATTGAGTTTTTAGCCCAAATAAAATGTTATTAAACCATTTAGCTATTTTTCTTGGGACACTTTGTATGTAGAAATATATTTGATGCTAGTATCACTTAACATGAAGTATATCTCGATTTTTAGGGGTTTATGGCTAGATCCAACATTATAAACACACAAAAACACACAAATAAGCATAGAAATCATACAAGGCATACAAAACACATATAGATCTACACTTTCACTTGTATTCCCCCCCCCCCCACAAAACTCATAAAAACAGAAAATAGGGGGTATGAAGCTCACCTTAGGGTGTGATTTTGGTTTTTGAAGAAAGGATGGAAGAAAACTTGGTGATTTTTGGCCTTAGCACCCTTTTCTTGAAGATCTCGAGTTTCAAATGGTTCTAGGATGCAAGATCACGATTTTTGCATGGATTAGGAAAGGATTTTGATAAAACAAAGAATTTAATTCATAGATCCAAGCATAACCTTACCTTGGATGAAGAGTTGGTGGAAATATCCTCTTGAAAGCCTCCTAATTTTCGAGATTTTTGAGTGGAGAGGGAGGAAGTGTTCTTGAGTGAGTTTGAGAGATATTTGTGTATGTGTGTTTGTGTGTCGGCCGAGAGTGAGGGAGGGAGAAGGAAGAAGTGATCTTTGAAGTGATACTTGCTTGGAAACATGAGTTGTGTGCATAGAAACCCAACAAATAAAAGTGAGGTGGCAACCCAAAGTCAACTCTCCCTTTTTCCTTGGGCTTGGGCCGAAAATGGAGAGGGAAGAAAGGATTTTTGGGCTTTTTGCCCCTAAGCCCAATATTAGAGTTAGTTTGGGTGTTTATTGGCCTTGTAAAATAAAATTGTGATTTTTATGCTTTAATAAGCTAGATTAGGTTAATCATGGATCAAAGCTTTTAATTCATTTCATTCTAGGCCCACAATGGTCCAAAATGTTAAAATAAATGATTGTGGGTCCAATTAGAGCCCAATTAGGGTTCTAAGCCCATGATAGTCAAATTGGAAGCTTATTGGTCCATTTGGGCCCAATAAGGAAGTCCTAGTCCAAAGTGGACCTAAACAAGAACTTCTAGGGTTTCCAATTGTTTGATGACTATTTGTAGCACTTGTATGATGTATTTGATTGAAGTTTTTGATGTCATAATAGTAGGTATCACACATGCTCTTAAGTTTTTGATTCACATTAACTTGAGTGTATAGATTACATGACACAAAATTTCCAGTTGTGACAGCTTCGCACAACCTTTGGCGAAGTGTCTCGAAGGAGGCCTGCTGCTCAGGACCCCATGAGAAAGCAACACCCTTCCGAGTCAATCTGGTGAGTGGCACTGCGATCTTGGAGAAATCCTTGATATATCTCCGATAATACCCTGCCAATCCTAGGAAACTCCTGATCTCGGAGGGTGACCTCGGCAACTCCCAAATCATCACTGCCTCAACCTTGGCCGGATCGACCAATATCCCTTCCTGGTTAACGAGATACCCTAATAACTGAACCTCCCGCAGCCAAAAATCACACTTGGAGAATTTGGCATAAAGCCTCTCCGATCTCAGAACTCCGAGAACCTCTCTCAGATGCTCCTCATGCTGCTCGCTAGATCTCGAATATACCAGAATGTCGTCGATAAACACAATCACCGACCGATCCAGCATCGCCCTACACACTCGGTTCATGAGATCCATGAACACCGCCGGGGCATTGGTGAGCCCAAAAGGCATCACCACAAACTCATAATGCCCATAACGCGTCCTGAACGCTGTCTTCGGGACGTCCTCATCCCGCACCCTCACTTGATGGTATCTAGACCTCAAATCGATCTTGGAGAACCAAGATGCTCCCTGCAACTGATCGAACAAATCGTCGATCCTCGGCAATGGGTAACGGTTCTTGACCGTCAGCTTGTTCAACTCCCGGTAATCAATGCACATCCGGTGTGAACCATCCTTCTTCTTGACGAACAGGATAGCTGCTCCCCACGACGAGCTGCTCGGCCGAATAAACCCCTTCCCCAGCAGCTCCTGAAGCTGTGAGGATAACTCTTGCATCTCTGGAGGTGCAAGGCGATAAGGCACCTTAGCGATAGGCGCTGCCCCCGGAACCAAACCGATACTGAACTCCACTTGCCTCACAGGAGGCACACCCGACAACTCCTCGGGAAATACATCCGGGAACTCGCGCACTACCGGAACCTCCTCAACTGAACTCGGCCTCTCGGAAATCACCCGCGTATCCATCACATATGCCACAAAACCCTTACAGCCCTGCTATAGACACTGCCTCGCCCTAGCGGCCGAACAAAACGCTGATCCTGAACGTGTACCCTCGCCGTATACCGAAAGAAATCCCCCACTAGGGTCTCGTATGGTAACCAGATGACGCTCGCAGTCGATAACCGCACCGAATCTGCTCAACCAGTCCATGCCCACAATGACACAGACATCACCCATCGCAATAGGAACCAAATCAATCGGGAACTTAACACCGAAAATCTCGACTACACAACCTTAAAGAACCTCCGTGGCATATATCACTCTCCCATCAGCTATGGAAACTCTCAGAGGCCGACTCAACGCCTCACGACTAACACTGATATGCTGACTAAAAGCCAAAGATACAAAAGACCGACTCGCACCTGAGTCAAATAACACCAAGGCAGGTACAGAATTCACAATAAAAGTACCTACGCATAACATAACATAAGCATAATATCTCAACATCAAAAATAAATACATGAAAGAATACATACCAGCCACGACATCAGGTGCTGCGCGGAGCTCCTCTGCGGTCAGCTGAAAAGCTCGCCCTCGTGCCCTTGGCGCCTCGGCCTTCACCGGCCGACTCTCCGTAGCTCTGATGGTGGCAGGGGCAGATCCCTAAGGTGCTCCCTGAGATGACCCTCGCAACTGCGGACACTCTGCATTCCGGTGTCCGGTTTGATTGCAGTGGAAGCACACTACAAACCCCTTGGGGCAATCCTTGGCCATATGCCCCTCCTTGCCACATTTGTAGCAAGATCCCGCTCTGCAGACTCCATCGTGACCCTTGCCGCACTTCCCACAAGTGCGGACCTTCTGGCTCCCTGGTTTGGGATCAGCGGGCTTGGCCCGCTTGGCTGCCAGCTGAGACTGTGCCAGTCGCCGATCCCTCCCCTGAGACTCCGCCTCCTCCCTAGCCTGAGTCTCAAGCTCAATCTCCCTCTTCCAGGCATTTGCCTGAAGCTCAGCAAATGTCCGGTACGAGGAGTTCGCAGCGAACTCCTGAATATCCCGCCTCAAAATGCTCAAAAAACGGCTCATACGTGCCTGCTCAGTGGACACGTGCTCAGGGCAAAACATCGCCCTCTCATGAAACATCCTCGTGATCGCTGTAACTGACTCAGTACCCTGCTTGAGGGTCAGAAACTCCTGTGCCAAACGCTCCCTCTCCACCTGGGGAACGTACTCATCTCGGAACATGACAGTGAACCTCTCCCAGGTCACTGCCGCAAGCTCAGCAGGCATGAAATGCGCCGTCACAAACTTCCACCAGTCCTTCGCTCCCAAGCGAAGCTGGTTCAGCGCGAACCGAACCTTCAAATGCTCAAGAGATGAGCAAGTGAAGAAACACCCCTCTATATCAGATATTCACCTCATAGCTGCCACCGGATCGTGGGTCCCATCAAACTCTGGTGGCTTTGTGTTGCTGAACTCCCGGAACAGCAACGCATCACCACCTTACGGCCTCGCGGCAGCAACAGCCGCGGTAGCCGCTGCAACAGCAGCCTTAGAAAGAGCGGCATAACGCTCGTCAAAGGTCTCAATCAGCGTGGTCTTTATAGACCCAAACATCTCCGGTATCTCTGCCCTGATGGCCGCAGCCACCTCCTCATGGATGATCCGGCAGATCTCCTCATCACTGGTACCACTACTCTCGGGCATCAAGCGTGTCCTCACTATGATCTACCTCTGAAATACAACATAGGATAAATTAGAACCCATACGAGCATACTCACACTCGTCAACTCTTTCCTCCTTGATTCTTGGTATTCCAAAGATTCTTACTTGGGCTGTACACCGCTCTAGTGCTTTCAGTAGTACGGGCCCAATACTACTGTCCACACCGTATCAGAATACACCCAAAGTCCTCCTCTTCGGATCCCAAATTCCAAGCACTCTATCATGCATAGACCTTTCACTAATAGATCTCTCATCGGCCCCTCGCTGCTACCTACTCACTCTCAACCATCTCATAGCAGCTCACCTCTTCCTAGGCTAAGGCATCACAAATCAGGCCACTCTAGTCCTGATAGGAATACCTAGCCTACTCAAGCATGCGAATACATCATATCAGTATCAATATCACATAACATAAGGGTATTTTGGGAAATCACCGTTCGGGCGCGGACTGATCGTACACACAACTATGCTCTGCATTTACAAAATCATTTATTCTTTTTAAAAATACTTCTCAAATCCTCAGTTTGAGTTCAAGTACGCCCGAAGGTGTACTCGAATCCCTCAAACCAAGGCTCTGATACCAACTTGTAACACCGTGAATTTCAAAATAATTTTTCACAATTTATAAAAACATTTCTCATTAACTTTTCATAAAAACATTAAGTTTAAATCCCAATTCACATTATACAAAATCCCAAGATCATATGTATATCAAAATCCCATGCGTGTGTACAGATCAAGTCGGCGCCTTCCCACGGTCATCGCTAGTACCTGAAACAACAACACTAACACTGTAAGCACAAAGCTTAGTGAGTTCCCCAAAATACCACAAACATAACACATATATTAGCCACTCGAGGCTATAACTCTTATGGGTCCGTGCACCCAAGCTCTATGAACCCTCAGGTTCTAACTCTGGGAACCTTCCGATTCCAACTCTATAAACATGCACAGCATAAATCACATAGACATCATGCAGTACAACACATAGCATACACATAACATACATACTCTGACACATAACTCTGATTACCTACTCAAGGTAAAGTATAGTGAGAAGACTCACCTCGCGTATCTCGATAACTCGCAACTCCTGGAATCACTCGTGCTCGATCCTACGAGCTATAATCCTCCTATAACATCATATGACTCTAATTAACACTTTTACCACTAAGGTTGACTACCCCTATTAAGTCAACACTGGTCAACTGTGGTCAACGGTCAACGATCAACTTCGACCGGACTCGGCGAGTGCACTAGGGCGACTCGGCGAGTCTAAGCGTTTTCACCAACTCTCTAGGATTCCCTTTTTGACACGTCGGGTATTCTTCTAACTCGACGAGTTCCACCTGGTAAGAATCGCGGGGCCACCCCGACTCAACTCGCCAAGTCTCAAGAACAACTCGGCGAGTTCCAGTTCGACTCAGTCCACCTGTCAACTTCTAACTCGCCCTGACTCACTGAGTCAACTCATAACTCGGCTGGACCACTCACCGAGTGGTCAAGGACAATCTTCATGCTACTCGCCGAGTCTGTTCTTCAGACTCGGCGAGTCCATGCCATGCACTAACTCAAACTTGCTTCTGAGGTCAGATCCGCTCCAACAACTCATAGATCTGGCCCTCCTAAGCTAATTCAGCACGTAAACTCCATAACTTGGTTACCATACAACACTTACAATGCTCTTTTTGGAGAAATGACCTCTAAAATGGCAACCCTAGCCTTCAACCCAAAAGCGAGGACATAAAGCATGACATAAGGGACTCTCTAGACCTATTAGGGTCCAGATCTAAGCACCATATCCCCATGGGACCTCTCACACTTCCAATACAAAGCAAATAAGGCATGAAGAAACCCTAGATTTGATCATATCAACAAAACACGGAAATAAGCTATGAAAGATACCTCAAGAAGCCTCCTCTGATGGAATGAAAGAAGATCCAAGCTCCCCAACTCTTCTAGCTTGCCTTTCCTCTTCCTTTCTTGCAAAAACACACACAAAATGGTGAACAAAGGCCTCTTTCTCACTCACACGAATCCCTCAGCCGCTTTGGTGCTCTCAAGATCCAGGTAGCCGCAATGAAGGGCCATAAGGTCCTTTAAATAGGGCTTAGGGCCGGAAAATTAGGGTTTCATTAAACAGCGAGGACTCGCCGAGTCCATACCTTGGACTCGCCGAGTCCATACGCGAACCCGCGTCCAGAACCGCGATCCTACTCGGCGAGTCTGAGCTCCAACTCGCCGAGTCCCTTCTCAAAACATCAAAAACATAAACATAAAGGATACCTGGAAATCCGGGCTGTTACACTAACCCAAAGGAGGCAGAGTGCCATCGTTGCCACAAAATAGGGCATTAGAAGAGAAGCTGCCCGGAATATCTGCAAGCCATCAAGGATGGAAAGATCAAGCCGTCTTTTGTAGGTATATACACAATTAAATCTAAAGATTCATCCCATGCTATTTCTTGGGTTCTTGATACAAGGTGTGGTTACCACATTTGTTCTGATTTGCAGGGACTAGGAAGAAATAGGGATGTGGAGCTTGGAAGAATAAATCTAATCATGGGGAACAGAAGATCGTCGCATGTTACCAAGATTGGAGTGTATTCTTTAGTGCTTAGTAATGGATTGAATTTAAACTTAAATAATTTTTGCTACTCGCCAGATATGGCAACAAACATCATTTTTTCATGGTTTATTTAAACAAGGATTTAGATATTCGTTTAATAATGAGAATGGTTCGATTTATGCTTATCTAAATGGTGTTTTATATTTTGAAGCAATGCCTTGTAATGGAATATGAGACTGTTATGGTTGTAGATAACCTAGGAAATTGTCACACCCCCGAACCAGGCGACGGAAACGTTCGGGGGCTGTCGTGACTCAATTGAATACCATAACTTTGAATATATATGAAACGTAACAACATTCGTCACCATGCATTAATATAGTACAACCAGTAGAGTTTACATGAAATACATTGTTTAATCATTACATTCCCAAAAATAAATTGTACGATTCGCACATAAATAAACGGCAACCCATCACTGAATATGATTTCCTTTGTTTCACTGGTTCCCTGAGAATACAAGTATTTTGGAAAACGTCAACATATGAAATGTTGGTGAGTTCATAAGCAGTATTTGAAGAAAAACAATGTTTCGTATCATTTGAAAATCACCAGAAAATCCGATATTTTCTGAAAAGTAAAGCTTTTGAAAACGTTTGTGAAGATCCATAGGTATGCTTGTTTGTTTCTATACTTGTAAAAAAAATTGTTCATTAAAGTTGTATGCATTTCGAATCGGTATGTATTGAAAAACCCTAGGAAAACCCGATGTTTTCCTAATTCCTTGAATTCCATGAAGTTACATTGAAACCATTGCATAGCGTGTAGTGTCAGTCCCAGGCGACGTTGGATTATTTTTTAGCATGATTAGTTGCTACAAACATGCATTACACAAACGACCAGTTTATAGCTATACTAACGATCCCGTAGGCATCGTTCGTACTAATCACGTTATCCAACCGCCCTGACTATGTGTAGTCCCACATCCGAAGAGAAAGAGGACACGAAGACCTCGATGACTCCGTTAACCGGTTGGGAAAAAAATGTACGAGGGGTCCCAGACCCGCCTCGCATGAAATGTAGACTTTACTAGCAATACCAAAGGACCCTTGGGGACCAGTAGTATACAAGCCATTGAAAGTCCTTTTACATTGTGTTAGATCGGTAAAACCCAACACTTCATAAGATAGAGGTCTTCGGGCCTTAAGATCAGGTCATTGGGCTAGCTAGGCCCAACAAACAAGATTTTACACTTTTGGGGCCCAAAGATGGTGCGTAGACGTCTATGCACACTCGCATATATATTGAATTCCCAAACATTACTTGTATGAATCGTAGTGTCGTAGTGTCGTAGTGTCGCCGTGTTAGTAGTTTCGGATTTTTATTGGTTCGAGACCGAACCAATTCGTTTAACAACGACTTTTGGTATTGAAGTGTATTGTATTTCGTCGATAGTCGCGGTGCCATTAATTGATCAAGTTGCATGTATTGAATTAGCCTTGAAAGTTTTCTGTTTTCAGCCCCTCATTGTTTGTAAAATTTACTTTTTCAACCCTTTTAGTTAAATACTTTCCGGTTTGGTCCTTAAGTCAATTTTCTTGACATTTTAACACCAAAAATTATTGAAATTGATATTTTTCAGCATATTTTTCAATGAAAACAGTTTAAGTCCCTGAAATTGCAGTTTTCTCGGTAATAGCCCTTCTTTTTCGCAACTTTGACAATTTTGGCCCAAATTGTAAAATTTTTGCAACTTTGGTCCTTTTTAAATTTAAGAAGCATTTTAAACCTTTGAAAAGGACTTGGAACACTTATAGTCCACTGTTTTACAGAAAAACACAGTTTTGGCCCTCCAAAACAGAAAATCTCGCATAATGGGCCTCATTGGGCCGAAAATGTCATTTTTAGCCCATTAAGCTTGAAATTTATGTTTTTAATCCTCTAAATGAGTATATTTCCAGAAATTGTTTTATTGAAACTGTTTTGACACACCTCATCCATCAGAATTCGTGATATGTCAAGTTGGGCCCTTAATTTTGTATTTTTCACATTTTAGGTCCAAAAATTGTGTTTTTAGCCCAAAGAAATTGTTACTAAGCCATTTAGCTATTTTTCTAGAAACACTTTGTATGTAGAAATATATTTGATGCTAAAATCATTTAACAGAAGGTATATCTCGGTTTTGAGGGGTTTTATGGCTAGATCCAACATTATAACACACAAAAGCACACATATAAGCATGGAAATCATACAAGGCATACAAAACACATATAGATCTACACTTTCACTTGTATTCCCCCCCCCCCCAAAAAAAAACTCATAAAAACAGAAAATAGGGGGTATGAAGCTCACCTTGGTGTGTGATTTCGGTTTTTGAAGAAAAGATGGAAGAAAACTTGGTGATTTTTGGCCTTAGCACTCTTTCCTTGAAGATCTCGAGTTTGGTATGCTTCTAAGATGTAAAATCACGATTTTGGCATGGATTAGGAAAAGATTTTGATGACAAAAAGAATCTAAGTCATAGATCCAAGCATAATCTTACCTTAGATGAAGAATTTGTGGAAATTTCCTCTTGAATGCTTCCTAAATTTCGTGATCTTTAAGTGGAGAGGGAGGAGTGTTCTTGAGAGAGTTTGAGTGATTTTTGTGAATGTGTGTGTGTGTTTGAAGTGGCCGAGAGTGAGAGAGAGAGAGAGGAAGAAGAGATGACCTTTGAAGTGATATGCATGGAGATATGGAATAAGTTGCATGGATATCCAAAAGACAATAATGAGGTGGCAAACCAAAGTCAACTCTCTTCCTTTTCTTGGGTTTGGGCCTTGGGCCGAGATTTTGGAAGGGAAAAGGAAAAAAAATTGGGCCTTTGCCCCTAAGCCCAATATTAGAGTTAATCTTGGGTATGTTTTAAGTCTAAAGGAATGTGGTAGGATTTTTTATATTTTTATTGGACTAGTTTAGGTTATTCATGTATCAAGGCTTTTAATTCATTTCATTCTAGGCCCAACATGACCCAAAATGTTGAAATAAATTAGTGTGGGTCCAATTAGAGCCCAATTAGGGTTCTAAGCCCATGATAGTCTAATTGGAGGCTTATTGGTCCATTTGGATCCAATAAGGAAGTCCTAGTCCAAAATGGACTTAAACAAGGACTTCTTGGGTCTCCAATTGTTTGATGACTATTTGTAGTACTTGTATGATGTATTTGATTGAAGTTTTTGAAGTCATAATCATAGGTGTTACACATGTTCTTAAGTTTTTGATTCACATTAGCTTGAGTGTATAGATTACATGACACAAAATTTTCAGTTGTGACATCATCCCCCCGTTAGAGGGAATTTCGTCCCGAAATTCTGTTTGAAAGCTAGATTTGAGAAGGCTAGAATAGGTGAGGGTACTTTTGCTTCATTTGATCTTCGCGTTCCCACGTGAATTCTGGCCCACGCTTTGCGTTCCACCGTACCTTCACGATCGGGATGCGACTCTGCTTAGTACGCTTCACCTCCCTGTCCATGATTTCGATTGGTTCTTCGACGAACAGGAGATTCTCATTGATTTCGATTTCGTCAAGAGGAATGACAAGGGTTTCATCTGATAGGCACTTCTTCAGATTAGAGACATGAAACACGGGGTGTACACCGTTTAGCTCCGCGGGTAGTTGTAGTCTGTATGCTACTGGGCCTATTCGGGCGACGATTTTGAAAGGTCCAATGTATCGTGGGTTCAGCTTTCCCCGTTTTCCGAAACATATAACCCCTTTCCAGGGTGAGACTTTCAACAGTACTCGATCACCGACCTGGAATTCTAAGGGCTTTCGCCGTTTATCGGCGTAGCTCTTTTGTCGGTCACGCGATGCTTGTAATCGAGCTCTGATCTGGACGATCTTTTCTGTGGTTTCGCGAATGATCTCCGGTCCTGTTAGTGCCCTGTCCGACGTATGCGTTCTTGCTAGCTGGGTATCACCTACTTCAGCCCAACATAACGGTGATCTACATTTATGCCCGTACAGTGCTTCGAAAGGAGCCACCTTGATGCTCGAATGGTAACTATTGTTATATGAGAATTCGATCAATGGTAGGTGGGTATCCCAAGACTTTCCAAAGTCTATCACACATGCACGAAGCATGTCTTCAAGCGTCTGAATGGTTCGTTCGCTTTGACCGTCCGTTTGTGGGTGATATGCGGTACTCATGTCGAGGTGAGTTCCCATTGCCTTGTGGAGTGATTGCCAAAAGCGCGATGTGAACCTACTGTCCCTATCTGAGATGATAGATTTTGGCACTCCATGGAGTCTTACGATTTCTCGTAGGTACAAACGCGTCAGTCTCTCCATCTTGTAGGATTCTTTGATTGGCAGGAAATGGGCAGATTTCGTCAGTCGGTCGATTATTACCCATATGGTGTCCAGTCCGTCCGACGTCTTGGGTAGCTTGGTCACGTAATCCATAGAAATCCCCTCCCATTTCCACTCAGGGATTACCGATTGCTGTAACAGTCCTGAGGGTTTCTGGTACTCCACTTTTACCTTGGCGCACGTAAGGCACTTACTAACGTAGGTCGCAATTTCCGCCTTCATGTTAGGCCACCAATAGTGTTGTTTAATGTCCAAATACATCTTGTCCGAACCGGGATGAATGGAGTATCGTGTCTTGTGGGCTTCCTTCATAACGGCCTCCCTAAATCCTCCGATTTTTGGGACCCAAATACGGTTCATGAAGTAGTATACCCCATTCTCTCTTGTTTCTAGGTTCTTTTTCATCCCGCGCAATGCCTCGCTAGTTCTATTTTCCGCTTTCATAGCCTCCGACTGGACTGATGCAATTTGAGTGGCCAGATGAGATTGAATGGTTATCGAGTGTGTTTTCGTACGGCGATTTGAGTACTCCTTCCGACTTAATGCATCAGCTACCACATTGGCCTTGCCTGGGTGGTACTTGATCTCGCATTCGTAGTCGTTTAGCAATTCCACCCATCTTCGTTGTCTCATGTTCAGCTCCTTCTGATTCAAGATGTGCTGGAGGCTCTTGTGGTCCGTGAAGATGGTGCACTTTGTACCGTACAGGTAGTGCCTCCAAATTTTCAGAGCGAAGACCACGGCTCCCAGTTCTAGGTCATGGGTCGTGTAATTTACTTCGTGCGTCTTCAGTTGGCGGGACGCATATGCTATCACTCTTCCACGTTGCATGAGAACGCAACCTAAGCCCTGATTCGACGCGTCACAGTAGACTACAAAATCTTCCGTTCCTTCAGGTAGAGATAGTACAGGAGCGCTACAGAGAGCTTGCTTCAAGGTTCGAAACGCAATCTCTTGTCGGTCTGTCCACTTGAATGGCACGCCCTTTTGCGTAAGCAAGGTAAGCGGCTTGGCGATCTTAGAGAAGTTTTGGATGAATCTCCTATAGTAGCCTACTAGGCCTAAGAACTGACGAATTTTTGTGGGCGTAGTCGGAGTTGCCCATCCTTCCACAGCTTTGACCTTAGAGGGATCCACATGAATTCCATCTTGGCTAACTACGTGGCCTAGGAAATTCACACTCCGGAGCCAGAACTCACACTTGGAGAGTTTGGCGTAAAGCTTTTCCGATCGCAGAGTCTCTAGGACTTGTCGGAGATGTTGGCCATGATCCTCTTTGCTTCGAGAATAGACGAGGATGTCATCGATAAACGCAATGACGAAGTTGTCAAGGAACGGTCGACAGATTCGATTCATTAGGTCCATAAATGCAGCAGGTGCATTTGTTAGACCGAAGGGCATTACGACGAATTCATAATGTCCGTAGCGGGTTCGGAAAGCGGTTTTAGGAATATCCTCTTCTCGGACTTTGAGTTGGTGGTATCCGGACCGTAGATCTATTTTAGAAAAATAACTAGCTCCTTGGAGCTGGTCGAATAGATCATCGATTCGTGGGAGTGGGTAGCGGTTTTTAACAGTGAGTTTATTTAACTCTCTGTAATCGATGCACATTCTGAAAGATCCGTCCTTCTTTTTGACAAAGAGTACCGGAGCTCCCCATGGCGAGTAGCTAGGTTGGATAAATCCCTTGTCCAGAAGCTCACTGAGTTGGCTAGACAATTCCTGCATTTCAGCAGGAGCCAACCGATATGGTGATTTAGCGAGAGGAATTGCTCCTGGAACGAGGTCGATTCGGAACTCAACCTGTCTCTCTGGGGGTACTCCTGGAAGATCTTCAGGAAACACGTCCGGAAATTCACACGCTACCGGAATATCTTGGATGTTAGTTTCTTCTTTGGTCTTGTCCACTATGTGAGCCAAGAACGCCAAATTGTTCTTTCGCAGATGTTTTTGTGCCTTGATGCACGAGACAAGACGAAGATTCGTGCTAGGTTTGTCTCCGTAAATTACTAGGGTTTCGTGATTTGGGAGACGAAGGCGAACGGCCTTCTCGTGGCACATAATCTCAGCATGGTGGGGGCTTAACCAATCCATGCCGATAATCACATCGAAACTCCTAATTGATACTGGCATTAGGTCTATTCGAAAAACATGTTGGTTAAGGGTTAGGGTACATCCGATGCAGATCTCCCCAGTGGATTCGGTTTTCCCAATGGCCATTTCCACCGTATAGGTTTCATTTAGCTTCTGGAGTTGTTGCTTTAATAAATGTTTAAACTTCTCGCTCACGAAACTTCGTTCCGCTCCGGTATCAAATAAGATGCATGCATAAGTGTGGTTTAGGAGGAACGTACCGGTCACAACTGCAGGGTCCTGAACTGCATCGCTCTGACCCATAGTCAGCATTCTTCCTGCTCCTCTGTTTCCTGAGTTGTTGTTAGGGCAATCTCGGCGGAAATGCCCCGTCCTTCCACACCCGAAGCAGGTGTGGCTAGGCCCGGCATTGTTGTCGCCGGCATTGGTGTTGATGTTATTGCGGTGGTTGTTGTTGTTGTTGTGGTTGTTTCCCTGACTTTGGTTCTGGGGAGGGTATGTCCTGCAGAACCTTGCAGTGTGTCCCCTTCGGTTGCAACTGGTGCAATGGAATTCCTTGCATTCGCCAAGATGGTGGAAACCGCACTTATTGCATTTGGGAAGATTACCGGAATAGGGTCTTGAAGCATTTGAAGCAGCTGAGGCTGGAGCATGTGGTGTGGCTGGAACCGGTGCGGTGACGGCGTTAACTGCCACCGTCTGCTGCTTTTTGGAGGTCTCGGGGCCCTGATGCCCCTTTCTCTTGTTGTTCTTCCCTTTCCTGCCATCACCCTCCTTTTTCTTCTCAGTCTCCACTGGCTTCTCGCCCTTCTTGTTATTATGATCATATAACCTCTTTGCCAATCTCTTCGCACTGCCAAATGTTTCAGGTTTCGCAGCTATCACATTCCCTTGAATGGGGGATGTCAGTCCCCAGATGAATCGTTCAATCTTCTTTCCTTCTGATGTGATCATACCCGGGCACAACAGAGATAGTTCGCTAAATCTCGATATGTAGGCATCGATGTTCGCATTCTGCACGGTGAGGTTCCATAGCTCCTGCTCCATCTTTTGTATTTCGCCTCGAGGGCAGTACTCAGCCATTAACATTTCTTTCATTTCTGCCCATGGGATAGAGTTGGCGACAGGGAGCGTCATAGCTTCCACGTGTCCGTTCCACCAAGTGAGTGCTTGGTCCACAAAAGTACAGGCCGCGAACTTCACCTTCATCTGCTCGGGGCAATCGCATATCTCGAATACCGACTCTACCTTCTCGATCCATCGCTTCAGAGTGATCACCCCTCCAGTGCCGTTGAAAGTTCGTGGTTTAGCGTTTGTGAAGTCCTTGTAGGTGCACGTTTTAGTGGGTCCTTGATTTGTCCCGTTGTTCGAACTTCCGGACCCTTGCCCGTTGCCTCATCCGTTGTTCCCTCGGTGAAGTTGTGCCATAGCTGCTGTGACCGCAGCAGATACGGCTGCCTGGAAAGCAATGGTGTCAACTTCGGGCGGGGTTGGTTCGGGATTTCCGCGAGTAGCTCGGCGAGGCATCTTTCTGTCATGAAACGGAAAGATGTTGAGTGTACGTGGTTTCTGTGAGGTTGTGATCCTACTAACTAGGTGTATGGTACGAACCTAAACATTACTACCATCGGGCATACAATCATAACGTCTCAACACATAACGACTGGTAATATCATAGCAAAACACACAAAAGTTCATTAATATTATTCGCATTTAATACAAGAAAATTTGCTCGTAAGAGCATACATAAGTGATACTAATCTGACAGCATAACGGCTCCATGAGTAGTGTAGTCACTTAAACATAGAGCTGGAGTACATAACATAGTTCCTAATGACCTACTATGATAAGTCTATCCCTAGCCGCGATGAGCTGCGTCTGGAGGTGGTGCCGAAGATGTGGATGCTCCCTGAAGACGAGCCACTAGGCGTTCTGCGTTCTGAAGTCGAGACTCCCACCTTACCTGCCTCATGTGAAACTCCCGGAGGACGTCACGCGTCTCCTGCTCCGCACGCTCGACCCTAGTCCACAACTGGCGTACTTGATCAGCAGTGCCCTGAGCAAGGTCGCCGGTGTCCCGTAATCATCTCACCATGACCGGTAGGGCTCGGTCGGCCGGTCCTCCGTCCCTCAGGTCAAAGAACTCACGTGACATGCCAAACGGGGGTCGCTGTCCCTGATGTCTGCTCCATCTCCTAAGATCAATGCCCCAAGGAGGGGTAGGTCCAGTGGGACCCACACGATAAGCAGGCACCCTGATCGGGTAAGGGGGGTTGATGACCTCGGACTCTGCATCCGAATCACCCCCTTCGCTGTCATCGAGCTCCTCTTCGAATTGCTCTTCGTCTTCTTCGGGTTCGGCAGGCTCGCCCTCGACTTCTGCCTCCAGTTCCCCGTCAGATTCCTCTTCGGGGTCTTCCTCAGGTTCCTCTTCAGGCTCTTCCTCAGGCTCCTCCTCTTCTAGCCACCCGTTGTTTCCCTGGTTAGGGAAATAGGGGTCTCCAGGGTGATGAAAACCAGCCATGCTGTCTGCGCGAGTATGTAAATACGCTAACATTATTCCTAGGTGCTATGACTATTGTACCGACTAAGCGAACGTTCTCTTTTTGGTGATAAGGGTATAGTTTTAGGTTCCCTAGCCATCCCGATCTCATCAAGACGTGTGTTAGTTTTACTTTGGAGAGAATGTAGTTGATCAGGCTACATTCACTCCTTGGTATCACTAAGAACAGTCCCGAATTAACCGAGATACCAGCATTATTGTGTTTGATTCGGCGTTAGGTCCTTATTCCTAATGCAAGCAAGTGTGTTTTATTTACTTGTTTTGTTCAGAGTTATGTTAGTCCCTCTTTTTGGTTTATAGTTGCATATCAATGTGTGGCTCGACATGCTAGTTCACTATAAACAAAGCTCTGATACCAACCTGTCACACCCCCGAACCAGGCGGCGGAAACGTTCGGGTGCTGTTGTGACTCAATTGAATACCATAACATTGAATATATATGAAACGTAACAACATTCGTCACCATGCATTAATATAGTACAACCAATAGAGTTTACATGAAATACATTGTTTAATCATTACATTCCCAAAAATAAATTGTTCGATTCGCACATAAATAAACGGCAAGCCATCACTGAATATGATTTCCTTTGTTTCACTGGTTCCCTGAGAATACAAGTATTTTGGAAAACGTCAACATATGAAATGTTGGTGAGTTCATAAGCAGTATTTGAAGAAAAACAATGTTTCGTATCGTTTGAAAATCACCAGAAAATCCGATATTTTCTGAAAAGTAAAGCTTTTGAAAACGTTTGTGAAGATCCATAGGTATGCTTGTTTGTTTCTATACTTGTAAAAAAAATTGTTCATTAAAGTTGTATGCATTTCGAATCTGTATGTATTGAAAAACCCTAGGAAAACCCGATGTTTTCCTAATTCCTTGAATTCCATGAAGTTACATTGAAACCATTGCATAGCGTGTAGTGTCAGTCCCAGGCGACGTTGGATTATTTTTTAGGATGATTAGTTGCTACAAACACGCATTACACAAACGACCAGTTTATAGTTATACTAACGATCCCGTAGGCGTCGTCCGTACTAATCACGTTATCCAACCGCCCTGACTATGTGTAGTCCCACATCCGAAGAGAAAGAGGACACGAAGACCTCGATGACTCCCTTAACCGGTTGGGAAAAAAAATGTACGAGGGGTCCCAGACCCGGCTCGCATGAAATGTAGACTATACTAGCAATACCAAAGGACCCTTGGGGACCAGTAGTATACAAGCCATTGAAAGTCCTTTTACGTTGTGTTAGATTGGTAAAACCCAACACTTCGTAAGATAGAGGTCTTCGGGCCTTAAGATCAGGTCATTGGGCTAGCTAGGCCCAACAAACAAGATTTTACACTTTTGGGGCCCAAAGATGGTACGTAGACGTCTGTGCACACTCGCATGTATATTGAATTCCCAAACGTTACTTGTATGAATCGTAGTGTCGTAGTGTCGTAGTGTCGTCGTGTTAGTAGTTTCGGATTTTTATTGGTTCGAGACCGAACCAATTCGTTTAACAATGACTTTTGGTATTGAAGTGTATTGTATTTCGTCGATAGTCGCGGTGCCATTAATTGATCAAGTTGCATGTATTGAGTTAGCCTTGAAAGTTTTCTGTTTTCAGCCCCTCATTGTTTGTAAAATTTACTTTTTCAACCCTTTTAGTTAAATACTTTCCGGTTTGGTCCTTAAGTCAATTTTCTTGACATTTTAACACCAAAAATTATTGAAATTGATATTTTTTAGCATATTTTTCAATGAAAACAGTTTAAGTCCCTGAAATTGCAGTTTTCTCGGTAATAGCCCTTCTTTTTCGCAACTTTGACAATTTTGGCCCAAATTGTAAAATTTTTGCAACTTTGGTCCTTTTTAAATTTAAGAAGCATTTTAAACCTTTGAAAAGGACTTGGAACACTTATAGTCCACTGTTTTACAGAAAAACACAGTTTTGGCCCTCCAAAACAGAAAATCTCGCATAATGGGCCTCATTGGGCCGAAAATGTCATTTTTAGCCCATTAAGCTTGAAATTCATGTTTTTAATCCTCTAAATGAGTATATTTCCAGAAATTGTTTTATTGAAACTGTTTTGACACACCTCATCCATCAGAATTCGTGATATGTCAAGTTGGGCCCTTAATTTTGTATTTTTCACATTTTAGGTCCAAAAATTGTGTTTTTAGCCCAAAGAAATTGTTACTAAGCCATTTAGCTATTTTTCTAGAAACACTTTGTATGTAGAAATATATTTGATGCTAAAATCATTTAACATAAGGTATATCTCGGTTTTGAGGGGTTTTATGGCTAGATCCAACATTATAACACACAAAAGCACACATATAAGCATGGAAATCATACAAGGCATACAAAACACATATAGATCTACACTTTCACTTGTATTCCCCCCCCCCCAACAAAACTCATAAAAACAGAAAATAGGGGGTATGAAGCTCACCTTGGTGTGTGATTTCAGTTTTTGAAGAAAAGATGGAAGAAAACTTGGTGATTTTTGGCCTTAGCACTCTTTCCTTGAAGATCTCCAGTTTGGTATGTTTCTAAGATGTAAGATCACGATTTTGGCATGGATTAGGAAAAGATTTTGATGACAAAAAGAATCTAAGTCATAGATCCAAGCATAATCTTACCTTAGATGAAGAATTTGTGGAAATTTCCTCTTGAATGCTTCCTAAATTTCGTGATCTTTAATTGGAGAGGGAGGAGTGTTCTTGAGAGAGTTTGAGAGATTTTTGTGAATGTGTGTGTTTGAAGTGGCCGAGAGTGAGAGAGAGAGGAAGAAGAGATGACCTTTGAAGTGATATGCATGGAGATATGGAATAAGTTGCATGGATATCCAAAAGACAATAATGAGGTGGCGAACCAAAGTCAACTCTCTTCCTTTTCTTGGGTTTGGGCCTTGGGCCGAGATTTTGGAAGGGAAAATGAAAAAAAAAATTGGGCCTTTGCCCCTAAGCCCAATATTAGAGTTAATCTTGGGTATGTTTTAAGTCTTAAGGAATGTGGTAGGATTTTTTATATTTTTATTGGACTAGTTTAGGTTATTCATGTATCAAGGCTTTTAATTCATTTCATTCTAGGCCCAACATGACCCAAAATGTTGAAATAAATTAGTGTGGGTCCAATTAGAGCCCAATTAGGGTTCTAAGCCCATGATAGTCTAATTGGAAGCTTATTGGTCCATTTGGATCCAATAAGGAAGTCCTAGTCCAAAATGGACTTAAACAAGGACTTCTAGGGTCTCCAATTGTTTGATGACTATTTGTAGTACTTGTATGATGTATTTGATTGAAGTTTTTGAAGTCATAATCATAGGTGTTACACATGTTCTTAAGTTTTTGATTCACATTAGCTTGAGTGTATAGATTACATGACACAAAATTTTCAGTTGTGACAGAATGATGTGTTGTGTATGGATTCTTCCAATAGTATGGATAAAGCATCCTTGTGGCATTGTCTTCTTGGACATGTCAACAAGAAGCGCATAGCCAAACTCCAAAAGGATGGAGTGTTGGAGTCATTCGACCTTAGGGATGATGACACGTGTGAATCTTGTTTGCATGGAAAGATGACCAAGTCACCTTTCACCCTTCATGTATGTGGGCCCTTTAGATCAACCACAAAGGATGGGAACCGCTTCTATGTGACTTTCACCGATGGTTATAGTAGATATGGGTATATATACTTAATCAAACACAAGTCAAAAACGTTTAAAAAGTTCAAAGAATTCAAACATGAAGTGGAGAATAAATTGGGCAGGAAAATCAAGATGCTTCGATCCGATCGAGGAGAGAGAACCTAAGTCTTGAATTCCACAACTATCTCAAGGAATGCGGAATAGTTTTGCAATTGACGCCACCTAGGACACCGCAGTTGAATGTTGTGGCAGAAAGGCGTAATCAAACCTTGTTAGACATGGTTCATTCTATGATGAGTCGTGCTTCACTACCTATATCATTCTGGGGGTAAGCCTTAGAGACTGCCGCCCATATCCTTAACCAAGTCGCCACAAAGAAGGTTGCCAAAACACCTCACAAAATGTGGACAGGGAAAGCTCACTCATTGGCACATATCAAGGTTTGGGGCTATGAGGTTTTCGTAAGACGAGAGACTCACGACAAGCTCGAACCTCATAGTGAGCGATGTATTTTCATCGGCTACCCGGAGAAATCCTTTGGATATCTCTTCTATAGACCGAGTGACAATGTTGTCTTCGTTGCGACGAGAGGGGTTTTCCGAGAGTGAGAACTCATAAGCCAAGGAGACAATGGGAGGGAAATTGATCTTGAAGAGATTCAGGAATCGAGCGATGAAGGAACCTCTAACGCTGGCGCTCAACCCGAGAAGGAAACTCCGGTTGAACCAATTGACGAATCCTTACCTCTTAGACGTTCCAAAAGAGTTAGATTTCAACCCCAGTTTTATGGTTTTCATATTACTACCGAAGGGGATATGTATATTAGTGATGGTATGCTAATAAATCTAGATGAACCTAATAGCTATAAGGAAGCCATGGTAGGCCCAGAGTCTGTAAAATGGAAAGAGGCGATGGACAGCGAGATTCAGTCCATGTATGACAACCAAGTTTGGAATTTTTCTTGACAATGTGCCTAGACGTTATACGGTTGGGTGCAAATGGATCTTCAAGAAGATGACTGACGTGGATGGGAATGTGCACACGTATAAGGCACGGCTAGTGGCGAAGGGCTTTACTCAAACTCCCGGAGTTGACTATGATGAGACCTTCTCACCAGTTGCTAAGATAAAATCTATTAGGGTGATGCTAGCCATTGTTGCATTTCATGATTATGAGATATGGAAGATGGATGTCAAGACCTCTTTCCTTAATGGGAAGTTGGCTGAGGATGTTTACATGGCTCAGCCAGAAGGTTTTTTCGATCCGAAACATCTCAATAGAGTGTGAAAGCTTGAAAAGTCCATTTATGGACTTAAGCAAGCATCTCGCAGATGGAATCTCTGCTTCGATGAGAAAGTCAAAGAGTTTGGATTTGTACGAAGTGAAGATGAATCATGTGTATATGTCAAGGCCAGTGGGAGTATAGTTAGCTTCCTCGTTTTGTATGTCGATGACATACTGCTCATAGGAAATGATGTCCCGACTTTGCAGGATGTTAAGTCCTGGCTCGGGAAGTGCTTCGCTATGAAGGACCTCGGAGAGGCTTCCTATATTTTGGGAATAAGGATAGTGAGAGAAAGAAGTAAGAGACTAATAGGACTTAGTCAGATCACTTACTTAGATAAAGTACTCAAACGTTTTAGTATGTAAAACTCGAAGAAGGGAGAACTACTGATACAAAGTAATGCTAAGTTGAGTAAGACTCAAAGTCCGAGTACCGAAGCTGAGATAGCTTAGATGAGCCGAGTACCCTACGCTTCCGCAGTTGGCTCAATCATGTACGCTATGAATTGTACTCGCTCTGATGTGGCCTTTGCTTTGAGCATGGTTAGTAGATATCAAGGGAACCCTGGCAGAGCTCATTGGATTGCAGTCAAGAATATACTTAAGTACCTTCGGAGGACCAAGGAATGGTTCTTAGTCCTCGGAGGGAGTGATGACTTAAAGGTGCGAGGGTATAGTGATGCCAGCTTCCAGACCGACAGAGACAACTATCGTTCGCAGTCGGGCTGGGTCTTTACCCTTAATGGAGGAGCAGTGACATGGAAAAGTTCCAAACAAGAGACCATATCTGATTCAACGTGTGAACCAGAGTACATTGCAGCGAGCGAAGCGTCAAAGGAGGAGATGTGGTTGAAGTCATTAGTGATCATGGAGTTGTGCCTGCCATAAAGGAGCCTATGGAAATTTTCTGTGATAATGAGGGAGTGGTTGCCTTGACCAAGGAACCGAGGGATCATGGTAGATCTCGGCATATTGACAGAAAATATCACTTTATTAGACATCGAGTAGAAAAAGGACACCTCGTAGTAAAGAGGGTATCATCAGAGGATAACCCAACAGATCCGCTTACGAAGGGACTGAGTAGGGTTAAGCATTTGCAACACGCAAGGAGCATTGGGCTGAAAGACGATATTAGTTTAGATGAGATAGTTTTGAAACATGTAATAGATAAATGTAATTGACATTTGATGATTAAATAAAAGAGTATTATTTTTTGAGTAAAGATATTGTCCTATGTTAATTGTTTAACTATTGTTTCACTTTCCATGTTTTGACTTCCTGAATAATTAAGTTATTAAGAATAATTGAATTATTCGAATGGTCCACAATCGTTCATATGTTGGAAGTAGGTATGAATGAAGATTGTCATGAATTGGTGTGTAGATTGTCTAAAAGGTTATTAGACATAGCAAAGGTTTGCTACAACGTTCGTGAGTGCTTATGAACAAGTTTTTGAGCATTGGAATAAACCCGCGCTTGCTGGAATCACTTTTTGGAATGTGACACGAGTGATCGCAAGACGATAATATCATATGGTCTTAAAACCAAGATATATGGTTTACTGTTTTTTAATTGGTTATGCATTGACAATGTGAAACCGCATCAGTAAATTGATGTCATAAGACGCATTGATGTGTATAGTTGATTAGTAAATAGTGAATGCATATAAGTCGAAGTTTATCTGTTACTTTTATTCTAAGAGGATAAAAGCGATATCACGGCCGCTTGATGATTTGATTTGACTTATGTGACAGGCCCGGTCAGGACTGAATTGATGTGTTCAATTAAGTTATATGTCAAATAAATCTGAGATCGAGAAACCAAAATGCTGGACAGTAAGTTCCATAAGATTGTCTACATAATATCTAAACAGAGGACTGTACGATCCCTTATCTAAAGGACAGAAGATTGATAAGATCAGAGTTGACAACGTCTTTGAGAGCTACGATTGCTAATCGGTTTGTATTTGCATATATAGTTACTAGACTTATCCAACTGGGAGACTGTTGGATTAGTGTCTAAGGTTGTAACTATATTTGGTAAGTATTTGACCTAGTTGTGCATGGTCCTTTTGGGTTGCCTTCACCATAGCAACTTGACAGGATGCTTTGTTAAGAGAGAAGAGATATTATTGTTTATATATTATGAGAATAATATATTAAAGGAATAATATTGTTATTTGATTAATATAAGTTATATATTAATTGAGAATTAATTTGGTGACTTAAAGAGGTTAATTGAATAAAGGGGCATAAACTGTCAAATGTGTGATAGTTGTGTTTTGGGCTATGTATCCTTGGATTGCTTAGGGCCTAAGTTATTCAATTAAGGTTAAAGGTGAAACCCTAGTAGCTCATAGTATAAATAGCCCCCTAGGGTGAGGGAAATCGCCACTCATGCAAGGCAAGAAGCCCTAGGGCCGATTTCTCACCCTCCTCTCTCTCTCTCAAATCATCTTCTTGCTAGTTGGTGTTTGTAAGCCATTAGATGAGTGACAATTGTGACTCTAAGCTCCAAGAAGAAGAAGTATCAAGCAAGTAATCCAAGGTATTGTTCTAGATCCTAATTCATATGATTAGAATCATTGTTTACATTAGATCTAGTATTGAAAGTCTTGGATAGAATGCATGTTCAATTAGAGAAACCTAGATCGAAGAAATTAGGGTTTGCATGTGCACATAGGAAAGTTCTTCTTGCACAAACCCATCAATAAGTTCTAAGTCACTCAATCCCTATTGGAAAGAAAAGTCTATATGTGCTTACATCTTAGAGGTTAAGTCACATATTGACAAGTCAAGAGAGTCGGGTGTCGAAGACTCAAGGTAGCTGGCTGTTGACTTGGTTCTTCAGTCACTCCCTAATGACAAATCACGACATGACCCTTAAGGATCTTACCTATTTGCTTGATGATGCTGAATCAGCAATGATTTGGAGCATAGGTAAAGCTAATTAGATTAGAAGATCTACTTCCCAAATTTTCATGGACATTAACAATGATAACACTAGAAGTCCAAAAAAACTTTCTCTTCCCAATGGAAAGGGATCGGTCATGGTCAAGTCACTTAACCTAAGGGTAAAGAGAATAGCTAAGTCTGTGATACTCCCGTACACCATTTCCAAAGAGTCCATATATTTCTTTTGCCAATGAAAGGGACATTGGTTGTGAAGCTGCCCAATTTACCTGAAATTTCATAAGGAAGGTAAAGTCAAAAAGGTTTGACTTTGCTTCGGGTAAACTCCATTATCTAACTCTATTAAGTCTCTTTTTGAGATTCTTAATACATGATGTAATGTAATTACATTTTGGTGTTTTGGAAGAATCAAAGGAAGCTTAAAGTATGATTATGCTGATTCTGATCGCGAAGATGGATTTCGATCGCATGGTCCGATGATTAGAATTTTGAGCTGTTGCACAAGAGTTATGATATATATTTCTTAGGAATAGACAACAAAATGTTTTTCATATGTATTTGCATTGTAAGGATAAGTTTTTCCACAAGTTTTAAAATAAAAGAAAAAATTTTGTTTTATTTATTTTAATTGTCCTTACAATGGCATTTGTGAAAAATTGTTGTTTATATGTTTCCATTGATAAGCAATATTGGAAAATGAATTTGATTCTTTCATTTGTTCTAGTGTCATCATTTACCAAATAAGCAAAGATTCTCATCACCCAAGTTTCAGTTGGATAGAAACTTGGAATCATGCAAGTTGTTTTGTGTGATGGATGAAAATTTTCATCTTTGGGAAATTAAGACTAAGTCCTTGTTCACATGTATGTGTGAGTTTAGTGAAGGACTAAAGGATTAGGTACACTTGGTTGTGCGCTGGTCAGGTCCACTACAAAGGCTAATAAGATTATTCGTTATGATTTACTAAATTTTAGTAAATATGATTATGCTCACAAGTTTATGTGTAATTCTGAAACATTGGAAAAGTTTCAATGTATGGCAGAATGAATAAGAAGAATCAAATAAGGCAGAAACATAAAAGTTTCTCAAATCTAAAGAGATGGGAGAGTACTTGTGTATCTTGTTTTATGATTATCTTAGTGATTATGGAACCATATCACAATTGATCCTCTAAGGACACCTTAGTGTATTTGTTGGCTAAGCAGAGGAATCGTGAATTGTGGAAATTGTTAAATCAAAAGATAAATCATAATTCGTTCCAAAATCAAATCTTAGAGTCATACTCCAAGATTGAGCCTTGAGTGACTTAATCTTTAGAAAGCTCATAACACTTGTCAAATGTAGAGTAAGATGTTTCCTATTCTTATACATTTGAGATTAGTAAGTTTTGATGTTTTTGATAAAACAAAGACCAACTAAGACCAATTGTGAGAAGTGTTTAACTTGATAAGAATCCACACTAACTCTTGAATATTTGTTTTGTCAAGGAATGGTTCTTGACAAAAAGAATCTTCTATGGGAAGAGGACAGTGGGAGTCTTGAGATAGTTTTGAGAACTGGTCAAGAGTATAGTTAATCACTAGCCCACGTGTTAAGGTTTATAACCTATCGTGTTGACTTATTCTTGTTTCTGTGCCATTCCAGTTAAAGTTCGCTATGCTTGTGAGTTCTATGAGTTCTCAATTGTTTGCATAACAACCTGGAAGCAATGGTATGCCCTTGTGCTGACGGGTGGCAAGGAAATGATATTGGCCAAGTTCAATCCATATGAGTTTGGCTTTGTCACTAACCTTGTCTTATGATTATGGTTATGACAAATTCACATGGATAGGAACACATACACCAAAAAATCTAAGTGTCATAAGGTTTCTCTCTGATTCATGAAAATGATGGTGAGGAAATGCTTTCACTAAGTAGATTTTAGGAAGATAGCAATTGTAATATTTGCATTCTCAAAGTCATTAGTGGAGGTGCGTGTGCTTAACCGGCACACTAACATAGACTTGTGAGAAATGGCAAAGGTCTAAACAATTGAGACTATGATTACGGCATCCCTTTTCATAGTTCTAAAATTGTTTAGACATACATGTGAGCTATCTAAGGAAAGGTGTATGATTTTGATAAAGTCTTATCAAAGCAATCTTGTATCAGAAATCTAAATTTTGGTAAGAAATTCAATAAAGCATTGATTTCTAGAAGTCCAACTGATTTCTGAGTACATGTCAAAGCTAGTGGGAGCATAACTATTATGCTAGTAATCATTATGCTTATGGGAGCATGATGATTATGTTGCAAGTTAGCAATGTTAATTATAGAAAACAAAATTTTCAATTCACTTTGAAAAGTTGTTTTCCTATAATTAAGGGAGAGGATTTTATACTTCATCCCAATTCTACAACCTTAGATTGAGATTTTACTCTACTTTAGTCAAGGATATATAAGAATGTTATGTTGGAATGGTTCAACGTAAGGAAATTATATATATGTTGCGTTCTCAAAATTCGATTATGATTACGACATACCTCTTCATAGTTCGAATTATGAGAACATGGCAAATAAAATTTTTTATAGCATGAATCGTGTCCCATATGCTTCAGATATAGGTTCGATTACATGTGCTATAATCATTCTAAATTTTCCAAATGCCTATGCCATTAAAATGGAAAATTGTCGAGGACAATTGGAAGTATAGTGTTACACTTTGTAAAGGATTGTATAGTGTTAAACTTTGGAAAGGACTGTATTGACATATTCTGAAAAGAGGTAACTCTTGTTTAGAAGTGATAGTCACAATGGTAATATGGAATTGTTGCCATAGGTGGAAGTTATTCTCTGAATCTGTGTAAGATTAGAAAACTTTATGCAAAGAAGGATGTTTAAAGGAATGTACTTTGAATATGGGACTTCACTACCATGGAATTAATCTCCATTGGAATACTTTGTAACGTCTATTGCCAAGTCTTTGTGACTTTTGTGCATAGTCATTACAAGAGAATCATTGCATATAATTTTAGAATCTAATGGGTTACAGTAAATGGCAAGAGTTTGGTATTCTTACATTTACAAAAGGGATTGGGATTGTGAAATGAGCATCATTTAAGTCATGTTCAATTTATCTATTTCACAAAGAAAGGACCATAGGTAAACAAAGTATGCATGCTTGGAGCATGGCATGACTACTGTTTCAATTCAAGTATTAAGTTGATTAATCGAAACATGAATAATGAGTAATCAATATGGTGCTTAGATAAAAGGGTTTTTATTTACACTCAAAGTGTTGAGGCCATACAAGATTAGTATTATTTATGTGTTTCACTTTGCATGTTTTAACTTCCAGAATAATTAGATCATTCTTCCCGAATGATTAAGTTATTCAAACCATCCACACTCTGTCATATGTTGGAAGTAGATATGAATCAAGACTGTCATGAATTTGGCTTGTACGATTTGTCTAATGTGCATTAGACATAGCAAGAGTTGCTACAACATTCATGAGTGCTCCTAAGTTCTGAGTATTGGATTTAACCCACGCTCATTTGAATCACTTCATGGATTTTATCACGAGTGAATCATGAGACGATGATATCTTATATTCTTCAAACCTAGAGATATGAGTTCTTGACTATCAGGTGGTTATACATTGATTGCACGAAAACGCATTGGTAACTCGATGTTATAAAACTTGCATTTTTTTATAATTCAACAAGTAGCTACTACAAGCATATGAGTCGAAGTTTATCCATTCCTTTTACGCTTAATGGGATAAAAGCGATATCTGTGGGCCCCTCGATGATTTAGTGATGGCACCCCTAAGTGTTTGGCCAAGCCTGGACTGATTTGATTTGTTTAATTTGCCAGTCATCATAAATCAGACATCAGGAAACAACAAATGGACAGATAGAATGATTATAATCCATGTCTCAGTCCATATGATATCTAGAATGGATGAATATATGATCACTTATCTGATGGACGCGTCATTGATTTGTTTAGAGTTCGACAACAGCTTTTAAGAGCTACGATCACTGGTCGGGTTGCGAAGGTGTACTTGCAATAATAGTTATTAGAATTATCCAAGTGCGAGACTGTTGGATTAGTGTCTAAATCCATAACTATAATTGGTATATACTTGACCCGACCCGGCATGCATGGTCCATTTGGGTTACATGGCATCATGTCTTTGGATAGACTAAAATGAGAGAAATAACATTTAAGGTTTATTAATATATAACAAGTTCTAATATATTAATAAGATTATTTAATTATTATTGATCAAGAATTAATCTAGAATTTATTAAGTGATCAAAAGAAGAGTAATTAAATATATAGGTTGTGACAACCCAATATTTCGATTCTATGTAATGACTTAAAAAGCCAAGTATTGTAACCACTTTTTAAAATAATGAAATTAACTTTGAAAATAAAAATGTACAAAAGTCTCTATTTGGTTACCTACTATGTTAGATATCATCAAACCGTGATCATACATAAAAAGAACGTCCAAATCTGACTTCGTTTAAGGAAGTTATAATTTTTCCAAGTTCGGCATAGCGATAGACAGCTAAAAACTTGAAACAGAGATCGAGCGACTTTTGGCTGGAATGACCTAAATGAGAATCGATGGTCTCAACAATGGTTTTTCAATGGTAAAAAGTTTGGCAAAAACAGACATCGGATAAAGAAGTTATGGATTTCTAACGAACTTTTCTTACCTCGACCTTTTAATTAATAAATAATAAAAATAATTTCAAAATTTGCCGATGGAGTCTAAACCAAAGTTGTAGAGCGTAGTCTCAACTACGCGTCGATATAAAGAACGTCGAAAACGGAGTTAGTATGAAGAAGATATGAATTTTTGAAGTTTACTAAATAATAAAAATATAAATTTAAATCAAATTTCGGTATTATCCGAAGGAGGAGTCACCGGGCCAATCCGAGTTACGCCCAGCGTACTCGAGGACTAGGCCTCGGATCTTCCATGTTGCCCCCTATGCGAGGCTACGCCCCGTCCCATCCGAGCTCCGAGGCAGTCGAGGATGCGGTCACGCATGACGCACGCGTACGCCCAGCGTACCGAGGCGGTTCCCAGCCCCTATAAATGGGATGCGAGGGTTCCGAGGAAAATGCTCATTTCCTCTCATCTTTCTTGTGTTTTTGCCTCGTTTTCCGTGCACGTGATATCCCGAAGCCCCGGTTTCCATACTCAAGCCCCCAAGGTCGTTTGTGCTCCCGAGATTCCGAGAATCCCGAGAAAATCTGCTTTCTCGAGTCAAAGTTCTGTTCGGTTTTCATCTCGCCTTCTTCAATCTTTCAACTGAGTTCATACCCTTATAAAATACGCTTTTAAATGTTTGATAAATGCTTTTTATACAATATTATGGGGCAGGGAATGCAAGTAAAACGCGCGGTTATTATCGTGTATAACTTAATGATTCACTATATAAACTTTTTATCTAAGTAATCATATGTGATTCATAAACTACTACACGAATAGTCTCGTATGAAATATATATTTATAATAACACCTTGTCTTGTGGAAATAAAACGTGTTTATATATATATATATATATATATATATATATATATATATATATATATATATATATATATGCAAATCAAATGCTCCATTTTTTACATTAGGTATATGTGATCAGTCAAGTCACTTTATGTGTTATACTTTACATAATGAGTGAGCATTACACTAGGGTTTATGATACGAACGAAACACACACTTTGAAAAACTATAATAAGTATAGTTTATGAAAAAAATCAGGAACATTTACAGACTAGAAACACTATATCAAAGACATATTTTCTTACACGAGAATAAATGGACATTTTTCATACGTTAATCTATTTTATACAATGTTTTGTGAGACATTTCACGTACTTTTGAGTATGCATTTCAAGTCCTGTATTATATACCATAATCCCTTTTAGGGGGAGCGTGATACTTGTGTATAAATCTATACGGGATTGACAATCTCGCACCTAAGTTGTTAGCTACAACTAGGCTGGCAGGCCTGGGGTGATAAACATCATAACATTCCAACGCTTGAAGAATGTTGTTATAGGCATCCTGGTCAAATAGCATGGTTATAAAACTCACATGGAGTATTAAAAACACATTTATTTACGGGGTTTTTCGAATGCCTTAACAATTTACACATAAAACTACTATTTTAGGCATGAATATCACTATTGCAATTACAGTTTTGGAACAATCAAACTACCATCTACTATAGTAGAAAATATGGGATTTTCTTAGAACATTTAACATGAACAAACCATTTTCATTCATTTTCGTATAAACATTGTCACTAAATACTTATGAACTCACCAGCTTAAATGCTGATCTACTCTTTCAAAACTACTTGTATTTCTCAGGGATTCAGTAATACAGGTAAAACTACAGCTTTTGAAGAAGGGACGCTATGGCGTTAGTTTAATTTCATTTTAAACATCATCTTGTAATTTTCTTTTGAAACAAGTACCTTTAAACAATGTAAACTTTTAAATTATATATGTGATGGTTGTATTGCTTTCTTTACTATGTATTCAATTGTTACGATACTACATGAAGTCATCTGCCCTCGAACGATTCCGCCGTTCTGGTTTGGGGGTGTGACATAGGTTGATTTTGTAAATCATCCATACTTGTATAGTGGGCTAAGACTCTATGGATTATTAAGTTGGTCTAAAACCCATAGGATACTCCATGGATGCTCCACGGTGTGTTTGAACCCATGGATCCAAGGAAATGAAAACCCAGGACAATTAGGGTTTACCCTAATTGAAACAACTATATAGCATCATATTCTTGTGCAAAATCGGCCACTAGTGAAACAAGTGAGGGAAATCGTTTTTAGAAGTGTTATATTGTCTCTCAAGTTATTCCAAGTGTTCATGGTGTTGTGTGAACCATTTGAGGTGTCATATTTGGGGCACTAGGCTCTTGAGCTCCATGGAATCAAGCACCAATAAAGAGGTATGTAATTCTACTAGATTTTATATTACTTGTATTTCATAATATGCTAATTAGGATAAATACCTTGGAAATTGATATTTGCATATATAATAGAGAAAACATAGATCCAAGGTATTTAGGGTTGCATGTACACTTAGGAGTGTTAGAATGCTCAAAACCCAACAGAAAGATCCAAGCTTTTTACCTCCAATAGCTTTGCAAGGTGCCTAATATGCAAGTTCGTGAAGCACCAATGCATTCCAAGCTTGTTTATCCACCTCTCCTTCTTGGAAAGAACACTAAAAAGGCCACAATGTACTCTTTAAAGCTCAAGAATGGTCTCACAAGTTTCTCTGGAGTGTAAGGACGTTCTAGGGCAGTGGAGGCTCTCTAGGGTTAAGTCGAAGGGACTTAAGGTTGCTTAAATTGGTCTCATGTCCGAAAATTAGGGTTTTGGACCCTGGAACGTACGCCCGACGTACTTCTTGGTATGCCCAGCTCCTCCGCGTCCATCCTGCATAGTACGCTAAGCGTACACTTAAGTACTCTTAGCGTACTTAAAGGACCAATTAGGGTAAAATGAAATTTCTTGAGGGTATCAAGACATACCAGTTTTAGGGCATTATAGGATCGGCTCTCAAAATGCTAGATATTACTCCTTAACATCTCATATTATCTCACCTTCATCATATGATCATCCGCCACATATTATGGAACCAACAACACCTCTCGTGGAACATAGCGGTGATCTCGGCCACCGTCTAAGTAGTCTGACGAGGGTTGCGGAACTCCCTCGCCAACTTTTAATATAGCGGTGATCTCGGCCACCATCTAAGTAGTATGGCAAGGGTCCTAGAACTCCTTCGCCAACTATTGCACCCCAATCACCGATGCAAACTCAACTTGAAATCTAGTCACAAATCCATCCCATGTCATCAAATCAACTGTGCATCACCTGCATAGCACCCAACCCCGACCCACTAATCACAAGCTATGTCTTTTAGAAGATAGGAAGCAAGTCTGACCTTTTCCCCATTAGGGCAACTGCTAGTGCAGAAAGCATTAGCAACATCGACTAACCATCATTTGCTCATGATCGAGTCCTTCTCCCCGAAGTACTCTGGAGCCCCACATGCTCGGAACTGACAGAAAGTCAACGTGTGAGCTCCCATAAATGCCACCATCTCAGAGTAAAAATAACTCAAATACTCATCCATAATCTCTAGAATGCCCTCCTTGACCGTACCAAAGATCACATGAATCTGCTCAAGTATGTTGTGGCTAATCTCCAATGATTTGAACTTCCGTGTAGGATTATCCATCTGCCCAGCTCCAAAACCCAAGCTTGAAACCTCACCAGCACCAGAACAACTAACCGATCTACCTCGAAGAGTCACCATACTAAAAATAGACCAAACAAATCATCTGAACACGGATAAATATATATCGAGGAGTCTTATACTATACAAGCTTCCTGGTATCATTGCAGCTCTCCTTGACTCAAGTATAGATCATATGCTTCTAGTAGTATGTGCCCATATGACCTTCCACATCTATTCGTACTTTCCTCGAGGATCGCTTTGAATCCTACAAGTCGCTCCTTATCCATACATACAATCCTCAACAAGACAAGTCTCGGAACACTAAATCTCTTCCTATGTTTTCATAGGGCAACCACCATACTACTCCCCCCCCCATCAGTTGCAAAAGGAACTCCCCGAACATCCTCTAATTAGCTTATGAATACAATTACATATCGTTGACACCATATAATTCTTTGAATGTAAGGTCTCCTACTACAATGATTGGACTTAAACAAGATTTGTGCAATAGAGTTAAAATCTAACATTCTAAAATTATTTAGTATCAACAATATTTACCTTAGTATATTCGCTTACTAGTTAGTTGAAGCTAATGGGAACTCCTAAAAGCATAAAGCAAGCAACATTCGAGCATCGAGTAAACGGAACAAGCATAACCTAAACATGCCATCCTATCACTGACTGATCAGTACTAGTATGCAAGCCTACAGGCTTATACAGTAGGCATATAAAGGCATCTCTCATAGCATTCTATCATACAAATCTCACGCGGATCCATAGCCTTAACTATCATGCGATTCACATATTCACACATCAAAGCATATCATAAAACATGTATGGGTATTTATGGAAACTTACTTGAGCTCGTTCAATTGCATGCACCATACCCCTTTTTTATTAGAAAACCCATTTGATAGGATTAAAACTAACTTTTAATCTATGAAGATCGATTAGATCTTGAACAAGTATATGAATATTAAACAGCAAGAACACAATATTAATAACAAGGCAAAACGCAATAATAAGAACAAACAGCTTGAATCAAACGTGTTGAATGATTAAATAAAATCCTTAGAAGAGCTCGATTAAGAACATCAACTGTAAAGGATTGGAAGATTACAAGAACGATTACTGTAAAATATTGTTCTCTTGATTAATCGCTATATCGATGATCTCTAGAATCTTAACCTAATATGCATGCAAGCATTAACTTAAATACTATACATAAAAGGCTCTCGGTTGGACAGGCCCAAACCGGAGAATACAAGGCTAATCTACGAGCCCAAAAGACGCAACATAAATAAAACTATTTACAGCCCAACAATCTCCCCCTTTGCGTCAATTTGGAGCGAGACCTTCACTTCTTGCTTGGGCCGGCGGCTGAAGCTGGTACCTTCTTCTTCACGGTACTAAACAGACACTTGGTTATGGAAAGGATGGTCTGTCTAAACCGGATGTACCAATTGATCATATCATCGAAGTACTTGATATCATCAGCCGAATTGTCTTTACACCGCTTGACGATTGATAGGACGTGCTCCAAGCAAGTTGTGGTGTAAAGATGTTTGTCAGCTAAAGCGAAGAGACATTTCTGTCCTTCGGCTCTAGTGAACATCACAGAGTTTCGCCTCGAATCTATCTTGCCCAGTTGCATTTGATTTAGATCACTGGCCGATCCCACAGGTTTGACTTTCGGTTTCTTCTTAAAAACTGTGGCAACCTCCTGATCCATTAGGGCCACCTCCATGATGTAGCATGCCAGCATCCTTTTGACATGGTCTAAGAGGGGACCATATTCGGCTTTGTTTGTCAGCAGGATATTGTACAAGACTATCCAATCATGAGGGTTCAGATTGGGCAAATCCGCCAGAGAGATCATGTGAGCAGTTCTTGCAGATCCACGGATAAGCTTGAACTTGACGTTTGTGAATCTCCCCACGGCAAAAGGCTTCAACACCCGAACATTGACAATCTTCTGGGTGCTCCATGTAAGGTATTGAGGGCGAGCGGCCTCCAGGTAGAAGTCAATGAGCTCCCTGTCAAGCTCATCGTTCGGATGCGGGACTTCAAAAATGTTGGAGAAGGCGTGGAAGATGAACGCCTTTCGAGTCAGTGGCATATCGAACTGCGAATCGATGGTGTTGTTGCAGTCGAACGATATCACCGGCTCGAGCCATAGTATGCTTGGAGTCTCTATGGCCTCTTTTATCAAACGATCCCTGGTCCAGGCAGGGAAGAGCAACTTTCGGCTCTCAAGGAGATCGTTGGCTTCTTTTTGTTTACGTTCGGCTTCTTCAGCTTCACGTGCCACACGACTGACATCGTCATCAGTATTGCGACTGTTCTTTCTCTTTAACATGTCCGCAATAGTCTCCTTGTCTTCATCTTCATCTTCATCTCCATCCTCTGCTATGTGTTTGCCTTTGTTCTTCACACCCGAACCCGAGGCATGACCAGTTGGGGGTGGTTCGGTTGTGTGAGTAGCTTTGGAGGACGGAGGTGGTTTCGATCCTTTCTTCTCATCTCCCCCTTGTATCGGAATGGACACGAAACTCGGAAGGCCTTCAATTTTGCTTAGAAGGTCCATGGCCGGGGAGAGCTTTTCAGCGAGGGTGCGCCTCACCGAATGATTAAGGATGGGGTCGTGTGCTTCCAGGATGTTGGAGAGAGCGGCGTGGACATCCGAAACACACGTCTTTATGACTTCCCTCTCGGATCGAAGAGCTTCCAATTGTTCTTGAGAGTTGGAAAGCTGTGTGCTCTTGACCCTTAGGGCAGTTGTCTTACTCGCCAGAACGTCCATCAGAGAGTTCTCTGCCGCAAGATCCTCTTGTAGTTTTGCCAGACGGGCATCGATGGAGGCACGGAGTGCCGATTTGTCGTCGCTGAGGTTTTGGCGGAGGGTAGCGAACGAAGTCAACTCCGTCGAGACGAACTTGGCCAATTGTCGAACAATCGGTTCCAGAGTTGTCTTTGTGGCATTGGCGCTTTCCTGCAGAGACTTTAGCAGGTCAGAAGCGTCGGAGACTAGTTTATCGACTTTTTCGGTCGCAGCCTCACAGGCTCGGGTGGAGGCGTCTATCGCAGCAGTGGCTGAGGCTACTGAGTCATGTTGAGCCCTGGAGAAGGCATCAACTATCCTCTGAAGGGCAGCTTCAGATAAGGATGACTGCTGGTTGGAAGAGGAGGCGAGAAGTTGATCAACCTTCTCGTTCAGCTCGCGGAGATGCTTCTTTGTCACTGGAGCATCATCCTCCTCATCACTTTGAACTTGAAACAGACTATAGTAGACTGAATCGAAGTTCAGGTGATCACCACCAAGGTATTGATCATCGCCATCGGAGGCGTCTTCTGGAGATTGAGGTGGTGGTGAAGCTGGGGGTGTTATGGGTTTAGTTGGTTCAGGTTGAGTGGGTGGGGGGTTAGTTCCGGGTGGTGGTTGTGTATGGGTTTCGGTTTGTGGAGGTTCGGTTACGGGAGGGGTTTCGGTTACAGGTGGTGTTTCGGTTAATGTGGTGAAAATGGGTGGAGGTATAGGGATAGAGGTTGGGGGAATAGTGGGGTTTATGGTGGGAATGGAAATAGGGATTGTGGGTGGAGGGGAAGGAACTGGGGATTGGTGAAGTTCCATCTCCGGGGTTGGTGAGCGAGGGGGTGTGTTACCTCGCTGAGGAGATTCGTCTCCTTGGGATCCCTCAGAGTCCGAACTCACGCCTTCGGATTCACTGGAGGAGGAGGGAAGGACGAGCTTTCTCTTCGGTTGGGTCTTCCTCCTTTTCGGTTGTGGGGAAGAAGCAGTCTTCGGTTGTTTGCGTTTCTTGGGAGTAGGTTTTGGGGCTTTGGATGGTTTCTTCCCCTTGTCTGCCTTCTTACCCCTGGCCACCGGTTTGTCGGCATCATGAATCGATCTCAACATGTCCGGTGTCAGTTCCCTCGGACCAGATGGCCCTAACTCCTTGATCGCCTTGATCATACTGCTTTCTGAAGGCACACTTCCATACATAGTCTCCGGGATGGAGCCAATGAAGGAGAATTTTGATGCATCCGAGACGATGATCTTCTTGGTATGGAACGTACCAATAGAAGACACCGGTGCACCGTCAGCAGTTGGGACATCAAACCTGTCCATAGCCCATCTTGTGATCAAGATCCAGAACCGGGCTAGTGACACCTCGGAGTGCCGGGAAGCGGAAGAGAGGCTCTGAATCAGTTGTTGCCAAAGGACAAATCCATAGTCCAGATTGATCCCGTTGTACACCGCATACATAATCGACAGGAAAAGACGACTGGCCCCGTCCGATCCTGAGCTCCGTTCTGACAGTCCCTTGAAGAGAACTGTAAATAACCCATTCCACTGGGGCGGTAGGCATGACTTCTTGAATCTGGCGACGGAGGTGAGAACTTCCGTGTAGCCCATGTTGTAGAACATGCTGTAGAGCATACCAACCGGAATTGTCTCCGGGTGAACACGCGATGGGTCAGCAGCAAATCCAAGCATAGTGCAGAAGCGGGGACGAGAAATCGACGTCTTGTGTTCCGCCACTTCGAAAAAGACCCTGTCGACGGCCTTGTCGTAATAAGCCGTTGCGTAGACCTGAGATAGGGCCACCATTGGCACCGTTTCAATCCGTGACAGTGCCGGAGCAAGCTGGGAGTATTTGAGACACTCGATGACCGGCGACATGTAAGGATCATAGGCCAGTGGGTTCAGATCAATCACGAGGCATTGCTGAGGACGGATTGGAAGAATTTGAGAAGTAGCATGGACGGAAGAGGATTCAGCCATTGTTGCAGGTTGGAGAAAAAGATAACCGGGAGAGAGTTTGGAAGTATTTTTGCTTTGGAAATTATGGGGCAGTAAAGAGGTAAAAGGTGGTGTGGATGGGTTTTTATAGTAGGTGATAGGAGAGAGAAAGATCGTTTCAAATCTCTTGTGGAAATACGGAAGGGTTTTTGAGTGACTAATTGGTGACAGTTGGGACGTGCGATGATCACGTAGGAGAGAGAGTGTCAGATTCCTAGGATCACGCCGCCCAATAAGCGCCGGTTCAGAGAGAGGAACCGTTTCCATTTCCACACGCGCCATTAATGCCAGATGGATGACGCTTCTATACTGCACACGCGTCCAAAAGTGTCAGAAAAAGCGCGGCCGCTTCAAATTCACGCGCCCTCCTTTTTACCGTCGTTTGAATATCTATCCTTTGAACTTCCGCCGCATCAGCAACTTTTTGTCTTTTCCCCTTTTTAATCAGCTGTATTCAATTTAGGACCCACGTGGCTAATTTTTGGCCACAACCTCATTAGTAATCCCTCAGTAATAAACCAGCCTGTAAAATTATTAGTAACGGAATTTTGAAAATCTAGGATTTTCGTGCAAAGAGTGTAAAAGATAAGGAAATAAAGCAACTCTTTTTGGGATAATCTGTGATGTCAATTATGACACGAAACTGATGATCCTGGGCACGAATCTCTTCCTTCAAGATCAAGAGAGACCTCAAAGTGTTAGTGTGGAATCCCGTTGAATTACGATCAAACATTTATTAATAAATGTTGAAAGGCTTCTTTTAATAAGGCTAATTAAGGGTGGTTTCGCTTTGATTCAACAATTCAATTCTTGATATAAGAACGAATGTGAACAAAGTACTTGTGAGACCGGTGTAGTCTGTTGAACAAGTAGGTTAGAGTTGATTTTTAAGTGACTTGGATAAGTATAAAATCTCAGATAAAAAAAATTATAACTGGATCCCATGGGAAGAAATGTTATGGTGTGTAACAATTTCATTGGGATCAGAAAAAAAATTGAGATTTCATGAAGGTACATTCGTCAATTCATTGGTGAAAACTTGATCAAATTAATTTGTCACCGTCAATTCTTTGGTGTTGAATTTTGGGTTTCACTCAGCTCGTAGTGGCACGAAACTAAGATCATAAACACAGATGTTGTGTAACCATAAACCTCAGTGGTAGTTTCTAAGAGTCTCAAGGGTTACAGTGATGAAACGAATGTTATGGAGAAGTGTAATGGGGATAGTGAAAGAAGACATAGTACCTCTGCTACGAAAGAAAGGACCAAGCAGGAGACTCTTAACTCATGTGAGAAGAGTGTGAGGTAGCTCACGATTAGAATAAATAAGTTAGCCTTATTGGGAAGACAAGGTTTGTGTATACCAGGTCATGAAGGCAATTATTCAAAATCTTATGAGGCTTGGGACACATACAGCAGCATGCTTCTAGGGACACTTAAGTAATTTATCACATATATCCCCATGAACAAACGAACACAAAAAGAAAAATGAAAGAAAATATTTTTGGAGTTTGTGAAATTTATATAAAAAATAATAAAAATAAATAAATAAAAAAAATTAAAAATAAGACCTAAAAAAAATTATAAAAGAAAAAAAATAATAAAAAAAAACTTGGAAAAAGATTGAAAAACCGAACCCGAGCGTTCGGTTGGTTTCTTTTCAGGAAAATTTTGAAAAACTGAACCCGAACCTTCGGTTGGTTTCGGTTTTGGAAAATTTTGAGAAACTAAGAAAGTTAGATACAAACTAAATACTTTAAATATAGAGAAAACCAAAATGGTACAAGAAATATACAACATAGAAAGACTACCTTTGAGGTGATGAGCGAGTCAGATGATTGAACCGAACCCGAACGTTCGGTTGATTTCGCTTCTTACGGTTGAGTTTGAGAGGTAGTGTGAGGTACTGACTCTGATTCCATCATACCTAGCCCTTGCAAAATTTTATTGAATAATGCTTCAGGAAGAGCTTTGGTAAAGACATCAGCCAGTTGATCAGTGGTTCTTACAAAGTGAACTTCGACATTTCCATCTTCCACATGGTCTTTGATGAAGTGATACCTCAGTGCTATATGTTTGGTTTTAGAGTGTTGCACTGGGTTATGACAGATCCTAATTGCACTTTCAGAGTCACAATATAGTGGGATCTTCTTCATATTGAGTCCATAGTCTCGAAGTTGACTCTGGATCCAAATCACTTGTGATGTGCAGGATGCAGCGGCAATGTATTCCGCTTCAGCAGTAGACAGCGACACACATGTTTGTTTCTTGGATTGCCAGCTGACCAACTTCCCATCAAGAAATTGACAGCCACCAGTTGTGCTTTTGCGGTCGAGTCCACATCCTCCAAGGTCAGCATCAGAATAGGCTTGAACGAAGAAGCCTGAATTGGATGGATACCATAGACCTAAGGAGGTGGTTCGCTTAAGATAGCGTAGGATGTTCTTCACTGCCAGCATGTGAGGTTCGCGTGGGTTAGCCTGAAATCGAGCACAATAACACACAGAAAACATGATATCAGGCCTGCTAGCAGTTAGATACATCAATGAGCCTATCATTTGACGATAGAGCGTGATGTCAACAGCCGGTTTATCTAGTGAAGGGGTCAGCTTGATGCCGAATGCCATTGGGACTTTGACTTTTGAGTCTCCCATCATTCCAAACTTCGTTAGGAGAGTCTTCGTGTAAGCTTCCTGATTGATAAAGATGCCTTCGGGTCCCTGTCTTATGTTTAAACCAAGGAAAAAGTTAATAGGACCCATTGAGCTCATTTCAAACTTAGTCTCCATCAACTTTCTGAATTCAGCTGTTAAGCTGGGATTCGTGGAGCCAAAGATGATGTCATCGACATAAATTTGAACTATCATAAGGTGGTTACCTTCCTTTTTGCGAAAGAAGGTTGGGTCAACCGAACCTTGTTTGAATTTGGACATCTTTAAAAATTTTGTAAGCGTTTCATACCAGGCTCTCGGAGCTTGTTTGAGGCCGTACACAGCTTTATCCAGAATGTAGCAATGATTTGGATGCTTTTCATTCACGAACCCAGGAGGTTGCTCCACATACACAGTTTCTTCAAGTTCTCCATTGAGAAACGCACATTTGACGTCCATTTGGAAAACCTCAAAGTTTTTGTGAGCAGCATAAGCCAGAAATATTCTAACAGATTCTAGCCTAGCTACTGGAGCGAACGTCTCTTCGTAATCTATTCCTTCCTCCTGACATTATCCCTTGACCTCCAGACGAGCCTTGTTCCTTATGACATTACCTTCCTTGTCCATTTTATTTCTGAAAACCCATTTAAGACCAACAACTGAAGCATCTGGAGGCGTTGGAATGAGACGCCAGACTTTGTTCCTTTCAAACTCGTTCAGTTCGTCTTGCATTGCTTGAACCCAATCAGAGTGATCGAGGGCAGTATTCACTGTCTTCGGTTCAACTTTTGATACGAATGAGTTAAACATACAAAACTCAACCTTTGAAAATAAGGATGTCTGTTTTGCCTTCAGTTGAGATCGTGTCAGAACCTTTTCAGATACATCACCAACTATTTGAGAGATGGGATGATCTCTGGTCCATTTGGTAAGAGGAGGGTAATTTGGATCGAAGGTTGGATCTAGTTCGGCGTTGATCATCTCTTCTGGCTCAGATTGGCTATCGAAATCAAGTGTCATATCATCATGCTCCCCCTCAATTGATGAGTCTTGAGAAACATGAGGTTCAGGGGTTTCTTGTGGTGCTGGATTTTCAGGCGTTGAAGCACCTTCGCTTGGAGAGGGATCTTCGGTAGGAGAGGTACCTTTGGTTGTTGAAGGACCTTCGGTTGAAGTAGTAGAGCTTGGCTCCCCCTGGATTTGTGAGCTTGGCTCCCCCTGGACTTGAGTACTTGGCTCCCCCTCGACTGATGCATTGTTGGTTGGAGATTCATCAGTGGGCGATTCTCCTTCATGCATTCTTCTTGCAGCATCTTCGACTATCTGCTGCATATTATCTATTTTGTTGTCGGTTGCCCCTGCTTCTGAGAGAGAAGCTTTTTCCGGTTCGTCAAAGAGATCCAGAAAGTTCTCGTACATATTGGCGATTGAGACTGTGACTTGACCAGTTTGAGGAAAGATTTCCCTGGCAGTGTCATCTATGGCCTGTAGCTTCTTGACACAGCTATCGTCGAAGGTCACATAGTATGTCTCTTCAATCCTTCTTGATCGTTTGTTTAGGACCCTGTACGCCTTTGAAGTGAGTGAGTAACCCAGAAAGATTCCCTCGTCAGCCTTGACATCAAACTTGTTGCGGTGTTCTTTAGAGTTAAAGATGAAACACCTTGAGCCAAACACGTGGAAAAATTTCACGTTGGGTTTTCTGTTATTTATTATCTCATATGGTGTGAGCATGAATCGCTTGTTGAGATAGGACCTGTTTTGTGTATAACAAGCAGCAGAAATAGCGTCAGCCCAAAAATAAAGAGGTAAGGAAGCGAAACTTAACATAGTTCGGGCAGCTTCACACAACGATCGGTTTCGTCTTTCGACTATTCCGTTCAGTTGTGGTGTGTAGGGAGCTGAGAAATTATGACTGATTCCCTTTTCTGCAAGAAACTCTTCAAACTCTTTGTTCTTGAATTCGAGACCATTGTCGCTCCTTATGTTGCGAACGACCTTCTTGAGCTGGACTTCAATTTGGTTGATAAACACTTTCAGCTTTTGAGTCGCTTCAGATTTGAGCTTTAGAAAGAACACCCATGTAAATCGAGAGAAGTCATCAACGATAACAAGAATGTACTTGCTACCACCGATGCTTTCAATAGATGAAGGACCACACAAATCGATATGAAGCAATTCGAGTGGTTCAACAACTTTTGTGTTAATTATGGATGGGTGACTTTGACGACTCTGCTTTCCCATTTCGCATGCAGCACACAAATGCTCTCTGTCAAACTTGAGCAATGGAAGACCCCTAACATGACCTCCAGTGACAAGTCGGTTGATATCTTTGAAATTGAGATGAGAGAGTCTTCGGTGCCACAACCAGCTTTCGTCGGATTGAGCTTTTGATAGCAGACATATGGTTGGGTTTCCTTTGATGGGTTTCATGTTCAGAGGAAACATTTCACCCTTTCGCTCTGACTTCAGAATCACTTTCTTTGTCTTTTTCTCTATGATTTCAGAACCTTCATCATCGAATGAAACTTTGAGACCTGTACCTCCAACAAGCTGAGATACACTGATGAGGTTGTGTTGAAGTCCTTCCACATAGGCCACCTTTCTTATGGTAAAATCACCATTCGTTATCATCCCATATCCCTTTATGGTGCCGAAAGAGTTATTTCCAAACTTAACATTGCCACCATTTGCAAGAGATCTGTATTCCCTAAGCTCCTCTTTCCTCCCAGTCATGTGACGCGAGCAGCCACTGTCGATGTACCATTCTTCGTCAAACTGCTCGTCACTTATAACCTGCAAAAATTAAGCAGATTTAGGAACCCAAAGTTTCTTGGGTCCATGTGAGTTTTTCATGGGAACAGAAATAGTAAGAGAGATGTCAACAAGATATGTTCGTTTTATTAGAGTTGTTTCATCTTTCTTTTTAATGGTGAAGACTTTTATTTTGTTAGGATTGGGTTTGTTCGCTTTGGACTTAGGTTTGGATTCATCGACCTTCTGCTTTCCCTTCTCTTCAGCAGATGGACGAGGTTTTTGAGAACCAACGGAATTAGCGTTAGAGCAAGATGGAGATGAACGAGAAGAATTAGGAAGAGAGGATTTGGATTTGGATGGAGATGTCTTCCTTGCTGATGACTCTAGGTGACCCTTTTGCTTTTGATCGTTGGTGGGATTAACCTTTGAGTCTTGTTCTCGTCTGACTTCAGAGCCGAACCACTGAGTTCGGTTGGAGTTGTTCTTGGAACCGAACCTTTGGTTTCGGTTGAAATCCTTTTTAGAACCGAACCTTTGCTTTCGGTTGGTATTTTCATGCGAACCGAACCTTGGCTTTCGGTTGTTGGAATTATCAGGCTTTCTTACGGGATTATTTTCATACTTCAGATTCTTGTCCTTGTGTGAATAGTATGCATTCTGGGAGTGCTAGAATTGTTTCCTTTCAGAAAGGTTTTTCCTGTATCTTAGGTTCCTCTCTATCTTTTTATCCCTCATCTGTTTAGGTTGATGATGAACGTCCGCTTTCGCTTTTGATGTCACCTTGGCTGGTTCCTTTTGAACTTGAGGAGTTTTTCTTTGAGCCGAGGGAGCAGAGGGAATATTTGAAGAAGATTCAGTTTCCCCTGAGGAAGTGGAAGGAGTATCTGGTGAAGTTTCACTTCGAGCTGTTGGCGTTGAAGGAATGTCTTCTTTTGCTGAACGATCAACCTCTTGAGGAGTACCTTTTGTACCACTTGTGCTTGGTTCACTGAAATTATCAGGCTTGTTCAAGGGTTCAGGTATGTATCTCCCTTTCTTCATCCAGGAGGTTCTTTCAGACAGGCCGACGGTTTCGTTTCCATTATCAATAGGAGCTTCCCAGAAATACTCATCACAACCATCAGCATTGTCTTCATTAACAATAGCTGTGAGTTCAGCTGTTTGATGTTCGGTTACTCCAGTGACCTTGTATACCTGATTTGGAGTGGTCCTGACCTTTTGATATACGACAACTTTTTCTATTAATTTCGGGGACTTTTGTTGGGACAATCTAGCGAATTCCACAGAATTTTCAGAAATAAGATTTTTGTGGTTTTCAGTTTCGCTTTTAACAAATTCTGAGCAGTCAACCGTATACTCTACAGAAATTTCACTCATGTTTTCGTCCTCGTTAAGCTCAGATGCATTTTCAACATCGATTTTATTTTCTGAGCTTACTTTGGCGTTAAGAGAGTCAAACTTTTGTATGGTTTCGGTTCTCAGTTTAAGTCTGTCGTTTTCATCCAAAAGATTTTTGAGCATGTCCTTGTGGTCTTTGGACTTAATGAAGGACTCAATTTTGTCCAGTCCAATTTTATAAGTTGGGTTGACATCATCAGACGATATCACACTCTCACAATTGTAAGCTTCGGCATCGATTTCATCCTCCTTAAATTCTAGGAAGGGCAAAATCATGCGATGGATCTTTTGGCCTATCTCACAATCCAAGTGAAGTTGAGTAATATTGGAATATAAACGTTTAGCTATTAAACAAAAAACATTTCGTTGTTTTAACAATTTCAAATTGTCTCTCTGCAAATAAATGTTTTCGTCTTTAACTTTAATTAATTCCGACTCTTTTAACTCAATCCACATTTGCCGCTCCTCACTCTTCGACGCCACCCTGCTTAATTGATCAGTCAGGTTAGAATTGGTGACTCGAGTTTGAGTTAAGCTACTATCTAAATGAGAAATTCTTGTATTCACATTTTTTAGTTCTTTCTCATATGAGGATGATGGTACTTTAGATGAAATAAAAACAGATTGTAACTTCTTTATCAGTTCATCGAGCTCATTGAACTGTTGGCTGAGTGGTTTGGCCGTAAAGCACATATCCTCCTGCACCTTCGGTCCATTGCCTCCACCATCGGTGTTGTATCCCCTCATTTGAGACACTTCAGTCACCATGAAGCATTTTCCACCACTGCTTTCCTCCTTAGCCACATATGCCTTTCCATGAGTAGGCTTCCTTACTTCTTCGTCTTCTGAGTCAGTAGACCAAACTTCGGTGCTACCGAACTCATCGTCATTGACCGAACCCTGCACAATAAGAGCATTTACAGAAGGGTTAGCGGTAGACTTCTTCTTTCTCAACTCATCCAATCTCCTCTGCAGCACAGCTTCCTCATCATTTCCATTGTCCTTTTCAGCCATCTTCTTAAGAACACAGTCCTTAGCGTAGTGGTTCTTGCCACCACAATAGAAACAGCTTACTCCGGAATCGCCATCTGCTTTCGGTTCCTTTTTGGGCTCCTCAACTTTCGGTTCATTGTTTGCTTTTTCTGAGCTGTAACTCCCCTGCCAGTTTCTGTTTTTGTTGCTGGGGAATCTCTTCTTTATGAACCTCTTAGGATTGGATACCATCATGGCATAATCCTCAGTTGTGAGGTCATATTCTTCCAAGTTGAGCTCTTCATCCTCCACCACAGCTTTACTTTTAGATAGGAGGGCCAACGAACCAAGACTGGAGACAACATTCTTCTCTTGAACCACAATCTTCTCTTGGGACTTTAGAATACCCACCAGTTTCGCCAAAGAATATGATTTAAACTGTTCATGGGCTTTGACTGTGGAAACAACTGCTCTCCATTCAGATCGCAGTCCGTTCAAGAAAGTAACCTTTTGTTCGATGAGCTTCCTTTCAATGTCGTGTTTGATCATCTTGCTGAGAAGATGATTGAAGCGATCAAACGTCTGGGTCACAGTTTCTTCGGCCCCTTGCCTGAATTCACCAAATTCAGATAGAAGCAAGGTTTGGATGGAATGTTCAAGATCTTCGTCTGTGGAATACAGTTCGCGAAGCCTATCCCACACTTCCTTCGCCGTAGTGCATGAGCTGACCAGTCTGAATGTGTCGGACTGAAGGGCGAATCTGATCAACCTTAGTGCCTTAATATTGCACTGGAATTTGTCTTTTTCATCTTGCGCAATATTCGTCACGTCCTTGAGCAGATCGTTGTACTCTTTTTGCGTCTTAATAACTCTGGATGTCGCGGAATGAGAAAACGGTCCGTTGATGATAGCTTCCCATATGAGAAAACCATTATCTTCCGATCCAATCACATAGTCTTCAAAATGATGTGCCCATACTTCATAGTCATGGGTATACAAGATTGGAATCTTTGTCGTCGAACCGATGCTGTTGGAAATATTAATAGGGTTTGATTGCGTTGCGTCCATAATGATCGTAATAACCTGTTCAAAGATCAGACTTGTAATAAAGCAGATTAGGGCAAAACAATAAATACTAAGATACGTCAATTAAGATGACGGCTCAATAAATATCGATGATTGCGGAAAACCCTAATGGAAATCTTTTTCACCGAAAAGATGTGTATCGATTACACAGCCTCCTGCTCTGATACCAATTGATAGGATTAAAACTAACTTTTAATCTATGAAGATCGATTAGATCTTGAACAAGTATATGAATATTAAACAGCAAGAACACAATATTAATAACAAGGCAAAACGCAATAATAAGAACAAACAGCTTGAATCAAACGTGTTGAATGATTAAATAAAATCCTTAGAAGAGCTCGATTAAGAACATCAACTGTAAAGGATTGGAAGATTACAAGAACGATTACTGTAAAATATTGTTCTCTTGATTAATCGCTATATCGATGATCTCTAGAATCTTAACCTAATATGCATGCAAGCATTAACTTAAATACTATACATAAAAGGCTCTCGGTTGGACAGGCCCAAACCGGAGAATACAAGGCTAATCTACGAGCCCAAAAGACGCAACATAAATAAAACTATTTACAGCCCAACACCATTTAACATTTTTTTTTGGAAATTCTACCAAACCCTCAGGTTGAGTTCAGACACACCCTAGAGTATGCCCAAATCCCTAAAATTAAGGCTCTAATACCAACTTGTAACGTCCCAATAATTAAGACTAAAATTTGGATTTCAAATTAATAAAACCATTATCCAAAAACAGCATCATAGAAACCATGGTGAATCAAAGTATATGAGTAAACATCCAAGTACATCCGAGTAATATGAAAAGGGGAACTACGTGGTGTGTGCACTGTAATCATCCCATGCTCTTCCCCTTCGAACCATAAGTACCAGAAACATAAATTGGAAACTGTAACAAAAAAGCTCAGTGATTTCCCCAAAATAACATATACCATACATATCAAACATATAATGGGCCTCAACTATCATCAGGCCTCGCCTATCATCGAGCCCCACTCAGAAGAAATCTGTCAGTCATCAGGCCTCACCTGGCATTGGGCCCCGCCCGATATACATAAAAACACATAAATACATGCAAAAATCACAAAGATAAAATATCATACAATATAATCATCGGGGCCCGCCCGATATACATATAAACACCTAACACATGCAAGAGTCATGCATACAACTAGCATTCTAATCATAAACCTTGGGCCAGCATTGGTGTCTTTGACCCGCCAAGCACAGTGAGGAAACTCACCTCTAACCAATGAATCTATCAAATAAAATCTCAGTCTGCTGATCCGGAAAGTCCCTACACTATCATCATCAATAATATATAATTAATATGTGGATCTCAACCCAAAATCAAGAATCTAAATTACTTGTCCAATATTCGGGGTACCATTTTACCCTTTTTCTTACTTGGCCTAGAACCAAGGCTCAAACCATTTACTCAAAAGGCCCAAATTCCTTAATGACATCCCAAGGCCCAATATGTCCCAACATCCTAATTGGGACCAAAATCAACATGAACCTAATCCCAAGAAGGCCCATGATATATCCATGGCCTAAGGTCAGAAGTCCAATGACCCAATAATGCCCAAACCCTAAAGTCCCAAAAAAACACCGAGTCCAAAAGGCCGAAACGAAGAAAGCCCACCGCACCGAGTATGCTCGACATACTCCTCGTATGTGCGGCGTATGATTGTTAACTCGAAAGCGGGTGGCTGACCAAGTACGCATAGTGTACCAGGGATTTCCCCCCGCGTATCGGCCAGAGTCCTTTTTGGCCAACTTTACCTTAACAACTTATGCTCTTAATGTTAAAACCTCATATCTTCTTCATTTCAATGCGTTAATGCATAAAGTTGGCAACTTTATCATCTTGCATGTCTTAATGGGACCCTAAAAACGATTTTGTCCATTAAGACCCAAAAAAATAAGGGCTTTAACTCATGCATGGACCAATATGATTCATCAAGATAACACCTATTTACACAAGGAACATCATAGGTGTTAAGATCTAGCATCCAAACTCATGGAGGGACTCAAACTCCCATAGAAAATCCAAAAGACCATAATAAGCTCAAAAACAAGCCCTAATCTCAATCTAAAACAAAGAGGTTCCAAGATAAGAACTTTATACCATCTGGAGCTAGCAAACGTGATGAAGATTCTCGATCTACAACCTTAAGTCCAACTAAAGCTTGGTCAGCAAGCTCCACCTTCTTCAACGCACACCCAACAGGACAAAATTACTTCCAAAGCTCAAAAACACACTGTGAGATGCTGGGGTTTTGATCTTAGGTTATAGGGGAGTGGAGGCTGATCAATAGAGGGTCCAAGTGTGATATAAGTTGCTTAAATAGGGAACAAACCCTAAAAATTAGGGTTTGCCCTTGCATTACGTACGCCATGTGTACTCCACATATGTCGTGTGTATGTGGGTGAAGGATTGTCCTTCACAATGTGAAAAATGGCAGTCATCGTGATTGTTTTGTCTTGAGGCCACCATGGCATGACAGAAGCTCGGCTACGACGTGGCGGCTAGCCAGGAGACCTTTTGACTATTGACTTTTGACTTTTTGACTATGTTTGAATTTAGGTCAATTTGTGGGTTTTGGGTTGTTGTTTAAGTTTTGGTCCATGATTGTTGTACAAGTGACATGTAGTACCAATTATTGGATTTGTGAGCACTACAATTATCTGCTAGATTGCAAGGTGAGCTTTCTTACTATACTTTGTATTGCAGTATGTGTCCTTGTGTGTGGGACGTTGTTATGTTGTAGTGATATGTTAGACTAGATATGTTATGATTACCTGTACTTCCTTGTTATTGTTTTGTGCATATGTAAATATATGTGGATGGGTTGAGGCAGTATTGCTTTGTGCTATAGGTCAATACACTAAGGAGCGGTCTAAGTATATGTTGCAGGCTCAAGAGCAATCCAACTTTATGATATAGGCTGAGGAGGTGGTCCAAATCAGTTTTGTAGGTCTGGTGTCCATCTATTGTATGTGTATTGTTATGTGGGGTATTTTGGAACTCACTAATTTTTTGCTTATAATTGTGGATTTAAATGTTTTCAGGTACTTCAAATGATCGAGGCAAGAAAAATGCATGATCGTACACATCCTCCTGCTTATTTATGTTTTTGACAGATGCTTTTGGTCCTTTGATTTCTAAGGTTTTGTCTTGAAAACAATCTTTGATTATTTTATGAACTTTATGAAAACGTTTTTTAAAAATAAAAATTTTTATCGTGGTTTTCTGGACATTATATAATTGAGTAAAATTCATTTAAATAATACAATATTATATAATTAAATATCATAAGTAACAATTAAATATCATAAATATAAAAACTTCTTGAGTTGTTGTCATTTAGTGATAAATAACATTAATTGAAATTTGAAGAGTTTGAAATATTAAAATATAATTTTAATGAATATAAATAGGTTTCATTATATTAAGATGGTTCATCGTATATACGTGTCTTTAACCATATAAAAATATTATATTTTTTACTAATGAGAAAAATAGAAAGAAAATGTTACTATGGAAATTACTTTTTGAAAAGAGAAAATAGTGAGGAAAATGGGAATAAAATTGATTAGTAAGTAAATTTTTATTAATAATACTAAATTTTTATTAATAATACATTTATTAAGAACATATTCATCTATTATCATAAAAAGACAAACTATATGAAAACTTAAATTATATTCTATCAAATACTAGTTAAAAGATAAAAATATTATCTACGTTAATGGTATTGAAGTATTAATTTAGTTCGACAAATTACAATCCCTAATTAATAATTATTCATTGTTTCAAATGTACCTAATGAAATCATAAAACGTATTTTTTTTATTTATTATTATTATTATTATTATTATTATTATTATTATTATTATTATTATTATTTTGCACCAATAGGTTTAATAAAAAATATCCACAACAATACGTTTATATGAGACCATTGTATTATTGCTACTATATTCTTTTCATTTTGAAGTTTAAGGTATTCATTCAAATATGTATAATTATGTTTTTCTAATGGATTGTTTATGTATAGTTAACTTCAAAAATATGATTATATTAGTTTAATAGATTTTTAGATTGAAAATTTTATTATTGATTAATAACATCTATTAATAATGGGATTATATTTTGTTTTTGGATATCTAGATTATAACTAAAGTTTCAATGTTCATATAATTTGTCGGTAGATTTTACTATTTTTTTACACTTTTGTGCAACACAAGAATATATGCCTAAATATACACCTAAATCATATATATTTTCATTCACGTCAAATTCTCTTCCTTTCTTTGTCGTATTCTCATTACTTACTAAAACTTGGGATAGGGTATCTAGGGTTTGTTGGATAGTATCTTTAATGTAGGTATAGTGTAATGTTAGGATTCCTTCAATTAATTTATTATTGAAAATTTTATCCCCAATATCTCTCTTTCCTGTTGGTATTTTGAATGTAATTTATGTTTATTAATGCATGTCTTTTATTTTTATTAATGGCTAACCTCATCAAATTTTTCAAAAGGCAAGTGATTCGTACACAACATTCATCAATTCATCATTGTTTAACATTGTACTTTTTTTTTTCTTCTAAATTTGCCCTATTTTTTAATATTTAAATAAATTGCTAGAATATGGGTAAATGATTTTTCCTTCATTACAGTAAATATTCATTACATGAGTAGGAATTTCAAAAAGTTATACCATATCAATATATAGGGATAATGACTTGAAAGGGTAACGAACTTTTGACTTTTGTCACATTTAGTCACTAAACTTTTTTTCGTTATCTATTTGCCATTGGACTATTGAAACTGTTCACATTTTACCCTTATGACCGGTTGTTGCCGGTCATAAGGGTAAAATGTGAACAGTTTCAATAGTTCAATGACAAATAGATAACGAAAAAAAGTTTAGTGACTAAATATGAACAAAATCGAAAGTTCGTTTCCCTCTAAAAAGTTCAATGACTAAATGTGAACAAACCTCCTCTTGTATTATGTTTTAGCAAATTATTTATTTTTGTTAAATTGTAACAACATTTGTTGATGAATAAATCTATGAAATAAGAAAAAAACAAAACAAAACCTTGAAAATATATTTAAAAAAACAAAAAACCAAAACCAAAATAAAAAACCAATGGTTTGACATTTTCCAAAATAAAAAATCAAAATTTCCAATCTGATTTTGGTTTTACAAAAAAATGAACCATTCTCACTGATGTGAATTATGACCATTGGTTTGGTATGCGAAATTTGTGACATCCCATGAATATGTAGTTACAACATCGTTTGAACTCGTAATTCATAGTAAGGGGTTAGAGTATCATCGCATGAATACGTAGTTACAACATCGTCTGAACTCGTAATTCATCACCTACAGGTTATGGGTCTGCTGGTGTTTCCACTGGGTTGTCTAGAATAGTCCATGGTCGCCATCTATACTCTGGTAGATGATTACATCGCCACATTGCTGGTTAAGGTTATGGTATCTCCTTTCATCCTACATCACATATTCATCGTCATCTGTTTACCTAATTATCACCACCTTTCTATCATCATCTATCTCTCATCATTTTATTTCATCACACACCAACTATTTCATCTATCCATGTTTCATCCGCAATATATTTGTAGATATAAAATAAATATATCGTTTAAATCTTGTAAAACATGTATAAAATCGTTCATCCAGCATAGACAACAAGTATTCAAATATTATGCACACATAGCACGTAATTTATATAAAATACTTCATATCTATGTGTAAGATGAAAGAAACTATATATACCATAAAAATCCCATAAATGCTTCCTAACTTCGAACCCCAAGGTTTACTCTACTAAAGCTTCATATTCTCGGCTCTCTTAACCTAGAAGGGTCCAAATCTATCACACCAAAAAGCTCAAGATAGCTCTTCCTCTCACTCTACACACTCAAGCTCGTTAGGGTTCTCACTTATGGGAATGGTAGTCGCAATTGAAGGCCATGAGTGCCTTTAAATATGGCTCGGGCCCAAAGATTTAGGGTTTCTGCCAACAGCGCGGACTCGTCGAGTCGCCTCACCGACTCGTCGAGTCCATTCATTAATCCGAGTCATCAGTCGCGACCTTACTCGACGAGTTGAGGCGTCAACTCGTCGAGTCTCTCTTCTTAACTCAAAAGAAAAATACTTAAATGATGATACCTGGAAATCCGGATGTTACATTTTGTTTTTTTATTTCATAGATTTCTTCATCAACAAATGTTGCTACAATTAAACAAAAATAAATAATTTTGCTAAAACATAATACAATAGGAAGTTTGTTCACATTTAGTCATTGAACTTTTTAGAGGGAAACGAACTTTCGATTTTGTTCACATTTAGTCACTAAACTTTTTTTCATTATCTATTTGCCACTAAACTATTGAAACTGTTCACATTTTACCCTTATGACCGGTAACAGCTGGTCATAAGGGTAAAATGTGAACAGTTTCAATAGTTTAGTGGCAAATAAACAACGAAAAAAAGTTTAGTGACTAAATGTGACAAAAATCAAAAGTTCGTTACCCTTTCAAGTCATTATCCCCAATATATAATCACCAAACTCGAAAGGACCCGTGATTTGAAGCTTGGGGTCCAGAAATAACCTCTAATAATGTTTTCACCAATGGAATCTAAATATAGAAAAAACAAGGAAAACTTAATTTTAGTTCATTTTTCAATAAAGTTGTTTTTGTTTCACAAATTCAAATTTTCGTTCAAGATTCAATCTAATGATTTTCTAGTAAAAATGATTTTCTTCGTTTATAATTTTCCATCTTAATTAATATATCTTTTTATCATTTTTTTCTTTTGTAATTTTTGTAGGTAAGCCTATCTGGTATGGGAGAAGAATGAACATGTGAGATCCGATGTGGAGTGTCAATATGGATTTCCAAAAAGTTGAAGAAAAACCAGAATTGTAAAACATAAAGATTAAAAGATGGAAGACCTATTGTAATAATTGAGGTAAAGGATAAAATGGTTTTTTTTTTCGGGATATTTATATTGAATTTTTTTTTTCTATATTAATGTATTTTTTTATCTAGAAAAAATGTTTTTGAAGTAAAAATTCTGTGGTACAAGATGTTCTAGGGGAAAACTGGAAAAATGGCTACAATGTAAAATCACGTGGTGTTCAAAATGGCATTATCAAAGTTTCAATAGGGTTTATTTGATCATTATATAGAACTACAGAACTTACATAATTTCATTTACCTTTTAATCTTGAAAGCATTTATTGCAAGAACTGTCAATACTGTTCTTCCTTTTAAATTATGACATACTGCTGCATATTTAAACAAGACATACAAAAAATGTTTACAAAACACATTAATGTTCGAGATAATGTACATACAATAGTTGTAATTTAGTTTAAGTGCCAATGTTAAACATCTACATGTACGATTTAAAGTAAGTCCAATAATTCAATTACACAGATAAAAGCATGGTTCAATTACTTGATTAGGCTAAGGTCCTGTTTGATTGTTTCTGTCTCGAAAATTGCTGTCTGGAAAAGTTTTTTGACAGCGAAAAAAATCATTCTGTTTGATTTTATATCTGATTGACTGTGCTGAATAATGAAAAAAAGTAATAATTCAATAAAAAACAAATTAAAAAAAATTAATAATCCAATAAATAAATAAAGAATGAGACAGATTTTGGTGTATAATTGTGTTTCCAGCCCATTCAGCCAGAAAGATATGATTTTGAGGCTTTCTGTGAAAGACATATCTTACCTAGAAAGACCCATTTTTTTGTACAAATCAAATAGTTTATCGATCCATTCAGCCAAAAATATCTGTTTGGATATAAAGAGATAAAACGGAAACTAAACAGAGATAAAAGTGGAAGTCAGCCAATGTTTTGTGTTGAAAAACCGAGCAACGTAGCAAACCCATTTAGTAAAGCAACTTCACATGTAAAATATTAAAAAGCCCTGACATTTCTTTTGATAGTCATGTGAGTTGCCTGACATACATAGGATGGTTGGCAATAAATTTTTTATGACGAGTTACTGTTGACAATTTTTCTTGACATAATAATATGATGCTTGAAGAGTTGTATAATGTGCATTATTAAAAGTACACCTGAATTTGTTGGCTAAAAATCACACGTGCCAAATGTTAATATGTTGGCATGTGGTACCACGAACTTGTCTAAAAATATCCTAAATGGTTTGATAGAAAGTTTTATCCATAAATTGTATGTTAAGAGTGACATGTTGTGTCTGTCGACAATTGTGGCAGGCAAAAATGATGATTAGATGGCAGGTGTTTGCCGCCAAAAATAATTCAATATCATGACCACATCTGGTAGGCTCATAAATAGCATGTCGATTTTGATTAGAGGGTATAAACGAGCCGAGTCGAGCCGAATACTATCAAGCTCGAAACTCGGCTCGACTAAAATACTCGAGGTCGAAACTCGGTTCGAACTCGACTCGAACTTTGATTTTAAACTCGAGCTCGGGCTTGTGAAATACTCGACAGTCTCAAGCTCGGCTTGACTAATATTTTAAAAAATCCAAATAACTAAATTGAGTAAGAAATATTAAACATTCCACATGTAAATGTCGAAACTATAAAAAAAAACCACTATTAATCACCTAATATCAATATAACATCAACCATATATGTCATAAATGAATAATTATAAAGAAATGACATATATCTTATAAATGAACAATTATATAGAAATATGTGTATATTACACTAAGCTCGATTAAGCTCGCGAGCCTTACGAGTTGAGTATTTTTGTACTCGAACTCGGATCGATAAGGTACTTGAGTAGCTCGAGCTCGAGCTCGGCTCGATTAATGTCGAGTCGATTTCGAGTATTTTCCAAGTCGGTCTCGAGTTTCTTGCAAGTTGGCTTGTCTTACTTACACCCCTAATTTTGATGTATCAGGGACTAAGGCTTTTGTTAAACTTGCTTGAATTGAAATCCATATATTCCTTCCGTCCCAATATTATTGTCCACAGACAAAAAACACACAGATTAAGAAAGCATTAATTACCACTAACTTTATATAATAAAATGACAGTTTTGTCCTTAGTTTATATTTAATGTTCCATTAAATGCTTAATTGGTTAAGTGATAATGAGGGGGTAGTTTGATAAAAATATTATTTATTTTTAAGAGTGGATTATTATTTTGGGACAAACTAAAAAGAGAAGATGAACTATAATTTTAGGATGGCTGGAGTATAATTTTATAGCTTATTTTTGAAGTTTTATAGCTTATTTTTGAAGTTTTCTAATAAAGCATTGCACTTTTAAATAACCAATAGATATAATGTAGCAAACTATTACCAGCTGTGAATTAAAAGCTATTTAATATATGAAAATTAGGCAGTTGATCTTGGATCTGTTTTGTGGGTTGAAGTCGATTTATTTTATGTTATAAGCATGGTTTTAGCTCCGTTATTTAAAAAAAATGTTTTCATACATCAACATCCTTATTTCTTTTATTATAAGTCGTTACAAAAGATGTTTTCATATTGAAGTATAGCTATATAAATCGATTACAAAATTGACACAATTTTATTAGTATAAAAGCTTATTAAAAAAATATGCTTCAAACATTTATTTATAAGAAAAGTTATTTAAACGACAAGCTTTTGTTATTAGTATTGATCAAAATAATTGTTGGAATGTTGTATATTTGATTTTTTTAACCGAATTGAAATAACCACTATAAAACAAATAGCTTATTTACTCAAAAATTAATATTTAAAAGCAGATTTCTAAACTATTTTGACTTGGTATACAACACAAAATTCTCACCAACATAAAAATGAATTTATCACTCTTTATATACATTGAATGTTATCATATCATAAATTGCGACCCTTAAAGGGATCCGTTTAATACTAATATGTTACTCAACTTTAAAATGAATATTTTGTCTTTATTTTAACATCTATTACATATTTTTCATTTATTTATTTTATTAGTAATGCCCACCACTATACCCAACATTTATTTCCAAGCCCCCATCCCCATTACAAACCATGAAGAATAGCTTCAGACTGCATGATGCTCATAGACTTTATGAGTACTGAAAAGCACAAATGAGACCTTATGGATTTCTCACACGAGTATAAAAGAGGGCCATATGTAAATTTTTGAAAACTAGGTGTTCTCGGTTTTTTTATTTATCATCACGAATGGTCATAAAGTAATTCATCATTACAAATGAGACTTCAGACGATGGTTTTACATAAAAAAAGTGATAAGTCGTGCGACGACCGAAAACGATGGCTACATGTCCTCTTTACTAACGAGTTTTATTATTTTATATGTACATTTACATTGTATTGATTATTAAGTGAGTCCTATAGTGTTGAAATTTCATTTTAAATGATTAAATCTTATCTTGAAGTTTCTAACATGAAAAAACCTCTGACAAGTCGTGCAACGGCCGAAAGCGGTGGCTAAATGTCATCTATTATAACTGGTTTTTTATTTGATAGGTACCTTAATGGGCTAAGTGAAATTCAACTATCTAAGTCCAATAAATCAATTCAAACTATCCAAGTCCAATAAGTCAATAAATTATATTTGATAAAATGTTTTTCTTAGCTTTATATACGTTTTAAGCGATATTTCTCTTTTACAACTCAAAAAGTTATAATGAATTTTGAAAAGTTAGAAATCTTAATGTATTGATATCTCATTTTTGAAAGGTTAATTAAATGTTATTTTCGATGTCATTTTCATATTAACAAACACGTTTTTTGACTTACTGACTTTTCCAAGAGCCATAAGTCACAAAATTATTTTTAAATGAAATAGCGATGTGTACAAAAGTACCTACTATCTAGCTTTAAATTTATAACCTAGCTAACTGAACTACTTTATGCACCTATATACATTGTACCTAGTCGGATTGTAGAAAATAGTTTAAGTAAGTCGGATGTCGAACACAAGGAACGAAATTTGATTAATTAAAATAACAACATCTAATTAAACTAGGGAACAAAATTAAATTGGGGGTCTCTACTAATTTTCCAAGATCAGAAGAACTTAATTCAAATTACTACCAAATTAACAACTAAACAAAAAAAATAAAACAAATTTACTTCAAGAATTAAAGAGTACTTATGTTCAGTTCCGATTTCACCTTCTCCTATGGGTGATTTATAGTTGATGGATTATGGTGAATATGCACCACATCGTGGTCTTCTATGAAATATCATATTCTCCAAGTCAGCTCATTAATCACGAATCTTCAAATTGTCACATCGTGGTTAGTGATCATCACGTTGTAGGATTCAGTCTTCAAGCCTTCTTTACCTTCTTTTTGACTTAGCGCACATTTTCCAACTTCCAGCTCCTTGTTTTCTTCTTTTTCATCCAGAGCATGTCTTTGCTACTACAAAACAAATTTTGAACGCAATAAGTATCTTATGTCCCAAAATAAGCATAATTGTAGCTAAAATTATTAAGATAATATACTAAATATATAATTAATTATGCACATATCAAAATACCCCACACTTGGCTTTTGCTTGCCCTCAAGCAAAACTGATTTTTATTATCATACTATCACATTAAAAACCTAGCTACCAATAGTGCACAAGACAATGCATTTTAAGCCTCTACATTAGATCAAGATTTCAATGCATTTATTTGTGTCTAAATCCTAAAACCTTCCAAATCTTAAACACTCACAATCTTTATAAACGCTTCCCCACCTCTATTGAAAAACATTCATTTTATGCATTCGTCCAAATATATCCTCAGAAATGTTTCTTAACCTCATGATAATTTTTTTAAGCCCTCAAGCATAAATATGGAAAACTAACCTAGATTGAAAAATTACAATAATAATAACTTGGTAAATTGTCTTATTCTTGAATCTTCGATTATTGAACTTTTCTTCATGATATTTTGTAACACCCAAATTTTCAAATAATTTTTCAAATTTATAAAAACACATTTTCATTCATAATTGTCAAAAAAACATCATTGTATCACATAATCAATTCGTAACATCACATCCCAAGATCAAAATATGTAAAAGCTCCTCGACTGTGTACTGATCAAACCGTTGCCTTCCTGCGATCCTCACTGGTACCTGAAACACATAACACAACACTGTAAGCATAATTGCTTAGTGAGTTCCCCAAAATACCACATGCAACACATATTAGCCACTCGAGGCTATAACTCTGTTTGACCCTCTGGTCAATGTGTCTCAGTGGGACCTTCCGGTCCCATAACTCTGGTGAGCCCTCTGGCCCTAACTCTGTGGGCCTTATGGTCCAAACTCTAAAAACTCTGTAACATGCATAGCACAAAACACATAGAAATCTCATCATGCACAAACATACAAATACTCTATCACATAACTCTAATTACCACTCTAGGTAAGGTATAGTGAGAAGACTCACCTTGGGTAACTCGGTAAAATCTTGAACTCTGTAAAATTCGATCTAGCCTCCGCCTAATCATATGAAATAAACACTCTAAATCAATACATCCCTCAAGGCTAGGCTATTCCCTCTCTTAGTACTCTCAGAAAGGGTAAAAGACCATTTTACATCTCTCATGGCTCTAAGACCCAAAATTGACCAAACCCTAAAAGTCAACAAAAGTCAACTCCCCGGGTTACGCTGCGCGTACCAAACATGTACGTTGGGCGTACCCGGTGTATTCACAGAAAACGGGGTGCGCGACCCCTTACACCGCGCGTACTGGGATTACACCCCGCATAACTCCCCATTTCAGACTCTAAGCATTTTGGGGTCTTAATAAGTTAAGACCCACGTCTAACTTCTAGATCTGACCATTTATAACCCTCTTAATCCATAAAGTCGGTGACTTTAAGCCTTTGCATGGCTGGACAAGTCACTAACACCCATAATACTCCATTTCCTAACATTAGAAAGCTCAATACTGAAGCATGACCTCATATCCATGACTAAGATGGAAACTTTATGGATCTATAACACAAATACCACTGAACTGGGACAAATCTAGGTCCATGGGGCACATTACACTCATAAAGTCTCTGCATTTGGGACTTTTAACCCTAAAATGGCCCATGCAACATCAAACCAAAATGAAGAGGAAAGTTTTGAACTTTATACCTCCAAATGCAACTCCTTCCTCTGTAGATCTTAGATCCAAACTTGCACTTCAAGCTCTAGCCTCCACAAGCTCCTCTCCTTCTTCTTCACTAACACACCAAGGCACTTTTAGCTCCAAAATACTCACTCTCAAGCTAAGGACGATGGGAGGCTCTCTTAGGGTTTCACTCACTGATATGGAGGTTGAGAAATGAGCCTTAGCATCCATTATATAGTGCACAAGTCAAATATTAGGGTTTGTGTCTGGACCCATTACGCCCAGCATAACCTTGGGTACGCCCAGCGTACCCAGGCGAGTCCGTGTCCAAATTAAGCGCATGAGTACGCACAGTGTACTCCCCAGTACGCCCAGCGTACTCATTTGCTACAAGAACTCTTTCAAGGGACCACTTTTGACAACTTGACAAAATGGAAGGATATAATATCTTTACCTTGATTTTGGGATGTTACATATTTCTTGATCTTCATACATTTGTAGACTCTTATTCTCTCAAACTTGTGCAACTTTTTTTTCTCTTTTTTTATTTTTTCCTTTATTTATTTATTTTTATTTTTTTTTCTTTTCTCACTTTGTTTTCACTCAAAACTAAAAATCATAAAATAAAAACATATGCTTAAGCAAGAGAACTTAACTTCAACCTTTATTGGTTAGAGGTACTAATCTAAGGTTTAATGACTACATATGCTCTTTTGGATAAATTTCTGGTACACGATGCTAAACATGTTATGTCCCCTAAACTAAACAAGGTTATGTTTTTGTTTTATGATTTCACTAGGACAGGGAAGCCACAAATACACTAGAACATATATTGGCTCAGATAAATATTAAAACTCGCATCAGATCATCCCAATTCCCACACAACACTAGTAACCTAGGTCTTAACACACCAATATAAAAAAATGTGTTTTAACTAGATTCATTTTTAAACAATTAATTCAAGTCTTTCTAACTTTTTAGATCGTAGTCTTTTTTAATTAATTTTTATCAGTAATCCTGCATTCCTAAATTCAACCTTGTACCCCACGCTTGATTGATGCAATGTCTCAATTGCATACTTAAACAATTAAAGAAAATAAAATTGAAAAAAATAGGATAAAATGGAACAGACTCCCCTACGGTAGTAGTGGTGAGATCAAATTCTGAAACTTGTGTCACAACTAGGAATTCTGATACGTTGTAAACACTTAACAAAGATAATGTTGTAGCTAAAACTCGAAAGCATGTATGGTGCTTATTCAATGACAACAAAATTCCATCAAACACTCTATACAAACATTCAAATAGTCAACAAAAGGTTGGAAACCCTAAAAATCCCGGTTTAAGTTCATTTTGGACTAGGATTTCCTTATTGGGCCTAATGGACCAATAAGCTTCCAATTTGACTACTTTGGGCTTATAAATCTTAAGTGGACCCTAATTGGACCCATCTGCATGAAACTTAACATTTTGGGCCTCATAAGCCTAAAATGGACTAGTTATCTTTAATGAGCCTTATTGGGCCATAAAAAATCTAATTAGCCCTAATGGGCCATAAAACTCATTCTTTGATGTATATAGGGTCATGAACTACTCTAAAGGCCCAATGGGCCGAAAATCATCAAATTAGGCCTCATATTTTCGGGCTCAAGCACTAAAGGCCCAAACTACCTCTCTCGTTTTCCACCTCTCGGCCCAACATATATATATATATATATATATATATATATATATATATATATATATATATATATATATATAAGGGAGATAGAGGTTGACGTTGGAGGTGCCACCTCCATATTACAAAACAAATAATAAAGCCTTTGCATCCCATACTTCCATGCAAGCTTGTATGATCCAACATGGATCAAGGCCTCCTTCTCTCTCTCTCTCTCTCTCTCTCTCTCTCTCTCTTTCTCTCTTCTTCTAATCTTTCGGCCGAGATCACAGCACACACACACACATTTCATCAACTTCTTTCAACCTCACTCTCTTTAGAAAGTCTTCATCTCCTTCACAAATTTTCGAAGATCTAAGGTGGATCAAGAAGGTTTCCACCAAAAACTCATCTTTCCTTGGTAAGTCCTTACACCTCTAAGTTGTATAACTTCATTTTTATGCTAAGATCATTCATTCTAAGCATTTTGTGATCATACTCTTAGAAAACCTCCATAAGTTCGAGATATATTCAAGGAGGGCTTGCTAAATATGACATCCCCATTTTCACGGCCAGAAAAGACCGATTTTGTTTATGCTTTATAAAAACCAGAGTACTTCTTTTAATAAAAATGTTGTGCAATTTGTTCCCAGAAAAACATTATAAATACGTTATCAAAGCATTTTCGAAGAAATGTATTTTTATTCATTTAAAACATTTGGATGTCATTGTCAATACAGAAACATAATGATAAATAGAACTTACATTCATTTACACTGGTGATCTACATCTCTTTTAAATCTCTCAATGCAAAGTAGCTTCGTATCGACACATGTGATATAAATAAGCTGGAGTGGGTCAGGTTGGGAAAGTTGGTGAGTACATAGGGTTTTCAACCCATAATAATATAATTATTATATTTAAACATCAAACAATCAACCCGATTACCCATCCCCTTTATCTTCTTTGATATTCCTTAAAGAATTATCTTAAGGGTCATCTCCTATATCATATTTACCTCTCATCTTTTTACCTCGCATTTCCTTTTATGCTCGTTCCTAAGGCTTGAATGGGTAGTTACAACGTCGCCTGAACTCGTAATTTATAGCAAGAGTTAGAGTATCATCACATGAATATACAGTCACAACATCACCTTGTAACATCCCAAATTTCGAGTCCAAAAATTTCATTTTAATTAACAGATTATAAAAACATTCATAAGAAAAATGTGTAACAATATATCATTTTGTGAATCAATGTATCAGATTTGAAAACCCAGAACATATAATAGTAACATGTCAGAGTACAATCCTAGAATATCTAAAGTGCAGAAGATCAATGCTTGTGTGTATGATGTGCCGCTACCGGGCCAACTCTTTCCCCTTTACTGAGGAGGTACCTAAAACCAAAACTGTAAACTGTAAGCACGAAGCTTAGTGAGATCCCTCATAATACCACATACCATGAACATATAATGAACAGCAAGGAGATACGAGCCTCGCCCACCCTCATGGAGATACGGGCCTCGCCCACACTCCGCTAGCTGGGAGATACAGGCGTCGCCCACACTTCGCTGTCTCTGAGATATGGGCCTCGCCCACACTCAGCTACTAAACCATAGCATACAAGTATCACACAGACCACAAGTATAAGCAATTCTATCAAACAAGCCTATATCATAATCAAACTCAACTATGAGATGCAGGCTCTTCCCACACTCCAATATTAACGTAGCACCTATACGGGCCGACCTTGGTGCCTTAGACCCGTTCCTACTGGAAGGAAACTCACCTCATAAGACTGACTGCTAGAAAGCTGCTCGGGAAGTCTCTGACTATTGCTACTCAGGAAATCTTCCAACTATAATCCCCACAAAACACTTAGTCAGAATCTGATATATACTCTTAGGGTAAAATGACTATTTTACCCCTACCTAGGACCAAGTCAAATTCAAAGTCAACTTCCAGTTGACCTGACTCGCTGAGTTGGGCCGTCAACTCGTTGAGTCCCTGTCTCTTCAACCGTCCTAATTCACATCCCTACTCGTCGAGTTTAGCATCAACTCGACGAGTTCTCCTTCTAACACAACCTCGGATGAACCTTCATCCAACTTGATGAGTGGTATGAACACTCGTCAAGTCCATCGTCATTCTGTGAACACGTCCTGACCTCGACTCGCCGAGTTGTATGAACAACTCGTTGAGTTCATCTTCAGGGGTTGGGAGATTGCCTTGGACTTGTCGAGTCTGTTCTAGCACTCGCCGAGTCCTATGAACTCCAGGTCTAAAACTAAGTCCAATGCGTTGGGTCACTCTTCCTATCCTGCTACAACCCTTCTAACACCCAACTGAGTTCTTTTGACCCTCAATAGATATGGGACTCAAAGCCTTGGACTCGTCGAGTCCCAAGAACGGACTCGCCGAGTTGGTCACATCCACACCCTAAACCTCGATTTCTGATGTACAAATCATGACCAAAAGATAGATCTAGGCTCCTACAACTGTTCTAGCACGTAAAGTTACAAACTTTACATGCATGCATGGGACTTTGAGTCCAAAAGGTCCTAAAACAAGCTCTTGGGTTGCATGGATTCTTTCTTGGGTGTAAAAGTACCCACTTTCTGCCTTGTGACCCCCCTGAGGACCTAGATCCGAAGCCTTGTCCCCAACCATGCTTGCATCCATGGTTGGCTACCAAAAATGGCTTATAAAACTCCTAAATCTCCATAAAATGGGATCTAGAAAATGAACAAGTAAGTTAGCAAATTTATACCTACTGAGGACTAGAAATGAAGCACAAACTCGAACCCCTCTAGTCTCCTCTTGTTTGCTCATGCTCTTCTCCTTCCTTCTTAAGACTACCAACACGAAAATCCACCAAAATGAATTAGATTGCTTCAACAACGGTTAGGGTTTTCTATAGAGGGTTTCTGGGAGCATAAGGGGACAATGGAGGCTATATAAGGTTGTTTAAATAGGGTGCAAACCCTCAGATTAGAGTTTTGTCCAGACATAGCCTAGTCGTCGAGTCTGGGACCCGACTCGACGAGTCCATCACTTAAATCCCGCGTCTCATCCAGCTTCTACTCGGCGAGTTGGGCCTTCAACTCGCAGAGTCCCATGCCAAAAATGCAAAATTACTTAAATAAAATACTTACCAGGAAACATGTGCTACAAATCTCCCCCACTTATTTTTGACTTCTCCCTCGAAGTCTGCTGCTCGATCCTGGAATAGCTCTGGGTAATGCTCCATCATCTCATCCACTAGCTCCTAGGTCCATTCTGAGCCCTTCAGGTGCTACCATTGCACCTTCACGAGCTCCACCCTCTTGTTCCTCAGGTCCTTCAACTTCCAGTCGAGAATCCCTACAGGCCGCTCAATGTAACTCAGGCACCTTCAACTTCCAGTCGTCCACCAAACATTTCTATAACTGGGAAACGTGGAAAGTACTATGAATCTGACTGAGTTCGGATGGCAGATCCAACCTATATGCCACCTTGCCCACCTGGGCTCTAACCCTGAAGGGTCCACTATACATGGGGCCCAACTTGCCCTGTTTCCTAAATCGGATGATGCCCTTCCATGGTGACACCTTCAGGAGAACCATATCCCCGACCTAAAACTCCAGGTCCGATCGGTGCTTCTCGGCATAACTTTTCTGCTGACTTTGAGCAGTCTGAAGCATGCTCTGGAACTTCTAAATCCTCTCCATAGTCCTGAGCACCACTTCGGTGCTCCTTATGACCCTCTGGCCAACCTTGCCCCAGCATATCGGGGTCATGCACTTCCACCCGTATAACATCTCAAAGGGGGGACGGTCAATACTTGTGTGATAGTTGTTGTTGTAGGAGAACTCAACCAACAGAAGGTAAGTATCCCAACTACCACCAAAATCTAACACACACGCCCGCAACATATCTTCCAGAGTCTGGATGGTCCGCTCGCTCTAGCCATCCGTCTGTGGGTGAAAGGTGGTGCTGAAATGTAGACGAGTACCTAACTCGTCGTGGAATTTCTTCCAAAACCTGGAAGTGAACCGAACATCCTTGTTAGAAATCACGGAGACCGGCACCCCGTGACGAGCCACCACCTCTCGAATATAAATATCGGCCAGCTTCTCGGGTGATATTCTCTCCTGGATCGGTATAAAATGGGCACTCTTGGTCAACTGATCCACGATGAACCATATGGAGTCCACTCCTTGCGCGGTCCTGGGAAGCTTGGTGATAAAATCTATAGTGATGTCTTCCTATTTCCACAGCGGTATATCTAACGGCTGCATCTTGCCGTGTGGCCTCTGGTGCTCGGCCTTGACCTTCCTGTAGGTCAAGCACCGCTCCACATACTATGCTAAACCCTAAACCCTATACATCTTCGTCACCCCGGGATGAATGGAGAATCGGGATTTGTGCGCCTCCTCCATCAGAACCTGGTGCATGCCTCCGAGGTGTGGAACCTACTATTGGATTAGTGTCTAAGGCTGTAACTATATTTGGTAAGTACTTGATCTGGTTGTGCATGGTCCTTTTGGGTTGCCTTCACCATAGCAACTTGACAGGGCGATTTATAGAGAGAAGAGATATTATTATTAATGTATTATAAGAATAATATTTTAAAATAATAATAATATTATTTGATTAATATAAGTCATAAATTAATTTGGTGACTTAAAGGGATTAATTGAATAAAGGGGCATAAACTGTCAAATGTGTGATAGTTGTATTTTGGGCTAAGGATCTTTATGGATAAAGTGGTGGACGATTTTAGGGATGTGGATCTCTTAGAAATCATCCAAGGCTTATCTAGAATGATCTTTGGATTGCTTTGAGGCTAAGCTATCCAATTAGGGTTTAAGGTGAAACCCTAGGAGCTCACAGTATAAATAGGCCCTTAGGGTTCAAGAAATCGGCCACTCCATGCTTGAGGAAACCCTAGAGCCGATTTCTCACCTCTCTCCTTCTCTCAAATCATCTTCTTGCTAGTTGGTGTTGGTAAGCCATTAGAGGAGTGACATTTGTGACTCTAAGATCCAAGAAGAAGAAGGTTTTCAAGCAAGTAACTCAATGTATTATTCTAGATGTGTTTTCATATGTTCTGATTATTAGTTTACATTAGATCTAGCCATGAAAGTCTTGGATATATTGCATGTTCAATTAGAGAAACCTAGATCCAAGCTATAGGGTTGTATGTGCACATAGGAAAGTTCTTATGTCAAAAACCCATGAGTGGTATCAGAGCCTTGATTGGTTTCAATTGAATATGATGCTTAACTGTTTTGCTTGCCTAAAATCGTTTTTCTTGCCCTCTGTCCGACCCAACTCGGCGAGTAGTGTTTGGACTCGGCGAGTTGGCCCTACTTGACGAGTCCAAAGCTTGACTCGGCGAGTCCGAGCGTCAGACAGAGGATAATTCAGGATTTTGTTGCTGTTTTGTCTTGGATTGATACCTAAATCGTTTTATTATGTAAAAATCCGAATTTTAACCTAATTTAATGATTATCCTTGACATAACAATAGATAATTTCAAATCTTTTAAATATTAATTATTTATATGATAAATATGGACTATTTAAGATTATTTGGTAATTATCTAATGACTAAAATTGGATTAGGTTAAATATAGATAATTATGAAATTAATTGTTTAATTTGAATTATTTGTTATTTGATCCCTATTGTTTCGAAAAGTTCAATGTTTATCCCGATGTTTTGAAATTTGAATTTTGTGATTAATAGCCTAATTTAGAAGAATTTAAATTTCAACCCCTAGAGTTTTACAAGTTTAAAATTCAACCCTATACTATTATATTATTAAAAGCTTAATATATATATATATATATATATATATATATATATATATATAAGTAAAATTAAAATGCTAGTCTTACCGTTAGTAGGCCTCATTCACGAAACCAGTCTATAAGGTGGGTATACGGTTGCTGCCTATAAAATGGCGCTTAATGGGTGTAGACTCACACCTACCGCTTGCTTGACTGGTGGAGGGTCGTTAGCCGAACTTGTAGGATAGGGCAACTCTCTCTCCTCATTAATAAGTATAATGAATCTATAAAGTAACTAACCTATTTTATAAAATTCCCAATCTTAGTTACTTTAGGAAAAGTGAATTGATGCAATCCCATGAAATTGCACTTTGCACCCTTGCTAAGAAGTTAGTGGAGCGTGTATGGTTTACCGGCACACTAATTGGTTCTAAGCAAAGGTGGTGAAGGGTGATTCATTGTTTATCATAGTTCGATGGAGTGTGTGTGGTTTACCGGCACATCGAATAGGTTATTGAAACAATGAAGGCACCGTGTAGATTTGCATGGTTATTCACACCCGCTTTGTGATCCTCGGTATCCCAGTCACAAACTAGAGGGGCATATCGAGATTTAAACATGCCATTGAAGAGTTTAATGAATCTCTAAAATCTAGGAATTCTCAATAAAACTTAAGGTTATGTTTTCGTTGTGAAGAATTAGTGAATCGTCATTCACTTACCTCCAAATTATTTGCATGATTGGATTATGGCATCCCTTTTCTATTATGTAAATAATGTTGTTGGGTCCTAGCCTTAATTTTTCATTTTGGGTTTTTGATTAGGGATCCAATTCTAATCAAACTTTGTCCTTTCTATTTGTAGATTTCAAATGCAAACAACGTTGCTGCTAACTTATTCACCTTAATGAGTCTTTGCCAAAAGGTGACCTTCGATGGTACGAACTTTAGCGAATGGATAAGATACATTCGCACCATTGCACGCTACGAGGACAAAGAGTATGTCCTCGACAAAAAGCTCGAGAAGGTCAGCCCGGAAATCGCTACTCCCGAAGAGATGGCTATCTTTGAGACACACGAACGTGATGCAACGAAAGTCCATTGCATCATGGTAGCCACTATGAACCAAGAATTCCAAAGTCCTATGAGGACATGTATCCGTATGAAATGCATCAAGACTTGATGGAGAGATACCACCAAAGCGCGAGGCAAGAGCGCTATGAGATCATCACCAACATGATCACCGCTAGGATGGGAAATGGAGAATCGTTGACTGTGCACTTGCAAAAGATGCAACGATATGTTGATCGTCTTTGCAAGTTAAATGTTAACTTTGGGGAGGATTTGGCCATCGACATTGTTCTTATTTCCTTGCCTTCATGCTACAACCAATTTAGGATGACCTACCACATGAACAAGGAAGAGGTCACTCTAAGCAAACTCCAAGGACTCCCAAGGACTGCTGAGAGCAACCTAAAGGACAAGTCTATTGCACCAACTCCCGCACCAACCGCTACTCCTGTTTTGGCTATAGGGCAAGGAAGGGGCAAGAAGAGGAAGGCTCCGTCAAAGAGCCACCGCAAAGGAAAGTCCCAAGATGGTTCCTCTTCTAGTGGGACGAAGGTTGATCCCGCTAAGCCCAACCCTAACCTGAAGGAGGCAGAGTGTCATCATTGCCACAAAATAGGGCATTGGAAGAGAAGCTGCCCAGAATATCTGCAAGCCATCAAGGATGGAAAGATCAAGCCATCTTTTGCAGGTATATACACAATTAAATCTAGTAATTCATCTCATACTATTTCTTGGGTTCTTGATACAGGATGTGGTTACCACATTTATTCTGATTTGTAGGGACTAAGAAGATAGAGATGTGGAGCAAGGAAGAATAAATCTAATCATGGGAAACAGAAGATCGTCGCCTGTCACCAAGATTGGAGTGTATTCTTTAGTGCTTAGTAATGGATTAGGTCTAGATTTAAATAATTGTTGCTACTCACCAGATATGGCAAGAAACATCATTTCATTTCATGGTTTGTTTATACAAGGATTTAGATATTCGTTTAATATTATGAATGGTTCTATTTATGCTTATCTAAATGGTGTTGTATACTTTGAAGCAATGCCTTGTAATGGAATTTATGAAACTGTTATGGTTGTAGATAACCTAGGAAACGATGTGTTGTGTATGGATTCTTCCAATAGTATGGATAAAGCATCTTTGTGGCATTGTCGTCTTGGACATGTCAGCAAGAAACGCATAGCCCAACTCCAAAAGGATGGAGTGTTGGACTCACTCGACCTTAGGGAAGATGGCACGTGCGAATCTTGTTTGCTTGGAAAGATGACCAAGTCACCCTTCACAGGCACTTGTGAGAGGGGTGAGGGTTTATTGGATCTCATACATACCGATGTATGTGGGCCCTTTAGATCCACCACAAAGGATGGAAACCGCTTCTACGTGACTTTCACCGATGATTATAGTAGATATGGGTATATTTACTTAATCAAACACAAGTCTGAAATGTTTGAAAAGTTCAAAGAGTTCAAGAATGATGTGGAGAATCAATTGGGCAGGAAAATCAAGATGCTTCGATCCGATCGAGGAGGAGAGTACCTAAGTCTTGAATTCCACGACTATCTCAAGGAATGCGGAATAGTTTCAATTCTCAATTGACGCCACCTAGGACACCGCAGTTAAATGGTGTGGCAGAAAGGCGCAATCGAACCTTGTTGGACATGGCTCGTTCTATGATGAGTCGTGCTTCACTACCTATCTCATTTTGGGGGTATGCCTTAGAGACCGCCGCCCATATCCTTAATCGAGTCCTTACAAAGAAGGTTGCCAAAACACCTCACAAGATGTGGACAGGGAAAGCTCCCTTGTTAGCACATATCAAGGTTTGGGGTTGTGAAGTTTTCGTAAGACGAGAAACTCATGACAAGCTCGAACCTTGTAATGAGCGATGTATTTTCATCGGCTACCCACAAAAATCCTTTGGATATCTCTTCTATAGACCGAGTGACAATGCTGATGAGATTAAAACTTAATCTTGAAGATCGATTAGATCTTAAACAGGTAAATAAGTATTAAACAGTAAGAACGAATGCAAAATAAAGAACAACTCAACGATGAATCAAACGAGTCGAATGATTATAAATAAACCCTCAGAAGAGCTCGATCAAGAACATCAACTGTAGAGGGTTGGAGGTTTACAAGAACTATAAAGAAATCTGTAATACTATCGTAATGATCGTTATTCTCTAGATCGATAACCTAATATGCATGCAAGCATATCTTTATATAATAAACCTAGCAAACTCACGGTTGGACAGGCCCAAAACCGGAGCACAAAATAAATGGACTAACAGCCGAGCCCAATGACGCAATCTTCAAAAAAATCTTCGACTCAACAATCTCCCCCTTTGCGTCAATTGGAGCGAGATCTTCACTTGTTACTTGGGCCAGTAGCAGCAGCAGGTACCTTCTTCTTCACGGTCTGAAACAGACGAGAGATCAGAGCAAGTATCGTCTACCTGAATCTGATGTACCATTGGATCATGTCGTTGAAGTACTTGACATCGTTTGCTGCATTCTCTTTACACCTTCGGATGACCGACAGCACGTGCTCTAGGCAAGCAGTGGTGTAAAGATGTTTGTCAGCTAAAGCAAAGAGACATTTCTGTCCTTCTGCTCTAGTGAACATGACCGAATTGCGTCTCGGGTCGATCTTGCCCATCTTCATTTGATTGAGATCACTGGCCGATCCCACAGGAGCTATCTTCGGTTTCTTCTTGAAGACAGTGGCTACCTCCTGATCCATTAGGGCTACCTCCATGATGTAACAGACTAACATCCTTTTGAGATGGTCTATAATTGGACCATATTCGGCTTCATTCATCAAAAGGATGTTATGCAAAACAATCCAATCATGAGGATTTAGGTTCGGTAGATCTGCCAAAGATATAAGATGTTCAGTTCTTGCAGATCCTCGAATCACCTTGAACCGAACGTTGATGAATCTTCCTTCGGTATAAGGCTTTAAGACCCGAACGTTCACTATCTTCTAGGCGCTCCATGTTTGATACTGAGGATGAGCAGCCTTCAGATAGAATTCAATCAGCTCCCTATCAACCTCTGGATTAGGATGAGGGACTTCAAAAATATTGGAGAAGGCGTGGAAGATAAACGCCTTTCGAGTCAACGGCATGTCGAACTACGAATCGACAGAATTATAGCAGTCGAACCGGCTCGAGCCATAGGATGCTAGGAGTATCTATGGCCTCCTTAATCATTCTCTCCCGAGTCCAGGCAAGGAAGAGAGTCTTCCTGCTCTCAAGGAGATCGTGGGCTTCTTTCTTCTTGCGTTCGGCTTCTTCAGCCTTTCGCGCCACACGATTGATATCATCATCAACATTGCGACTGTTTTTGCGCTTCAACATGTCCGCAATGGTTTCTTTATCTTCATCTTCATCTTCTTCCTCAGTTATATTTTTCCCTTTATCCTTCACACCCGAACCCGAAGCTTGACCAGTCGGAGGTGGTTCGGTTGTGTGAGTAGCGGTTGAGGAAGGAGGTGGTTTCGATCCGGACTTCACTTCTCCCCCTTGTTTCGGATTGGACACGAAACTAGGTAAGCCCTCAATTTTGCTGAGAAGGTCCAGGGCAGGAGCAAGTTTTTCAGCAAGGGTTCGCCTCACCGAATGATTGAGAATCGGATCATGTGCTTCCAGGATGTTGGATAGGGCAGCGTGTACATCCGAAACACAAGTTTTGATCACCTCCCGTTCGGATCGAAGAGCTTCAAGCTGTTGTTGAGAGTTTGAAAGCTGAGTGCTCTTGACCTTAAGGGCGGTGGTTTTGCTTGCCAGAACATCCATTAACGAATTTTCAGCTGCGAGATCCTCTTGTAGCTTAGCGAGGCGCTCGTCAATGGAGGCACGAAGGGACGAGTTGTCATCGCTGATTGATTGGCGAAGTGTAGCGAATGACTGTAACTCCGTTGAGACGAACTTGGCCAATTGCTGAACGATTGGTTCCAAAGTTGTCTTGGTGGCATCAGCGCTCTCCTGTAAGGACTTCAACAGGGAAGAGGCATCTGAGAATAGCTTATCGACTTTTGCGGTCGCAGCCTCACATGCTTTTGTAGAGGTTTCTATGGCGGCTGTGGCTAAAGCTACAGAATCATGCTGAGCCCTGGAGAAGGCGTCAACAATCTTCTGAAGAGAAGCTTCAGAGAGAGAGGACTGAGAGTTGGTGGATGACGCAAGAAGTAAGTCCACCTTCTCGTTTAGCTCCTTTAGATGCTTCTTTGTTACTGGAGCATCGTCCTCATCGTCGCTTTGAACCTGAAACGGACTAAAGTAGACCGAATCGAAGGTCATGTTTTCACCGCCAAGAAACGGGTTATCTCCATCAGAGGCATGATCTGGAGATGGTGGGGGTGGTGAAGCTGGGGGTGTGGTGGTTGTTGTAGGTTCAGGTTGAGTGTTGGTTGGGGTAGTTTCGGGTGGTGGATGAGTGTGGGTAGGTTCGGTTGTATGCTGGGTTTCGGTTTGAGGTGGTTCAGTTACGGGTGGTGTTTCGGTTGTACTTGTATGAACCCCCGTATCAGATACGTTGGTTGTAACCTTTGTGGTGGTTGTGGTTGTATCTGTGAAAATGGGTGGTGGTATAGGGAAAGATGTTTTAGGAATGGTGGTGACGGGGTTTATGGTGGGAATGGAAGTAGGGATGGTTGGAGGAGGTGAAGGAACTGGTGAGACATGAATGTCCATGTTTGGGGTAGGTGGTCGGGGTGGGGTGTTGCCTCTTTGAGGGGTTTCGCCTCGTTGAGAGCCGTCCGAACCCGAACGCTCGCCTTCTGAGTCACTCGAAGAGGAAGCGATAAGAAGCTTTCGCTTCGGTTGAGTTTTCCTTCTCTTCGGTTGCGGTGACTGGGCAGGTTTCGTTTGTTTCCTCTTCCTGGGAGAAGGACCTTTAGGAGCTTTGGTCACTTGCTTCCCTTTTTCCGCCTTTTTGCCCCTGTTAACCGGTTTGTCAACATCGTGGATGGACTTTAGCATTTCCGGTGTAAGTTCCCTAGGTCCAGTCGCTTTGAACTCCTTAATCGTCCGGATAAGCCTGCTGTCAGAGGGAACAGCGCCATACATTGTCTCCGGAATAGAGCCAATGAAAGAGAACTTGGATGCATCAGAAACGATGATCTTCGTGGTATGAAACGTACCGATCGAAGACATCGATGCACCAGCAGCAGTTGGGACATCAAGAATCCAGAACCGGGCATACGAGACCTCAGAATGTCGTGATGAAGAAGAAAGGCTCTGGATGAGCTGTTGCCAGAGGACCAACCCAAAGTCGAGATTGACTCCGTTGTAGATTGCATACATAATCGACAAGAATAGTCGACTAGAACTGTCGGATCCTGAGCTCCGTTCAGATAGGCCCTTGAAGAGGACTGTAAACATGCCGTTCCACTGTGGCGGCAAGCAGGATTTCTTGAACTTCGCGACGGAGGTGAGCGCCTCCGTGTACCCCATGTTATAAAACATGTTGTAAAGAAACCCAATCGGAATCGTCTCCGGATTGATTCTTGTAGGATCAACAGCCAACCCTAGCAGTGTGCAGAAACGTTGTCGAGAAATGGAGGTCTTGTGATCAGCAACCTCGAAGAACAAACGCTCAACTGCTTTGTCGTAATAGGCAGTCGCATACACCTGTGAGAGAATCTCCATGGGCACAGACTTAATCCTGGAGAGAGCTGGAGCGATTTGGGAGTACTTCAGGCACTCGATGATCGGCGACATATAAGAGTCGTACGCCAGAGGGTTGAGGTTGATCACCAAGCATTGTTGTGGACGAATAGGAAGGATGTGAGAGGTAGCATGGACTGAGGATGATTCTGCCATTGTTGTAGGTAGAAGAAGAAGATGAACAGTAAAGCGTTTGGAAGTTTTTGCTCTCTAGAAAACCCGGATGCAGTAAAGAGGTAAATGGGAGTGAAGACTGCCTTTTATAGTTGGGAAAGGAGAGAGAAAAATCGTTTCAAATCTTCTATGGAAATACGAAAAGGTTTCCAGAATGACAGATGCGTGACAGTTAAGGCATGCGATGATCACGTAGGAGAGAGAGTGTCAAATTCCTAGGATCACGCCGCCCAACAAGCGCCGTTTCAGAAGAAACCGGTTCAAATCCTCACGCGCCTTTAAGTGCCAGAGAGGTGTCGCTCGAAATTCGCACACGCGTCCATGATGTCAGTAAAAGTATGGGCGTTCCAAATTCACACGCGTTCCCTTTTTACCGTCGTTTGAAATTCAATCCTTTTAACTCCCGCCTGAGTCAGCAACCTTTTGTCTTATCTTGAAAATGGCATCGTTTGAATTAAATACCCACGTGGATGATTTTTGACCACAACTTGATAATTAACCACCAAAGCAATAATACAACCTGTAATTATTAGTAACGGAATTTTGGAAAACCAAAGATTTTCGTGCGAAGAGTGTAAATAGAAAAGAAATAAAGCAACTCTTTTTAGGAATGACTGTGATGTCAATAATGACACGAAACAAATGATACCGGGCAAGAATCTCTTCCTTCAAGATCGAGAGAGACCTCAAAGTGTTTATGTGGATTCCCGTTGAATGACGATCAAACATTTATTAATAAATGTTGAAAGACTTCTTTTAATTAGGCTAAGTAAGGGTGGCTTTCGCTTTGATTCAACAATTCTCATCTTGAAATAAGAAAGAAAGTGAACAAAGTACTTGTGAGACCGGTGTAGTCTGTTGAACAAGTAGGTAGGAATTAATTTTAAATTGGCTTGGAAAATATAAAATCTCAGAAAAAGAAAAAAAAATTAAAAACTGGATTCCAAGGGAAGAAATGTTATGTTGTTTAACAATTTCATAGGAATCACACAAAAATAAAAATTTGAGATTTCAGCTAGGTACATCCGTCAATTCATTTAGTGAAAACTTGAGCAAATTAATTGTTCACCGTCAATTCTTTAGGTGTTGAATGTTGGGTTTCACTCAGCTCGTAGAGGCACGCAACTAAGTTCATAAACACAGATGTTGTGTAACCATAAACCTCAGTGGTAATTTCTGAGAGTCTCAAGGGTTACGGTGATGAAACGAATGTAATGGAGAAATGTAATGGAGATGGTGTAAGAAAGTAAAGTACCTCTGCTGCGAAAATAAGGACCAAGCAGAAAACTCTTATCTCATGTGAGAAGAGAGTGAGGTAGCTCACGATTAGAATAAATGTGATAGCCTAATTGGGAAGACAAGGTTTGTTTATACCAAGTCATTAAGGCTATTATTCAGAATCTTATGAGGCTTGGGACACATACAACAACATGCTTCTAGGAACACTTAAGTAATCCAACAATGATATCCCCGAACACAAACAAAATTAAAAGAGAAAAATATTTTTGGAGTTTTTGAAATAGATAATAAAAAAAATAAAAGATAAAAAATAAGCAAGAAAGAAAAAAATTGACTTAGAAAGAGTAAAAAAAAACTTTGGAAAAATTTGGTAACCGAAACCGAACGTTCGGTTGGTTTCGGTTGAGAAAAATTTGAAAAACCGAACCCGAGCGTTCGGTTGGTTTCGGTTCAAGAAAATTTTGAAAAACCGAACCCGAGCGTTCGGTTGGTTTCGGTTCAAGAAAATTTTGAAAAACCGAACCCGAACCTTCAGTAGGTTTCGGTTTTGGAAAATTTTGAGAAACCGAACCCGAGCGTTCGGTTGGGTTCGGTTCAAGAAAATTTTGAGAAACCGAACCCGAACCTTCGGTAGGTTTCGGTTTTGGAAAATTTTAGAAACCAAGGAATGTAGACATGCAATTAGAAAATACTTTTAACAATAAGATAAACAACTTTGTATAGGAAATATACAACTAAGAAAACTACCTTTGTGGTGATGAGCGAGTCAGATGATTTAACCGAACCCGAATGTTCGGTCAATTTCGCTTCTTATGTTTGAGGTTGAGAGGTAGTGTGAGGTACTGACTCTGATTCCATCATACCTAGCCCTTGCAATATTCTGTTGAATGATGCTTCAGGAAGAGCTTTGGTAAAGACGTCAGCCAGTTGATCAGTGGTTCTTACAAAGTGTACTTCGACGTTTCCATCTTCCACGTGATCTTTGATGAAGTGATACCTCAGTGCTATGTGTTTGGTATTAGAGTGTTGCACTGGGTTATGACAGATCCTAATTGCACTTTCAGAGTCACAATATAGTGGGATCTTCTTCATATTGAGTCCATAGTCTCGAAGTTGACTCTGGATCCAAATCACTTGAGAGGTGCAGGATGCAACAGCTATGTATTCCGCTTCGGCAGTAGACAACGACACACACGTTTGTTTCTTGGATTGCCAGCTAACCAACTTCTCGTCAAGGAATTGACAGCCACCAGTGGTGCTTTTTCTGTCGAGTCCACATCCTCCAAGGTCAGCATCTGAATAGGCTTGAACGAAGAAGCCTGAGTTGGAAGGATACCATAGACCTAAGGAGGTGGTTCGCTTGAGATAGCGTAAAATGTTCTTCACTGCAAGCATGTGAGGTTCGCGTGGGTTTGCCTGAAATCGAGCACAATAACATACAGAAAACATGATGTCAGGCCTGCTAGCAGTAAGATACATTAGTGAGCCAATCATTTGACGATAGAGCGTGATATCAACAGCCGGTTTGTCTATGGATGGAGTTAGCTTGGTGCCGAATGCCATTGGGACTTTGACTTTGGAGTCTCCCATCATCCCAAACTTCGCTAGGAGAGTCTTCGTGTAAGCTTCCTGATTGATAAAGATGCCTTCGGGTCCCTGTCTAATATTTAAACCAAGGAAAAAGCTAATAGGACCCATTGAGCTCATTTCAAATTTAGTCTCCATCAACTTTCTGAATTCAGCTGTTAGGCTGGGATTCGTTGAGCCAAAGATGATGTCATCGACATAAATTTGAACGATCATAAGGTGGTTACCTTCCTTTTTGCGAAAGAAGGTTGGGTCAACCGAACCTTGTTTGAATTTAGACATCTTTAAGAATTTAGTTAGCGTTTCATACCAGGCTCTCGGAGCTTGTTTAAGGCCATACACAACTTTATCCAGAATGTAGCAATGATTTGGATATCTTTCATTCACGAACCCCGGAGGTTGCTCCACATACACGGTTTCTTCGAGTTCCCCATTAAGAAATGCACACTTGACGTCCATTTGGAAAACTTCAAAGTTTTTGTGGGCAGCGTAAGCAAGAAATATTCTTACAGATTCCAGCCTAGCTACGGGAGCGAAAGTCTCTTCATAATCAATCCCTTCCTCCTGACAATATCCCTTTACTACCAGACGAGCTTTGTTCCTTATCACGTTCCCTTCCTTGTCCATTTTATTCCTAAAGACCCATTTGAGACCAACAACCGAGGCATCTGGAGGAGTTGGAATGAGGCGCCAAACTTTATTCCTTTCAAATTCGTTCAGTTCGTCTTGCATTGCTTGAACCCAATCAGAGTGATCGAGAGCAGTGTTAACTGTCTTCGGTTCAACTTTTGATACGAATGAGTTAAACATACAAAACTCAACTTTGGAAAATAAGGATGTCTGTTTTGCCTTCAGTTGTGATCGAGTCAGAACCTTTTTGGAGACATCACCAACCACTTGAGAGATAGGATGATCTCTGGTCCATTTGGTGAGAGGAGGGTAGTTTGGATCAAAGGTGGGGTCCAGTTCAGCGTTGATCATTTCTTCTGGCTCGGATTGGCTTTCGTAGTCGAGCGTCATATCAGCTTGCTCCCCCTCGATAGATGAGCTTTCTGGAATGTTTGGAGAAACTTGAGGTCCAGAGGTTTCTTGTGGTGCTTGGTATTCAGGCGTTGGTGCACCTTCGGTTGGAGAAGCACTTTTGGTTGGAGAAGTACTTTCGGTTGGAGTTGGACTTTCGGTAGCAGTTGTAGAACTTGACTCCCCCTCAACATGTGAGCTTGGCTCCCCCTCGACTGAAGCATCGTTGGATGGAGGTTCATCAGAATTCGATCCTCCTTCGTTCATTCTCCTGGCAGCTTCTTCGACAATTTGCTTCATATGGTCTACCTTGTTGTCTGCCGCGCCTGCTTCTGAGCGAGTAGCTTTCTCTGGTTCGTCAAAGAGCTCCATAAACTTCTCGAATAGATTAGCGATCGAGACTGTGACCTGGCCAGTTTGAGGAAAGATTTCCCCAGCGATGTCTGCTTTGGCCTGTAGCTTTTTGACATAGCTATCGTCAAACTTCTCGAACGCTTGTTTAGGACTCTATATGCTTTGGAAGTGAGAGAGTAGCCCAGAAAGATTCCCTCGTCGGCTTTGACATCGAACTTGTTGCGGTGTTCTTTAGAGTTAAAGATGAAACACCATGAGCCGAACACATGGAAAAATTTCACAATGGGCTTCCTGTTGTTGAGAATCTCATAAGGTGTTAGCGTGAATCGCTTGTTGAGATAGGACTTGTTCTGTGTAAAACAAGCAACAGAAATTGCATCAGCCCAAAAATAAAGAGGTAAGGAAGCAAAACTTAGCATTGTTCGGGCAGCTTCACACAAAGATCGGTTTCGTCTTTCGACAATTCCGTTCTGTTGAGGTGTGTAGGGAGCTCAGAAGTTGTGACTTATTCCCCTTTTCTGCTAGAAATTCTTCAAATTCCCTGTTCTTGAATTCCAAACCATTGTCACTCCTGATGTTGCGAACGACCTTCTTGAGCTGTACTTCAATCTGCTTGATGAACACTTTCAGCTTGTGAGTCACTTCAGATTTGAGCTTTAGAAAGAACACCCATGTAAATCGTGAAAAGTCATTAGCAATAACAAGAATATACTTGCTACCACCGATGCTTTCGATAGATGATGGACCACACAAATCAATATGAAGTAATTCGAGTGGTTCAACAACTTTTGTGTTAATTATAGATGGATGAATTTGACGACTCTGCTTCCCCATTTCGCATGCAGCACACAAATGATCTCTGTCGTACTTGAGCAATGGAAGGCCCCGAACATGACCTCCAGTGACAAGTTTGTTGATATCTTTAAAGTTGAGATGAGAGAGTCTTCAGTGCCACAACCAGCTTTCGTCAGATTGTGCTTTTGATAACAAGCATATAGCTGGATTTCCTTTGATGGGTTTGAGGTTCAGAGGAAACATTTCACCCTTACGTTCAGATTTGAGAATTACTTTCTTCGTCTTCTTCTCAATAATTTCAGAACCTTCATCGTCGAACGAGACTTTGAGACCTGTACCTCCAACAAGCTGAGATACACTGATGAGGTTGTGTTGGAGTCCTTCCACATATGCCACCTTCCTTATAGAAAAATCACCATTAGTTATCATTCCGTATCCCTTTATGGTGCCGAAAGAGTTGTTTCCAAACTTGACGTTGCCACCATTTGAAAGAGACCTGTATTCCCTGAGCTCTTCTTTCCTCCCTGTCATGTGACGCGAGCAGCCACTATCGATGTACCATTCTTTGTCGAACTGCTCGTCACTTATAATCTGTAAAAATTAAGCAGATTTAGGAACCCAAAGTTTCTTGGGTCCACGTGAGCCTTTCATAGGAACAGGAATAGTAAGAGAGATGTCAACAAGATATGTTCGTTTTATAAGTGTTGTTTCATCTTTCTTTTTGATGGTAATGACTTTGATTTTATTATGTTTAGGTGCATTCGGTTTAGACTCTGGATTGGATGCAGAAACCTTATGTTTTCCCTTTTGTTCAGCTGACGAATGAGATTTTTGAGAACGAACAGAATGAGCTTTAGAGCAAGATGGAGATGAATTGGAAGAATTAGATGAATTAGATGAATGAGAAGGAGTGGGCTTAGATTGAAATGAATTCTTGGCTGGAGACTCTAGGTGACCCTTTTGCTTCTGATCATAGGTGGGACTGACCTTAGAGTTCTGATCTCTTTTGACTTCAGAACCGAACCTATGCTTTCGTTGGAGTTGTTCTGTGAATCGAACCTTTGCTTTCGGTTGGTATTCTGTGAACCGAACCTTTGCTTTCAGTTGGTATTCTTTTCCGAACCGAACCTTGGCTTTCGGTTGTTGTGGCTCTCATGTTTTTTTATAGGATTGTTCTCAAACTTCAGATTCTTGTCTTGATGTGAGAAATATGCGTTCTGGGATTGCCAGAATTGTTTCCTTTCAGAGAGATTCTTCCTGTATCTCTGGTTCCTTTCACGCTTCTTATTCCTCATCTGTTTCGGTTGATGATGGATATTGGCTTTCATTTTCGGTTTCTCCTTGGCTAGTTCACTTTGAACTGTGGGAGTTTCACTTTGAACTGAGGAACTAGAGGGAACATCTTCTTTTGCTGAGCTTCCATTCTCTTGAGGAATGTCTTTTGTACCACTGGTACTTGGCACATCGAAATTATCTGGCTTGTTCAAGGGTTCTGGTATGTATCTACCTTTACTAATCCATGAAGTCCTTTCTGACAAGCCTACCATTTCATCTGCATTATCGATTGGAGCTGACCAGAAGTACTCATCGCAGCCATCAGCATTGTCTTCGTTTACAATAGCTGTGAGTTCAGCGGTCTGATGTTCGGTTACTCCAGTGACCTTGTATACTTGATGTGGAGTGGTCCTGACCTTTTGATATACAACCGCTTTCTCTGCTAAGATCGGGGACTTTTGTTGGGACAATCGAGCGAACTCTACTGAATTTTTAGAAATTAGATTCTTGTGGTTTTCAGGTTCGTTTTTTACAAATTCTGAGCAGTCAACCGTTTCCTCTACAGAAATTTCACTCACATTGTCATCCTCATTAAGCTCAGATGCATTTTCAACATCAATTTTGTTTTCTGAGCTCAAGTTGGCGTTTAAAGAGTCAAATTTTTGTATGGTTTCGGTTCTCAGTTTAAGTGTATCATTTTCATCCAAAAGGTTTTTAAGCATGTCCTTGTGGTCCTTAGATTTAATGAAAGATTCTATTTTGTCCAGTCCATACATGTAGGTCGGATTGACGTCATCAGATGATATCACACTCTCACAATTATAGGCTTCGGCATCAATTTCATCCTCCTTAAACTCAAGGAAGGGCAAAATCATACGATGGATCTTTTGGCCTATTTCACAGTCCAAGTGAAGCTGAGTAATATTAGTGTAAAGACGTTTTGCAATTAAACAAAAAACATTCCGCTGTTTTAACAACATTAAATTGTCTCTTTGTAACTAAATGTTTTCGTCTTTTATTTTAACTAATTCAGACTCCTTCAACTCGATCCACATGCGCCGCTCCTCACTCTTCGAAGACACCCTGCTTAATTGATCAGTTAGGTTAGAATTGGTGACTCGAGTTTGAGTTAAACTACTATCTAGATGAGAAATTCTTGAATTAACGTTTTTTAGTTCTTTCTCATATGAGGATTGTGGTACTTTAAATGAAACGAAAACCGATTGTACCTTCTTGATCAGTTCATCGAGCTCATTGAACTGCACGCTGAGCGGTTTGGCCGTAAAGCACATATCCTGCTGCTCCTTCGGTTCATTGCTTCCACCATCAGTGTTGTATCCCCTCATCTGAGATACATCGGACACCATGAAGTACCGTCCCCCACTGCTCTCCTCTTTTGCCACATAAGCCTTTCCATGGGAAGGCTTCCTCACTTCATCGTCTTCTAAGTCGGTTGACCACACTTCCACTCCACCGAACTCGTCATCGGCAACCAAACCCTGCACAATTAGAGCATTCATGGAAGGGTTAGCGGTAGATTTCTTCTTCCTCATCTCATCAAGCTTTTTCTGCAACACAGCTTCCTCATCCTTTTCCACATCTTTTTCAGCCATCTTTTTGAGGACACAATCCTTAGCATAGTGGTTTTTCCCACCACAGTAGTAACAGCTTACTCCAGAATCACCATCTGCCTTCGGTTCCTTCTTGGGCTCTTCAACCTTCGGTTCATTGTTAATCTTTTCAGAACTATAACTCCCCTGCCAGTTTCGATTTTTGTTGCTGGGGAATCTCTTCTTAATGAACCTCTTGGGGTTAGACACCATCATAGCATAATCCTCAGACGTGAGGTCATACTCCTCCAGGTTGAGGTCTTCATCCTCCATCACAGCTTTACTTTTTGACAGGAGGGCCAGCGAACCTAGGCTTGAGACAACATTCTTTTCCTACAGCACAATCTTCTCCTGGGACTTGAGAATACCCACCAGTTTCGCCAAAGAATATGATTTAAACTGCTCATGGGCTTTAACAGTTGACACCACTGCTCTCCACTCTGACCTAAGACCATTTAAAAACGTAACCTTCTGCTCGATAAGCTTCCTTTCGATGTCATGTTTGATCATCTTGCTGAGAAGATGATTGAAGCGATCGAACGTCTGGGTCATAGTTTCTTCGGCTCCTTGCCTGAATTCTCCAAACTCAGATAAGAGCAAGGTTTGGATAGAATGTTCAAGATCCTCGTCTGTAGAGTACAGTTCACGAAGTCTATCCCAAACTTCCTTTGCCGTCGTGCATGAGCTTACCAACCTAAAGGTGTCGGACTGAAGGGCGAATTTGATCAACCTCAACTCCTTGATATTGCACTGGAATTTATCCTTTTCATCTTGCGCAATATCTTTAACATCCTTCAGCAGATCATTGTACTCCTTTTGAGTTTTGATAATCCTCGACGTTGCAGAGTGAGAAAAAGGTCCATTAATGATTGCTTCCCATATGAGGTATCCATTATCCTCAGATCCTATAACGTAGTCTTCGAAGTGATGCGCCCAGACTTCATAATCATGGGTATATAGGATGGGAATCTTCGTGGTTGAACCGATGCTGTTGGAAATATTGATGGGATTCGATTGCGTGTCGTCCATAATGATCGAATAACCTGTTTAAAGATCAGACTTGTAATAAATCCGATTAGGGCAAAACAATAAATATCAAGATACGTCAATAATGAGATGACGACTCAATAAATATCAGTAATTGTGGAAAAACCCTAATTGAAACCTTCTCACAGAAAAGATGTGTATCGATTACACAACCTCCTGCTCTGATACCAATTGATGAGATTAAAACTTAATCTTGAAGATCGATTAGATCTTAAACAGGTAAATAAATATTAAACAGTAAGAAGGAATGCAAAATAAAGAACAACTCAACGATGAATCAAACGAGTCGAATGATTATAAATAAACCCTCAGAAGAGCTCGATCAAGAACATCAACTGTAGAGGGTTGGAGGTTTACAAGAACGATAAAGAAATCTGTAATACTATCATAATGATCGTTATTCTCTAGATCGATAACCTAATATGCATGCAAGCATATCTTTATATAATAAACCTAGCAAACTCACGGTTGGACAGGCCCAAAACCGGAGCACAAAATAAATGGACTAACAGCCGAGCCCAATGATGCAATCTTCAAACAAATCTTCGACTCAACAAATGCTTTCTTCATTGAGAGGAGAGGGGTTTTCCGAGAAAGAGAAATCATAAGCCAAAGAGACAGTGGGAGGCAGATCGATCTTGAAGAGGTTCAAGAGTCGAGTGATGAGGGAACCTCTACCGCTGGCGCTCAACCCGAGGAGGAAACTCCGGTTGAACCAATTGACGAGTCCTAACCTCTTAGACGTTCCGAAAGAGTTAGATTTCAACCTCAGTTATATGGTTTTCATATTACTACCGAGGGGGACACGTGTATTAGTGATAGTACACTAATAAATCTAGATGAACCTAATTGCTATAAGGAAGCCATGGCAGGCCCGGAGTCTGCTAAATGGAAAGAGGCGATGGACAGCGAGATTTAGTTCATGTATGACAACCAAGTTTGGAATTTGGTTGACAATGTGCCCGGACGTAAGACGGTTGGGTGCAAATGGATCTTCAAGAAGAAGACCGGCATGGATGGAAATGTGCACACGTTCAAGGCGCAATTGGTGGCGAAGGGCTTTACTCAAACTCCCGGAGTTGACTATGATGAGACCTTCTCACCAGTTGCGAAAATAAAATCTATTAGGGTGATGCTAGCCATTGCTGCATTTCATGATTATGAGATATGGAAAATGGATGTCAAGACCGCTTTCCTTAATGGGAAGTTGGCTGAGGATGTTTACATGGCTCATCCATAGGGTTTTGTCGATCCGAAGCATCCAAATAGAGTTTGTAAGCTTGAGAAGACCATTTATGGACTTAAGCAAGCATCTCGCAGATGGAATCTTTGCTTTGATGAGAAAGTCAAAGAGTTTGGATTTGTACGAAGCGAAGATGAATCATGTCTATATGTCAAAGCCGGTGGGAGCATAGTTAGCTTTCTCGTTTTGTATGTCGATGACATACTGCTCATAGGAAGCGACATCCCGACTCTGAAGGAGGTCAAGTCCTGGCTCGGGAAGTGCTTCTCTATGAAGGACCTCGGAAAGACTTCCTATATTTTGGGAATAAGGATAGTGAGAGAAAGAAGTAAGAGACTAATAGGACTTAGTCAGAACACATACTTAGATAAAGTACTAAAACGTTTTAGTATGGAGAACTCGAAGAAGGGAGAACTACCAATACAAAGTAATACAAAGTTGAGTAAGACTCAAAGTCCGAGTACCGAAGCTGATATAGCTTAGATGAGCCGTGTACCTTACGCTTTCGCAGATGGCTCAATCATGTATGCTATGACTTGTACTCGTCCTGATGTGGCCCTTGCTTTGAGCATGGTCAGTAGATATCAAGGGAATCCTAGTAGAGCGCATTGGATTGTGGTCAAGAACATCCTTAAGTACCTTCGGAGGACCAAGGAATGGTTTCTAGTCCTCGGAGGGAGTGATGAATTAAAGGTGCGAGGGTATAGTGACGCCAGTTTCCAGACCGACAGGGACAACTACCGTTCGCAGTCAGGATGGGTCTTTACCCTTAATGGAGGAGCAGTAACTTGGAAAAGTTCCAAACAAGAAACTGTAGCTGATTCAACGTGCGAATCAGAGTACATTGTAGCGAACGAAGCATCAAAGGAGGCAATATGGTTGAAGAACTTCATTGGAGATCTTGTAGTTGTGCCTTCTATAAAGGAGCCCATGGAAATTTTCTGCGATAATGAAGGAGCGGTTGCCTTGACCAAGGAACCGAGAGATCATGGTAGATCTCGGCATATCGATAGAAAATACCACTTTATTAGACATCGAGTAGAAGAAGGACACCTCGTGGTTAAGAGGATATCATCATAAGATAACCCAGCAGATCCGCTTACGAAGGGACTGAGCAGGGTTAAGCACTTGCAGCATGCTAGGAGTATTGGGCTGAAGGATGATATTAGTTTAGATTAGATAGTTTTCGAAACATGTAATAGATAAATGTAATTGACGTTTGATGATTAAATATAGGAGTATTATTTATAAGTAAAGTTATTTTCTTATGTTAATTTTTTAGCTATTGTTTCACTTTGCATGTTTTGACTTCCAGAATAATTGTGTTTATTAAGAATAATGGAATTATTCAAACTGTCCACAATCGTTCATATGTTGGAAGTAGGTATGAATGAAGATTGTCATGAATTGGTGTGTAGATTGTCTAAATGGTATCGGACATAGCAGAGGTTTGCTGCAACGTTCATGACTGCTTATGAACAAGTTTTGAGCATTGGAAGAAACCCGCGCTTGCTGGAATCACTTTGGAGTGATCGCAAGACGATAATATCATATGGTCTTAAAACCTAGATATATGGTTTATTATTTACTAATTGATTGTACATTGGTAATGCGAAACTGCATCAGTAAATTGATGTCATAAAACGCATTGTTGTGTATAGTTGATTATTCGATAAGTAAATGCATATAAGTCGAAGTTTATTTGTTACTTTTATCCTAAGAGGATAAAAGCGATATCACGGCTGCTCGATGATTTGATTTGACTTATGTGTCGGGATCGGTCAGGACTGAATTGATGTGTTCAATTAATTTCTATGTCAAACTCGATGATTTGATTTGACTTATGTGTCGGGATCGGTCAGGACTGATTTGACTTATGTGTCGGGATCGGTCAGGACTGAATTGATGTGTTCAATTAATTTCTATGTCAAATAAATCTGAGATCGAGAAAATAGTTGCTGGACAATAAGTATGACAATGTTTCATGAAATTGTCTGCACGATATCAAAACAGAGGACTGTACGATCCCTTATCTAAAGGACAGGTTACTGATAAGATTAGAGTTAACAGCGTCTTTGAGAGCTACGATTGCTAATCAGATTGTGTTTGCGTTTATAGTTACTATACTTATCCAAGTGGGAGACTATTGGATTAGTGTCTAAGGCTGTAACTATATTTGGTAAGTACTTGACCCGGTTGTGCATGGTCCTTTTGGGTTGCCTTCACCATAGCAACTTGACAGGGTGATTTATAGAGAGAAGAGATATTATTATTAATGTATTAGAAGAATAATATGTTAAAAGATTAATAATATTATTTGATTAATATAAGTCATAAATTAATTAGGAATTAATTTGGTGACTTAAAGGGATTAATTGAATAAAGGGGCATGAACTGTCAAATGTGTGATAGTTGTATTTTGGGCTAAGGATCTTTATGGATAAAGGGGTCGACGATTTTGGGGATATGGATCTTTTAGAAATCGTCCAAGGCTTATCTAGAATGATCTTTGGATCGCTTTGAGGCTAAGTTATCCAATTAGGGTTTAAGGTGAAACCCTAGGAGCTCACAGTATAAATAGGCCCTTAGGGTTCAAGAAATCGGCCACTCCATGCTTGAGGAAACCCTAGAGCCGATTTCTCACCTCTCTCCTTCTCTCAAATCATCTTCTTGCTACTTGGTATTTGTAAGCCATTAGAGGAGTGACATTTGTGACTCTAAGCTCCAAAAAGAAGAAGGTTTTCAAGCAAGTAACTCAAGGTATTATTCTAGATCTGTTTTCATATGTTTTGATTATCAGTTTACATTAGATCTAGCCATGAAAGTCTTGGATATATTGCATGTTCAATTAGAGAAACCTAGATCCAAGCTATAGGGTTGTATGTGCACATAGGAAAGTTCTTATGTCAAAAACCCATCACCCACACCCTGCGGTGTAATGTCAATAACCCCCTACTGTCATAGTTGAAAGAGGAAACCTGACCCACTATACGCTCACTCTTCCGATGTTCCTCTTTCATAGCCTCCTGCTAGGCCTCTCGGATCTGCTTCAATAGTGGGCTCACTACGGTCATCCTCATGCAGGTATCCTTGATCGGCGCTGCCTTGCGGCTAAGCGCGTCGGCCACAATGTTGGCCTTCCCCGGGTGGTAAAGGATCTAACAATCATAATCCTATACCACGTCAAGCCACCGACGCGGCCTCATATTTAGATTTGGCTTGTCAATGAGATACCTCAGGCTCTTATGGTCCGTGTAAATGAGACAACGGACCCCATATAGGCAATGATGCCAAATCTTCAGGGCGAAGACAACAGCCCCCAACTCCAAATCATGCGTCGGGTAATTCGCCTCATGAGGCTTCAGCTGCCTCGAATCGTAGGCAATGACGTGCCCTCTCTGCATCAAAACCACGCCTAAACCCGAAATAAACGCGTCACAGTATACCACAAAATCATGTACGCCCTCTGGCAGGGCCAAGATCGGCGCCTCACACAATCTCTGTCTCAGGGTCTCGAATGCGGCCTGCTGCTCAGGCCCCCAATGGAAGACTACGACCTTCTTCGTTAGCCAAGTCAGTGGCATGGCTATCTTGGAGAAATCCTGGATGAATATCCGATAGTAGTCGATCTATCCCATCAAACTCCGATTCTCGGATGGAGATTTCGGAACCTCCCATCTCATCACGGCCTCCACCTTGGCCGGGTCAACCACAATCCCATTCTGATTGACAAGGTGCCCAATAAAATGCACCTTATGCAACTAGAACTTACACTTGGAGAACTTGGCGTACAAGCTCTCCCTCCTCATAGTATCCAAAACCTCTCGCATATGCTTCTCATGTTGATTCTGCGTCTTGGAATAGACCAAGATCTCGTCGATAAATACTATCACCGACCGATCCAGCATCGGACTACATACGCGAATCATGAGATCCATGAATGCGGCAGGAGCATTAGTGAGCCCGAAGGGCATCACCACGAACTCATAATGTCCATAGCGAGTCCGAAACACAGTCTTCTGAACAGCCTCCTCTCCGACCCTCATCTGATGGTTACCGGAGCGCAAATCAATCTTGGAAAACCAAGCTGCTCCCTGAAGCTGGTCAAAGAGGTCGTCAATCCTCGGGAGTGAGTAACGGTTCTTCACCGTTACCTTATTCAGCTCCCTATAATCTATACACATCCGATGCGACCCGTCCTTCTTCTTCACAAATAGAATCAGGGCTCCCTAGGGCAAACTGCTCGTTCTAATGAATCCCTTGTCTAACAGCTCTTGCAACTGTGTAGACAACTCTTACATCTCAGGAGGTGCCAACGGATACGGTCAATCCTGAACTCCATCTGTCGCTCTTGGGGTATCCCGTGAAGCTCCCTTGGGAACACCTCTACGTAGTATCGCACCACCGGGACGTCACTCACTGTCGCCCTACCCGTCTCCCGGGTATCCATGACATAGGCGACACATCATGTGCAACCCTGCTGAAGGTAACGTCTAGCCCTTGCTACCGAACACAAATTTGGTCCTTGTTGTGGCCTCTCGCCCTGGATCACTAGCTCTCCCCAACTTGGGGTCCTGATCCGCACCAACTGCTACGCGCAGTCGATCACCGCCTCATTGGGGCTTAGCCAATCCATGCCGATAATAACCTTGTTCCCCCTCAAAGGTATGGGAACCAAGTCTACCAGGTAGCGCTCCTCGAATAATCTCTGCACACAATCTCGGAATACCGTTGATGCTCGCACTGATCGATCATCGACGATCTCCACCTCCAAAGGAAAATCGAGCGTGCCCGAAGACTCGGGAAACCTCTTGCTGAGCGCAAGAGAAACAAACGATCGGGTAGCACCCGAATCATACAATACCTGAACTGGGATACCGTTCACATGGAACTCTCCTAAACAGAGCACATATCAATATCATATACAACATATAAATAAATCAGAGGGAAATAGTCATACCCGTCACTACATTGGGTGTAGCGTGTGCCTCCTCTGTTGTCAACTAGAAAGCCCGGCTCCTCACCACTGGAGCCTCTGCCTTGCCCTGCTGGCCATCCGTAATCCGCAGGGTCACTAGAGATAGCGCTGCTGCTGCTGTCAACTAGGGGCAACTGGCCTTCTTGTGGCCCCACTGGTTGAAGTGGAAAAACAGCAAGTCAGATGTTTGAATAGTGGGTGTAGGGGTTGTACAATCCCTGCTAAAATGTCCCATCTTGCCACACTTGTAGTAGCCATACAATACCATCCTGCACGCCCCCTCGTGTGACCGGCCGCATTTCTTGCAGCGGCCCTGTCCCGGCTGGCCTTTCAGCCTCCCATCTAGCCCCTTTGGCTTCTTCCCCGAAGCTCCAGTCACCAATCCCTCCTCATATTTCCTCTTACCAATGTGCTCTAGATGAATCTCTCTCTCGCTCGCCCTGGCAATCGTAGACTCCAGGGTGGGACAAGCGGAGAAGCTGACATGCTCATGAATGTCGGCCCGCAGCATGTCGTGGTAGTGGGTCCTCCTCATATCCTCATCTCCTGCATACTGAAGCACCAATAAAGCCCTTTCTTGAAACATGGTGATGATCTCTGCCACATAATCAGTCGTCTGCTTCATATCGAGAAACTCTCAGGCTAGTCGCTGGAGCTCCACAGCGGGTGCGAACTCAGCCCGAAATTTGGTCACGAAGTCCGGCCATGTCATAGTCTCAATAGCTGAGGCTCCCAGGGAGTTACCAACCAACTCCCACCAATCTCTGGCTCTATCTATCAAACATCCTGCCGCGAATCGTACCTTCGACCCCTCGGGGCAGAAGCTGGTCAACTGCACAGACTCAATGTCTGCGATCCATCGTCTAGCAGCAATGGGGTCCCTTTCCCCATGAAAATCCGGTGCACCAGTGCCCCTTAAGTCCTTAAAGGACAGTGTGCATAATCCTGACTAGGTAGTGGCCACATCACTCTTGAATGCCCAGAGGTGTTCCTCCATCAACTACACGATCCCCTCCTTGACTGTAATGCGCCGTTCTAATAGTACTTATTTATGAATCTTCGAGATCAAGAGTAAGGGCGTTTCAGTCTTTTGTGGGCAATGGTTTCATTCGAGAAGGTTTTTGACCAAGGTGTGTTGTTAGAAGCATAGGGCTTCTCGCCACCTTTTCGTGGATAAAAAGTTCGTCGGAAACGGACTTAGGATAAAGGAGTTATGACAATTTAAAGATAGTGACATTTATGGCCCTTAATGGAAAAAGTTGTTGAAGTAGGCCATGCATGCAATTGGGACATGCGTGGGTACGCCCAGCGTTGTTGAGCAAATGGTCGTGGGTGCAAGGACATGTACGCCCAACGTATGATCAGAGTCCTTAAACCCTAATTTGAGGGTAAGCAACTATATAAAGAACATAATGGCTCAAACCCTAGCCTCATTATCAGCCTCCCCAACCTCAGAGAAACCCTAGAACGCCTCATTCGTCCATTTTTTGAGATCTTGACCTTGGGAAGCTCATTTTGGTGGTTTAAGCTTGGAAGAGGAAAAGAGGAAGTTGTCAAAGAAGGACTTGGGAAGTTGGAGCTTATATATCTAGAATAACATCATCTTCTGGAGCGCTTTTGTGGTATAAAGTCTCTTGCTTGACATTTATTTTTTGTAGATCTTGGTGTTTTGAGGTCTTGAGACCATTTCTTGTCCCAAAAACCCCAAAGTGATGTATGATGCGAGTTGGTTGAGATTAGCTGTCCTTTCAGACCTTAGGAGAGGTCTTAAGTGAGAAAAATGAGGTCCCAAAGGCTTTGATTGTCTTATGTGTGATGTAGGTGGGTCTTCATGGATTAAGACCTTGAGTTAAGAGCTTTATCGATGTCCCAAGTAATAAAGTTTGAGACTTTATGAATCCTAGGCATGTTTGGTCGATGGATCTGAAGTTTGGGCTTAAGAGCTTAAGCCATTAAGAACTTATGTGGAATTTTGGTTCAGTGAATTTACGCCCAGCATACCAAGAGGGGTACGCCCAGTGTACTCCCTCTGTTGGGTTTTTGATTTTGGGCCTTAAGTGATTGGACTTTTTATGGGCTAGTGGGGCTTGGGCCATGACTGAACATTATGGATGGAGTAATTTAGACCCAATAATTATTATGGACCTTGGATCTAGGCCCATTTGGAAAGGTGGGACCAACTTAGTAAATTGGGCCAATAATGGGTTTTGCATGAGGATTTGGTTTTGGGTCTTGGCCCAATAAGAGGATGATGGACTTAATGAGTCTTGTGGGCCCTTGGTCTAGAAAGTCGTGATTGGACACTAACTTGGTGATTATCATGTGATAGTTGGGAGTCCCGGTGAGTCAGTGGTTGGAGATTTGCAGGATTTCGGCAGTTGCAAGCTGAGTTATCCTCACTATATTGACAGGGTCTACGGAACCAAGGCCGACCCTTTATTAGATGGAAATACGGGTATTGTTTGTTACGTTATAGTTTTGCTAGATCTGGATCGTGGTATTTAGGATGGTGTTATGTTAGTGACTTGGTTAAGGTTGGTACCCGGGATATAGGGTAATGTTATGCTAGTGACCGGTTGTAACACCGTAAAAATTAAAACAATTTTTCACATTTGAAAAAAACATTTTAATTCAAACCATTCATTCATAAAATGTCATAACATCATGTTTTTAAATCACAAATGTCTCCCAAGATCAATATACATCCAATCCCATATGTGTGTACGAATCAAGCCGGCGCCTTCCCGCGGTCATCACTGGTACCTGAAACACATAACACCGAACACTGTAAGCATAAGCTTAGTGAGTTCCCCAAAATACCACACTAATCACATAATAGCGACTCGAGGCTGTAACTCTGTTGACTCTCTAGTCAATGTGTCTCATTGGGGCCCTCCAGCCCCAACTCTCTGTGGGCCCTCTGGCCGTAACTCTAGGGACCCGAAAGTCCCAACTCTGTAACTCTGAATCATGCATATCACATATCACAACAAATCACAACACATAATAACATGCAATCACACTGGCATATAACTCTATAATACTCTGTCTCTGAACTCTATTACCACACTAGGTAAAGTATAGTGAGAAGACTCACCTCGGGTATCTCGGTAAATCTCTGACTCGGTAAACGCTGGCCTAGCCTCCGCCTAATCATATGAAAATAATACTCTATTTAATATAACTCTCAAAGGCTAGACTATGTTCTCTTATGACACTCTCAGAAGGGTAAAAGACCATTTTACCCCTCCCATAGCTTAAAGGCCCACAATAGACCATACCCTAAAAGTCAACCAAAAGCCAACTCTTCGGGTTACGCTGCACGTACCAGATGTGTACGCTGGCCGTACCCGGCTGCATCACAGAATCGGGGAGCGCCACCCAGTACGCGGCGCGTACTGGGGATTACGCCCGGCGTACTCCCCTGCTTCAGCCCTTTTTGCTCTTGAGGTCTTACACAGTTAAGACCTACGTCCATATTTTAGATCTGACCCCTTCTAAGCCCCTTAACCCATAAAGTTGATGACTTTAAGCCTTTGCATGGCTTAACAAGTCACTAACTCCCAAAATGATCCAACCTTCAACTCTAGAAGGCTTAAAACACATGCATGACTCCAAGGTAACATCCAAGATGGGAACTTTATGGCTCTACATCACTAATAACACTGAAATGGGACAGATCTCGGACCATGGAGCACTTTACACTCATAAAGTCTCCACCTTTGGGGTTTTTAGCCCTAAAAAGGACACATACAACAACAACCAAACGAAGAGGAAAGTGTTGAACTTTATACCTCCAAGAGTAGCTCTTTCCTCTGTAGATCCCAGATCCAAAATGGCAACTCAAGCTTTAGCCTCCAAGATCTCCTTTCCTCCTTCTTCTCCAAGCCACTAAAGCACCAACAAGCTCAAATCAACACTCTCTCACTCTAAGAACGATGGGGCTCTCTTTTAGGGTTTCACTCACTATTATGGAGGCTAAGGAATGAGCCATAACACCCTTTAAATAGTGCACAACGAGGATTAGGGTTTTTGCACCTGGGCCGGGTACGCCCAGCGTAACTCTAGGTACGCGCAACGTACCTTGGCAACTCCGCGTCCAAATTAAAAGCGTGAGTACGCGCAGCGTACCCTTCTGGTACGCCCAACGTACTCACTTGCTACACATCTTCCACTCAAGGACTAAATATGACAATTCGATAAAGAAAAAGGATGAAGGAAATGCACCTGAATCTCGGGATGTTACAATTCTCCCCCACTAGAACTAGACTTCGCCCTCGAAGTCTCATTCCTCGAACAACTCTGGATGCTGCCCTCGCATCTCCGACTCTGACTGCCAAGTCATCTCGGACCCCTTCCGATGTTGCCACTGAACCAAAACCAAAGGTACCTCCTTGTTCCTCAAAACCTTGATCTTCCGATCTCTGATTGCCACCGGTCTCTCAGCATAATTCAGGCTCGCATCCACCTGAATATCCTCCAATGGTACCACTTTCGACTCATCGGCTATACACTTCTGCAATTGCGACACGTGGAAAGTGTCATGGATCTGACCTAACTCTGCAGGTAGCTCCAACCGGTAGGCTACCCTACCTACCCTTGCAACCACCCGAAAATGACCGATATAACGGGGTCCCAACTTGCCCCTCTTCCTGAATCGGATCACTCCTTTCCAAGGAGAGACCTTCAGGAGCACAAGGTCGCCGACCTGGAACTCGAGCTCGGACCGACGCCTGTCCGCATAACTCTTCTGACGACTCTGAGCGGTCAATAACCTCTGTCTGACCTGCTGAATCTGCGCAGTTGTCTGCAGCACAATCTCCATACTACCCATAACACGCTGCCCGACCTCTCCCCAACAAATGGGGGTCCGATACCTCCTCCCATACAACAGCTCAAAGGGTGGCATACCAATGCTCGAATGATGGCTGTTGTTGTAGGAAAACTCTGCCAAGGACAAATACGTGTCCCAACTCCCCCCGAAATCCAACACATATGCCCGGAGCATGTCCTCGAGCGTCTGAATCGTCCGCTCACTCTGTCCGTCAGTCTGGGGGGTGATATGCGGTACTAAAATGCAACCTAGTACCCAACTCCTCGTGAAACTTCTTCCAGAATCTGGAAGTGAAACACACATCTCGGTCTGAGACAATCGAGATCGGCACTCCATGCCGTGATACCACTTCCCTCATGTACATCTCTGCTAACTTCTCTGCGGAAGATCTCTCACTGATAGCAAGGAAGTGGGTGCTCTTTGTCAACTTGTCCACAATCACCCAAATTCCATCGACTCCCCTAGCAGTCCTTGGCAATTTGGTGATAAAATCCATGGTAATCTGCTCCCACTTCCATTCGGGAACCTCCTACGGCTGCAACTTACCATGCGGTCTCTGGTGCTCGGCCTTAACCCTACGGCAGGTTAAGCACCTCTCAACAAACCACGCGACATCCCTCTTAATACAGGGCCACCAATACTCTCTCCTCAAGTCTAAATACATCTTAGTGGCCCCAGGATGGATCGAGAATTTCGACCGATGAGCCTCTTCCATCAAAATGGTACGCGTCCCTCCCACAAACGGTACCCAGATACGCCCCTGGAATGTCAAAAGCCCCCGACCATCGGTAACGAACTCCGAAACCAACCCCACAACTCGCTCTTTCTTCTGCATCTCAGGTTGCACAGCCTCAGCCTGTGCCCCATGAATGGCGTCCAACAGTGGAGCTATCACAGTCAATCTTAAACATACATCTTGCAACGGGGTGCTCTCCGCCCTGCGACTCAGTGCATTGGCTACAACATTAGCCTTACCCGGGTGGTATATAGAGATGGAAAAAAAGCCCGTACCCAACGGGTACCCGAAACCCTAACCCGAGTTGACTGGGTAAATCCCCGAGTTGACCGGGGATGGGTATTACCCGAATATAAAAAGCGGGGATGGGGATGGGGATGGTTCTACCTGTCGGTTACCCATACCCGTACCCGAAACCGGCCCCGATAGGTACCCGATATATATATATATATATATATATATATATATATATATATATATATATATATATATATATATATATATATATATATACACTAGCCGTTTACCCGCGCTAACCGCCGGGTGAGGATATTTTTTTCATAAATTATTATAGAGAAGATTGGTTCTTTTACACAAATAATTTGCTACATCTAGGAGATTCCAGTGGGGGCATTAAATAAAGCAATTAAAATAAAATGTTTTTATGGGTTCTACTAAACATAATAAGCGAATTTGTTCAAGAGAGGTTCTTATAAGAAGTGTCAAAAAGAAAAACATTGATGAAATCCTTGTTGAAAACAAACTGTCATTAACAACAATGAGAAATCCATAAACCAATTGTCCTTACATATGTCCATTAACATGTTTTGCAATTTATTATATAAATAACACTAAACTCTAAGAAACCAAAGTTTATAACATTATGTAATCATTTTTAAAGTGTAGTTGCTAGTTTGTATTTTGTAGTAAAAATTAACGAAGCAAATATACATTAAATTTGGGTTCCTCACATGATCTGAAAGGGGGATTACTTCCATATTTCAATCCACCAATTGAAGGTTAGAGGCGGCTCTAAAAATACAGCAGCAACAACAAAGAAATAACAACAATGATATAACCCCAAAACTCAACATAAGAGACACGAGGGGCCAAATGGTCAAAGTTTAAAGGCAGCAAGGGTTATCTGTAGGAAGTAGAGTAACATCTTCCTTAATCATTACCAAAAAACTTTCATTTCAGATAAATCACCACAAAACCATAATATCATATAATGTGTTTATGACTAATTGTAAGAAATGGTAATTTATTTCCATTTTTACCAATAATAGAATTGTAGTTGGGCGATTCCTTTAAAAAACTCTGATATCTTGACACTTTGATATCTTGAATCATGTAGGGATTTGGACGATTCCTTTAAAAACTCGAAACCATCCAAAGCCTTTTAACTTTCACTCTTGTTGTAACAACCTACAAAATATAAAGAAAATCGAATAAAAATACTCGAGAAAGATTTTCAACCGCACCCTAATAAATTCCCATATAAAATTAAGTGGAGATACCAATAAATGATTGAGTAATCAGAAAAACACTTAATATTTCCAATCGTGGACACAAAAATTAAGTGACAGAGATAGAATTAACCTCGAATGCTGGCATATATATCATGTACATGACAGAGTAATTCTTTAAATTTGGAGTTCATATTGGAGTTAAAAAAAAGGTAATATTGTACTTTTAGTTATTTGTATACAATAGCATCCTAGTTTTATTTTTATTTTTTACAATTAGAGAAACGAAAGTCACATGCTATAATATAGAAAAACATGAAACTACATTGCTACATAATTTCTACAAGTATTCATGTAGTTTTGTTAACCGTTGACAAACTGATGCACTTTCCCCAAATCCATCCCTGGTAAACATTTTCATCCAAGTACTTACATCCTTCATTACATAAGGATCTTTGAATACATAAATAATTTCACTCAAAGATTGATAAAAAACAAAAAAAACAATAGATATTTTGTTATAAAAGAGAGGTCTACCTGGCCAAATTGACCGTTAAAGAAATGAACTCATGTAGCCATTATCTAGGATAAAAATAGAATAAGTGAGAAATGATTTTATGAAAAAGGAGGCAACAATATTTCAAAGCCTTGAAATTTTAAGTTGCATACATTCAAGAATTGCATCAACAAATGGATTAACTACCATCTAAGCCCCTGACACTTGATACTTTATCTGAAAAAAGAAAGTAAATCAAAGTTAAAACGAATATAATGAGACAGAGAATATGGAACAAAACATGGTAGTTCATTTAAACAATGAAATTTGGTACCTTGTCGACAAATATTCCATCATCGAAGGATACAGTTGGCATTCTTCTCTTCCCCTATAATTATTGATATACAAATAAACATAAAAAACATCATAAATCTCAAATTAGTCTTTGAAAAGAAAAAAATAAATCTAATTCAAAACTTGATATTTTTAACTAAAATCATTAATTTGAAAAACAGAAATGATCATGATTATGTTAGGTTTACTAACCAAAGTAGAATGAAATTTACCAAAAAAACCTTTTTTGAACCTCATATAATCTGAAATCGAATTATTATGTAGAAATACAATCAATGTCGTCAGAATAGATAAACAATATCATCTTTGAGCAGTATACCAATAAAAATTCAAGTTTGTAGAACTCACTGTTGAAATTTAGGGTTCGAAATCATAGGTTGTCTCCTATCTGCATAAATATCAAGATCAAGAGTGAGTTTGGGGATTAAATTCGAGATAGAGAGTAAGATTAAGGGCTCAAAATCATTCCAAACACACATAGTCAAACAAAGGTGAAAATGAAAAGGTAACACAGAACAAATTAAATCAATATTTTCATTTCAGAGAAACCAAAAATCTAGCAAATATGTTGACGAAAAAATACTTTTGGAACTACCTGATAGAGATAAGCTTATCTAAGAACAAATCAAAGAGATTTTCAATCTTGCAGATTTCCCCAATTTTATTTTACAACCAAAGAAACCTGAAAATGAAAAGATAACAAACAAATGTCACAATTTATCATTAATAAAAAAATCGACCTTTTGGATCTAAGTTTAAGGATTCCATCATCCTTTATTTCCTTAAGACTTCCACCAGCCTTCATGTTTCTGGACAATGTTAGACATAAACCACTGACAATAAAAAATCCATTTGGTAAATTTTTGATGATCTGACCAACGAAGATGGAGAAAAAAAGCTTCGATGGCTAAAAGAAACCCTAATATGAAATACCTGGTTGCAGGGTTAGGAAAATGGTGCTGTTAGTGACGATGAGTGGTTGTGTCTGTAGATTAAGGGTTTAGAGACAGACACTGAGACAAATCGTGGTGGGGGTCATCAACGGAGAAGTGGTGCGAGAGATAATATTGGGTGGAGAAGGTGGGTTCAAAGATGTAGGTTAAAGGTAGATGTTTGGGTATCGGGATCATTGATAGACATTAGTTGAGGATCGAAGATGCTGAGTAACATTAGTCTCCGTTACAGATCTAAAAAAATTAGAGGTTTGATTGATCTGTTCTTCACCGCCTCCGTATGAAGTTAGGAAAAGGGCATCTTTGGTGGTGTCGATGTGAATAGGTTAGATGGCAGTGTGTTTAAGGATTCCTAATACATTGTATTAGGGTGTAGTATATATCCGTAGCGTGTAGTATAATACGTATAATGCTTAATATGTTGTACATGAGGTAATATATGTTGTACCTCTTAATTTTCAAGAAATGGGCAATATCCTTAATAATATAGTAAAGATATATATATATATATATATATATATATATATATATATATATATATATAGTATTAATTATGTTTTTATTTTTAATTATGCATAAGCAAATGTTCAGTAGACAAAATAAGGTTTTCTAAACAATCAAACGTATAGTTTTGGGAAGATTTTTTTTTGTCTTTTTTTGCAAAGAATGATTTAATTTGTAACCTTGAATGTTATTGTTCGTGTTTGAAGACATTCAGTGATTATAGTGTTTTATATTAGTTCTGTTAGTTTTTGTTTTGTTGGTTAACATATAATTATGAGTTATTTTTCATAAAATTTCATAACTTTGTAATGGGGAAAAATCCCCGATTACCCATTGGGGATCCCCGATACCCATTGGGGATGGGGATGGGGATAGATTTCTAATCCCCGATGGGGATGGGGTCGGGTATGGGGATGGGTATGGGGATTCGGGTATGGGGATGGGGAACACGAAACCCGGTATACCCGTACCCATTGCCATCCCTAGTGGTACAGGATCTCATAATCATAATCCTTGACCACATCCAACCATCTCCTCTGTCGCATGTTTAGGTTGGGTTGATCCATCAAATACTTCAGGCTCTTGTGGTCCGTGTATATCGTACACCGAACCCCGTACAGATAGTGACGCCAAATCTTGAGGGCAAACATCACTGCTCCCAACTCTAGATCGTGGGTAGGATACCTCGTCTCATAAGGCTTCAGCTGCCTCGATGCGTATGCTATCACATGCCCTCTCTGCATCAACACCGCTCCCAACCCCAAGATTGACGCATCACATCAACACCTCCCAACTCATCACTGCCTCCACTTTGGCCGGGTCGACCAAAATCCCCTTCTGGTTAACGAGGTGCCCTAGGAACTGGACCTCTCGCTACCAGAAATCACACCTGGAGAATTTGGCGTAAAGCCTCTCCGATCTCAGAAGTCCGAGGATCTCCCTCAAATGCTCCTCATGCTGCTCTCTGGATCTCGAATACACAAAAATATTGTTGATGAACACGATCACCGACCGATCCAACATCGGCCTGCAGACTCTGTTCATGAGATCCATGAACACTGCTGGGGCATTGGTGAGTCCGAAAGGCATCACCACAAACTCATAATGCCCATAGCGAGTCCTGAACGTTGTCTTCTGGATATCCTCATCTCGCACCCTTACCTGATGATACCCCGACCTCAAATCGATCTTGGAGAACCAAGATGCTCCCTGCAACTGATCAAACAAATCATCGATCCTCAACAACGGGTAACGGTTCTTGACCATCAGCTTGTTCAAGTCCTAGTAATCAATGCACATCCGGTGTGAACCATCCTTCTTCTTGACAAAAAGGATAGGCACTCCCCACGGCGAGCTGCTTGGCCGAATAAACCCTTTCCCCAACAGCTCTTGAAGCTGCAAGGATAACTCTTACATCTCTGGAGGTGCAAGGCGATAGGGCACCTTGGCAATAGGCGCGACCCCCGGAACCAAATCGATACTGAACTCCACTTGCCTCACGGGAGGCACACCCGGCAACTCCTCTGGAAATACATCCGGGAACTCACGCACTATCGGAACCTCCTCAACTGACCTCAGTCTCTCTGAATCAACCCGCGTATGCATCACATATGACACAAAGCCCTTACAGCCCTGCTGTAGACACTGCCTCACCCTAGAGGCCGAACAAAACGCTGACCCAGAACGTGTACCCTCGCCGTACACCGTAAGAACTCCCCCACTAGTGTCTCATATGGTCACCAGCTGTTGCTCGCAGTCGATAACTGCACCGAATCTGCTCAACCACTCCATGCCCACAATAACAGAGACATCACCCATCGCAATAGGAACCAAATCAATCGGGAACTCAACACCGAAAATCTTGAATACGCACCCACGGATCACCTACGTGGCGTATACCACCCTCTCGTCAGCTATGGAAACTCTCAGAGGCCGACTCAACACCTCACGACTAACACTGATATGCTGACTAAAAGCAAGAGATACAAAAGACCGACTCGCACCCGAGTCAAATAACACCAAGGCAGGTACATACTTTACAAGAAAAGTGCCTACGCATAACATAATATAAGCATACTATCTCAACATCAAAATAAATACACGACATAATACATACCAGCCACGACATCGGGCGCTGCGCGGACCTCTTCCGCGGTCAACTGAAAGGCTCTCCCTCGTGCCCTCGGTGCCTCGGCCTTCACTGGCCGACTCTCGGTAGCTCTGATGGCGGCAGGGGCAGATCCCTGAGGTGCTCCCTGTGCTGATCCCCACAACTGCGGACACTCTGCCTTCCTGTGTCCGGTCTGGCTGCAGTGAAAACATACTACAAACCCCTTGGGGCAGTCGTTGGCTATATGCCCCTCGTTGTCACATTTGTAGCAAGACCCTGCTTTGCACACACCGCTGTGGCTCTTGCCGCACTTGCCACAAGTGCGGCTCCTCTGGCTCCCTAATCTCGAATCGGCGGGCTTAGCCCACTTGGCTACCGGCTGAGACATCACCGGTCACCGATCCCTCCCCTGAGACTCAGCCTCCTCCCTAGCCTGAGTCTGCAGCTCTCCCTCTTCCGGGCATTTACCTGTAGCTCGGTAAACGTCCGGTACGTCGAGTTCGTCATGAACTCACGTATGTCCCTCCTCAGAATGCTCAAATATCGACTCATGTGTGCCTGCTCGGAGGACACGTGCTCTGGGCAGAACATCACCCGCTCATGAAACATCCTCGTAATCATCGTAACAAACTCAGTACCTGCTTGAGGGTCAGAAACTCCTAGGCCAAACGCTCCCTATCCACCTAGGGAACATACTCATCTCGGAACATAGTAGTGAACCTCTCCCAGGTCACTGCTGCAAGCTCAGTAGGCGTATAGTCTGCTGTCACAAATTTCCACCAGTCCTTCGCTCCCAAGCGAAGCTGGTTCCGCGCGAACCGGACTCTCAAATGCTCAGGAGATGAGCAAATAAAGAAACACCCCTCTATGTCTGAAATCCATCTCATCACCACAATCGGGTCTTGGGTCCCGTCAAACTCCGGTGGTTTTGTGTTGGTGAACTCTCGGAACAGCAACGCATCACCACCCTATGGCCTTGTCGCAGCTATAGCTGCAGTGGCTACAGCAACAACAGCCTCAGAAAGAGCAGCGTACTTCTCATCAAATGTCTCTATCAACGTGGTCTTGATAGACCCAAACATCTCTGGTATCTTTGCCCTGATGGCCGCGGCCACCTCCTCCTGGATGATCCTACGGATCTCCTCATCCCTCGTATCACTGGTCCCTGGCATGTGGCATGTCGCAATCATGATCTTTCTCTCTGAAATACAATATAAGAATAATATCAGGGACTCGCTCAAGTATACTTACTCTCGAGTGCTCCATCCTACTTGTTCCTTGGTACTCCAAAGATTCTTTACTTGGACTGTGCACTGACCCGGTGTCTTCAGTAGTACGGGCCCAATACTACTGTCCACACCGCATCAGCATCCACCCCAAGTCCTCAACCCAGAGTCCCATGTCCCAAGCACTCTACACTCTCTAATCATATGATACTCACAAACAGATCTCTCACAATCTCCTCGCTGCTACCTAACCACTCTGAAATATTCATAGCAACAAGACTCCTAGACTCAGGCATCACATATCAGGCCAATCTAGTCCTAATAAGAATACCTAGTCTACTCTAGCATGCATATCATACCTCATCATATAACATATCACATCATATATTATAACACTTATAATAATGGTATTTTGGTTAATCATCGTTCGGGCGCTGGCTGTTCGTACACACGATTCTGCTCTGTTTATCTTGCAAGTTCTTCTTTTGAAAACTTGTTTTATTATCAAATTTTTTCTCAAATCCTCGGTTTGAGTTCAAATACGCCCGAAGGTGCACCTAAATCCCTCAAACCAAGGGTCTGATACCAACTTGTAACACCGTAAAAATTAAAACAATTTTTCATATTTGAAAAACACATTTTAATTAAAACCATTCATTCATAAAATGTCATAACATCATGTTTTTAAATCAAAAATGTCTCCCAAGATCAAAATACATCCAATCCCATATGTGTGTATGAATCAAGCCGGCGCCTTCCCGCGGTCATCACTGGTACCTGAAACACATAACACTGAACACTGTAAGCATAAGCTTAGTGAGTTCCCCAAAATACCACACTAATCACATAATAGCCACTCGAGGCTGTAACTCTGTTGACCCTCTGGTCAATGTGTCTTAGAAGGGCCCTCCAGCCCCAACTCTCTGTGGGCCCTCTGGCCGTAACTCTAGGGACCCGAAAGTCCCAACTCTGTAACTCTGAATCATGCATATCACATATCACAACAAATCACAACACATAATAACACGCAATCACACTGGCATATAACTCTATAATACTCTGTCTCTGAACTCTATTACCACACTAGGTAAAGTATAGTGAGAAGACTCACCTCGGGTATCTCGGTAAATCTCTGACTCGGTAAACGCTGTCCTAGCCTCCACCTAATCATATGAAAATAATACTCTATTTAATATAACTCTCAAAGGCTAGACTATGTTCTCTTATGACACTCTCAGAAGGGTAAAATACCATTTTACCCCTCCCATAGCTCAAAGGCCCCACAATAGACCATACCCTAAAAGTCAACCAAAAGTCAACTCTCCGAGTTACGCTGCGCGTACCAGATGTGTACGCTGGGCGTACCCGGCTTCATCACAGAATCGGGGAGCGCCACCCAGTACACGGCGCGTACTGGGGATTACGCCCGGCATACTCCCTTGCTTCAGCCCTTTTTGCTATTGAGGTCTTACACAGTTAAGACCTACATCCATATTTTAGATCTGACCCCTTCTAAGCCCCTTAACCCATAAAGTTGATGACTTTAAGCCTTTGCATGGCTGAACAAGTCACTAACTCCCAAAATGATCCAACCTTCAACTCTAGAAGGCTTAAAACACATGCATGACTCCAAGGTAACATCCAAGATGGGAACTTTATGGCTCTACATCACTAATAACACTGAAATGGGACAGATCTCGGACCATGGAGCACTTTACACTCATAAAGTCTCCCCCTTTGGGGTTTTAGCCCTAAAAAGGACACATACAACAACAACCAAACGAAGAGGAAAGTTTTGAACTTTATACCTCCAAGAGTAGCTCTTTCCTCTGTAGATCCCTGATCCAAAATGGCACCTCAAGCTTTAGCCTCCAAGATCTCCTTTCCTCCTTCTTCTTTAAGCCACTAAAGCAGAAACAAGATCAAATCAACACTCTCTCACTCTAAGAATGATGAGGCTCTCTTTTAGCGTTTCACTCACTGATATGGAGGCTAAGGAATGAGCCACAACACCCTTTAAATAGTGCACAAGGAGGATTAGGGTTTTTGCACCTGGGCCGGGTACGCCCGACGCAACTCTAGGTACGCCCAGCGTACCTTGGCGACTCTGCGTCCAAATTAAGCGCATGAGTACGCTCCTCTGGTACGCCCAACGTACTTACTTGCTACACATCTTCCACTCAAGGACTAGATATGACAATTCGATAAAGAACAAGGATGAAGGAAATGCACCTGAATCTCGGGATGTTACACCGGTTAGGTCGGAATCCTGGTTAGGATATTGATATGCTCTGTGATCTGTTAGACTGCTTGTCTGGTTAGATATTTGTTATGTGATCAATTGTTTTATGTGTTCATGGTTGTTTAACGGGGGTTGGGTTGAGGCGGGTCATGCTTAGTGCTGTAGGCCAACATATCCGGGGCGGACCGGATGTTCCGAAGGCCCATCAAGCGGTCCGGATAGGCTAATGGCCCCAAGAGGGCGGAGCAGACGTGCCGAGGCTCGGGAGTGGACCAGGCCGACTGAATTTTTGGTGCGGGCGGACTAGTCATACTGTAGAATCAGAGAGTGGACCAGGTGGATTGAAAGCCCGTTGCGGGGGGACCAATCACACTGTAGACTCGATGTACATGGCTAGACTCGGAGGGTGGACCAGATGGACTGAAGGCCCGGTGCAGGCGGACCAGTCACACAGCAGACCAAATGTGAACGACTGTTCTATTTGTGATATGATATGAGTATGTTATGTGTGGTTGGTATTTTGGGGGTAACTCACTAAGCTTTCGGGCTTACAGTTGTAGTGTTATGTTTCTGGTACTTTAGGAGATCGTGGCAAGGTGAAAGCATGATCGTACCACTATTCATGTTTATGCTTTATGTAATATGATTCTGGGGAAAATACTATGATGTTTAAACTATTTTGAAAACAAGATGTATGATCATAACAGTTTTTGAATCAATTAAAATGTTTTAATTTGGTTGAAATTTTAGTTCGTTACAAGTTAGTATCAGAGCCTTGGTTTGAGTGAATTGGAGGAACATTCGTGTGAATCCAGTCTCAAATCAAGGAGGGATTTTCAAAATGGTTTTCAAAAGGTTTTCAAAATAAGTAAAGGAGGATGCAGAGGGTATGATCAGCCAGAGCCAGTAAGTAGACCCCAAAATACCATGCAAGTTATTTGATTATGTGATGTGTTAGAATAGCATGCTAGCACTAGGCTAGGGATCTTCAGGAATTGCAAGATACAGTTTCCTGATTGTGTGATGCCCACTGGCCTAGGGTTTTCATTATATGAGATATTCAACTTTTCCTCAAGAAGTGAAGATTTAGCATGTGTGTATATATGGTTAGAGTGTTGTGGTGATACTTGAGACAAATATGGGTAGGTGTGGAAGGTAGTATGGGCCCGTACTACTGAAAGCATAGGATGCATAGGCGTATCAAGGAAGTCACAAATCTCTAGGGTATCAATTACGAGATAGTTCCCCGGGCGGGTATGCGATGTGTCTAAGGGTCTTGTTGGTGTATTGCAGTATGGCGATTACGAGACGTTTCGGGGCAGGATCCGGTTCGGGATCAGGATCAGGAGAGGGTGGTTAGGGTGGGTCAGTACCACCCGAGTTCATTGGTCAGATCAGTACGGACGAGTTAGATGCCAGGATTCGTGAGATCCTACATGATGAGGTTGCTGCTATGTTCCGGGATGAGTTTGCGTCGATCAAGACCGCCATGGTTGAGTACTTTGATGAGTGCTATGCAGCTCTTGCGGAGACGGCTGCCGTGGCAGCTACATCGGTTGTAGCACCGGTAGGGGGAGGAACCGGTCGAGGTTTTCAGTATCGGGACTTCGATAATACGAAGCCCCCTACTTTTGATGGAGTTCAGGATCCGATCGTTGCTATGAGATGGTTGTCAGATGTGGAGGGTTGTTTCTTCACGTGTTCATGCCTTGCGGATCAGAGGGTGAGGTTTGCTTTGAACCTTTTGAGGCTCGAGGCGAAGGATTGGTGGAGGTAGACTACAGGATCTTATTCTGATGCACAGCGGGCTGCGGTTACTTGGGATCAGTTCCGTGAGATGTTCAGTACTCGTTATGTTTTGCAGGTTGAGAGAGAGAGGTCGGCTCAAGAGTTCCTGGAGCTGAAGCAAGATTCAGAGTCGGTGACGGAGATCACCAGGATGTTCACTAAGAGGGCGATGTTTTTCTCGGAGTTCGCGTCGGAGCAGGCTCAGATGTCCCGGTATCTGAGTATGCTCAAGAGGGATATTAGACAGATTGTGTCCACATAGAGATGTGATACCTTATTAGAGTTGCAGGAAGCCGCCATGCGGCGTGAGTTGGAGATTGAGTTGCAGTTTCGAGAGCAGAGGCAGGCGCCGATGCAGTCGCAGCCGACGCCGAAACGGTTCAAAACCGTTGACTCTAGGATTGGGGGTCAGAGTAGTTACACTTTTGAGAAGTGTGGGAAGGGTCATACTGGATTTTGTAGGTCCGGTGGTGCGTGCCGCAAGTGCGGGAGAGAGGGGCATTATGCGAGGGATTGCCGTCAGTCAGCCCCAGTGCAGGATATAAGGATTTGTTATCATTGCCATCAGGTTGGACACTTGAGGGCCAACTGTCCATAGTTTGTTGCAAGATCGGTGCAGGCTCCAGCACCGGCCACTTTGAGGATTACTGGCAGGGGTCAGGGAGGAGCGGAGCCTCCGAGGGCTTAGGGACGCGCATTCCAACTTACAGTAGAGGAGGTCAGGGCAGAGCCGGATGCAACTGCGGGTATGTTTCCATTTTGATATCTTGTTATCTTGTTGATTATGTGGTATTGTAAATCTGTTCACCTTTTTCGCATGAATCATGGTATGATTGAGGACCTTAGTAGTTAGGAGTTGTATTTGGTTAGCGTTCAGGAGGATTCTTGGTCGAAAGATAAGTTTTATGATCTCGTTGCTAGGAATAGTGACTGCGATGCAAGAAGTGTTCAGTCGTGGTTCGAACTCCCTTGGAGTTCGGGTATGCGGTGGCGGAAGGGTTATCCGGTGAAGGTTACTCACTCCCGAGGGAGTTAGTTCATGGATAAGAGGTAATATATGGAGTAAGGGCGATTGAGCTATGTTGGTTTTGGGCATCGGTGGTTAGTAGTCAGTGCATTAAGTGGGGAGAATTGGAAAATTCTCCCGTAAGAAAGCAAGTATCCAGGGTTGGTTAGCTGTTTAGATTTATCAGCGTTGTTAGCCGAGAGTATGACATGATTAGAGCAAGTGATAGACAAGTGGGGCAGGGAACAGACCATGGTTTCAGTTAAGGTAGTTGGTCAATGTGAGGCCTGGGCTTAGGCCATGGAAAGCATTCCGGGAATGGAACTAGAGTTCGGAACCCCAAGAGGGATAGAACAGACTGCATGGGAGAGGTTCCCGCGAAGAATGGATTAGGGTGATGTGCGACAGTCTTTAAACGGTCCATATAGGCTGAAGGCCCAGGAGGGCGGTCCAGACATGCTGAAGGTTCCGAGAGTGGTCCAGATAGGCTAAAGGCCTGAAAAGGCGGTCCAGTCATGCTGAAGACTCTATATGTGATAGTGGATCGATATAAGGAGAATGAGTAAATATGTCGCCATGTAAGAGTAATCGATATGGTCTGGCCCCAAGTATTGATCATGATGCTGGAGATGGCTGGAGGCTGTACATGGGCCTTGTTAGTTATATGATCGGATTCAAAGTATATGTGAGTTAGAGAATAACAGTTGCTCTAAATGGATAGTGTAGAGTGGTGTTTAGCTCTGTGGCACTTATAGGTGTGGTAAGGGTTGTTGAGTAGACCTCCTGGAAAGGAAGGGTATGTAGCTGAGGAAGGAGTGTGGGTCCTCTAAGATGAAGGCAGCAGAGTAAAAGGATGATCGAAGATGCTTCGGTTATTGGTAGTAAGCACTGGGTTGTACCAGATATATGGAAGCACATATGGGTTGGATGCCCGTTGAGGTTGTGGCAATGTCGGATGATGTGCATGCACATCTTCGGTCTCCTTGGAAGAGGAGAAGGAAATGGATTCCCGATTTGAGATTGGGACAGAGGAAGGTGAGACAACAGGTTAACAGACTCTAGAGTTGTCTGGACCGGTGCTGAGGGATGTAGTATCCTGTCAAAACATAAGGGATAGAACCCGAGGATGGAACATGATTCGTTCCAGGTTGCAGGTTATCAGGGCTATCGCTAATTTTGGGCGAAGGAAGATGGATTAGTTCCTTCGCAAGAGCTCAATGGGTGTTGTGGTATCCAGTTTTTGCAAGTTGCGAATGAATGGGACGGAAGTAAGGTAGTGCCCTCAGGTGGCACTCAGTTGATAAGCGTTGTCATCAGAGACAAGAAGCCGGTGGCCGGCTTGAAGTAGTTGATCGGAACCCTGCAAGAGAAGAGATGGATTTTTAAGATTCAATACTTGTGTTTGAGGGAATCTGAGCCGGTTTGAGATTAGAGGCACTAGGAGTATCATCTAGAAGTTTGTGTTGCCGCAGGCTTCGAGGACGAAGCCTAATTTAAGTGGGGGAGAATTGTAACGCCCTGTTCTAAAAGTACTTATTTATGAATCTCCGATATCAAGAGTAAGGGCGTACCGGTCTTTTGTGGGAAATGGGTTTCATTCGAGAAGGGTTCGGACCAAGTTGTGTCATTAGAAGCATAGGGCTTCTCGCCACCATTCCGTGGATATAAAATTCGTCGAAAACGGAGTTAGGATGAAGGAGTTATGACATTTTAAAGAAAGTGACATTTATCGCCCATAATGGAAAAAGTTGTCGAAGTAGGCCATGCATGCAATTGGGACATGCATGGGCACGCCCATCGTTGTAGAGCAAATGGTCACAGTTGCAAGGACGCGTACGCCTAGCGAACTAGAGGTACGCCCAACGTACGCTCAAAGTCCTTAAACCCTAATTGGAGGGTGAGCCACTATATAAAGAACATAATGGCTCAAACCCTAGCCTCATTATCAGCCTCCCCAACCTAAGAGAAACCCTAGAATGCCTCATCCTTCCATTTTGTGAGATCTTGACCTTGGGAAGCTCATTTTGGTGGTTTAAGCTTGGAAGAGGAAAATAGGAAGTTGTCAAAGAAGGACTTGGGAAGTTGGAGCTTATAGATCTGGAATAACATCATCTTCTGGAGCCCTTTTGAGGTATATAGTCTCTTGCTTGACATTTATTTTGTGTAGATCATGGTGTTATGAGGTCTTGACACCATTTCTTGTCCCAAAAACCCCAAAGTGATGCATGATGTGAGTTGGTTGAGATTAGCTGTCCTTTCAGACCTTAGGAGAGGTCTTGAGTGAGAAAAATGAGGTCCTAAAGGCTTTGATTGTCTCATGTGTGATGTAGGTGGGTCTTCATGGATTAAGACCTTGAGTTTAGAGCTTTATGGATGTCCCAAGTAATAAAGTTTGAGACTTTATGAATCCTAGGCATGTTGCGTCGATGGAACTGAAGTTTGGGCTTAAGAGATTAAGCCATTCAGAACTTATGTGGAATTTTGGTTCAGTGAATTTATGCCCAGCGTACCAAGAGGGGTACGCCCAGCGTACTCCCTCTGTTGGGTTTTTGATTTTGGGCCATAAGTGATTGGGCTGTTTACAGGCTAGTGGGGCTTGGGCCATGACTAAACATTATGGATGGAGTAATTTAGACCCAATAATTATTATGGACCTTGGATATAGGCCCGTTTGGAAAGGCGGGCCCAATTTAGTAAATTGGGCCAATAATGGGTTTTGCATGAGGATTTGGTTTTGGGTCTTGGCCCAATAAGAGGATGATGGACTTAATGAGTGTTGTGGGCCCTTGGTCTAGAAAGTCATGATTGGACTCTAACTTGGTGATTATCATGTGATAGTTGGGAGTCCCGGTGAGTCAGCGGTCGGAGATTTTCAGGATTTCGGCAATTGCAAGGTGAGTTATCCTCACTATATCGACAGGTTCTACGGCACCAAGGCCAACCCTTTATCGGATGGAAATCCAGGTATTGTTTGGTACGTTATTGTTTTGCTAGATCTGCATCGTGGTATTTAGGATGGTGTTATGTTAGTGACTTGGTTAAGGTCGGTACCCGGGATATAGGGTAATGTTATGCTAATGACCGGTTATGTTGGAATCCTAGTTAGGATATTGATATGCTATGTGATCTGTTAGACTGCTTGTCTGGTTAGAGATTTGTTATGTGATTGATTGTTTTATGTGCTCATGGTTGTTTGACAGCGGTTGGGTTAAGGCGGGTCCTGCTTAGTGCTGTAGGCCAACATACCCAGGGCGGATCGGATGTTCCGAAGGCCCAGCGAGCGGTCCGGATAGGCTGAAGGCCCCAAGAGGGCGGACCAGACATGACGAGTCTCGGAGACTGGACCAGGCCGACTGAATTTTTGGTGCGGGCGGACTAGACATACTGTAGACTCAGAGAGTGGACTAGGTGGATTGAGTGCCCGGTGTGGGTGGACCAATCACATTGTAGACTCGATGTACATGGCTAGACTTGGAGGGTGGACCAGGTGGACTGAAGGCCTAATGTGCGTGGACCAGTCACATAGTAGACCCGATGTGAACGGCTGTTCTATTTGTGATATGATATGAGTATGTTATGTGTGGTTGGTATTTTGGGGGTAAGTCACTAAGCTTTCTGGCTTACAGTTGTAGTGTTATGTTTCAGGTACTTCAGGAGATCGTGGCAATGCTATGGCATGATCGTATTGCTCCTTATGTTTATGCTTTATGTAATATGATTTTGTCAAAAATACTATGATGTTTAAACTATTTTGAAAACAAGATGTATGATCGTAATAGTTTTTGAATGAATTAAAATGTTTTAATTTGGTTGAAAATTTTGGTCTTTACATTGACCGACTCAAAGATAATCGGGGTTGCATCAAGGATGCCTCTGTTGATCTCTGACGCGATGAACTTGTGTAGTCTCTCGTCTACTGGCTCCGTACCCGATCCCGAACCCGACCCCTCTCATGAACTGCCCACTGCTGGCCTCGAACGTAGTACCACCATTCTGCAATATATAACGACAATTGTCATTGATACTGATACACCTAGAGGGATCATTTCTACCACAAGCTCCCTAGTCTCGTCTCGACCTTCCTTGATTCGAGTACGGATCCTCTACTTTCTGTAGTCTGGGCCCATACTACCTTCCACATCTATCCGTACTTTCCTCAAGAACTACATTGACTCCACCAAGTCCCTTTTACTGCTACTACTCTCTCCAACAAGAAAAAGCCAGCTACTTTTAGGGGGATTTTGTTGGGCCAATTAGAAAATAAAGTTATAAACCAAGGGGGAGATGGTTGGGTCAAAAAATATGGTTTATACTTTGCTTTTCTAGGAAAATATATTTTTATGTAATGTTGTATGTGTTTGCGGTTTGTGTGTACGGCCGCACACCCTGTGTACGGCCGTACATAGGGTGTGCGGCTGTACACATGTGTATGGATGGAGGTCCATATAAATAGAGGAGAGCATGTGGGAGTGTAAGGTTAGAAGGCAAGAGAAGAGAGAGAAAGTTAGAGAGAAGAAGTGTGTGTGAGAGAGAATCTATTGTAAGGAGCATCAATCATATCATCAATACATTAGACTCAAGTTATTCTTCTGCTCCTTCTCTTCTATATTGATCTGACATCATCTAATTGATTGGGATTCCGCACCATCAATTGGATCTGATTGATACATAAGCAATTTTGGGGACTTACAATTGGTATCAGAGCTTGGATTGTATCAGTCAATTGTGTTAGATCTGGAGCTTATTTGATCTTATTTTGAAAAGATAGTAGCGTTTTTGGATAGATCTCGGAAAAATAAGGGGGGTTACTTCTTTGCATTTTTCGTAAAAACGAGTTTTTGATCGAGTTTTGGAGCAAAAAAGGGTGAAAAACATCGTTTTTTTCGCGAATATGTTGAAGGTGTGCTGCTCGGGTGTGCGGCTCGGAGTGCGGCTCGGAGTGTACGGCTCGGTGTGTGGTCTTGGATTACGGCTCATAGTGTGTGGCTAGGTGTTCAATTTTCGGTCAGCAGCCTCGCACGTCCTCGCATTGCATCAACAGCTTCGCATCGCAGCAGCGCTTCGCAATAAAAAATATCCACGCGTTTTCAGGTTGCCGGGGATCGAACCCGGGACCTCGAAGTGTTCAACCAAGCGCCTAACCATCTCGGCTAGCCAAGCCATTGTGCATTCACTTCGAAATTTTTAACTTAACCACTCCCTACCGCTTCCAACTTTCACATTTTTGTCATTTTCAGCCCAAAATTGATTTTCCTTTAATTTTAAATTCCTTTTTCAAACAAAAATTTTAGTTTTTAAATTTTAATTTTAATTTTTGACTTTTTACTTAAAATTTTGACTTTGACTTTTAAAAATTGACCTTTCACTTTAAATTTTGACTTTCTCGTTTGACTTTTAATTTTTCAAATTTAGCTTTTTGGTTTGACTTTTTAAATTTTACATTTAAGGTTGACTTTCTCGGTTTTTAAGTCAAAGGGCAATTAAAAATATAAAAAAAAAATGAGTTCCACATCAATTCTGGTAAATGAAGTTTCATGCACTCCATCTTGTAAAGCTACGATTAAATTTCTTCGCGAACAAATTGATTTGCTAAAAAGGGAAAATGAGGACCTTAAATATGAAGGTTATACTCTAAGGAAAGGTCAGAAACCGTTAAAAGCTCAATTAGAAACCAAAATCAAGGATTTCCGAAAACTTCAAGAAGATTACAGCAACAAGTGTGAAAATTATGATCACATTAAGAAAAAACTTGCTGGTATAACTGAAAAACTTGACGCTTTGAAAATAAAGTGTGGAAAAACAGATGTTAGTTTCAAAAATTACACTGCGTCAAGTAAGACAGTCGAGTCCTTATTTGAAAATCAATTGAAAATCAAAGATAATCAAAACAAGGGTCTAGGGAATGATAGTGTTCCTCCCCCTTTCAATCATAACTATATATCCATACCTTTGACTCAGGAAGAGATTGACCGAGAACCATTTATGGTATACGGTAAACCAGTTGTTGAACAGGAAACTGAGAGTGTTGAGATGAACGATACTAATGATTCTACTTCTTGTGCAAGTAAAGTAGTAGAGGATGAGAACAAGGACAAAACTATTGAACACACCAATGACTCCTTGAACTCTGAATCTATTGCTTTAAACTCAGTTGCTTCTGATCAACCTGCTGTTGAGAAGTACAGGCCACCAAATCAAGTGAAACAGACGACTTGCTACAAGTGTGCTTGTGGTACAATAAGAAACAAGGCAAGGATACGCCACCAGGCTCAGGAAGAAACAACTTCCCAGTGAAGAAAAAGATATGCTTTCACTGTGGAACACCTGGACACATTGGTAGAAATTGTCCTAATCGAGCATACGTTTCCAACTATGCACAAGGCTAGCAAAACGCGCAAAGAGGGAGGTTTTCTAAAAGAAAACCCTCTAGGTCATGTTCAAACAATGGTGACTGGAACGCGCAGAAGGCCAAGAATCAAACCCACAAGACCAACAATCTGAATCCCAAGAACACGAAGCGAATGTCGGCCAAGAAGCCAAATCCAAGAGATGCTCCCATGAACTCAAAATCAAATTCATCTCAACGGCCGACATCAAGATCAAAAGAAAGTACTGAGCCACCCATCAGATCGAAAAAGAAATGGGTTAAACCCAACTACAAATATGTTCCAAAGGCTCACTCTCCAAAATCAACTAATGACTCTAATATTTCATCATCTTTTGTTTGTGATAAACAAGATATGTCATGGGAGAGAGAGTATCGTGCAAGGATGACAAAGGTCAACCTAGTTTCAAAATGGATTGGGTTCCAAAGTCCAACTAATCCCGCTCTGTGTCAGAGCAGCTATGGAGGCATATCATCAGACTTCGGTTTGTTGGTAGTGGCTGTTCCTAACACTTGATAGGAGACATCTCTCAACTGTACAACACTAAGAACATTGTTCCTTTGCGGTAAGGGAAGAAAGGAAGTGATCACTCACGGGGTTTGTGGTTAATGGAATGAAGAATTTTCGGATCTGTTCTGAGATTACGCGTGTTGTTCTCAGTCCTTCCGGATGCAAATTCAATCGGTGACTTACGATTTGAGTTTTCTTCTCTATACTCCTGAGTTTTTCTTAAGCTGTTTCGCTTTAAAGACAAATTTTAGTTTTAGGATAGTTTAAATTTACGCATTTACTTTCGTTTCTCTCCTATACACAAATTTAGGGGGAGAAATAAAAACAAAACAAAAATTAGAAATTTTTTTAAAAAAATAATTCAAAAAAAAATATATTATGTTGGTTATGGAATGTGCTTGAGGGAGATGTTTTGGGAAGTGAGTGATAACGGGCAATCTGAGTCTGCGTAAGGTACCCAAAGTTGAAGGGTCTAGGCTCTGGTTTGATGCGTCAGTAGGCACGAAGAATTTAACAGACTTGACTAGGTGCAGATGAACTTAAGGAATCTATAGACTTGACAAATCTTGACCTAGTTAGTTCCATTTAGCCTGACAATACGACACTTGGATAGGTTGAGCAGGGAGATATATATGGGAATCTACTCGTCACATTAAATGAACCCTTATCTGGAACCATGGTTTAACTTTTCCTCCATGTGCGAATTCTGTCCTTAATTCCGGTATTGATGGGGGCAACTGGTAAATTCCAATAAATTAGGTCTGCATAAAATCATTTTCTTTCTTTCTGTCTGTTAGTCATATGTTACCTCCTCTACGTGATTGGAAGAGATCCGACCTGGACTGTAACATATGCAACTCTATTTCTCTGCATATTATACACACACACATACACACACACACACACACATATATATATATATATATATATATATATATATGAAATTCCTCTTATCTGTTAGCCATATGTTGTCTCCTTTGCGTGACTAACAATACGACCTGGTACACAGCATATGCACTATAAGTGATAATACTCTGAATCTATCTTCTCCCCTAATGATGGTCTGCTCATCCGATGTAAGGAGTACTCTGGAAGTCCTTGATTACCAGGGCATATCTGGATGCGGGAAACATGTTCCAGTACAATTAAAATTGAATACTCAAAGATTGTCTATAGATCTCGCTGCTCAATTTAGGTGGAAAACAATATCTCTGGTCGTCGTCAGCTGAATGGTCCTTAAGATATAGTATCTAGAAACTTAGGATCAGATATAATATCTAGGAACTTAGGATCACATTGTCTCGTCACTTATAGTATGTCCTAAATTTGTCACAATTTTTTGTGTTTAAGTGGACAACAATACCGACGATCGAACAGACAAAGACGTGAAGATAGAAGGTAACGACAAGCGGATAAAGGGTGTCTAAGAGCTTTGATCCCAAATCATTCTTAAAGTTAGATATCATTTTATTTTTGTTAAATTTGTTCATAGTTTTCCTCTATGCACAAATTTTAGGGGGAGAATTAAAAATAATTCAAAAATCAAACAAAAATCAGAAAATTAAAAATCCAAAATTAGTGTTATTTCTTGTTCAGAAAATCCAAAAAATATTTTTGTTTCTGTTTTTATATTTCTAGAAAATATAAAAAAAAATCTAAAAATATTTTTTTTGTTTGTGCTAATTTTTATTTTAGTTTTGTTTTGTCTTGAAAAGTGATTCCAGGCATAGATGAGACTCGTGGAGACTGTATTGATGATCTTCTGAGCCAAGGCTTCATTCGTGAGCATCGAAGAATTCACATTCGAAGATGCAAGAAATGAAGATTATTCTTTCGACATTCAATTTGTCAACCCCAGAAGCATGGTGAAGCTATACTTGAAGATTATGTGATAGATTGCGTTGAAGCCTCGTCAATCAGTCTGCTGCTATCTTAAACCTGCTGAAGTGATCCAGAAGATTATTTCTCTCTGATGATCTCCCTGAAGATTCTCAAGCTAAAAGAGCTATCTTTCAAGAATCTTTTCAAGAAGCCTCCTCACCTAACGTGCGTTCAATGTCAAGTTTTGAAGAAAAACCCAACCGCTCAAGATGAATTCATTTATTGAAGATTCATATGTTCATCTTGATGTTGTGAAGAAATTTGAAGATTAATGCTGAAGCCAAGCTCCCAATGAAGATTAACAAGAAAAAGCCAACTACTTTTTAGGGGGAGTTTGTTGGGACAATTAGAAAATAAAGTTATAAACCAAGGGGGGAGATTGTTGGGTCAAAAAATATGGTTTATACTTTGCTTTTCTAGGAAAATATATTTTTATGTAATGTTGTATGTGTTAGCGGTTTGTGTGTATGGTCGTACATGTGTGTACGGCCGCACACCCTGTGTACGGCCGTACACAGGGTGTGCGGCTGTACACATGTGTATGGCTGGAGGTCTATATAAATAGAGGTGAGCACGTAGGAGTGTAAGGTTAGAAGGCAAGAGAAGAGAGAAGAAGTGTGTGTGAGAGAGAATCTATTTTAAGGAGCATCAATCATATCATCAATACATTAGATTCAAGTTATTCTTCTTCTCCTTCTCTTCTATATTGATCTGACAACATCCAATTGATTGGGATTCCGCACCATCAATTGGATCTGATTGATACACAAGCAATTTTGGGGACTTACACAAGAGCTGCGCAATAGGGCCAAATCCAACACTCTGAGATTACTCAACCTTGCTCACATGTAACGTGATGTATTCACCTAATGGCTAACTCCCATCACTCAGAGTCCTACAAATCACAAAGCAAGCAACATTCAGATATAGGAAACTACTCAAGCAATTTCATTCTCATAACGAGAAACTATACTAGCATATAATGCTAAGCCGATACTATCAGGCATAACCTAAACAGGCTATCCTACTATTGTCTACTCAATACTAGCATGCAATTTTCATAAAGCTGGAACACATATAGCAGGCACATAAGGCATCCTCCTAGATCCTTAGTCCTATTCTAGCATGTTGTTCTACTAAAAATGCTAGCATAACATAAACTTGTATGGGTACTTTGGGGAATACTTACTTGAAGTTGGCTAGTCACACACATCACACACTTTGTTCTTTTTCCAAAACTCTTTATCTTAACTCTTAGAGAAAAGAAAAAAATCATTTTCTTTTGTAAAAATCTTTTAGTCCCTTGATTTGAGTCCAGACACTCCCGTGGGTGCATCTGAATCCCTCAAACTAGAGCTCTGATACCAACTTGTAACATCCCAAATTTCGAGTCCAAAAATGTCATTTTAATTAACAGATTATAAAAACATTCATAAGAAAACTGTGTAACAATATATCATTTTGTGAATCAATGTATCAGATTTGAAAACCCAGAACATATAATAGTAACATGTCAGAGTACAATCTCAGAATATCTCAAGTGCGGAAGATCAATGCTTGTGTGTATGATGTGCCGCTATGGGGCCAGATCTTTCCCCTTTGCTAAGGAGGTACCTGAAAGCAAAACTATAAACTGTAAGCACGAAGCTTAGTGAGATCCCTCATAATACCACATACCATGCACATATAATGAACAACTAGAAGATACGGGCCTCGACCACACTCATGGAGATACGGGCCTCACCCACACTCCGCTAGCTGGGAGATACGGACCACGCCCACACTCCGCTGTCTCTGAGATACGGGCGCCGCCCACACTGAGCTACTAAGCCATAGCATACAAGTATCACACATACCACAAGTATAATCAATTCTATCAAACAAGCCTATATCATAATAAAACTCAACTATGAGATGCGCGCTCTGACCACACTCCAGTACTAACGTATCACCTATACAGGCCGACCTTGGTGCCTTAGACCCGTTCCTAATGGAAGGAAACTCATCTCGTAAGAATGACTGCTGGAAAGCTGCTCAGGAAGTCTTTGACTTTTGCTACTCCTGAAATCTTTCGGCTATAATCCTGACAAAACACTTAGTTAGAATGTGATATATACACTTAGGGTAAAATGACTATTTTACCCCTACCTAGGACCAAGTCAAATTCAAAGTCAACTTCCAGTTGACCCGACTCACCGAGTTGGGCCGTCAACTCGTCGAGTCCCTATCTCTTCAACCGTCCTCATCCACGTCCCTGCTCGTCGATTTTAGCATCGACTCGACGTGTTCTCCTTCTAAGACAACCTCGGATGAACCTTCATCTGATTTGCTGAGCGGTATGAACACTCGTCGAGTCCATCGTCATCCTATGAACACATCCTGGCCTCGACTTGTCGAGTTGTATGAACAACTCATCGAGTTCATCTTCAAGGATTCGGAGATTGCCTTGGACTGGTCGAGTCTTTTCTAGCACTCGCCGAGTCCTATGAACTCCAGGTATAAAACTAAGTCCAATGCGTTGGGTCACTATTCCTATCCTGCTACAACCCTTCTAACACCCAACTGAGTTATTTTGACCCTCAACAGATATGGGACTCAAAGCTTTGGACTCGTCGAGTCCAAAGAATAGACTCGCCAAGTTGGTCACATCCACACCTTAAATCCTCGATTTCTGATGTACAACTCATGACCAAAAGAAAGATCTAGGCTCCTACAACTGTTCTAGCACATAAAGTTACAAACTTTACATGCATGCATGGGACTTTGAGTCCAAAAGGTCCTAAAACAAGCTCTTGGGTTGCATGGAGTCTTACTTGGGTGTAAAAGTACCCACTTTCTGCCTTGTGACCCCCCCTGAGGACCTAGATCCGAAGCCTTGTCCCCAACCATGCTTGCATCCATGGTTGGCTACCAAAAATGGCTTATAAAACTCCTAAATCTCCAGAAAATGGGATCTAGCAAATGAACAAGCAAGTTAGCAGCTTTATACCTTATGAGGACTGGAAATGAAGCACAAACTCGAACCCCTCTGCTCTCCTCTTGTTTCCTCAAGCTCTTCTCCTTGCTTCTTAAGACTACCAACACCAAAATCCACCAAAATGACTTAGATTGCTTCAACAATGGTTAGGGTTTTCTATAGAGGGTTTCTGGGAGCATAAAGGAACGATGGAGGTTGTATAAAGTTGTTTAAATAGGGTGAAAACCCTTATATTAGGGTTTTGTCCAGACAGAGCCTACTCGTCAAGTCTGGGACCCGACTCGACGAGTCCATCACTTAAATCCCGTGTCTCGTCCCGCTTCTACTCGGCGAGTTGGGCCTTCAACTCGCCAAGTTCCCGGCCAAAAAAGCAAAATTACTTAAATAAAATACATACCAGGAAACAGGTGCTACACACCTGGACTCGTAATTCATCACCTACAGGTTATAAGTCTGTTGGTGTTTCCACGCGAATAATCTGTGGTCGCCATCGATACTCTAGTAGATGACTACATCTCCAAATTGCCGGACAAGGTTATAGTATCTTTCATCCTACATCACCGATTCACAATCACATATCCATCACCTAATTATCATCACCTTCCTATCATTACCTATCTCTCTTCATTTTATTTCATCACACACCAACTATTTCATCTACCCATGTTTTATCCCAACATATTTGTAGATATAAAATAAATATATATTTAAATCATTGAAAACATGTATAAAATCATTCATCCATCATAGACAGCAAGTATTCAGATAATATGCACACATAGCACGTAATTTATATAAAATACTTCATATATATGTGTAAGATGAAAGGGACCATGCACTCACTTGAAAAAGTGGTGAATCCGAACTCAGACAACGCTTCGCTTCTTAAAAATAAATTCCTTTGACGAAACCTAGTATTATTACCAATAGAGTTTAGTCTATTATTCGCCGAGACTAATTAATAGTCTAGCTATTATTACTATTATATAAGCGTTAAACAATACTTATATAAACCATAATAATAGCCCATGTACTTATTATAAGTTCCTAATAACGTTACTATAATTAAATAAACAATATATAAAAAATAGCGTAGGCGTAGCTAACTTACAACAGGTTTTATAGAAAACCGAGCTTTTCTTGGAGCAGCGTTCCTGAGCCGAAAAGCTCTTCTTCTCAAAGTCGTTGAGCACTCCGAGGCTTCTGCCTCGTGCCAGGGAGGTTCCCTAGTCTTTTCGGTGGGTTTCGGGGCTAGAGAGAGGTTCTAGAGAGTGAGTAAAGAGAAGAAAAAATGGGAAAGGTGTGAAGAAAATGAGGGTGGGAGAGGCTCTATTTATTGGGTGAAAAATGGCTGAACTTGGTTCCACATGTCACCATCCAGTGGCAAAACTTGGGGAGAAAGCAATGGCCAAGATTGTGCCACATCACCGATTTTCGCACAACACACTTCCGTCTTCTAAAATCCGTAACTTTCACATACGACCTCCATTTTTTATGTTCATTATATCCATGCGTAGGTAAAAATATGATCTACAACTTTTATTTTGACTCCATCGGTAAATTCTCGACCGATCTTAAATTTAACAGTACGAGGAGATTATACTGTTAAATGTCCGCGTAAAATTCATAACTTCTACATACGGACTCTGTTTTCATCTGTATTTTTACCGTTGAGTTCCCATTAATGAGATATTGAATTCTCATTTAGGTCACATAGGCCAAAAACCGCTCGATCTAAAATTCGAGTTTGAGGCTGTGCACTGCTAAGCCAAATCTTTAAAAATTCATAACTTCCTCATACGAAGTCAGATTTGGGCGTTCTTTTTTTGTATATTCTCGGTTTAATGTATTCTACAAATTTTTTTAGATTTCTAAGGCTAAAAATTCCACCATCGTAAATTCACTATATACGTCTCCCGGTGTCGTGCCAGTTTTGCCGTAAAACTTCGACGGACCATAACTTCTTCGTTATAACTCAGATTTCAACGTTCTTTATATGTACGGAACCCTTGAGACGTATTCTAAAACTTGGTTAATATTATTTATTCTAAATAATATTTTGTAAAAAAATCGTTTTCAACCCCTATTATCACTAAATTGACTAGCCCGGATCTACGGGCGTTACAATTATCTCACCCTTAGGATGATTACGTCCCGTAATAATCAACGAAACAGGGCACACATGATAACTCCATATGTTATCTCTTCATCCTAAGTAATAACCGTAACTTTGATGTTTCTTCGAACGAATATTTAAATCTAAGACTTCCTGATTGTAGGCGGTGCTTGATCTTGCACTTGCTCCCTTTCTCACGTTAGACTCCAAATTATGACCTTCAAGTCACAATCTCGATCCTTACTGGAGACTGCTTCTTCTTCTTAACAAACTTAAGGTAAGTTATTTTATTACTAAAATGGACCGATGTGTCATATTCTAATGACTTATCATCGTATGTTCCCACGCTTAGACTTAGGTCTCTTAGAGTCTTCCAAACAAACTATACATTTCTTCATGTTCAAACCACATCTTAAAAGGTAGCATTTTTAGCTACAAGCAACTATCGCAATACCTGTACCGATCGCTTTGATTATCTTTTATTTCAATCTTCCGGCTTAAGTCAGATGCTACATGTGAACCACGTAACATACTTATCATAGTCGGACTCTATTCATTATGACCACTAGGGTTGGAATAACAATCATCCTCTTAGTCATTAACGAAATGATGGTAACGACATATTAGAATAAAGCGGTATCAATTACTTGCTTCTTGGTAACCTCGTGATTTTCCGTGATCCAAGCGGGAGTCCTGTGCTTCCGGTAGTAGAGGCCTCTACTACCTTTCAAACCTACTCATACTCGTCCCAAGTATTGTCTCGCAGTTTATCCAAGTCACCATGCAAGAAAATCACACAATCATTCAACACATCAAATAACAAAAACGAAGGTTTTATATTATTTCTTGAAACAATTACAAGTTCACCCTAGACTATGCCTCTACTAGGCTACATCATACGAAACTATGGCTACTGCATAATCCGATCTTCGGGTAAGAAGTCCTCATTCTTGATTCCTCGCGTTGTTGTCTGCTTCATCGAGCATCATGTGGAATGCCCTTGGTTTTAGCGGTGCATTTGGTCTTGCAGCTTCATTTTTCTTTGGACAGTTCTTTGAAATATGCCCATAATTTCCACATTCGTAGCACTTCTTGCTGTCGAATGTACAATCTCTGGAATAGTGATCGGTCCTACCACACTTATAGCACGTCATTTCTCCATCACATCTTCCGAAGTGCTTCTTCTTGCACTTCTCTCACCACTTGGATCCTTTCCTTCTGTCGTCCAGGTTAGAACTCGAGAACTTTCCCTTATTATCAGGTCTTGAGGATCCTTCCAGCTTCCTCGTCTCACCAACTTCAACTTTCTCCAGAACCTTTTCTCTTATTTGGGTCTCAACATTGTTGGCTGCCCAGATGGCGACTTTCAAAGTGCTTGCTTGTATGACCATTGGACCAAAGGCCACTGGTAATCTGTGACAACCGTCAAAATTCGAGTTAGTTAGATTTGAATAAACTTAGTTACACATATAGGCACTACACATATTAGACTTAGTAACTAGAAGCTAAGTTATAACCTAGTAGAATCTTGGAAACAGATAGAGACAATGGATAATGTGCTTGGATTTCACATTGGTATGTGAATTCTACAACTACTTAACTGTAGTGACTGTCCATATTCGGGTTACTCTTTGACTCGAACAAAATTTCATGAATCATATACACACATCATGCACTTGACCTAGAAGTAGAAGTTAGTTCAAAGTCTCATAGAAACTTAAGTCAAAGTTGAAGACTAGGACTAGTATACTTGATTCCTCAATTTCGCTTGAATGTTGGAATCACTACATAGAATGCCAATAGACTGATAAAAATAAATTACAAACATTATTTATAACTATAAAAGAGTTATAATAACATAAGATAATTTGAAGTCTCAAATATTCAGTTTATTTTGATATTCAAAGTTTATTAAACTCCAAAACCCTAAAAGCCCTAAAACCTAAATTTTATAAAATTTAACATCAAGAATTCTATAAAAATAGTTATGAAACTTATAATATTATCTTAAAACAATTAAATTCAGGGAAATATAATCAAGAAAAATAAAAATTTAAGTCATTAACATTTATCCTTAATTTATAAGTCAAAAATCAAGGTTTCATGAATAAAAACTTGATTTTAGTGCACATTTTATATAAAAGTTAGATATCTTATAAAATAACTTAAATTTTATAAAACAAAATGAATGAGAAAGGGTTATTATACTCAAAATTTTGGACCCCTCTCTTCCCATATATCTCTCTCACACTCTCACTCTCCAACACACACACATCTCTCTTCTTTCTCTCTCTAGACAACTCTCTCTACCTTCTCTCTAATTTTTTTTCTCCAAACACCACAACCACAGCCTCTTAACCAAGAAATTATGGAGATTCATAAGGGTTTTTCAAGTCACAAATAGATTTAAGGTAAAGAACATACATCTCTTGAAGATCCACAACAATGATTTAAGCTATGCATTTGCATTTTACTTCAAAAACCGACTTCTACTTCTTCATCATCTTCAAACTTGTTTTCTTTTTGTTAAAATGGTTTTTAGAACATCATGGATGTGTTCTAACACCATGCATGTATGATAATCAAGGTTTCATGTTCATGATCTTAGTGCAAAAATCGATTTTAAGGACTAAAACATCAAACTCAAGTTAAGAGTTTTTGAGAAACAAAATTTTGTTCATAAATGCATGTATGCATTTTCATAAGTTTTAATCTTTTGATCTCTAGAAACATGAATTCAATATGAATTTATCATGATATATTTAAATTATTTCAAAAGATTTACTCAAGGAAATGATGAAAACTCACTTTTCTAATGAATCATCATGCATGCAATCTGCCAGATTTCTTTACCTGACTTTAAACTATCATATCTCACTCATTTCTTAACCAAAATTCATGATTCTTTTTCTGAAATATAATTTTTTGAGTTAGATTTCAAACCCATCTGACCTCACTGTAAAATTCAAATATTTCGATTTTTAGCAATTTTTACAAAACCGTTACTCAATCAGCACCTTTTTGTGAATACTAGTTTTATATTGCATGTTCAAAGATCTTATTCATCACTAAAAATCAAGGAAAAATTTATTTGAGCACTTAACGTCATGTATTAAGAGGTATAAAAATATCTTGATTCAAAAGCTTTTGAAACACGTTGCAAAAATTCTCAAAGTAACATCAATAATTTTTACCAAAATCACAAGAATCAAGTTTTCTCTATAATTGTTTCAGCCTTTAGACATGTTTTTCGACATTAAAAATAAGAAAACAATTTTTCATTGTTATTAAATTGTTTGAAGTTGCATTCAGGAAATTTTCAGCTCAATATATATTTTCTTTATTTTTATATGAAAATAATAAGAAAATAGAGTGTTAAATCATATAAAATACTTATACTAGTAAATGAATTCTGGGAAAAATTCTTGGATGATTATTTAAGTTCGTAAACATCTCCCATGAAGTTTCAATGACTTGTGCTACTGTTTAGTATGGTTTTTAATTTTCTTTTTATTTAGCTCTAATAAATCTTAAAACAACTTTAGGGAAAGTGAAAATATTATTTCTTATTTTTAGCAGCTTGTACCCTGTATTTAAGAGTCATAAAAATATTTTGGGAATTTTTCACAATGTATATCTATTTTTCCATGATTTTTGTGTTTATAATGGACTAAAAATAGAAAAAATAGTTCTACTCTTCCAAAATTCATGAACATTTACCAGAACAAATTGTAGTACATTAGGATACTACGTAAATTTTTTTATGAATTTTCTCTTCGGTATACTATTTGTCTCCTATTTTCTAAGATTAAATACACTTAAATACACAAAATCGGATTTCAGTATATAAAAACCACATTTGGTATTTTTCCCAGATTATTTACTCTGTAAATGAAGTGTACAAAATTTTTGGTAATTTACTTTAACTGTTTAATAATTATTCTCCAATTAATGATTATTTTGGAGGATAAAACAAAGAAAAATAGAAATACTAATTGAAAAATATCTTGTATAATTTTTCACAGCTTCTACATGTATAATAAAAGTGTTACAAAAATTTTGGGTAATTTTGGAAACCTTTTTGTATTTATTTCAATTGTTATTAGAATAAATACACAAAAATCATAAAATTGGGTTAAACAATTTAGAAGACCATTTTTATATTTTTCCCAGCTCAATTATGTCTAATAGCAGTATTATAAAAAGTTAGGGAATTTTTATCATTTGGATACTATTTTTCACGAATTTATATTTTTATGAAGGCTTAAAATTTTGGAAAAATAGTTAATCATATCAAAAATTCAAAGGAAAATTTATGGAAGACCTCTACTGTGTTTAGAATCAAAATGCAAAGTCTGAGAATTTTTGGAAACTGTTTGATAATATTTTGGCTTTTAGGAGCTTAAAACACATTTAAATGTGTTGAAATAGCCTCAATTAATATTACAAAAATCTGGAAATTATTATTCAAAATTGTCTTAATCACATGAGCTATAAAATTTCACCATTTCAGAAAAATGTTTGTAACTTAACAACATTAAATTTTGACACATTATTGGCATAATTCTATTGTAGTAGTAAGTATACTAGTATTAGATTACAATTAGAGACTCATTAGTGTGTAACATCGTTGTAGGAAAATGATAGTGGTACGAGTGGAGCGTAGGTCAAGGCACCATTTGCATCATCTCAATGCATTGTGAGTATTCACGTACTCCCCTATTTTCGGTTTTTATGTTTTGGGGTGGAAAAGCATGTCCTAAACTACTTATGTTCGTTATATTTAATTGATTCGTATAAACTTGATTACTATATTTTGCATATTGTGAGTATTCACCATTCCCCTATTTTCGGTTTTTAAATGTTTTGGGGTGGAAAAGCATGTCCTAAAATTTTTATGTTTGTTGTATTTATTTTGACTTGTATGAAACTTGGTTGCTATATTTCGTATGTATGTGTATGTTACTTTAATTCATTAACTCTTTTGAGCCTATGGTTATTATGGATAGCGCTATCAGGAGGTAGAAAACTCCTCACTCGCACGATTCGCTTGAGTGCATTTTACCCTTTTTTACACTATGTTTGCGATACACATAGTAGTCAATAGGGCACGATTCGGTCATTAGGCTTGGGTTGTGAACTCATGAATGGAAACTTGATGCACATACGAATCTTTATGCACATACGAAACTTGTATTCTCATGTTAGCAACGACACTTGTATACTTATTTTTAGCAATGAAACTTGTATACTTATTTTAGAAACAAACTTGTTATTTATGATGGCAATAAACTCATTTATCAATTATAGCAATCAACTTTGTTTCTCATTACAACAACGAACTTTTACTACTGAAAACTCATATACATGTTTTAGCAATGAAATTGTTTGCTCATTGTAGCAACGAAATTGATTGCTCATTTTAGCAATGAAACTTGTTTACTCGTTTGAGTAACAAACTTTATCTTCCATGAGAATATGAATGTTGCATCCTATTCGGGCAACATACTTTATCTCTCATGATGACAAAGAACTTTGTTTTTGAAAACTTATTTAATCCTTTTAACAATATACTTTTATTATTAGAAACTTTTATCAAAACTTTGATTTCAATTCATGAACCAATATTATTTTGTTAAACTTGTGAGTACTCACCAACTATTTTTATAGTTGACGCTCGTTTTACATGCTTTTTCAGGAATCATCGAGTAAGTGGCACTTAGGGACACTTCACTTTTAGGAGCATTCGCATGTGTTGTATTTCAATTTACATTGTAATTTCTTTTAAAAGTTGTTCAAACCCATTGTAAATTTGTAATGATTTTTAATACTATGGTTGGTGTTGTCTTTAAACTTTTGCTATGAAACCCTTTGTACTGCCACGTCTCGTGTTTCCGCTTTAGCGAGGTGTGACAGGAAATTGTATCAGAGCCAAATATTTTCTAAACATTTATAGAGAATACCGGTTTTCCTTTGGGAAACCACAACTATAGCCAAATATTTTCTAAACATTTTTAAAATACTGAACATACTACTGGTATAACTAATTCGAGTACGCATTATTGGACTCTAATTAAGTATAGCCTGGCCAACTATGCTTAATTAAGGAAAGTTAATGTGAGGCTGGAAACGGTTATACTAGAATTATGTTCAAAACAATTTTCAACTTAAACTTTTGAAAAACAAAACTTTTCGGTGTGCGTACGGGCATTGTATATTATAGGCATTCATCTAGATACACTTAGAAACCAAGTGCATTTTTATAACAATGCCTTTATTTTAGAAATATTCTTACCCCTTATCAAGTGCTAGGTTAACCACTTAGGTTATATCACTAGCCGCACTAGGAGCAATGCACATAGTACTAAGAATGGGTATTCCTCTGTAGCTATTGAATTTAGATGTAAGGTTATGTGACAACCCAAGTTTGTTCTGTTACATTTCCCCATTACCGTTAACCGAATATTCCATTTTTGTAAAAAGTTCCGTTAATTAGAGGTCGCCAATTAAATAAATATTTCATTTATTTATGTCGTTAAGTCGTGATAAGAGAAATAAAAACTCATAATACACATTTCCATTTAGTTGGAAAAGTTAGTTTTTATTATTACGACCACTAAATCGGGTGCGACCAAAAGTCCCGTTAAACGACAGTATCGGGTAGAATATCACTGAGCTCCAACTCCCACCCATATATAAGGGGGAGTAAACTCTATTTGAGCCTTTTCCACCCTCTCTCTCTATACTCTCTCTATCTCTCTCTCTTTCTAGACTCGTTTTCGACCCGAATCCGCAACCAAACGCTTCCAAATCGTAAGTCCACTTACCCTAGCTTGTTCTAAACATTATGACTCATGATTATAGCTTAGAATTTGTCCATTTAAGCTGTTGAAAAGGAGTTCACGGCCTAAGATCCTCCTTAGGCCGTAAACACCTTAATTGAGGCCAAAAAGACCCAAACTTGTCCCTAAAAGCTTGGAAATAAATTAAGGATTTAGCCTAGGAGTGTTTGCTCATTTAAAACAATCAATTTAGGGCATAAAAGAGAGTTTACGGCCCAAGCACATGCTTAGGCTGTAAACACCTCTAAACCTTGTCAAAATGCCCCAAACACACTCCCAAACCACCCTTAACTTTAATACACGAATTAGGGGCTTGCTATTTCGGGTTTAGATCATTCAAACACAAGGATTTAACGGATTAAAAGGAGTTTACGGCCCAGACATATGTAAAGGCCGTAAACACCCCTAAACATGCCAAAGTGATGGTTTCAATTCCCCCAAAGGGGCCTCACACTTCATGGTAAATTACTCGGAGTGTATTAAGGGCTTAAAACTTCGATAAACTCAAGGAATAAGAGTTCACGGCCGTGAACTCCCTTAGGGGTGGTTCATGGGCAGTAAACTCCCTAATGGTGCCCTTAAAGACCGTAAACTCATTCATGCCTTTTGGATTTTGACCTAGAAAAATTCCACGAACAAGATTGAGCCCTTAAAACACCCTAGAACCCCTCACCATGAGTTTACGGCCGTAAACTCATGGGGAGTTGTCCCTGGGCCGTAAAATAAGTGTAGAGAGTTTACTCTAGGAGAGTAACCTCCATTCCTAAGCCATACACACCCTTAGATGTTACCCGGGATACCCCAAACACTTAACCAAAGTGTTTTCCGCTCCTTAGAGTGCGTATACTTGTTTAATTGGTATATAATATACTAATTGTATGTGAACATATGTTATCATATGTTAAATAGGTCTCTAAGTGTGTCCAAGTCCTTACTTGACACCGAGCACCCAACCGGCACCTTCATCGGATCCACTTACACCAGGTGAGTTCATACCCCTGAATGAACCTTTTAAATGTTTTTACATGTTTTATAAGGGGGGGGGGGGAATACAAGTTAAACATGCCAGTTATCATATCAATCACATGTGATTAATAGCCCGCATGCACAAAGATTTACCACACTGTAAACTGTTTTACCGAGTAGGACACTATAAATGGTTTTCTAAAAGGTTTTCACTTGTCCAAAAACTCTTACTTATACTGTTTATTCAAAGTTTCATTTCAAACGGATTTATGAAAGGCTTCCAAAGAATTTCTAAAGGTTTTAAATCAAACTTATTTCACAAAGGAATCCCAAGTCCTGATTTTCTTAATATATAAAGGTTTTCCAAAGTTTACGTCTATGTTTTTATACTTCTACTTGGTTAAGATACTACTGCGTTATTTCTGTTTTGATAACGCTTCCACTTCGTGATACACTTATACTTGATAACGTTTCCACTTCGTGATACATTTATACTTGATAACGTTTCCACTTCGTGATACACTTATACCTGATGGACGCTTATACTTGTTCACACTCTTACTTAGTGATACATTTCTACTTCACTTATACTTGATATCGCTTCTACTTCACTTATACTTGGTATCGCTTCTACTTCACTTATACTCGATACGATCCTACTTCACGTGATGTCGCGTCTACTTCGTGGTAGACTTACATTTGCCACACTTATACTTCACGAATCGGTTATTCCACACTGTACACTTATACTTCACGATTTGAATCCACTTGTTACACACTCAAGCGTAGTTAGATGTATGTCTGTGCTTGTTTAGATGCATATAAGTAATGATTGAAGGACTTAGGAAGGCTTGTCCGCGTATTTCCTTTTCTTCGTTGAGATGTGGTCTGGTGGGATCGGATGGCCGTCCAAAGGTCGTTTAATTCATTAGTTATTTGTTATGTATATGAGCATAGACATATAGGTTTACTCTAGTCAGTCCAGTTATGAGTCTCTACCTCTAATTCAACACTTACATATGAAACCCACTACCCACTAATTGGGATGCATCTTCGGGACACGGCCTTCTCCATCGCCTAGTTGGTAACCAGAGTCTCCTGAAGGGAGAGTGAACATTGTGTGTATAGATCTATACGGGATTGACACCCCCACACCCTGACTGCTAGCTACAGTCCACGGCCCACCAAGCCAAGGGGTGACAAATGTCATATTTTATAGACGCTTGTAGGGTGTCTGGTACTCTAGTGTCGGTTAGTATGGTTACGAGTATCCCAGGTTGCCTTATAATTCATGGCCTTAAGGTAACGGTATTTCACCGGCAATTTACACTGTATGCTGGTAACTCATTTTCAAAGTCACACTGTTTTGACCTTGAAAGATGTATCTTTCATTTGATACTGTCTGCGGTCTGTATTCTCTGTTGACCTTGCAAGTCGTATCTTTCATTTGATACTGTCTGCGGTCTGTATTCTTTGTTTTTACCTTGCAAGATGAATCTTTCATTTGATACTGTCTGCGGTCTGTATTCACTGTTTTAGACCTTACCAGTTGTACCTTTCATTTGGTACCTTCTAGGGTTTGTGTCTCCATTTGTTTGACTGAATCAGACGTGTCGTTCGTTTGATACTCTCCTTAAGTCTATGATTCCTTTGCCTTAGTCAGCAGTCCTCACAGTTGAGGCATATGTTACTTCCCTGATTTCTCTTGCTTTCTTTAATAATCAAATTCAGTATTTTGATAATGATAGCGATTAAGGGAAAACTACTTTTTACCACACAAACTCTGACCAGTCTTGGTAGAAGACTGCTTTTTAAATAGAAAATATAGGATTTTCTGGAAAGGACTCTATTTCACTGTATACTTGAAAACTACTACTTATATAAAGTTATTTGTATAAAATGTCACTAAATGCTTATGAACTCACCAACATTTGTAAAAATGCTGATACTCGCTTTTCAAATAACTTGTATTCTCAGGTCAGCATTAGACAGGTACATTCCCGGAGCTTCTGACGAAGACAGTTTAGTACCAAGCTGCACCTATATTATTACTTGTATTACTTTGATGTATTGAACTATAACCATGTAAAACTAATACTATTAATGCAATGTTTTGTTGTACTTTGATTACTATAATGCATGTGTTGTGATACTTGACATGACGTCATCCACCCCAGAACGTTTCCGCCGTTCCGGTTTTGGGGTGTGACAGATTGGTATTAGAGCATTGTTTATAGTGAGCTAAGTAGACCAATTCATAAAAGATATACAACCAATAAACACAAAGGGATAAAACACTCTGACCAAGAATTATACTTTAAAATATAACCATATTTTACCAAAATATAAGAACATCCAGAATCTAAACATTCGAACAAAAGTATCACAAGAAGAACAATAATAAAAGTCTTCGGATGTTGAGCATTTCCATCAAACATGGGCAGTTATGTAATCGTAAGCTGGAATAAATGTAACTTGATCAACTACATTTATTCGAGATGCGATGAACGTGTGCTTGGGTGTGATAGGGGTGTTGCAACAGGCCTGAAACTTACCAACTAGGAATGCTAGAGCCAAACATAAAGTCAAAATACTATAGGAGTATTTTGGAACACTAAAAGATTCACACTAATCCTAGAATCACATTCAGAAGATAAGAAAACCAACAAGAAATTAAAATACCATAGGGGTATTTTAGGATCCATAACTAACCTGGTGTGAAGAACTAAAAAGATCCTTATTGATATACCTACAATTACAGAGGGTATAATCCCAAGGTTATATATAATAAGGATCCCATAGGCTAAGAATGTGTGGTTTCGCCCTACTTCCTTTTCCTTGTTTGGATGTGGATCTAGAGTAGTATCACATATTCGAAGGCCTATCGGATCTAAGCTATATATGATTTGTATACCCTGTGTAATCGTAGCAGGACTTGATATGGACCATCCAGTGAAATGTTAATAATCTCTTAGGATTCTTTAGGCATTTCCATTCTCGTACGAACCCTGCAGACAAGCCTATCCACTTCATTGCTTGACAGAAGAGTTGATGCAGACCCAGAAGAGGTTCATTGAGAAGATTTCCTGTTCGGAAATAAATGAACTGGGTCGAGACTATTGAATTCACCAAGTGCCTATATCTTTTAGGGACATCGGTGAGAGATTCGCCTAAACTTCCTAGATTCCCAGTCATCCATCACGAAGTGATGACACCCGGAGACGAATTTGAAAGTAAGGCGGAGTAGAGATTCAGTATGTCCATATGAGAAGAGAACCCTAGGTAACTACCCGAAGGAAACCAACGCCGATTCCAAACAAAGATACGAGGCAGACAGAGGGAGCCAGTACATGGAACCCGAGAATTGTCTTTTCCTCGTGTTCGTCACGCTAATACACCCTTAAAAATAATACAATTTAGTGAGTTAGTGGCTACACTACTCACGCTATGTGTTAGATAAATCGTCGTTTTCCCGTTGCCAGTCACACGATTAGACCGGATCCCCGCACCTCTATTGAGAGTATTCAGCCGTAAGCCTTCATGAGCCTCTCTTTCCGCGGTTTCGTTCCGAACTGCTCACAAATCTTTTCGGGCCGGAGAGTGAAACCTTCCCGTATAAAGGTAACGTAGTAGGAACGACTCGCATCTTATGGCCTTTCTCTGATACTCATATTCCTACCTTGTACACTAGGACTACATTATAGGGATGTAGGTCGACACTCAGACAACCAACATCCGAGGCACATGAAAGTTTATGCCTAATACAGTTAGGACAGATATGTCCAGGGCTAGCCATCGTCTCTCATCATCTTGTATTCCTTTCCGTGTAGGAAAAACCATGCCACCAAAGAAGCACAACCAGTCCTCAAACAAGAAACCTACTCTCTTATTCGATGAAGCTACGTTCCAAGCTGCAGTCTCGGCAGCCGTAGCAGCTGTCATGGCTCACCTGAATGCTAACAACGCCAATGTTAGCAAGGGCCTTATCGGGATTTCTGATCCTAACAATGGACAGCAACAACCATCCCCTGCATACCCAGCCACCCAAGAACCTCACTCAAATCCACTGAAGAGAAAGAGCAAGATCGAGGAGGGAAGTACCTCGGCTCAAGGACCTTCCGAAGGGCAACGAGCTGAGATGGTCAAATTCCCTAGCAACCCTTCCATCCCTACACCTAGGAGACCATAGTTAGGAAATCTTCCCCATTGCAGCAAGTGCAGCTACCATCATCATGGTGTCTACCGGGAGCTCTATTGTGCTAGGTGCCACATGTTGGGGCATACTGCTCGCGTCTGCAGAACCCCGGTTGAGTTCATTACATCAACCACCAATGTGGAGACCCGTACAGTTTTCCACCTATGTGGTGAAGTGGGACACTTCAAGAAGGACCGCCCAACCAAAAGGAAAGACAAGGACAGAAGAGGAGTCTGACTCTAATGCTTAGGGAAAAGCATCAAGGAACCTGGTAGATTTTGGTACGTCTCTCGATCTCGGATAACTAAACTGAAAACAATAAAAGGCTAATTCAAATGTAATTTTCTTCCCCATTAAGGCGAAAGTCGCAACACTGTTATAGAATTTAAAATTCATCAGGTAAAACTATAATGGCAAAACATATACGTTACGGCCATGTATAGTTAAGATGGATAGACCTAGAGTGAGTGAATGCCGCCTCATTTCATGTTCCTCGTTTGGTTATGGATTTAGGGCGGAGTCGCGCAGTCAACAATCCTCCCCACCTTAATTATACATGACTAGTATATGTTAGGCGATTATAGAAATGCCTCGTGAAAATCCATTCATGAAAAAGATAATCTATTTAGAACACTTAGAACTCTTTATAGTTCCGCGTCTACTCTATCGGTCGAAGTATCCGCGGCAGTGATACACAGGACGAAAATCGAGATGCCTAGAACTTGTGTGCCTGTTTGGCGCATGACTCTATCAATATTCATTTTATATCATGTCGAAGTGTGCCAACTTCGACGATCCTATCGATCATGGTATGACTTCGTTCAACCATGTGTTCAACCCTTAGTGCTGTGTAAAAAGAACTTTCTCCATAGCCCTTTCGGCAAATAAAGGTTCTTCCGAACCTAAAAAAAATAAAACTAATAAAGACTAATGTGATCCGTCAGTCGCCACTTCTATTTCACACCTTCCGAAGTACCCAGGAGAGGGGTACCGCGCGCTGTTAACCAACCCTCCTTAGGCCGATAAAAACCGAAGCGAAAGACACTGCATGCATTCCGGAAGACGATAACCACCCGAAGCATACCTAGTAGATTTCCTAGAAAGACCCTTCATCCTATCCCATGGAACGGGAGCTAGAGTCAAGAGAACCCTACGGATTGAGCTACTATAATGACCACAAATCCGAAGTTGTTGTCATTCCACTTGAGCCAACCTAGTAACTAACACCCTCGGTTGATAAAGAAACCTGAGTCGTAAGAGTCAATACCATTGACTACGACCATCCATTCACGCTCAATCCCCCGAATTAAGCATCGCAATGGATATCCCGAAAATCCGAAAGCTGCGATGGGTTGAACTCTGAGAAGAATGGATGAGGAGATTAAAAGTTCCGAGGGATGGGAACCTAACTCACTAGATTTAACCTAAACCGAGAAAACTCAGAACCTTCGGAAGAGTAGTGGCAGTAGATGCTCGCACTACTCAAGCACTTCGTCCATCCTGTTATAGACAATTAGTGCCTATCACCCTACGCCCTCTCGCATGGAGGAAGTCACTGTCACCCTGTAGACGATAGAATGCATTCTCCAAAGCGAACAATAGAATACCGAGGACCACGGGATAGCCTCTGCAGCTAAGAATACTCGATCAAAGTGCGAAGGTAGTTGCGTCAAGCCTCATGACCCAGATCCCGAAGAGATTATAGACTTGACACCAGCCTTGGTGTTAGTCGAGGGGTTATGCAGGAGCATGTGCTTTCCGCACTAAAATAAACCAAAGTCTTAGAGATTCATTGGACTATTAGGTGTTCCACGAATACTATCTCACGCAGAAATAGTAGAACCACCTCCCGAGATAGTCCAACACTCGTCTGGTAAAACCCTATCCCCCTGACCCTGAGGGTTTCCGTCAGAAATATCTCAAGAATCAGAAGTGTAAGTTCATTTTGCACGGGATTGAGATAGACACTCGACAACAAACAGATACCGTAGACACGCAACCCATCTGATGATCTAGAAAATCTCTAAAAGCCAATTGACAAAACCATGGACAACCCGAGCTTCCGAAGAACCAACCTAAATGACTACACTACCAGTATGAGAGAGAACGTTAGGAACTTCGGAATGGCGATCACGCCAGTGATGATCTTGCCATAGAAGTATACTATGTTCTAGGTACTTAAAAGCTCTACCCTTCCGAGAGCTTAGGACCACCCGAGAATCCTCACATAGATTTGGTCCAACCCTCGTCAGACCACTACTACTTTCGGATATCCAACAAGTTTCATGCCCGATCGATCCATTTCTTAGACTTGATATCCGATTACCCTACGTCACTCTTCGTATCCCACTCACCCCTGTAGAAACCATTGAGATCCCTAACCTCATAGATACACCATTCGGAACCCACTAACTACACGAGACGGAATCCGCGTCCCATAGGTGAAGGTTTGTTGGAACGACAAACACAGGCCAGAGTTCACTTGGGAGTGCGAGGAGAAACCGAATAGGAAGTACCCTCCTGCCTCTACTCGGTCATTCATACCAATTACCTTGCCTAGACCTGAATTACGGGACAAAATTCCCTCTAACGGGGGGATGATGTGACAACCCAAGTTTCTTCCGTTACATTTCCCCGTTAACGTTAACGGAATATTCCATTTTTGTAAAAAGTTCCGTTAATTAGAGGTTGCCAATTAAATAAATATTTCACTTATTTATGACTTTAAGTCGTGATAAGAGAAATAAAAACTCATAATACACATTTGCATTTAGTTGGAAAAGTTAGTTTTTATTATTACGACCACTAAATCGGGTGTGACCAAAAGCCCCGTTAAACGACAGTATCGGGTAGAATATCACTGAGCTCCAACTCCCACCCATATATAAGGGGGAGTAAACTCCATTTGAGCCTTTTCCACTCTCTCTTTCTATACTCTCTCTCTAGACTCGTTTTCGACCCGAATCCGCAACCAAACGCTTCGAAATCGTAAGTCCACCTACCCTAGCTTGTTCTAAACATTATGACTCGTGATTATAGCTTAGAATTTGACCATTTAAGCTGTTGAAAAGGAGTTCACGGCCTAAGATCCTCCCTAGGCCGTAAACACCTTAATTGAGGCCAAAAAGACCCAAACTTGTCCCTAAAAGCTTGGAAATAAATTGAGGATTTAGCCTAGGAGTGTTTTCTCATTTAAAACAATCAATTTAGGGCATAAAAGAGAGTTTACGGCCCAAGCACATGCTTAGGCCGGAAACACCTCTAAACCTTGTCAAAATGCCCCAAACACACTCCCAAACCACCCTTAGGCTTAATACATGAATTAGGGGCTTGCTATTTCGGGTTTAGATCATTCAAACACAAGGATTTAAGGGATTAAAAGGAGTTTACGGCCCAGGGGTATGTCAAGGCCGTAAACACCCCTAAACATGCCAAAGTGATGGTCTTAATTCCCCTAAAGGAGCCTCACACTTCATGATAAATTACTAGGAGGGTATTAAGGGCTTAAAACCTCAATAAACTCAAGGAATAAGAGTTCACGGCCGTGAACTCCCTTAGGGGTGGTTCATGGGCCGTAAACTCCCTAATGGTGCCCTTAAAGACCCTAAACTCATTCATGCCTTTTGGATTTGGATCTAGAAAAATTCCACGAACAAGATTGAGCCCTTAAAACACCCTAGAACCCTCACCATGAGTTTACGGCCGTAAACTCATGGGGAGTTGTCTCTGGGCCGTAAACTAAGTGTAGAGAGTTTACTCTCGGAGAGTAAACTCCATTCCTAAGCCATACACACCTTTAGATGTTACCGGGGACACCCCAAACACTTAACCAAAGTGTTTTCCGCTCCTTAGAGTGCGTATACTTTTTTAATTGGTATATAATATACTAATTGTATGTGAACATATGTTATCATATGTTAAATAGGTCTCTAAGTGTGTCCAAGTCCTTACTTGACACCGAGCACCCAACCGGCACCTTCGTCGGATCCACTTACACCAGGTGAGTTCATACCCCTGAATGAACCTTTTAAATGTTTTTACATGTTTTATAAGGGGGGGGGGGGGGAATACAAGTTAAACATGCCAGTTATCATATCAATCACATGTGATTAATAGCCCGCATGCACAAAGATTTACCACACTGTAAACTGTTTACCGAGTAGGACACTATAAATGGTTTTCTAAAAGGTTTTCACTTGTCTAAAAACTCTTACTTATACTGTTTATTCAAAGTTTCATTTCAAACGGATTTATGAAAGGCTTCCAAAGAATTTCTAAATGTTTTAAATCAAACTTATTTCACAAAGGAATCCCAAGTCCTGATTTTCTTAATATATAAAGGTTTTCCAAAGTTTACGTCTATGTTTTTATACTTCTACTTGGTTAAGATACTACTGCGTTATTTCTGTTTTGATAACGCTTCCACTTCGTGATACACTTATACTTGATAACGTTTCCACTTCGTGATACATTTATACTTGATAACGTTTCCACTTCGTGATACACTTATACCTGATGGACGCTTATACTTGTTCACACTCTTACTTAGTGATACATTTCTACTTCACTTATACTTGATATCGCTTCTACTTCACTTATACTTGGTATCGCTTCTACTTCACTTATACTCGATACGATCCTACTTCACGTGATGTCGCGTCTACTTCGTGGTAGACTTACATTTGCCACACTTATACTTCACGAATCGGTTATTCCACACTGTACACTTATACTTCACGATTTGAATCCACTTGTTACACACTCAAGCGTAGTTAGATGTATGTCTGTGCTTGTTTAGATGCATATAAGTAATGATTGAAGGACTTAGGAAGGCTTGTCCGCGTATTTCCTTTTCTTCGTTGAGATGTGGTCTGGTGGGATCGGATGGCCGTCCAAAGGTCGTTTAATTCATTAGTTATTTGTTATGTATATGAGCATAGACATATAGGTTTACTCTAGTCAGTCCAGTTATGAGTCTCTACCTCTAATTCAACACTTACATATGAAACCCACTACCCACTAATTGGGATGCATCTTCGGGACACGGCCTTCTCCATCGCCTAGTTGGTAACCAGAGTCTCCTGTAGGGAGAGTGGACATTGTATGTATAGATCTATACGGGATTGACACCCCCGCACCCTGACTGCTAGCTACAGTCCACGGCCCACCAAGCCAAGGGGTGACAAATGTCATATTTTATAGACGCTTGTAGGTCGTCTGGTACTCTAGTGTCGGTTAGTATGATTACGAGTATCCCAGGTTTCCTTATAATTCATGGCCTTAAGGTAACGGTATTTCACTGGCAATTTACACTATATGCTGGTAACTCATTTTCAAAGTCACACTGTTTTGACCTTGCAAGATGTATCTTTCATTTGATACTGTCTGCGGTCTATATTCTATGTTGACCTTGCAAGACGTATCTTTCATTTGATACTGTCTGCGGTATGTATTCTCTGTTTTGACCTTGCGAGATGAATCTTTCATTTGATAATGTCTGCGGTCTGTATTCACTGTTTTAGACCTTACCAGCTGTACCTTTCATTTGGTACCTTCTGGGGTCTGTGTCTCCATTTGTTAGACTGAATCAGGCGTGTCGTTCGTTCGATACTCTCCTGGAGTCTATGATTCCTTTGCCTTAGTCAGAAGTCTTCACTACTGAGGCATATGTTACTTCCCTGACTTCTCTTGCTTTCTTTAATAATTAAAATTCAGTATTTTGATAATGATAGCGATTAAGGGAAAACTACTTTTTACCACACAACTCTGACCAGTTTTGGTAGAAGACTGCTTTTTAATTAGAAAATATAGCATTTTTTGGAAAGGACTCTATTTCACTGTGTACTTGAAAACTACTACTTATATAAAGTTATTTGTATAAAATGTCACTAAATGCTTATGAACTCACCAACATTTGTAAAAATGCTGATACTCGCTTTTCAAATAACTTGTATTCTCAGGTCAGCATTAGACAGGTACATTCCCGAAGCTTCTGACGAAGACAGTTTAGTACCAAGCTGCACCTATATTATTACTTGTATTACTTTGATGTATTGAACTGTAACCATGTAAAACTAATACTACTAATGCAATGTTTTGTAGTACTTTGATTACTATAATGCATGTGTTGTGATACTTGACATGACGTCATCCACCCCAGAACGTTTCTACCGTTCCGGTTTTGGGGTGTGACAGGTTAGTAGCTAGATATGCACTAGTAATAATCTTAAGTCGAAATCTATACAAGTTATTCCTTAATACCTGTTCATCGTCTTTGTGTTAGAGTTACAACTAGGAAAAAGCGTTTTGATATCAATACGAAGGATAATTGGAGCATCGCGTAAGGAGGTAGATGAGTCATTTCTAAGTAATCATTTGTATACCATTAGTGGGCATTCCCAATTCAACTCACGAGGAGACACAGAGGTTTAATGCATATGTGAGACCTTATTACTATGCTACGATTTAGCTCTACATTGTTTCCACCTTGAGCTTAAAACTTAACATAGGAGATCCCTTTGACCTCTATAAAAGGTCATAAACTGCATTGACACCATAAAACATTGTACTAATAATTTTTCTTGTCCTTTATCTTAGGGAAAAGACATCGGTACTCGCCTTGGACTCGCCTTAGTATTTTAGTACGATTAGCTACACTATCATACTTATTCGTTACTTCTTAATCTTCCATCGAAAAGTTATTTCGCTTCATTGGTTTTATTTATCATTGATAAAATATTTTATAACCACTTTATTCAACTTAGTAGACATTTCCTAACAATGTAATCCATATTCTTGCTAAAAAAAATCTTTTGACAACTTGTTTTAACTTAACACTCCTCTTCAAAACTCAATTTAACCAATATTGGTTTTAACCTTGCTATTTCAAATCCATTTCAATGGATAGATGTGCTTTTAAGGGTATATAAACTATTTTAAACCTTGCTTACCATTTTGGCACGTTTTCGAAAAACATAGAAACATCTTCTTTTATAAAAGTGTTTAAACCCTATTCTATAAAACTTAAACATATGACATCAAAATTCATAGTATGTGTAAAAGCTTCATCGGATCTTCAAACAACTTTTGTAGTAAGTCTTTTGACTACTTTCTCATTTAGGTATTGTACTTAACTTAAATGTGTTTTCTAGTAACCTAACATGATATTTTTACAACTTTCCAATCCTAATGTGTTTAAAAGATATCACTGATGCCTACATTTCAAAACACAACTTATTTGTTTATTTTATTTCAATTTAGTTTTATAATTTGTGTTTATAAAACTTACAACATTGCAAAACTTAGTGTTCACTTTTAAACTTGCAGCAACGTACTTTTGACAATGCATAATTATTCATCTAAATGTGTTAAGTCTTTTCTTTATCCGTTTTAACCATTATTGGACCCCAATCAAAAAGGTAAAAATTGTGAAATTTTGAATTACAAGTTTTAGTGTTTCTTCTTTTTCACAAATGGAGTTTAACTTAATAAATAACTCATGAATTTTTAGCAATCCTTAGCAAACGCTTTAAAACTCCCATATGTTTATTTAGTCATCAATATACATCAAATGTTGAAGTTTGAAATATATCTAAACCTGGTTTTAAATCTACCATAGGTATTGTTCTTATAATTTTAACAGTAACCATCTTTGCCGCTACCTTCTTTTTTCTTTCCCCCGAACTTTATTTCTCGTTCTCCTTTTGATTTTAGATCTCGCACGTCATAATATTAACATAATACATTGTCTAACTTTGTTTCTGTCTATTTTGCTTCTCTTGGTATCATGTCGTATACATAAAGACTAGAAGTTTATCCTTTCGTTTTGAGCAATTAATATGTGTATAGTCATGAGGCATACATTTCATTTAGTCAACTTTGATATATTCAATTACGCTTTTTATCATATACATCTTGTTTTTATTTTGAAATCTACTATAAACAAGTGATCCTTACTTACATTTGTGTTTTCGTTCTAAATTTGGAAACTTGATTTAAAATGCAAGTTTCATTGTATTTTTCCTTATAGTTAATACACAAGGTGAATACCCGCGTTCTTATCATTTTTTCTATATCTGGAAAAATATACGTGAAGGAGATGTTTTCTTATGTCTCTTCTTTTCTTAGATACAAAAAAAGTTTTGAATTTTACAATTATCAATTCTCTAAATGATTGATTTTGTAGAAACACTAAATTAAGAATGCACTATTTTCAATGATCGATATTTTTATACCTTTCTTAAAATAGCATTCTACTTTGTAATTTTCAGTGGTTTCCTAAACTCTCAACCTTGTTTCCATATATGTTCTGACTCGTATGCTTGAATTTGTCCTGACTTAATGTCACAACTGGCACTTTTGCTAGGAATTTCTATTCTCATGAAACCACCAACTATAGTAAGGCTTGTAATCTAAGTGAATGCTATACCCTGTCCTCGTTCAAATACATCTTATAGGTTCAACTAAGGGTTGGAAACCTTAGGAATTCCGGTTCAAGTTCCTTATGAACTAAAATTCTCCTATTGGGCATAATGGACCAATAAGCCTTCAACTTGACCACTTTAGGCCATGATGGGCCATAAAGGGATTTAATTACCCCTAATGGGCCCTAAACCCATTTCTTTTACCATTTTGGGCCATGAGTCTCCTTAAGAGCCCAATGGGCCGAAAATTGATTTTTGGGCCTCATAAATTCGGCCAAGACCAACAATGGGAAAAAACACCTCATCCTCATTTACCTTAGCCCGATCTCGGCCCAAAAATCATTCCAAAACAAAAAAAAAGGGGGAAAAGAGATGAATTATCCTAACTTTGCCACCTCAATATTGCATGGTGGTCATCCATGCATAATAACCACCATACAACAAGGTAAGCTCATGTATCTAGGCAAGGAAATCCTTTCTTTCTCTCCCTTCTTCAAACTCACGGCCATATGGCCTTTCTACCTCCACATTTCATTCAAAAACCCAACATTTCCTCCCATCATTCCTCTCAAACACTCTCAAGAAAAACCACTCTTCTTTCCTCTCAATTTTTTCGAGATTTTAAGAATTTCAAGAAGGTTTTCCACCTAGGTCATCATCTTTGGTATGTTTTTCATTAGATCTATGATTTCACTCCTTGATCTATTCAAAAATCCCCTCTTACACCATACTTTCGTGAATCATACTCTTATAGCATCATAGAGATCGAAAATCATCTCCAAAACACATCTAGGGTCGTGATCTCTTCACTTCTTCATCAAAACCGACTTCCAAACCCCAAGGTGAGCTTCATACCCCCTATTTTCTGTTTTTATGAGTTTTGTGGGGGGGGGGGGGAGGAATACAAGTGAAAGTGTATATTTATATGTGTTTTGTATGCTTTGTATGATTTCCATGCTTATATGTGTGCATTTGTGTGTTATAATGTTGGATATAGCCATAATACCCCTCAAAACCGAGATATACCTTATGTTAAATAATTTTAGCATCAAACATATTTCTACATACAAAGTGTTTCTAGAAAAATAGCTAAATGGTTTAGTAACAATTCCTTTGGGCTAAAAACACAATTTTTGGACCTAAAATGTGAAAACTACAAAATTAAGGGCCCAAATTGACATCTCACGAATTCTGATGGATGAGGTGTGTCAAAACATTTTCAATAAAACAATTTCTGGAAACATACTCATTTAGAGTATTAAAAACATAAATTTCAAGCTTAATGGGCTAAAAATGACATTTTCGGCCCAATGAGGCCCATTATGCGAGATTTTCTGTTTTGGAGGGCCAAAACTGTGTTTTTCTGTAAAACAGTGGACTATAAGTGTTCCAAGTCCTTTTCAAATGTTTAAAATGCTTTTTAAATTTAAAAAGGACCAAAGTTGCAAAAATTTTACAATTTGGGCCAAAATTGTCAAAGTTGCGAAAAAGAAGGGTTATAACCGAGAAAACTGAAATTTCAGGGACTTAAACTGTTTTCATTGAAAAATATGCTGAAAAATATCAATTTCAATAATTTTTGGTGTTAAAATGTCAAGAAAATTGATTTAAGGACCAAACCGGAAAGTATTTAATTAAAGGGTTGAAAAAGTAAATTTTACAAACAATGAGGGTCTGAAAACAGAAAACTTTCAAGGCTAATTCAATACACGCAATTTGATCAAATGATGGCACCGCGACTATCGACGAAATACAATACATTACAATACCAAAAGTCGTTGTTAAACGAATTGGTTCGGTCTCGAACCAATAAAAATCCGAAACTACTAACAAGACGACACTACGACACTACGACACTACGACACTACGATTCATACAAGTAACGTTTGGGAATTCAATATACATGTGAGTGTGCACAGAAGTCTACGCACCATCTTTGGGCCCCAAAAGTGTAAAATCTTGTTTGTTGGGCCTAGCTAGCCCAATGACCTGATCTTAAGGCCCGAAGACCTCTATCTTACGAAGTGTTGGGTTTTACCGATCTAACACAACGTAAAAGGACTTTCAATGGCTTGTATACTACTGGTCCCCAAGGGTCCTTTGGTATTGCTAGTAAAGTCTACATTTCATGCGAGGCGGGTCTGGGACCCCTCGTACATTTTTTTTTATCCCCAACCGGTTAATGGAGTCATCGAGGTCTTCGTGTCCTCTTTCTCTTCGGATGTGGGACTACACAGAGTCAGGGCGGTTGGATAACGTGATTAGTACGGAGGACGCCTACGGGATCGTTAGTATAGCCATAAACTGTTCGTTTGTGTAATGCGTGTTTGTAGCAATTAATCATGCTAAAAAATAATCCAACGTCGCGTGGGACTGACACTACACGCTATGCAATGGTTTCAATGTGACTTCATGGAATTCAAGGAATTAGGAAAACATCGGGTTTTCCTAGGGTTTTCATTACATACAGATTTGAAATGCATACAACTTCAATGAACAATTTTTTTTCAAGTATAGAAACAAACAAGCATACCTATGGATCTTTACAAACGTTTTCAAAAGCATTTCTTTTTAGAAAATATCGGATTTTCTGGTGGTTTTCAAATGATACAAAACATTGTTTTTCAAATACCGCTTATGAACTCACCAACATTTCATATGTTGACGTTTTTCAAAATACTTGTATTCTCAGGTAACAGATAAATCGAAGGGATAAGTGTACTCAGTGACATTCTGCTGCTTGTTTAATTAGCACCGAACAATCTACTTTTTGGGCATGTAATGTTAGGGAACAATGTACTAAATGTAAACGCTATCAGTTGTAATATTCAAATGTTGGTGACGAATGATGTTATGTTTCATGTATATTCATTGTGATGGTATTCAATTGAGTCACAACAGCTCCCGGACGTTTCCGCCGTCTGGTTCGGGGGTGTGACAGGTTGGTATCAGAGCTTTGTTTATAGTGAACTAGTATGTCTAGCCACACATTGATATGCAACTATAAACCAAAAGAGGGACTAACATAACTCTGAACAAAACAAGTAAATAAAACACCCTTGCTTGCATTAGGAACGAGAACCTAACACCGAACCAAACAAGATAATGCTAGTATCTCGGTTAATTCAGGACTGTTCTTAGTTGTATCAAGGAGCAGATGTAGCCTGATCAACTACATTCCCTCCAAGGTACAACCATCACATGTCGTGAAGAAATCGTGATAGCTAGGAACCTAAAATCATACCCCTTAATCTCCAAGAAGGGAACCTCAACTGAATCTATGCAATAGTCGTAGAGCTATAGGAGTAATTGGTATGCTATTTGTTTCTAGTATTCATAGCCCATCGTGCAATACGCTATAGACGAGTATCATTAGCCAGGAAACCCTATCCCCCTAGTCAAGGAATAGTCGGGTGGCTCGACCCAGTGGAAGAACCCCAGGAGGGACATGAAGTAGAACTCGCAGGTGAACCCACTGAGTCAATAGTGGACCTCGAAGAGGAAGAGCCGGAGGGCAATGACGATGACGACACGAATATAGAATCCAATGACATCAATCCTCCATGTAAACCCAGGGCACCGACTTATAGTGTGGACCCCGGTGACCCCATGCCCCCTCGGGCACCCGATATTTGGGGATAAAGTCACCAGTAGGGAATACGACCACACTACAGTAAGAGCTGAGGTCTCCTTAATCTTAGCCACAGAGGACCAGCTGACCAGGCCCTCCCAGTCGTGGTCCGATGCACCCGAGGTATTGATAACCAAGCTCAGGACACCCCAAATCGAACGGAACAAATGCGGTTTGCTATTGAGAGATGAGAGGCAAACATTGGAAGTGAACGGAGACTCCCGAGCGAGACAGTTATTGTGAGATGTACGATTACAAGCTACTGAACAACAAGTAGCTCGTCTCCGAGGTGCATCCACTTCATCAGCATCACCAGACACTTCTCGCCTCAATTAGGATCAGCCTTTTCTTTTTTTCCCCTATTATCCGACATGACTCCCTTTCGTATACTGAGATGGTACTTACCCCTGAAATAATTATGTACTATATTGATTTCATATTACTGCAAATACTCAATTATATGCACAAGCGAACCCTCGAAACCACTAGATACTTAAGGATCTCGAAACTAGAACAACCCATATAATCTAAGGATAGACGTAATAATCGTGCCAAATCTGTGATTACCTACTACCACAAATACATCATAGGGATGTAGATGAAGGCAGTAAGAATTATACAACAAGATGCAAAATTTATAGAGTACAACCAGGAATGACGATCATTACTTACGATCTGGATTATCAACGTGCATCAGGAAAATGCCATCCCGCAAGAATAACAAGCGCACCCGCGAGACACTACTCCTGCAGATGGACTCTGCTACATTTCAAGCTGCTGTAATGGCAGCAGTAGCCGCTGCTATGGCACAGATCAAGGCAAACAACCCTAATGGAGGCGGGAATAGCATTGACAACTCCAGCCAAAGGAACAAACATGGAAACCAACAAGTGACAACCTGTCAAGGAACCCTTAACCCCAAGCTTAAGAGCAGGAAGCTGAGGTCTGGAGGTAAGAGAATGGGACAACACACTCAAGGGTTCTCAAGGGAGCAACGTGTTGTTGCTGTTCATGCGACCACGACCCCTATTACACCAGCAACCAGGAGACCATATGCTGGAAACCTTCCAAAATGCAACCAGTGCAAATTCCATCATAATGGAGCCTGCAGGGAGATGCATTGTAACAAATGCAACCGAAAGAATCACATCGCCAAATTCTGTAGAAGTTATCCATGCCAGAATCGTCAGCCAAATGAAAACGACAACAATCGCAACAGCCCTAACAACAACACCAATGATGAGATCAGTCGCACCTGCTATAGGTGTGGAGGAACTGGTCACATGAGGCGCAATTGCTCTAGGGATAACAATCGAGGAGCAGAAGGATCAGAAATGGTCCTGACCTTGGGTCAAGGCGAAGCAATCCAAAACCCAACGGTTGTTACTGGTATGTTCCCACTGGACAACTCTTTCGCTTACCTCTTATTCAATGGTAAATCCGAGTGAAGTTTCGGTTAGTAACAAATCCAAACACTTACTAAAACAACACCCCCAAAGCTAAGCCAAGCCTTTTCAATGGCCATGGCCAATGGGGAAAAATGATTTAATCTAGGGTACTCATGTGGAGTACACCTTAACACTAAACAACCATTCATTACAAATAGGTTTCATGCCAGTAAATATTAGGAGTCTTAATGTGATAATCGTCATGGTTGGGTTAAGCTCCCACCGTGTTGATACTATGTGTCGCGAGAAGGCCGTTTACCTTCACCTTCCTAATCACAAAAACTCTAATAATCCATGGTGATAAACCTAGCGCCAATCCCCTCCCTATCTCGTGCATCAAGGCACAGAATTGCCTGCACCGGGAGGACTATGTTTTCCTCACTCATGTTGTGGACAAGACCAAAGAAGAGGTAGGCATACGAGGTATTCCAGTAACATGTGATTTTTCCAAATGTGTTCCCCAAAGGACTTTCGGGAATATCCCAGAGGGACAGGTCGAATTTCGAATCAACCTCCTATCGGGAACCCCATCAATTGCCAATTCACCCTATAGGTTGAATCCCATCGAAAATGCACAAGTTATCCAGTCAACTGAGTAGAATTGTTGCGCAAAAGATTCATCAGACCAAGCTTCCCTTCCTGAAGAGCTCCATTCTTGTTCTTCAAGAAGACAGATCCTTCCGAAGGTACATCGATTTTAGGAAATTGAATAATCTCCCTATTAAAAATTGATACCTACTTCCACGGACTGACGATCTATTTGGCCAGCCCCAAGGAGCTAGTTACTTCTCTAAAAATAGATCTAAGAACCGGTTATCATCAGCCTCGAGCCCGAGAAGAGAACATTCCAAAACTGCCTTCCGAACTCGTCACGACCATTTCAAATTCATTGTGATACCCTTCGGTCTAACGAATGCTCCCACGGTATTCATGAACCTTACGAACCGAGTTTCCCAACCATTCCTAGTTAGCCCTTTCACTATTTTCATCGATAACATACTCATCTGCTCACAAGGCGAGAACGAAACACTATCATCATCCACGACCAGCCATGAAAGCATCAAAGTTGGGAATGTCGCGACGAAAGCACTGCATAGATGGATAAAACTCTCGAAGTCGAAAGACGAAGCTTTTCGTTATAAGAGTTGAGTTGGGCGTTATCTGGGTGATCGTCGATAGGTTAACCCAATCTGCCCATTTTCTGCTAATACAGAAATCAAACGAGATGGAAGGATTAGCATGGATCCATATCCAGGAGATCGTGAGACTCCATGAAATATCGGTATCTACTATCTCAGATCGAGATAACAGATTTTCTTCAAAACTATGGCAGTCACTTCAGAGGGCTATGGGAACATAGCTAGATATGAGCATTTCCTACCACCTTCAAACCAATAGCCAAGGCAAACAAACCATTCAACCACTTGAATTCATGCTACAAGTCTAGGTGTATGAGTTCAACAAGTCAGGGGATACCCGGTTTCCCTTGACCAAATCCCCATACAATAACAACTATCGCACGAGCATCAAGAATGCTCCTTTCGAAACTCTTTATAGTCATAAATGCATATCACTCGCCAGTACTCTCATGAGAGCAGAAACCATTTGTGAAACAACAGAGAAGATAATCCAAATCAAAGCTTGACTTCAAGCATTGCGAGACCGACAGAAGAGCTATTCCGACAAGCGGCGTAAGCCATTAGGATGTCAAGTCGGGGATCGCGTGCTATTAAAGGAATCTCCTTGGAAAGGAATGATTCGCTTTAGGAAACGAGAAAACTAGACCCACGATACGCTGGACTGTTCGAGATTCTTGATCGAATTGGTCCAAAGACATATAGGCTGTAACTGCTGTAGAGCTCAGCAACGTGAACCCTGTGTTCTGTGTCTTGAATCTGAAAAGTGCCTATCAGGAAAAACTCTTATCATTCCCTTTATAAGGGATCGAAATGAACAAGAATCTCATGTTCGTCAAAGAACTAGTCGAGGTGTTTGAGATAGGGAAGTAGAGCATACAAAGCAAAGCCACATTTTCATTGTGAAGGTTCGGTGGAACGCTAAGCGTGGACCGAAATTCACATGAGAAACGCGAAGATCAGATGAAGTACCTATCCTCTCATTCATGATCATACCATTCGATAGAATTTCGGGACGAAATTCCCTCTAACGGGGGGATGATGTCACAACTGGCACTTTTGCTAGGAATTTCTATTCTCATGAAACCACCAACTATAGTAAGGCTTGTAATCTAAGTGAATGCTATACCCTGTCCTCGTTCAAATACATCTTATAGGTTCAACTAAGGGTTGGAAACCTTAGGAATTCCGGTTCAAGTTCCTTATGAACTAAAATTCTCCTATTGGGCATAATGGACCAATAAGCCTTCAACTTGACCACTTTAGGCCATGATGGGCCATAAAGGGATTTAATTACCCCTAATGGGCCCTAAACCCATTTCTTTTACCATTTTGGGCCATGAGTCTCCTTAAGAGCCCAATGGGCCGAAAATTGATTTTTGGGCCTCATAAATTCGGCCAAGACCAACAATGGGAAAAAACACCTCATCCTCATTTACCTTAGCCCAATCTCGGCCCAAAAATCATTCCAAAACAAAAAAAAAGGGGGAAAAGAGATGAATTATCCTAACTTTGCCACCTCAATATTGCATGGTGGTCATCCATGCATAATAACCACCATACAACAAGGTAAGCTCATGTATCTAGGCAAGGAAATCCTTTCTTTCTCTCCCTTCTTCAAACTCACGGCCATATGGCCTTTCTACCTCCACATTTCATTCAAAAACCCAACATTTCCTCCCATCATTCCTCTCAAACACTCTCAAGAAAAACCACTCTTCTTTCCTCTCAATTTTTTCGAGATTTTAAGAATTTCAAGAAGGTTTTCCCACCTAGGTCATCATCTTTGGTAAGTTTTTCATTAGATCTATGATTTCACTCCTTGATCTATTCAAAAATCCCCTCTTACACCATACTTTCGTGAATCATACTCTTATAGCATCATAGAGATCGAAAATCATCTCCAAAACACATCTAGGGTCGTGATCTCTTCACTTCTTCATCAAAACCGACTTCCAAACCCCAAGGTGAGCTTCATACCCCCTATTTTCTGTTTTTATGAGTTTTGTGGGGGGGGGGGGGGGGAGGAATACAAGTGAAAGTGTAGATCTATATGTGTTTTGTATGCTTTGTATGATTTCCATGCTTATATGTGTGCATTTGTGTGTTATAATGTTGGATCTAGCCATAATACCCCTCAAAACCGAGATATACCTTATGTTAAATAATTTTAGCATCAAACATATTTCTACATACAAAGTGTTTCTAGAAAAATAGCTAAATGGTTTAGTAACAATTCCTTTGGGCTAAAAACACAATTTTTGGACCTAAAATGTGAAAACTACAAAATTAAGGGCCCAAATTGACATCTCACGAATTCTGATGGATGAGGTGTGTCAAAACAGTTTCAATAAAACAATTTCTGGAAACATACTCATTTAGAGTATTAAAAACATAAATTTCAAGCTTAATGGGCTAAAAATGACATTTTCGGCCCAATGAGGCCCATTATGCGAGATTTTCTGTTTTGGAGGGCCAAAACTGTGTTTTTTCTGTAAAACAGTGGACTATAAGTGTTCCAAGTCCTTTTCAAATGTTTAAAATGCTTTTTAAATTTAAAAAGGACCAAAGTTGCAAAAATTTTACAATTTGGGCCAAAATTGTCAAAGTTGCGAAAAAGAAGGGTTATAACCGAGAAAACTGAAATTTCAGGGACTTAAACTGTTTTCATTGAAAAATATGCTGAAAAATATCAATTTCAATAATTTTTGGTGTTAAAATGTCAAGAAAATTGATTTAAGGACCAAACCGGAAAGTATTTAATTAAAGGGTTGAAAAAGTAAATTTTACAAACAATGAGGGGCTGAAAACAGAAAACTTTCAAGGCTAATTCAATACACGCAATTTGATCAAATGATGGCACCGCGACTATCGACGAAATACAATACATTACAATACCAAAAGTCGTTGTTAAACGAATTGGTTCGGTCTCGAACCAATAAAAATCCGAAACTACTAACACGACGACACTACGACACTACGACACTACGACACTACGATTCATACAAGTAACGTTTGGGAATTCAATATACATGCGAGTGTGCACAGACGTCTACGCACCATCTTTGGGCCCCAAAAGTGTAAAATCTTGTTTGTTGGGCCTAGCTAGCCCAATGACCTGATCTTAAGGCCCGAAGACCTCTATCTTACGAAGTGTTGGGTTTTACCGATCTAACACAACGTAGAAGGACTTTCAATGGCTTGTATACTACTGGTCCCCAAGGGTCCTTTGGTATTGCTAGTAAAGTCTACATTTCATGCGAGGCGGGTCTCGGACCCCTCGTACATTTTTTTTATCCCCAACCGGTTAATGGAGTCATCGAGGTCTTCGTGTCCTCTTTCTCTTCGGATGTGGGACTACACAGAGTCAGGGCAGTTGGATAACGTGATTAGTACGGAGGACGCCTACAGGATCGTTAGTATAGCTATAAATTGGTCGTTTGTGTAATGCGTGTTTGTAGCAATTAATCATGCTCAAAAATAATCCAACGTCGCCTGGGACTGACACTACACGCTATGCAATGGTTTCAATGTGACTTCATGGAATTCAAGGAATTAGGAAAACATCGGGTTTTCCTAGGGTTTTCAATACATACAGATTTGAAATGCATACAACTTCAATGAACAATTTTTTTTCAAGTATAGAAACAAACAAGCATACCTATGGATCTTCACAAACGTTTTCAAAAGCATTTCTTTTCAGAAAATATCGGATTTTCTGGTGGTTTTCAAACGATACAAAACATTGTTTTTCAAATACCACTTATGAACTCACCAACATTTCATATGTTGACGTTTTTCAAAATACTTGTATTCTCAGGTAACAGATAAATCGAAGGGATAAGTGTACTCAGTTACATTCTGCTGCTTGTTTAATTAGCACCGAACAATCTACTTTTTGGGCATGTAATGTTAGGGAACAATGTACTAAATGTAAACGCTATCAGTTGTAATATTCAAATGTTGGTGACGAATGATGTTATGTTTCATGTATATTCATTGTGATGGTATTCAATTGAGTCACAACAGCTCCCGGACATTTCCGCCGTCTGGTTCGGGGGTGTGACACTTAAACAATCAGACATTTTTTTTTCAAAAGAGTAATCAAAAAATTTATGTATAAATTCCCTTATTGATGACTTAAACCTATAACCTTAATTAATCTTTATATTATTTTACCACTTCGTTGGATCGCCACACATGTATCTTCGTTATCTTGGAATTACTGCACATTTTGATGATAGTGAGATTAATTATCATTTCTAAACACACATTTTGATAACATTGAGATTTTGATCAGTTCTAAACACTTAAAATGCTATCTACACAATGTGATTTAATTTTTCATAAACATTCATCGCCTCCATTTGTAAAAATGACTCTTTAAATATATTATTCTCCAGATAATGTTTTATTATTGTAAGAGTAACTGTAGTAGTAATTATAGCCTCGGAGATCCTCAATCATTTCGTAATTCATTTTGTAGACAACACTTAAAATGGCCTTTACATTTGAGATGTACCAAAACTTCGTTGCCTACCCTTAGTACGTATTTTCAGTAACTTACCCTCGATCGCTTCCCTTTCATTCGTGCTACCCCTTCTTATTTCGGAATATGTCTTTTCCAAATGTAATAGCCAACCTGGAAGTGAACAAATTGTTCCTAATCTCTTCTTCATCAAGCGACAAATTTACACTTAGTGCTAATTTAGAACGCGACTTAAGGATCAATGCGGATTTAACGCTCAGTGCAGTTAGTGCTTCAGCAAAACTTATAGCTCTCTTAATTCAGATCATATCTAACTAGATGATCTTTTTCGACTAGGTCGCCATGTTTGGATCATGATTTATATGATCCTAAGTTCTCGTAATCTAAATTGTAGAACTCGAATTAAGGAAACATTAATTTGACTATAGCTAAAGAATTGGGTTCTTTCTTTGAGGAAATAAACCCGAAATAATCAAAGAACACTGCAAGTCACCACCTCTCCAGATATACAATTGTATTTGGCTGAGTTCTAATAGAATGTGTCACGAATTGAATTTCGGGACGAAATTCTTTCAACTGGGGGAGACTGTGACAACCGTCAAAATTCGAGTTAGTTAGATTTGAATAAACTTAGTTACACATATAGGCGCTACACATATTAGACTTAGTAACTAGAAGTTAAGTTATAACCTAGTAGAATCTTGGAAACAGATAAAGACAATGGATAATGTGCTTGGATTTCACATTGGTATGTGAATTCTACAACTACTTAACTGTAGTGACTGTCCATATTCGGGTTACTCTTTGACTCGAACAACATTTCATGAATCATATACACACATCATGCACTTGACCTAGAAGTAGAAGTTAGTTCAAAGTCTCATAGAAACTTAAGTCAAAGTTGAAGACTAGGACTAGTATACTTGATTCCTCAATTTCGCTTGAATCTTGGAATCACTACATAGAATGCCAATAGACTGATAAAAATAAATTACAAACATTATTTATAACTATAAAAGAGTTATAATACCATAAGATAATTTGAAGTCTCAAATATTCAATTTATTTTGATATTCAAAGTTTATTAAACAAAATGAATGAGAAAGGGTTATTATACTCAAAATTTCGGACCCCTCTCTTCCCATATATCTCTCTCACACTCTTACTCTCCAACACACACACATCTCTCTTCATTCTCTCTCTAGACAACTCTCTCTACCTTCTCTCTAATTTTTTTTTCTCCAAACACCACAACCACTGCCTCTTAACCACGAAATTATGGAGATTCATAAGGGTTTTTCAAGTCACAAATAAATTTAAGGTAAAGAACATACATCTCTTGAAGATCCACAACAATGATTTAAGCTATGCATGTGCATTTTACTTCAAAAACCGACTTCTACTTCTTCATCTTCTTCAAACTTGTTTTCTTTTTGTTAAAATGGTTTTTAGAACATCATGGAGGTGTTCTAACACCATGCATGTATGATAAACAAGGTTGCATGTTCATGATCTTAGTGCAAAAATCGATTTTAAGGACTAAAACATCAAACTCAAGTTAAGAGTTTTTGAGAAACAAAATTTTGTTCATAAATGCTTGTATACATTTTCATAAGCTTTAATCTTTTGATCTCTGGAAACATGACTTCAATATGAATTTATCATGATATATTTAAATTATTTCAAAAGATTTACTCAAGGAAATGATGAAAACTCACTTTTCATACAAATCATCATGCATGCAATCTGCTAGATTTCTTTACCTGACTTTAAACTGTCATATCTCACTCATTTCTTAACCAAAATTGGTGATTCTTTTTCTGAAATATAACTCTTTGAGTTAGATTTCAAACCCATCTGACCTCACTGGAAAATTCAAATATTTCGATTTTTAGCAATTTTTGGAAAACCGTTACTCAATCAGCACCTTTTTGTGAATACTAGTTTTGTATTCCATGTTCAAAGATCTTATGCATCACTAAAAATCAAGGAAAAATTTATTTGAGCACTTAACATCATGTATTAAGAGGTAGAAAAATATCTTGATTCAAAAGCTTTTGAAACACGTTGCAAAAATTCTCAAAGTAACATTAATAATTTTTACCAAAATCACAAGAATCAAGTTTTCTCTATAATTGTTTCAGCCATTAGGCATGTTTTTCGACATCATAAATAAGAAAAAAAAATTTCTTTGTTATTAAATTGTTTGAAGTTGAATTCTGGAAACTTTCAGCTCAATATATATTTTCTTTATTTTTATATGAAAATAATAAGAAAATAGAGTGTTAAATCATATAAAATACTTACACTAGTAAATGAATTCTGGGAAAATTTCTTGGATGATTATTTAAGTTAATAAACATCTCCCATGAAGTTTCAATGACTTGTGTTATTGTTTAGTATGGTTTTTAATTTTCTTTTTATTTAGCTCTAATAAATCATAAAACAACTTTAGGGAAAGTGAAAATATTATTTCTTATTTTTCCCAGCTTGTACCCTGTATTTAAGAGTCATAAAAATATTTTGGGAACTTTTCACAATGCATATCTATTTTTCCATGATTTTTGTGTTTATAATGGACTAAAAACAGGAAAAATAGTTCTACTCTTCCAAAATTCATGAAATCTTGCCAGAGCAAAATGTAGTATATTAGGATGCTACATGAAATTTTTTATGATTTTTCTTTTCTGTATACTATTTGTTTTCTATTTTCTAAGATTAAATACACTTAAATACATAAAATCGGATTTCAGTATATAAACACCACATTTGGTATTTTTCCCTGATTATTTACTCTGTAAATGAAATGTACAAAATTTTTGGTAATTTAATTTAATGGTTTAATAATTATTCTCCAATTAATGATTATTTAAGAGGATAAAACAAATAAAAATAGAAATACTAATTGAAAAATATCTTGTATAATTTTTCACAGCTTCTACATGTATAATAAAAGTGTTACAAAAATTTTGGGTAATTTTGGAAACCTTTTTGTATTTATTTCAATTGTTATTAGAATAAATACACAAAAATCATAAAATTGGGTTAAACAATTTAGAAGACCATTTTTATATTTTTCCCAGCTCAATTATGTCTAATAGCAGTATTATAAAAAGTTAGGGAATTTTTATCATTTGGATACTATTTTTCACGAATTTATATTTTTATGAAGGCTTAAAATTTTGGAAAAATAGTTAATCATATCAAAAATTCAAAGGAAAATTTATGGAAGACCTCTACTGTGTTTAGAATCAAAATGCAAAGTCTAAGAATTTTTGGAAACTGTTTGATAATATTTTGGCTTTTAGGAGCTTAAAACACATTTAAATGTGTTGAAATAGCCTCAATTAATATTACAAAAATCTGGAAATTATTATTCAAAATTGTCTTAATCACATGAGCTATAAAATTTCACCATTTCAGAAAAATGTTTGTAACTTAACAACATTAAATTTTGACACATTATTGGCATAATTCTATTATAGTAGTAAGTATACTAGTATTAGATTACAATTAGAGACTCATTAGTGTGTAACATCGTTGTAGGAAAATGATAGTGGTATGAGTGGAGCGTAGGTCAAGGCACCATTTGCATCATCTCAATGCATTGTAAGTATTCACGTACTCCATCTCAGAGATCCAATCCATAATCTCAACCGGCTTTGGGCTTCTAGAAAGGCTTGGTAGCTTGGCATCCAAGAAGTTCTTATACATTCGTCCATCCTTGTCATTTCCCCTCTCTAGGCCATCCCTTCATTCACCTTGAGTCCCTATTTGACTCACTTGGCGGCTGTAGTTCCCTTCCTCCGACTGCTCGGGAATCGGCTCGGTTTGCTTGATAGGCATGGTAGGTTCATCCCTATTTTCATGCAACATCTGTCTCATTTCCTTCCTTTGTTTAACTAACATAGCCCGAATCATGGCTTGTACTCCAACCATGGTGACTGGCTCAGGTGCAGCTCCCATTACAACAAGTATTTGCTCAATCACGAGGGGCTGTTGATTCCAATTTCTGTTTGCGTTCCCGAATCCGCTTCGAGTTCTAGCCATTTGATCTATAGATGTTTGGTGTTTAATGACGCGAATTAAGATAGGAAAGATTTTATTTACGATCTACATGTAAATCTTCTTATTATTCCAAAAAGTTACATGCTAGTTCTAATACCGTATCTAAACGTTTAGAAATCTTAACACATAAAATTTCCAGATCCGGTCGGCAACAGACCATAGATCCGTTCAGACATTTAGCATCATAAATCATTTAGCACATAAAAGCATGTTAGGCATTTGCACTAAATAAGCTAGTGCTTGTGTCTATTCAGGTGTATTACCTAAGACACACTCCTCACAATCATTGCTTAGCATTCTAAGTTTAAGTCTAGAAATAAATCCATATTCCTAGTTCGCTTAAACTAATGCTCTAATACCAACTGTGACATCCCCATTTTCACGGCCAAAAAAGACCGATTTTGTTTATGCTTTGTAAAAATCAAAGTACTTTTTTTAATAAAAATGTTGCGGAATTTGTTCCCAGAAAAACATGATAAATAGGTTATCAAAGCATTTTCGAAGAAATGTATTTTTATTCATTTAAAACATTTGGGATGTCATCGTCAATACAGAAACATAAGTATAAATAGAACTTAAATTCATTTAATCTAGTGATCTACATCTCTTCTAAATCTCTCAGTGCAAAGTAGCTTCGTATTGACACATGTGATATAAATAAGTTGGAGTGGATCAGGTTGGGGAACCTGGTGAGTACATAGGGTTTTCAACCCACAATAATATAATTATTATATTTAAACATCAAACAATCAACCCGATTACCCATCCCCGTTATCTTCTTTGATATTCCTTAAAGAATTATCTTAAGGGTCATCTCTGTTGGATAAGGTGTCTAAGTCCATAACTATTTTGTGTATATACTTGACCCCACCCGGCATGGTCCATTTGGGTTGGATGACATCATGATTTTGGATAGACTAAATGATAGAAATAACACTTGTGGTTATTAATATATTATAAGTTCTAATATATTAATAGTATTGTTTAATTAGTATTGATCTAGAAGTAATTTGGAATTAATTAAGTGATCAAAAGATAACTAATTAAATATATGGGTTGATTATGTAAATCATCCATAACTTGTATAGTGGGCTAAAAGGCTCCATGGATTATCAAGTTGGGTTAAACCCATAGGATGCTCCATGGGAGTTATAAACCCATGGGTCATGGAAATGAAGAGTCATGACACATTAGGGTTTACATGGTGTAACCCTAGATGTGTCATACTATATAAGTAACACCTTCTCCACCAAAAATATGCTACACTAAGAACATAAGAGGGCTAGCCTGATTTTACAAGTGTGTGCATTCTCTCAAAAGTCATTCCAAAGGCATTTGGTGTTGTGTTAAGCATTTGAGGCATCACACTTGGGGTGCTAGGCTCACAAGGTTTCAAGGAATCAAAATCAACTACAAGCTATGTAATTCTAGCCATCCTTTTAGGATAAAAGTTCCCATCTATGCTAGATAGGATTATGAACCTTGGCAACCATATTTTGTAACATCTCGAATTTCAGAAGTACGATTTAAGAGTTTAAAGTGTAATTTCAAAGCAGGGACTCGACGAGTAGGTACGCTTACTCGCCGAGTCGGAGCAGGTTTCAGTTGCGAATTAAGTGACCAACTCACTGAGTCGGAAGCTGGACTCGAAGAGTTGGTGCTGGGATGAGAAAAACCCTAATCTTAGGGATTACACCCTGTTTAAAGGACTTAATGTCCTCCCTTCAGCTCCCTTAGCCCCCTTTGAGATCCAGTAAACCCTAGATCGTGTGTATTAGGCCATTGGAGGGAGATTGAAGCTTTGAGAGGTGTTCTAGTGGATTGAAGATCAAAAGGGTTTGCATCAAGAAAGTAATGTAGATCCAGAATCTACTGTAGTTTTGGCCACATCTTGGAGGTAATGAGTTGTTACCTTTCCTTTGTTGCTTGTAGATTTATTATTGAATGAGATTTGGGGCCACTTTTGTTTGATTGAGATCCACTTCGGGTTTGGAGTCCAGATCTGAGGTTGCTACTTCAGATCTAGACTTGTATTGTTCTAGAAAGTCATAAAGCATCTATTATTGAATTGTTGGTGAAGCCATTTGGTCTAAAAACAAAGCCCTAGTGTGTTTTGGGCCTATATCTCTTTGGTTTCACGTAAAGTTTCCAACTTCATGTGAGGGATAGATTGTAGAAGGTTGGATCTACGGATTGGAGCCTTAGCATGGCTCGAAAAACCTCTGAATGGATTGAGAAATGGAGAGAGTCGGTGAATCACATGGGTATACTCGACAAGTTGTATAAACACGTGCATGGACTCGACGAGTTGGAAGAACAACTCGGCGAGTCTGTTGAAGATTGCCTGGGACTCGGCGAGTTTGTTCTTGGACTCGGCGTGTTAGGTCGCAGAAACCCAACCTCTGTTGGTTAAAGCCTTGGATTAGTGAGTCGGTTGGCGACTTAGTGAGTTGGACATGATGGGACTCAGAGATCGTTGGATTCGGTGAGTCTTGGGGCAACTCGACGAGTTAAGTTGTGTTATGAGAGTTTTCTGGGTAAGGGAACTCGACGAGTCGACGGGGTGACTCGACGAGTCGACGGGGTGACTCGGCGAGTAGAGTCAACCAGGATGGTTGACTTTGACTGAGGACTTTGACCTTGAGAAAGAGTTGACCAGTTTGACTTCCAAGGATACTTTGGTAATATTGGTATTTATGGAATTGGTTCTTTGGTATTGTTCAGTGGCGGCGATCATGTCGGAGGTTGGAGCAGCTTGGTCTTATCTTTTCAATCAGCAATTTCTGGTGAGTTGTCCTCACTATATGAATAGGGTCTAAGGCACCAAGGTCGGCCCTTTTAGTTGTTATCTTGGTTACAGTATGCAACATGTGGTTATGATCTGTTAGATTGGTATCTGAATAGCAGTATGTTGTTATGCTCATGTGATCCGTTAGGATTGGTATGCTAGTGACCTGGTTAGGTCAATGCCTTGGTCATGAGAGATTGCTATGATTGATGATCTGTGAGATAGTTATATTTGATATTTGTACTTGTACTGTTGATGTGCTTATTGATCTGTTAGATCGGCATCCTGGTAATTGTGACAGTATTATGCCAGTGACCTGGTTTAGATCGGTATCCTGGTATATTGGATGATGCTATGTTAGTGACCTGGTTTAGGTCGGTATCATGGTGTATAGGATTATGCTATGTTAGTGACCGGTTAGGTCGATATCCTGGTAAGGATGATGCTATGCTTTATGATCTGCTAGATCGATTTGTTTGCCTATGGACTGTTAGGTGATTTCCCGTTATATGTACAGATGGCTATTTTCTTGATTTTTGGGTTGAGGCGGTCCTGCTTTGTGCTAAAGGCCAACATACCCTACGAGCGGTCCGGATAGATTGTAGGTCCGTATGGTGGTCCAGTCATACCGAAGGCTTAGATAGATCCAGATAGACTGAAGGCCCGGTGCGGGCGGTCCAGTCATACTGTAGACTCGGAGAGTGGACCAGGTGAAATGAAGGCCTGTTGAGGGCGGAATACTCACGCTGCACACTTGAGAGGCATGGATGTTCTGTATATTGATTCAATATGTTATCATTATGGTTGTATGTGGTTGGTATTTTGGGGGTAACTCACTAAGCTTTCGGTCTTACAGTTCAGTGTATTGTTTCAGGTACTTCAGGAGATTGTGGCAAGGCGAAGGCATGATCGTACCGCTGCTCATGTTTTATGATTCATATGATATGGTTATGGGGGATACTCTGATGTATAAACTATTTTGAAAATAAGATGTATGAACTTAATGGTTTTTTAATGAAATAAATTGTTTTAAATTGGCTCAAATTTTTGGTCATTACCCATTGGTATCAGAGCCTTGCTTTGAGTGAATTGGAGGAACATTCGTGTGAATCCAGTCTCAAATCAAGGAGGGATTTACAAAATGGTTTTCAAAAGGTTTTCAAAATAAGTAAAGGAGGATGCAGAGGGTACGATTTGCCAGAGCCAGTCAGTAGACCCCAAAATACCACACAAGTTATTTGATTATATGATATGTTAGAACAACATGCTAGTGCTAGGCTAGGGATCTTGAGGAATTGTATGATAGAATTGCCTGATTTCATGATGCCTATTAGCCTAAGGATTTCCTTGTATGAAATTGACATCCTTACTGTAGTTGTTTAGTGTATGCATCACGACTGTGCATAATCAAGGTCTTATAGCCAGAGAATGTTTGATTCGACCTTAGGGTAGAATTGGATATTCGAAAGTGTATCGGGTCCAGTGTTATGTGTGGCTATTATAAACTAATGCTGCAAGGTCGGTGGAAGTTTCATGGATTGGGTGGGTAGTGAGAGGCCGGGAGTCCAGATATGAGATGTTTAGCATTTCTTCTAGGAGTGAGGATTTAAAGCACTCGCTACATTTATGTATATTGTTAGGGCGTTGTGATGATACTTGAGACAAATATGGGTAGGTGTGGAAGGTAGTATGCGCCCGTACTACTGAAAGCACAGGACCCATACGCGTGGCAAGGAAGTCACAACCCCTAGGGTTGGGTTTTGGAGTTGTTTTCCTGTCATTATATAGGTTATTAGAGACCTTTTGGTGTATTGCCTGAATGGTGGTCACAAGACGTCTTGTGACCGGATCCAGGTTAGGATCCGGAGCTGGCAGCCAGGATAGTCCAACATTGTCAGGGGATCATGTCAGGGAGATCCTCCGGGAGGAGACGATCGAGATTGTTCGTGGAAAAATTCCGAAGATGATTGGGTATTTCAAGACCACCATGGTTGAGTATTTTGTCGAGCATCATGCAGACATTGCTGAGACGGTTGCCGCGACAGCTTTTGCAGCTGTAACGACGGCAACGAGAGGAGCTGGACGAGCTTTCCAGGACTGGGACTTGTTATTGGTACATAATCTGATGAGCAGAAGGATACATTTATCTGGGAGAAGGAAGATGACCTGTACTCATTATATTTCCGCGGGTTGAGCGGGAGAGTCTAGCTTGTGGGTTTATATATTTGAGGCTCAGGGGTTTGCTCCAGGCCGGATTATGGGTCATGGGAACTCCGGAAAGGAGTGATGATTATGTTCAACTGGGGTTTTGCAGCTAGAAGTGAAATGGTTGATTGATGAATTGTACCGTCATTTGGTAGGGCAAGGATTGCACCCTCTCAGTTTCCGAGCTCGAAGGAGTGAGCAGGCTTGTGACCCCAGGATCAGTGTGACACCCCAAAACTTTCCATTCTGTTCAACCATCCACTTCAATGGAAGTCAAAATTGATTCTGCTAACTTTCAAGCTTTTTGGAATAAGTTTGAGTGTTTTAAAGATAGTACATCAAGAGATAGCAGGAGAGAGGATACCCTAGGGTTTATTATCTAGCAGAATATGCCCAAAAACTCAAGAGTTTTGATTTTACGGTCTAAAATGGTATTGGGATCGTAAACCAAAAAGACTATATAAGTGAGAATTAGTTATTTTATTCACTTTTTCACATTTCCAAGACTACAGCCATTTCTCTCACAAGTATCATCCCATTTTCCTTCAAGATCTTCAACTTGAAAGTGTTTCTAGCCCTAATATGTTTAGATCAAGTGTAAAACATCAAGAAATCATCCAAATACCCCATGGAAAGGGTGTTCATGGCCTAAGATCTTCTTGGACCGTGAACACCAAAAATGAGGCCAAAGTGTGCCTTATGTCCCTTTAGACCTTGGAACCAAACATAGAAACTATCCTTGATATGTCACAACCTTAGGAGCATCAAGAAAACACCCACAATCACAAAGGGCAAGGTGTTTACGGACCAAGAATCTTCTTGGACCGTAAACCCTAAAAAGGGTGCTAAAGTGTCCCTATTCTCTTGCCAAACCTTGGAAACAAACCTAGAACCTTCCTTTGATGTGTTTAGCACATGAAAACCACAAAAATGTCCCATTAATATGTGTTTACGGTTTAGGGAGCTCCCAAAACCGTAAACACCTCTTAGGCATGTTTTGATGCCCCAAACTCTTTCCTTAAGCTTAGAAACTAGAGTAGACCTTTACCTAGAAGTATTTAGGACTTGAAAACATCATTTGACCATAAACCATTTGGGTTTACTATCGTAAAACCAATGACAAATGGTCCAAAAACCGTAAACCCTATAAAGGGGTGATATGTTCCCCTAATCACTTCCTAAGGCTAAGACTTGAAGTTAGGATGCTTCAAAATGACTTCTAGGACTTCAAAGCACCAAATGGTCAAAGTACCATGAGTTTACGACCGTAAACTCATGGATTTACAACCGTAAACTCAAGTGGAGTTGGTTACAAAATCTTAAATACCAATTAGTGTCATTTCACTTCCCTTTGTTGAATCACATGTGATTCCAACACTTAATCAAGGTGTTTCATAGTCCCTGAAGGTGTTTCCTTTCATATAGTTGTTTATAAACGCTATATTCATGTCAATATGTGTCCTTATATGTCATTTAGGGCTTGTTGTGTCTCGGGACTTCTTTCGTGGAACTTATCATCCTTACACGCATAGCCGTTTGAATCACCCACATCAGGTGAGTTCATACCCCGTAATGAATCATTTAACCATTTTAACTGTTTTAAAGGGGGGGGGGGGGAATACAGGTTGAACACAATGATAATTGTGTAAATATTTGTTTTTAAACATATTTCAAAATGTTACTTATAAGTTGTCAACACATTTCAAAACTCGTTTAAAGTTATGTTACTTTATAGTTATACAAAACTCCGTTATTAAAGTAAAACCATAACTTAGTAGAGAAATGAGTCATTTCAGTAACAGTCCAAGTAGAGCATTAGTAAACTATTATAGATATACTTTAGGAGAATGCTACTCATTACTTCTAGTACAATGAAGCACAAAAGGAATTATTACCAGAACAGAACAAAGAGTGAAGAGAATCAAACAATACCAGAACATAACATAACAAACAAGTTAGGTTGCTATAGCATGAGAACACACAGACAGGATCTAATTATACCAATGAATCACTAATGCATTAGTGATAGTTATATTGGGTATTCATGATCATATAACTTTAATGTGAATTACACGGCTTGCAAGGAATTTCTAGAGTCACGTTTGGTTCCCTCAATCTCTTTACATTGAGAGCGTTTAGTAGGGGTTCTAGCTTTCACATCATGACCGTAATAAAACGAATATGTTTTTAGGTTATTAGTACATCCGCATGTCATTATAAATGACATCTGTGTACATACTTTTCCCATTATTTTCATAAAGTTTCGGTATCACTTGAAAGTTAATCTATTTTCTAGTCAAGATAGTTATAAACTAGGGAGAATATACTTCCACATTTGATAAAGGAACAGTCGTGTTTAACTCAGAATAGAAGATGCCTTGGTAGAAGGCTACGATTAAAGGTTAGGATCATGATGCTAGCTTTATGATTCCTTAATGTATACACTATAGGATACATATATGCTAGTAGATTCTGACAGCTAATAGGATGTGTGCTCTTCGCTTCAATTCTTGTTCCCGTTGGATGTGGGCTTGGACTGAGGTCAACCAACCTATTATCTACCCAAATCTATATATTATTATGCTTGAGTATACATTAAGTCATCATAGGGGTTCCAAGTATGGATCAGGTCATAGGACACAGAGTCAACGCATAGTTTTTCTAAGTATAAAACTTACTTATAAAAGTCAGTACATTTGGTATACAAAACTAGATATTTCCCAAAAAAAGGGCTTAATCCATTTTAATTAAGCCAGTACAGTTTTAGAGACTTTAGGTGAGTAACTCTATAACACCTTAGTTTATACACCATGTTTATATATAAAAATAATATACAATAGATAGTTAAATGTGTGTTTTCCGCCCGACGTCATGTTCCCGTTGGATTGTGGGCTTAGGGCAGATTCACCCAATTAACTTTCTACCCGATATTAGATTATATATAGCATTATAAACAAAGCTATTATAGAAGTAATCACCGTAGTCATTATTTTACTATAAGAAATATAGGTTTTCTTAAAAGAACTCTCCATTGGATATAAAGGAACCATTACAAATAACTCCATGAGTAACAAGTGAATACACCAAGGTTATATATGACAACGATCTAACAACCAATGGAATGTGTGCTAACTACCTTACTTGCTGTTCCCCGTTGGGTTGTGAGTTTAGGGCAGATGCGCACAATCGATTGTTTTTTACTCTAAGTATGTATAACTTGTACCCACTTAGTACGCATAGAAAGGCTTGTAGTATCATTTTACTTAACTTCCATTCAATTAGGAAATATAGGATTTTCTAGAGGAACAGGCGAACATTTCAAAACAGAACTTACAACTTACATCACTTGTGCATATACATTTCCGACCACATTTTACAGCTTACTCACATCACTAAAATCTTATGAACTCACCAGCTTAATTGCTGATCAACTCTTTCAAACAACTTGTATTCTCAGGAGACTATTAGACAGGTGCTCGTGCTGGGAATTTAGAAGATGGAGCATCACAGCTTCAAGTCTTGTTTTGTTATTTGTTTATGACTTCTATGTTTTGTGAACACACACATTGTAAACAATTTCTTTTTAAATGAAATGGTTGTTCATTACTTGCTTACCATATACATATCTCGTGATACTTGACATGACGTCCTCCACCCCCGAACGTTTCCGCTGTTCCGGTTTTGGGGTGTGACAATCAGGTGTATTCCAGCTCGAGGTCAGTTGGTTACAGGAATATGAAACATTATTTCAGCACCGGTGACCTCAGGATGGTTGGCGTGGCATAAGTGTTGTGAGGTTCTTTTTTCCTTGGATCTCTTGTATCAGATGGAAAGGATTGATTGTGCGATCTATTGCACTTTTGGGACTGTAGACTATTTCTTGGGAGTGGTTTGTTGCCCGGTTTAGGGCAGAGGTTGTTTCAACTACTAGCATTCAGCTGTGGGCGTTTGAGTTAGTGAGTGAGTCAGGCTGTGAACCCTAAAGAGAATGATTTCTAAAGCCCGAAAGCGGGAAGCTTGTTTGGAACACCTTTGGAAAAGGGGATTTGTGTAGGAGGACTGCGGATGGAATCCTACAAAAGGGTTATTCATCATTGTCAGGATTCAGTGGTTAGCAACCATTAGTGGTTCACAGATTAAAAGCGCCAAGAGAAGTAACTCGATGTCGAGGTATTAGTTGGAGCATCTATTTGGTGGTCTTCAAGAAGTGAGTGTGGAGTCATTTACGCATTAGTGGCTGTCGGTTTCACTAGGATTCATGAAGTGATCATCTGGTTCTTAGAAGTGTGTGATGAGTCGGGTCTAGCTAACTATGGAACACTAGTGGGAAAGAGTTGGTTGTCATCGGTTAAATCGTTGGGAAGTGAGGAGGATTGAGAATCCTCCAATCTTCATGTATTATGAAGGCTTAGTTGAATCTAAGTGGGGGAGTGTTACCCTGAGATGCTGAAGGGGAAACGTCTTGAAACAGGGATAAGTTTCACAACCCGACAGGGAGAACAAAGGGCCTATTGGCTGCTTAGTTGAGGGTTGTGTTGTTTGGGGGTCGGAAAAACTCCCCAGCATAAGAACACGTCTTCTAGATGCTTGATAGCAGAAGTTGGGTAACCATGTTGGGGGCCCTAGTCAAGAATCGAGTTCAGTTCGAGTTTTCGGTTGAGGGTGTGCTCGACTCTAAGGGTTTTGGATTGATAGATTGAGGGTTTTGTTCGATGTCATTGCTCAGCAGTGCATTCATCACTGGAGTGCGGGTTATTTAGCGTGTATGGTAGACACACGGGCCAGGGAACAGACCTCGGATTTCCGAGAAGGTGGACGATCGACTGAAGGCCTGGTAGGGCGGTCAAGTCATGCTGAAGACTCTGTTTATGTTTGGGTATTGAGTAGGATGCTACGCTTTAGCACTCAAAAGGTCTATTCCATGTTTTCAGGATGCTGCTAGAGTAGGTTGAGGACTCCGGTGTATCTTTGTTGATCGGAAGTTATTATTAGGGGTCGGACGGAGTTCATAGAGTCTTGGTGATATCATCCGTTCAAAGTGTCTCTGTGGTTTCATCTTCTTGGATCGGGTAATACTCCAGTTGGGGACCAAGAATGGATCCGAATGGGTGTTTTAAAAAATGTTGGATCCAGCGGTGTTTTTAGCCGAGAGTGTGGCATGATTGGAGCAAGTGATAGACAAGTGGGGCAGGGAACAGACCATGGTTTCAGGAAAGGTAGTTGGTCGATGTGAGGCTTGGGTTTAGGCCGTGGAAAGGATTCCGGGAACGAAACTGGAGTTTGGAACCCCAAGAGGGCTAGAATAGACTGCATGGGAGAGATTCCCGGGAAGGATGGTTCATGGTGATGTACGACATTTTTGAGCTGTCCGGATAGACTGAAGGCCGGAAGGCATACCAGTCAGGTCGAAGGCTCGGGGAATGGTCCAGACAGGCTGAAGGCCTAGGAGGGCGGTCCAAACATGCTGAAGGTTCTGAGAGTGGTCCAGATAGGTTGAAGGCCTGGTAAGGTGGTCCAGTCATGTTGAGGACTTTGTATGTGTTAAGTAGATCTATATGCAGAGTATATGTCGCCATGCAATAGTAATCGATATGGTCTGGCCCCTAGTATTGATCATGATGATGGAGTTGGATGGAGGCCGTGCGTGGGCCTTGTTAGTTATGTGATCGGATTCGGGGTATAGGGGAGTTCGAGAATAACAGTTTCTCTACATGGATAGTGTAGAGTAGAGTTTAGCTCAATGGCACTTATAGGTGCGGGAAAAGTTGTTAAGTAGACTTCGTGGAAAGGAAAGGTATGTAGCTTCGAAAGGAGTTTGAGTCCTCTAAAAGGAAGGCAGTAGAGTAAATGGATGATCGAAAGTGAATCAGTTGATGGTGATAAGCACTGAGATTGTACCAGATGTGAGGAAGCACATACGGGTTGGATGCCCGTTGAGATTGTGGAACGGTTAGCATTGATGCGGAGTCAGGGGAGATCAGAAGTGATGCACGGGTCGATCCTTGGATCCCGAATTATGGTTGTGGTCATGAGTTATGTGTGTAGTGGTGTTTCATCCTAGGGATGGGTAGACCATCGTAGGCGTGCCTGGTCTTGCAGCCCGAGGCTGAGTGGACTAGGAGCGATGTGTATGAACATTATGGCTGGATGTTCAGGCGGGTTGCTCGGAGGCTGTAAAATGTTCCATCACGTCAGCGCGGCAAGGGATTTGATCCAGGGAGGAAACGAGATGAGTTTCCATCAGTGCAAGTTAATAGAAGTGGCGCCAGATGGGTGAGAGATAGCGGGATGATACTGGGTCAAGACTCGGTGGGTTAGAATGGTATCCAGTTTTCGCAGGTGGTGAATGAATGCATAAGACAGAAGTAAGGTAGTGTCTTATGGTGGCACTTAGTGATGAGTGTGGTTATCAGAGAAAGGAAGTCGATGGCCGGCTTGAAGCAGTTATCAGGACCTGCAAGGGAAGAGATGGATTTTAAGGATTCGATAGAAGTGTTTGAAGGAATCTGGGTCGGTTTGAGATCAATGGATGCATTGTGGGAATATCATTCGGAAGTTTGTGTTGCAGCAGGCTTTGAGGACGAAGCCTAATTTAAGTGGGGGAGAGTTGTAACATCCCGAATTTCAGAAGTACAATTTAAGAGTTTAAAGTGTAATATCGAAGCAGGGACTCGACGAGTAGGTACGCTTACTCGCCGAGTTGGAGCGGGTTTGGGTCGCGAATTAAGTGACCAACTCACTGAGTCGTAAGCTAGACTTGACGAGTTGGTGCTGGGATGAGAAAAACCCTAATCTTAGGGTTTGCACTCTATTTAATGGACTTAATGTCCTCCCCTCAGCTCCCTTAGCCCCCTTTGAGATCTAGTAAACACTAGCTCATGTGTATAAGGCCATTGGAGGGAGATTGAAGCTTTGAGAGGTGTTCTAGTGGAAGAAAATTGAAGGTCAAAAAGGTTTGCATCAAGAAAGTAGTGTAGATCCAGAATCTACTGTAGTTTTGGCCACATCTTGGAGGTAATGAGCTGTTACCTTTCCTTTGTTGCTTGTAGATTTATTCTTGAATGAGATTTGGGGCCATTTTGGTATGATTGAGATCCACTTCGGGTTTGGAGTCCAGATCTGAGGTTGCTACTTCAGATCTAGGCTTGTATTGGTCCAGAAAGTCATAAAGCATCAGTTATTGAATTATTGGTGAATCCCTTTTGTCTAAAACCCAATCCCTAGTGTGTTTTGGTCCTATATCTCTTTGGTTTCATGTAAAGTTTGCAACTTTATGTGAGGGATAGATTGTAGAAGGGTGGATCTACGGATTGGAGCCTCAGCATGGCTCGAAAAACCTCTGAATGGATTGAGAAATGGAGAGAATCGGCGAATCACATAGGTGTACTCGACAAGTTGTATAAACACATGCATGGACTCGACGAGTCGGAAGAACAACTCGGCGAGTCTGTTGAAGATTGCCTGGGACTCGACGAGTTTGTTCTTGGACTCGGCGTGTCAGGTCGCAGAAACCCAACCTCTTTTGGTTAAAGCCTTGGATTAGTGAGTCGGTTGGCGACTCAATGAGTTGGACAGGATGGGACTCAAAGATCGTTGGACTCAGCAAGTCTTGAGCGACTCGGCGAGTTAAGTTGTGTTATGAGAGTTTTCTGGGTAAGGGAAATCGACGAGTCGACGGGTGACTCAGCGAGTAGAGTCAACCCAGGAAGGTTGACTTTGACTGAGGACTTTGACCTTGACCAAGAGTTGACCAGTTGGACTTCCAAGGGTACTTTGGTAATATTCGTATTTATGGAATTGGTTCTTTGCTAGTGTTCAGTGGCGGCGATCGTTTCATAGGTTGGAGCAGCTCGGTCTTATCTTTTCAGTCAGCAATTTCAGGTGAGTTATCCACACTATATGAATAGGGTCTAAGGCACCAAGGCCGACCCTTTTAGTTGTTATCTATGTTACAGTATGCTACATGTGATTATGATCTGTAACATTGATATCTGAATAGACAGTATGTTGTTGTGCTCGTGTGATCCGTTAGGATTGATATGTTAGTGACCTGGTTAGGTCGATGCCTTGGTCATGAGAGATTTCTATGATCGATCATCTGTGAGATAGTTATATTTGATATCTGTACTTGTACTGTTGATGTGCTTATTGATCTGGTAGATTGGCATCCTGGTAATTGTGACAGTATTATGCCAGTGACCTGGTTTAGATCGGTATCCTGGTATATAAGATGATGCTATGTTAGTGACCTGGTTTAGGTCGGTATCCTGGTATATAGGATGATGCTATGTTAGTGACCGGTTAGGTCGATATCCTGGTAAGGATGATGCTATGCTTTATGATCTGCGAGATCGATTTGTTTGCCTATGGACTGTTAGGTGATTTCCTGTTATATATACACATGGTTATTTTCTTGATGTTTGGGTTGAGGTGGCCAACTTTGGGCTGAAGGCCAACATACCCTACGAGCGGTCCAGATAGATTGTAGGTATGTATGGCGGTCCAGTCATACCGAAGGCTCGGATAGATCCAGATAGACTGAAGGCCCGGTGTGGGCGGTCCACTCATACTGTAGACTCGGAGAGTGGACCAGGTGAAATGAAGGCCTATTGAGGGCGGACCAGTCACGCTGCACACTTGAGAGGCATGGCTGTTCTGTATTGTGATTCAATATGTTATGATTATGGTTATATGTGGTTGGTATTTTGGGGGTAACTCACTAAGCTTTCGGGCTTACAGTTCAATGTATTGTTTCAGGTAGTTCAGGAAATGGTGGCAAGGCGAAGTCATGATCGTACCGCTCCTCATGTTTTATGATTCATGTGATATGGTTCTAGGGGATACTCTGATGTTTAAACTATTTTCAAAATAAGATGTATGAACTTAATTGTTTTTGAATGAAATAAATTCTTTTAAATTGGCTCAAATTTTTGGTCGTTACATATTTTGCATGTATTTTAGACAAACGTAGATCCAAGGTTTATTAGGGTTACATGTACAGTTAGGAAGTGTTAGAATGCTCAAACCCCATCAGTGGTATCAAAGTCTAGGCTGGTTTCTTAAATACTTGATGCAAACTTGTTTTTCAAAAGCCAAATACTGTCCACACAACAAAACTCGACGAGTTCTGGCCAAAAACTCACTGATTTTGTGTGTTATAGCATGAACTCGACGAGTTTGTCATCCGGTGAGCAGTTTTTGGAGCTTTGCTGCTATAAATGGACTTGAAACATTACCCTAAACTGTTTTGGTGTTGTAAAACTTGTTTTAGATGGTGTAATGATTGTTCTAATCCATTTACAAAGGCTAATATCATTTTTTTCATGATTATATGTGTTCATATGTTCTTGAAACTTTGATATGAATATTCATGTTCTGATGAGTTTTTGATAGATCATAGGAATTACTTATTTAAATGTTTAATACATGATCTATATGTGTTTTAATGGAGTCCATAACTTGTCCTCAAGTTATGGATAACCAAAAGTCTCTTTGTGCTAAAAGCCATTAAAAGAACACATAAGTTATAAAATGAAGAGTCTTCATTTTAGTGACTCATAAGTTATGAATGTGAAAGGTTTTGTAAAGTTACAAAACTTGCCCTCATGTTTTGGTACATGTAAAGTCACTTAATAAACTTTAGTTCCATCCCTTAGATTTTTAAAAGTTAAAAATCAACCCTTATACTTTATAATATCATAAGTTGATAATATATATATATATATATATATATATATATATATATATATATATATATATATATATATATATATGTATAAGATGAAGTCGTCTTACCGCTAGTACGCCTCATTCACGAAGCCGGTCTATAAGGTGGGTATAAGGTTGTTGCCTATAAAATGGAAACTTAATGGGTGTCCACTCTCACCCACCGCTTCCTTGATCGGTGGAGGGTCGTTAACCGAACGGGTAGGACACGGATGTGTGTGGACCATTCAAACATTCCACAAGGGATGCCAATCGTTATTATTTGACTTTTACTGATGATTACAGTAGATATGGCTATGTCTACTTAATCAAGCATAAGTCAGAGACATTTGAAAGGTTTAAAGAATTTAAACAGGAAGTCAAGAATCAATTGGGTGGGAACATTAAGATGCTTCGATCCGATCGAGGTGGCGAGTATCTTAGTTCAGAGTTCCTCGACTGTCTTAGGGAATGTGGGATTGTCTCATAATTGACACCTCCCAAGACACCGCAGTTGAATGGTGTAGCTGAGAGGCGTAATCGAATCTTGTTGGATATGGTTCGTTCCATGATGAGTCGAGCTTCACTACCAATCTCATTTTGGGGGTATGCCTTAGACACTGCCGCCCATATCCTTAATCTAGTCCCTACAAAGAAAGTTGCCAAAACTCCTCATGCGATGTGGACTGGTAAAGTACCCAAACTAGACCACATCAAGATTTGGGTTGCGAGGCTTTCGTGAGACGCGAGACTCATGATAAGCTCGAACCTCGAAGTGAGAGGTGTATTTTCATCGGCTACCCACATAAATCCTTTGGTTACCTCTTCTACAAACCTAGTGAAAATGTGGTCTTTGTAGCTAGGAGGGCTATCTTGCGAGAGAGAGAGAGTTCATAAGCCAAGGAAACAGTGGGAGGCAAGTTGACCTTGAAGACATTCAAGAGTCAAGTGGTGAAGGAACTTCAAACCCTAGCACTCAACTTGAGGAGGAAACTCATGTTGAGCCAATTGACAAGTTTGTACCTCTAAGGCGTTCCACAAGGGTTAGGAATGCACCTGAGCATTATTATGGTTTCCATATTACTGCGGAAGGTGAGACAATTATCACTGATGAGACATTGGTAAGTCTGGATGAACCTAACAGTTACGTGGAAGCCATGGAAGGCCCCGAGTCTGTCAAATGGAAAGAGGAAATGGACAGCGAGATACAGTCCATGTATGACAATCAAGTTTGGAACTTGGTTGAGAATGTAGCAGGTCGTAACACTGTAGGGTGCAGATGGATCTTCAAGAAGAAGACCGACATGGATGGTAGTGTACACAATTATAAGGCACGACTGGTTGCAAAGTGTTTCTCTAAAACTCTAGGAGTTGATTATGATGAGACCTTTTCCCCAGTAGCCAAGATTAAGTCTATTAGGGTTATGTTATCCATAGCTGCATTTCATGACTATGAAATATGGAAAATGGATATCAAAACCGCTTTCCTTAATGGAAAGTTGGCTGAGGATGTTTACATGAGTTAGCCAGAGGGCTTTGTCAATACAAAGTACCATAATAGAGTGTTTAAGCTTGAGAAATCCATTTATGGATTAAAGCAAGCACCTTGCAGATGGAATCTTTGCTTTGATGCGAAAGTCAAAGAGTTTGGCTTTTCTAGGAGTGAAGATGAATCTTGTGTATATGTCAAGGCAAGTGGGAGTATAGTTAGCTTTTTGGTATTGTATGTGGATGACATACTTGTTGGATAAGGTGTCTAAGTCCATAACTTATTTGGTACACACTTGACCCGGCCCGACATGGTCGATTTGGGTTGCACTTCACCCAAACGATTTATGGATAATTTTATGAGAATTGTATACTTACGATTTATTAATATATTATAAGTTATAATATATTAATATGAAGTCATGTTATTTAATTAGTTTTAGTCTTAAATTAATTATGAATTAATTTAAAGATTAAAAAGACGACTGATTAAATTATGGGCTATTATATTTTTATTAGTGTGGGCTAATACTCATTTGTTAATGGGCTAAGCTAATATGAAAGTCCATGGATGATCCATGGAGCTTTTAACCCATGGATCGTTAGAAAGGAAAAGACATGGGTTATTAGGGTTTCACCCTAACCATGCACACTATATAAAGAAGCATATGATGCAAGAAATGTGACACTAGTTGTGTGAGACTTAGTGGTGGCCAATTCCACAAGAAAGTATACTACTCTCTCAAAGTTTTCCAAGTGTTTGTGGTGATTTGTGATTCCATTTGAGGCATTCACACTATTGGTCCTTTGCTCTCAAACTCCAAACAATCAACCATCATCAAAAGGTATGTATTTCTACTAGTAGTTTTATGATTCATAATCCTTATGCTATGCTAGTTAGGAAGAAACGTTGGAAGTTATTATTTGCATGTATTTTAGAAGAAAACATAGATCCAAGGTTTATTAGGGTTGCATGCACACTTAGGAAGTGTTAGATTGCTCAAAACCCAACAGTGGTATCAGAGCCTGGTTTGTTTTCTTGAATACTTGATGCAGATTTTCGAGTTTTGGTGCTGGAATTGGTCTAGAATCATTACCTTAAACTGTTTTGATCTTATAAAACCTGTTTTTTGATGTGGTAATGATGATGGTGGACTAATTTCAAAGTTATAATCAAAATTTCAAGTTTATATGTGTTCATATGATTCTTGAAATTGTTGATGTGGATGTTCATGTTCATATGAGTTTGTTAGATCATAGGAATTATTTGCAAATTGTTTGTTAGTTAATTCTTGATCTTAATGTGTTTTAATGGAATTCATATTTTGTCCTCAAGTTATGGAATTCCAAAAGTTTTTCTTTTAAATGTTTTTTTTAAGAAGTCATAAGTTACATTTTCTTGAAGAGTTTTCTAATAAATACTTTTATGGACTCCATAACTTGTCCTCAAGTTATGGATTTCCAAGAGACTCTTCGTTAAAAGTATTAAACACTTAATTAAAACTCATAAGTTATAAATATCCAAATGTTTATGAATTGTTCAAAACTTGCCCTTAAGTTTTGGAATTTGTAAAGTCTCACACAAACTTTAATTCCATACCCTAGAAGTTTTAAAAAGTTAAAATTCTACCCTTATACTATTATAAGATTAATGGTTAATTATTATATATATGTATAAGAACAAGTCGTTTTACCGTTAGTAGGCCTCATTCACGAAGCCGGTCTATAAGGTGGGTATAAGGTTGTTGCCTATAAAATGGCAACTTAATGGGTGTCCACTCTCACCCACCACTTGCTTGACTGGTGGAGGGTCGTTAGCCGAACGGGTAGGACAATGACTTTAAATTCTCATTAAAAGTATAATGATTATTATAAAGTAACTAAATGTTTTTATATAATTCCCAATCTTAGTTACTTTAGGAAAAATGTGAATTTGGTGCTAGCCCATGGAATTCACACTTTGTACCTTACCAAGTCGTTGGTGGAGCGTGTGTGGTTAACCGGCACACTAACTTGGACTAGTAAGGATCACGAAGGGTGACTTAATGTTTTTCATAGATCAATGGAGCATGTGTGGTTAACCGGCACATTGATTGGGTGATAATATTAAGGGTACCAAGTGAATTGGTATGGTTATTCACACCTTGTTTTATGATACTCGGCATCCTAGTCACAAAATTTGAGAGGGCACACTCGAGATTGAAACATGCCATTGAAAAGTTCAATGAATCTCAAAAGATCTAAGAATTTCAAATCCAATTAAAACCTAATAAATTATTTTGTTTTTCATGGTGGAAATTGGTGAATCGTTATTCACCTACCTTCAAATATTTTATAGCTTGGATTACGGCATCCCTCTTTCAAATTATAAAATATTGTGTTGGGTCCTACCCTTAATATTTCATATTGGGTGTTATATTAAGGACTTTGAATCAACTAAGTTGATTTTCTCCCATTATAGATGTCTGGTTCAGACAACTATGATCTTCCCAAATCTCTTGAAGATGGTGTCCCTCAACATCATGCTTCACTTCCTCCACCTCCTCCAATTATTCTCCCTCACCCACAAGTTCTTGAAAAGTTTAAAGTCACTCAATCCCTATTGGCAAGCATAGTCTATGTGTGCTCACATCTTGGAGATAAAGTCACATATTGACAAGCCGGGAGAGTTGGGTGTCAAAGTCCCGTGAAAGTTGGATGTTCAATCACTTTCTTAGTAACATAGTGAGTCTCTTTGGGACTACTATGAGACGGACTATGACATGACCCTTAATGATGTTATCTATTTGCTTGGTGTTGTGGAATCAACAATGATTTGGAACACCAGTAAAGCAAATTTGATTAAAAGAACAACTTCCCAAGTCTTAAATGGACATTGACAATGGTAGCATTGGATATATAGAAAAATATTTCTCTTCCCAATGGAAAGGGATCGGCCATAGTCAACTCGGTTGACCAAATGGTAAAGAGAAAGGCTAATTCTGAGATAGTCTCATGTGCCATTACCAAAGGGTCCATGTGTTTTGTTGCCAAAGGAAGGGGCATTGGTTGCGAAGCTGCCATATTCACCTGAAAGATCATAAGGTTGATCAAGTCAAGAGGTTCGACTCTACTTCGGGTAAAGTCCACTGTCTAACTCTATTAAGTTCCTATTTGGAGATTCTTATTACATAATGTGAATGGGTCACATACTGATGTTCTTAAGAATCAAAGAAAATAGAGGAAGCTTAAAGTAAGTATATGTTGATTCTGATTGCAAAGGTGGGTTTCGATCGCATGGTTCGGTAATCAGAATTTTGAGCTGTTGCTTAAGAGTTATAATATATTGCTTATGAATAGATAACAACAAGGTTTTCATGTGGATTGTAAGGATAAGTTTTTCTGCAAAGTTTTAAAATAAAAGAAAAAAAGGGTTTTAATTTTATTTATTTTAAAAATATCCTTACAATGGCATCTGTGGAAAATTGTTGCTTATATGTTTCCAGTAATAGCAATATTGGAAAGTGGATTTGATTCTTTCATTTGTGGTAGTGTCTGAATTTACCAAATGAAGAAAGTCTTTCATCACCCAAGTTTCAATTGGATAGAAACTTGGAATCATACAAGTTGTATTGTATGATGAATGAGAATTTTCATCTTTGAAAATTAAGACTAATTCTTTGATCACATGTATATGTGAGTCAATTGAAGGACTAAGGAATTAGGTACACTGGGTGTGCGCTGGTCAAGGTCCACCACAAAGATTGATTTGTCATGATTTACTAAAGATTAGTAAATATGATTATACTTATAAGGTTAAGTATAATTCTGTAACATTGGAAAGGTTACAATGTATGACAAAAAAAATGAGAAGAATCAAATTAGGCAGAAAGATAAAAGTTTCTCAAATCTGAAAGGATGGGAGAGTACTTTAGTATCGTATTTCATGATCATCTTAATGATTATGAAACCATATCACAAATTCAAACTCTAAGGACGTCTTAGTGCATTGTTATGGCTAAGAAGAGAGGTCATGAATTTTTGGATTGGTTAAGATCGAGAAGATGAGTCATACTTCATTCCAAAACAATTCTTAGAGTCATACTCCCAGATTGTAACATTGAGTGACATAAAGGAAGATTTATTAACACTAGTCAAATGTAAGAGTAATATGTTTTCTACTCTTGTACATTTGAGATTGGTAACTTGTGATGTCTTGGATGAGACAAAGACCAACTAAGACCAATTGTGTGAAGTGTTAGTCTTGATAAGAATCCGCACTATCCCTTGAATATTTGTTTTGTCAAGGAATGGTTCTTGATTGGGGAAACTTATATGTCAAGGGGACAGTGGGAGCCTTAAAGATCCAGAAAGAGTTTCAAGATTTAATCAAGAGTAAGACCTGTAATTTATCACTAGCACACGACTTAAGGTTTGCAACCTATCATGTTGACATAATTCTTATTTCTGTACCTACTTCAAATAAGTTGAATTTGCATGTGAGTTATCAGAGTTCAACTTGGAAGCATTGGTGGGCCTTGTGTTACCAAGGTGACAAGAAACTAAAATTGAACAAGTTTAATCCATGTAAAGCTGAATTTGTCACTAACCTTATCTTGTGATTATGGTTTTGACAAATTCACATGGATAGGAACTCATACACTATAAAATCTAAGTGTCATAAGGTTTCTCTCCGATTCATGAAAATGATGGTGAGGAAACGCTTTCACTAAGTAGATTTTACGTAGATATCAATTCTGTTATTTGCATTTTCAAAAGTCATTAGTGGAGCGTGTGTGGTTAACCGGCACACTAACATGGACTTGTGAGAAATGGCAAAGGTCTAAGAAATTGAGACTATGATTACGGCATCCCTTTTCATAGTTCTTAAAATTGCTTAGACACACATGTGAGCTATCTAAGAAAGGGTGTATGAATCTAAATTTCAGAAGTCCAACAGATTTCTGGAAATATGTCAGAGCTAGTGGGAGCATAAGTGTTTTGCTAATAATCATCATGTTAGTGGGAGCATGATAATTATGATTAGTATTGCAAGCTAGCAATGTTAATTATAGAAAAACAAAAGTTTCAATTCATGAAGTTGCAGGGGTTGAAAAAGTCGTTTTGCTATAATTAAGGGAGAGGAAATTATACTTCATTTCAATTCTAGAAGCTTAGATTGAGATTTTAATCATCTTTAGTCAAGGACATATATATGAATTTTATGTCTGAATGGTTCGACTTAAGGAAATTCTATATATATTGCGTTCTCAAAATTCAATTATGACTACGACATCCCTCTTCATAGTTAAATTTTGAAAACATGGCAAATTAAAAAATATTGTAGCAAAAGACTGGTCTAGTATCATGTCTTTATGTCAAACATCATGAATCGTGTCCCATATGCTTCGGATATAGGATCGATTGCATGTATTATAATATTCATATTTTCTAAATTTTCCAAATGCTTAAGGCATTGAGAAGGGAAAAGTCTAGAACTGGATATGACTAAAGTGATTAAGCAATTGTCGAGGACAAATCTGAGGTTCGCCAAACATTGGTTGCTCAAGGACAGTTGGAAGTATGATGTAAGTTGTCGGAAAGGACCATATTGACATATTCTGAAAAGAAGTAACTCTTGTTCGGAAGTGATAGTCAAAATGGGACTATGGAAATGTCTCCATAGGTGGAAGTTATTCAATCTATGTAAGATTAGAAAACTTTAATGCAAGAAGGATGTTCAAAGCAATGCTTTGAATATGAGACTTCCGTTCCATAGAGGTTGACCTTCTTTGGAATACTTTGTAATGACTGGTGACAAGGTTTTCGTGACTTTGCGCATAATCATTACAAGAGGAACATTGCATAACATTTTAAAATCTAACAGACTTTTTGGTAAATGATAGGAATCGGGGATTCTCACATTTACAATAAGGATTTGGGATTGTGAAATGAGTATCAATGGAATCATGTTCAATTGATCTACATCACAATGTAAGGATTATAGACAAACATAGTGTGCATACTTGGAGTATGGCATAACTACTGTTTAGAAAAACAAAGTGTACATGCTAGGAGCATGGGACGACTGTTGTTTTATTCAAGTCTTAAGTTGATTGTTTGAAACATTATACAATGAATAATGTGTAATCAATATGGTGATAAATAAAAGGTGGTTCTATTTATATTCAAAAGGGTTCTGAGACCATATTGGATTCGATTATTATTGTGTTTCACTTTGCATGTTTTGACTTCCAAAATAGCTAGATTATTCTTTCCGAATGACTAAGTTATTTAAACACTCCACAGTCGTTCATATGTTGGAAGTAGGTATGAATCAATACTGTCATGAATCGAGTTTGTAGATGGCTAAATGGGTTTAGTCATAGCAATGGTTGCCACAACATTCATGAGTGCTCATAAGTTATGAGTATTGGAATAAACCCACGCTCACTTGTATCACTTCATGGAATTTATCTCGAGTGATCGTGAGACGGTAATATCATATAAATCTTCAAACCTAGAGATATGAGTTGTTACCTATGAGTTGGTTGTGCATTGATTGCACGTAAACGCATCAGTAACTTGATGTTATAAAACGTGCCTTTGTGTACAATTCAACAAGTAGTAGAACAAGCATATGAGTCGAAGTTTATCTGTTCCTTCTAGAAATAGAAGCGATATCTGGGCCCCTCGATGATTTTGTTGTGACCTATGTACTGGCCGGTCAGAACTAAATTGATGTGTTCGATTAAGTTCTTTGTCAAACAAATCGGAAATCGGGAAACAAACTGCTGGACAATAAGTACGACGTTGTTCCATGTATTTGTCTGGCTGATATCATGAGAACAGAGGATTATATGATCACTTATCTAAAATGGCGCTTCATAGTTCAACAGAGTTTTCGAGAGCTACGATTGCTGGTTGGTTCCTGAAGTAACATACGCAAATATAGTTATTAGACTTATCCAAGTGGGAGTCTGTTGGATAAGGTGTCTAAGTCCATAACTTATTTGGTACATACTTGACCCGGCCCGGCATGGTTGATTTGGGTTGCACTTCACCCAAACGATTTATGGATAATTTTATGAGAATTGTATACTTACGATTTATTAATATATTATAAGTTATAATATATTAATATGAAGTCATGTTATTTAATTAGTTTTAGTCTTAAATTAATTATGAATTAATTTAGAGATTAAAAAGATGACTGACTAAATTATGGGCTATTATATTTTTATTAGTGTGGGCTAATACTCATTTGTTAATGGGCTAAGCTAATATGAAAGTCCATGGATGATCCATGGAGCTTTTAACCCATGGATCCTTAGAAAGGAAAAGACATGGGTTATTAGGGTTTCACCCTAACCATGCACACTATATAAAGAAGCATATGATGCAAGAAATGTGACACTAGTTGTGTGAGACTTAGTGGTGGCCGATTCCACAAGAAAGTATACTACTCTCTCAAAGTTTTCCAAGTGTTTGTGGTGATTTGTGATTCCATTTGAGGCATTCACACTATTGGTGCTTTGCTCTCAAACTCCAAACAATCAACCATCATCAAAAGGTATGTATTTCTACTAGTAGTTTTATGATTCATAATCCTTATGCTATGCTAGTTAGGAAGAAACCTTGGAAGTTATTATTTGCATGTATTTTAGAAGAAAACATAGATCCAAGGTTTATTAGGGTTGCATGCACACTTAGGAAGTGTTAGATTGCTCAAAACCCAACAATACTACTCATAGGAAATAACATCCCAACTTTGCAGGAAGTTAAGTAATGGCTTGGGAAGTGTTTCTCTATGAAGGACCTAGGAGAAGCTGCCTATATTCTAGGGATAAGGATCTTGAGAGACCAGAGTAAGAGGCTAATTGGACTTAGTCAGAGAACCTACTTAGATAAGGTACTGAAGAGGTTCAACATGCAGGACTCCAAGAAAGGAGAGTTACCCATCCAGAGTAACACCAGATTGAGTAAGACAGAAAGCCCAAGTACTAAGGCTGAGATAGCAGAAATGAGTCGAGTACCTTATGCTTTGGCTGTAGGATCGATCATGTATGCTATGACGTGTACTCGACCTGATGTATCCTTTGCTTTAAGCATGGTTAGCAGGTATAAGGGGATCCTTGGCAAGGCACATTAGACTACGGTAAAGAATATCCTCAAGTACGTACGAAGGACTAAGGACTAGGTTCATACCCTCAGTGGGAGTGATGACTTGAGAGTTGTAGGGTATAGTGATGCTAGCTTTCATAATGATAGGGATAATTTCCGCTCTCAGTCAGGCTAGGTCTTTACCTTAAATGGAGGAGCAATTTCTTGGAAGAATTCCAAGCAAGAGACATTGGCTGATTCAACTTGCGAATCAGAGTATATAGCAGCAAGCAAGGCAGCAAAGGAGGAGATATGGCTGAAGAACTTCATTGGAGACCTTGGAGTTGTACCAGCTATAAAGGACCCAATGGAAATTTTTTGTGATAATGAAAGTGCAGTTGCCTTAGCCAAGGAACCAATGGATCACGGGAGATCCAGACACATCGACAAAAAATACCATTTCATTATACATCGAATAGAAGAATGACTCCTCGTGGCAAAGAGGGTATCATCGGATGAGAATCCAGCAGATCCCCTCACGAAGGGACTGACTTGGGTTAAGCATATTCAACATGCTCGGAGCATAGGGCTGAAGGATGATATTAGTTTTAGTAGTTAGACAATTTGAAATTTGTAAAGTGTAATTCACAATTGATGATGAATAAAAGATGTGTTTATTTATGAGTAAAGTGTTGCTATCTCATGTCAATCGTTTACTATATTTCTTTTGTATGTTTTGACTTCCAGAATAATTATGTTTGGTATATCATATTATTCGAACCTCCACAATCGGTCATATGTTGGAAGTAGGTATGAATCAAGACTGTCATGATTGGTTGCAGAGGTCTAAGTTGTTGGACATGGCTACAACACTCATGAGTGTTCATAAGTTCTGAGCATTAGACTCAACCTACGCTCACTGTTATCGCTTCATGGAATTTGTCTCGAGTGATCGTGAGACGGTAATATCATATAAGTCTTCAAACCTAGAGATATGATTTGTTGCCTATGAGTTGGTTATGCGTTGATTGTACGAAAATGCATTGGTAACTCGATGTTATAAAACGTGCTTTTGTGTATAATTCAATAAGTAGTAGAGCAAACATATGAGTCGAATTTTATCTGTTCCTTCTTGGATTAGAAGTTGATATCAGGGCCCCTCGATGATTTTGTTTTGTCCTATGTACCGGGCCCAGTTAGAACTAAGTTGATGTGTTCAATTAAGTTCTTTGTCAAATAAATCGAAAATTGGGAAACAAAATGATGGACAATAAGTAAGATAATGTTCCATGTATTTGTCCGGCTGATGTATAGAACAAAGGATTATATGATCACTTATCTTAAATGGCACATCATCATCTTCTCAGTTCCGAGAGACCTTGAAAGAGCTACGATTGCTGATCTGTTCCTGAAGTCATACTTGCAGTTATAGTTATTAGACGTATCTAAGTGGGAGACTGTTGGATAAGGTGTCTAAGTCCATAACTCTTTCTTGTATGTACTTGACCCGACCCGACATGGTCCATTTGGGTTGCATGGAATCATGCATTTGGATAGACTAAATGAGAGAAATAACACTTGTGGTTATTAATATATTATAAGTTCTAATATATTAATAGTATTATTTAATTAGTGTTGATCAAGAATTAACTTGGAATTAATTAAATGATCAAAAGATAACTAATTAAATATATGGTTTGATTAAGTAAATCATCCATAACTTGTATAGTGGGCTAAAAGGCTCCATGGATTATGAATTTGGGTTAAATACATAGGATGCTCCATGGATGCTCCATGGGAGTTATGAAGCCATGGGTCATGGAAATGAAAAGTCATGACACATTAGGGTTTACATGGTGTAACCCTAGATGTGTCACAATATATAAGTAACACCTTCTCCACCAAAATCGGCTACATTAAGAACATAAGGTTTCAAGGAATCAAAAATCAACTACAAGGTATGTAATTCTACAAGCGAGGCATCACACTTGGGGTGAATTTTCTCAAAAGTGTGTGAATTCTCTCAAAAGTGTGTGAATTCACTCAAAAGTCATTCCAAAGGCATTTGGTGTGGTGTGAAGCATTTGAGGCATCACACTTGGGGAGTTAGGCTCACAAGGTTTCAAGGAATCAAAATCAACTACAAGGTATATAATTCTAGCCATCCTTTTAGGATAAAAGTTCCCATGTATGCTAGATAGGATTATGAACCTTGGAAACCATATTTTGCATGTATTTAAGACAAATATAGATCCAAGGTTTATTAGGGTTACATGTACAATTAGGAAGTGTTAGAATGCTCAAACCCCATCAATCTCCTATATCATATTTACCTCTCATGTTTTTACCTCACATTTCCTTATATGCTCGTTCCTAAGGCATGAATACGTAGTTACGACGTCGCTTGAACTCGTAATTCATAGTAAGGGTTAGAGTATCATCACATGAATATACAGTCACAACATCACCTAGACTCGTAATTCATCACCTATAGGTTATAAGTCTGCTGGTGTTTCCACGGGTTGTCTAGAATAGTCCGTGGTCGCCATCTATACTCTAGTAGATGACTACATCTCCAAATTGTCGGACAAGGTTATAGTATCTTTCATCCTACATCGCCGATTCACCATCACCTATCCATCACCTAATTATCATCACCTTCCTATCATTACATATCTCTCATAATTTTATTTCATCACACACCAACTATTTCATCTTCCCATGTTTTATCCCAACATATTTGTAGATATAAAATAAATATATATTTAAATCATTTAAAACATGTATAAAATCATTCATCCATCATAGACAACACGTATTAAGATAAGATGCACACATAGCACATAATTTATATAAGCATTAAACAATACTTATATAACCCATAATAATAGCCCAAGTACTTAATATAAGTTCCTAATAACGTTACTATAATTAAATAAATGATATATTAAAAAAAGCGCGGACGTAGCTCACTTACAATGGGTTTTATAGAAAACCAGTCCTTTCTTAGAGAAGTGTTCCTGAGCCGAAAAGCTCTTCTTCTCAAAGCAATCGAGCACTCCAGGGCTTCCGCCTCGTGCTAGGGAGGTTCCCTAGGCTTGTCGGGGGGGGGGGGGGTTTGGGGCTAGAGAGAGGTTCTAGAGAGAGAGAGAGTAAAGAGAAGAAAGAATGGGAAAGGTGTGAAGAAAATGAGGGCAGGAGAGGTTCTATAGGGTGAAAATCTGCTGAACTTGGTGCCACATGTCACCATCTAGTGGCAAGACTTGGGGAGAAAGCAATGGCCAAGATTGTGCCACATCACCTATTTTCGCACAGCACACTTCCGTCTTCTAAAATCTGTAACTTTCACATACGACATCCGTTTTTGACGTTCTTTATATCCACGCGTAGGTAACAATAAGATCTACAACTTTCATTTTGACTCCGTCGGCTAATTCTCGACTGATCTTATAATAGTACGAGGAGATTATACTGTTAAATGTCCGCGTAAAATTCATAACTTATACATACGGACTCTGTTTTTGTCTGTCTTTTTACCGTTGAGTTCCTATTAATGAGATCTTCAATTCTCATTTAGGTCGCGTAGGCTAAAAACCGTCCGATCTAAAATTCGAGTTTCGGGTTGCGCACTGTTAAGCAAAATCTTAGAAAATTCATAACTTCCTCATACGAAGTCAGATTTGGGAGTTCTTTTTTTTTGTATATTATAGGTTTAATGTATTCTACAACTTTTGTTTATATTTCTAAGGCTAAAAAGTACTCCATCGTAAATTCATTATTTACGTCTCGTGGTGTCGTGCCGTTTTTGCCGTAAAACTTCGACGAACCATAACTTCTTCGTTATAACTCGGACTTCAACGTTCTTTATATGTACGGAACCCTTGAGACGTATTCTAAAACTTGGTTAAGATTATTTATTCTAAATAATCTTTTATCAAAAATTTGTTTTCGACCCCTATTATCTCTAAATTAACTAGCCAGGATCTATGAGCGTTACACTAAAGCCGAAAATAACATCAAACTATTCCATTTCTCTTCAAAACCGAACCCACAAACTCAAGTTGAGTTCGTACTCCTCTATTTTCGGTTTTCACAACTTTTATGGGGGAGAATACAAGTAAAATGTGTAGATCTTTGTGTATGTGTATGTTATGTGTGATTTCATGTGTTTATGTGGTAAATATGTAACAAAAAGGAAAGAAATCTCGAGATCTATGGGTCAAGGAGGATACAGCTAGTAAGGTCCAATACAGTAAACACAGTGAATACAGTGAGTACTATGTAAAAAACCGTTACCTTAAAGCCATGAATTATAAGGTAACCCCGAGATACTCGTAACCATACTGATAGACACTAGAGAATCTTGACGCCCTGCAAGCGTCGGTACAAATATGACATTTGTGACCCCTTGGCTTGGTAGGCCGTGGACTGTAGCTAGCAGTCAGGGTGCGGGGGTGTCAATCCCGTATAGATCTATACACACAATGTCCATTCTCCCTACAAGAGACTCTGGTTACCAACTTGACAACGGAGAAGGCCGTGTACTAAAGATGTATCTCGTGTAGTGAGATCTGATGTAAAATACTGGACTAACGATAGAGACTCACAACTGAACTGACTAGTGTAAACCTATATGTCTATGCTTGTATACATAATATATAACTAATGATCAAACGACCTTCGGACGGACATCCGATCCCACCAGACCACATCTCAACGAAGAAAAGGAAATAGGGCAAACAAGCCTTCCTAAGTCCTTCAAACATTATTTATATGCATCTATAGAAGCACATGCATACATCTAACTATGTTTAAGTGTCTAACGAAGTAGAGTGTCTTACAAGGTATAAGCGTATCACGAAGTGGAGGCGTTATCAAATATAAGTGTATCATGAAGTGTAGGCGTTATCAAATATAAGCATATCATGAAGTGGAGGCATTATCAAGTATAAGCGTATCACAAAGTGGAGGCGTTATCAACTATAAGCGTATCACGAAGTGGAGGCATTATCAAATGTAAGTGTATCACGAAGTGGAGGTATTAACTAAACCGAAGTGGAGCAGTGGTATTTTAACCAAGTAGGAGTATAAAAACATGGAAGAAAACTTTGATGAAAACTTTGGATAAGCCTTTATACTTAAGAAAATCACAACCTGGTATTCTTTTGTAAAATAAGTTTGAAAAACCTTTAGAAATCCTTTGGGAAACTTTTATAAACAAGTTTTAAATGAAACTTTGATAAAACAATATAAGTAAAAGTTGAACAAATAACAACGTTTTAGAAAAACCATTTACAGTGCCATTCTCGGTAAAACAGTTAACAGTGTGGTAAATCCTTGTGCATGCAGGTTATCAGTCACACGTGATTGATATGATAACTGGCATGTTTAACTTGTATTCCCCCCTATACAGCATGTAAAAACAATTAAAAGGTTCATTCAGGGGTATGAACTCACCTGATGTAAGTGGATACAACGGATGTGCCGGTTGGGTGCTCGGTGTCAAGTAAAGACTTGAACACACTTAATGACCTATTGACATATGATAACATATGTTTACATACAATTAGTACATATAATACCAATTAAACAAGTATACGCATCCTAAAGCACGGAAAACACTTTGATTAAGTGTTTGGGGTGTCCCGGGTAACATCTAAAGGTGTGTATGGTCTCACTTTGGAGTTTACTCCTCAAATAAAGGCCCTTATGGGTGTTTACGGTTTCAAGACCCTTTCCTCCATGAGTTTACGGCCGTAAACTCATGGTAGTAGTGTCATGGGATGCTTAAAGGTCTTAACTCACTCATGGAGTCATGCTAGAGTTGAATCAAGGGCTAAGGAAGTGATTGGGGCTCAAAATGGGCACAAAGTGGAGTTTACAGTCCACTGTTTACTCCTTGAGGAGTTTACAGCCGTAAACACATGAGTTTACAGTTGTAAACTCATGTTGGCCCATTCCTTTAGTTGTTTGGTGGTTCTAAATCATGTATGCAAGGTTCTAGTGGCTTTTAGAGGCATAGGAAGGTGTTTAGGGGACTTAAACACCTTGGAAGGGTGTTTACGGTCTAAGGTGATACACTTGGGGAGCTTACTACCTTAAACACATGATTTTACGGCAGTAAACTCATGTTAGTCCCTAGATCATGCGTTTTTGTGGTTGTAGGTTAAGCATACGAAGTTCTAGGTCCAATTCCAAGCCATACAAAGTGTTGAGGGCACTTTAACACCCTTTGGGGTGTTTATGGTCTAAGGATGTGTGTTTACGGTCCAAGAACCTTCTTGGGCCCTAAACTCAAGTGTGACATGATTTAGTATGCTTTGGTGCATAAAATGAAGGAAAATAAGGTTCTATGCACTCTAGGAAGTTCATGGAAGCCCTTGGAGTTGTTTGAGGGGTAGCTTGACACCATAAAAGTTGTTTATGGTCGATGAACATGGGTTTACAGTCTAAGAACATCCTTAGACCGTAAACTCATGTTTACTCCCCATTTGGTCCAATTTTGGTGTTCTAAGTCCTTCCGGGTAAGTCTCTAAGCCATTGCTAAGCATGAGAAGTGTTTGGGAAGGGTTTTTGAGCATTAAAACCCACATCCTTGGGGTTTACGGTTTTGGGAGGCTCCCAAGACGGTAAATTCAAGTTCTTGAGGTTTCCTTATGATTAAGTCACGAATTTGCAAGATAGAAGTGTTAAACAACAAGCTAGGGAGGTTTACTTACCGATTTGAGGCTCGGAGGGACGATTTTTGACCAAAACCCACTTGTAGAGAGAGAAAGTAGAGAGAGAGAGAGTGTCTAAGGTGGGAAAAAGGTGGGAGTGAACCCCACTCCTCCCTTATATAAGGTGGAGCTTATGGCCTGGCTGGGGTTCTCCTGACACCAACTGCGAACGAGTTTTTCACCACTTCCTTAATCACAACAAATTTTAAAATTATACCGCCTTAATTTTTGTTCGCTTGAGAATATTATTTAAAATAATCCAACGGGTTTAATTCCGGTCAAAAATATTTTCGGGATAAATTTGGCTAATTTTTGACGTAACTAATTTCGACGTTAACTGCGACGTTAACTTTGACGTTAAAACTAACAGAAATTTTTGGGCTGTCACATCAAGATCTAAATATGATATTTCTGGCTCTATTACTTCTTAATGAGTACATAAGAATTCGAGAGTACAAAATACAATGACACTAAGTTTAATTCTTACTTTACTCTATGTACCAACCCTATTTATAGGGTACATCAGACTCACAAAACGTTACAAGGACTAAACATTCTAGCGTCGAAACAACTATTCCTTGTAAAATAGATAGAGTATCAAAATCATACTGATTTCAATACATTACAGACTCATACCACTTTTGACTCCTCACTATAGAGATTTGACACCAAAAACCTCACCGTTAGTGAGAGAAGTCGAAAATCAAGAACTCTTCTTCATCATCTGTAAAAGCTCCCTTCGAACATGTACCACAAAAGAATCTTCCTTATATCTGCCTTTTCTTCAAAATCATTCTTCTTTGAGTTGTTGATGCTAATCAAGAGGTTTGTGAAATGGTAATTTTTAAATCTTTAAAGATTAGTGAGTTGAAATAAAAAATTTGTTAAATTCACCCTGTTGTTATTTCCCTGAAAAACTACACCATAAGGTTGATGGATAATTTCATTGTCTTCAAATTTGTTGATGTTCAACTTATCCTTTACAAGAGATTGAGGTACTTTTGAATTCTCATTATTTGTAATGGTCAGATATTCATAGTAGCTTTCTAGAAAAGCTTTGATATGACCAAAGCCAATAATGAAATCATTTCAGTTTGATTCAGGGATCCTCCACACATCCACATTGATCAAAATCTTGGTTATCAAAATAAGATCATTCAAGTTCATTAGTGGAAAATTAGCAATTATGATCTCGAACTCCAAAATATTAGCTCTCACAACTGAATATCGAAAGATTTAAAGTAAACCCTCGAACAAGATATCCCTTTAAATTTTCATAACTTTCACTATTTTCACAAACGACTATATATCATCTTCATTTTTCACCAAGATAACATGAAAACAAATCTTTAGGTTTCTATATTCTTTTTTATCTTTGAAGTTATCTGCTACTTTGAACTGTGGAGATTTGAACATTATGTGATTTATAGGAAAATCTAGTTAATTGAAGTCCGAATTTTTAGTTTCAAAGCTCTTCTTTGGCCTTTTAAGGAATTCATCATTCTGCCCCTACAGTACTGATAACGTCTATTTTATGCATATATTTATGGCATTTTCGTATTATTTTATACTATGATTTTATGTTATTTAGAGCGAAAGGATACTTAATAAGCATTGAAATGTTCAACTATAGTTAAAATGGGACCTGGAATGCAAAAGGAGGAGAAATAAGCTAAAAACACGCTTGACCCCTCGAACAAGGATGTTGCTGGATAGCTTGACCCCTCATCAGTGTTTCGCTTATATTACATAAATGGTAACTCTGGTTGATCAGATTCAAAATGATCTGAATACTAGACAAAATTTTGGACGATTTTCATGTTCTGAGAAAATTTTTATTCCCAATTACCACGACGTGGTAACACCATGACGACGCGTTGAATCGAAACTTCACGATCATTCAGATAGACTTGGAGAATACAAGATATACATGAGGACCACAGTGTGGTGCATTACCATCAGATTTTTCGGTATCTATGAATTTCGATCTTTTGGACAATTTTTAAGGGGGGGGGGGGGGATTTACGACTTTTATTGATCCTTTGTTTGAAAGAAACCTCTGAGAATCAGTTTTGAGAGTCTAGAAGGCGGTCGGAAGGATGGTAAGCTGACACGAGAAAAGATTTGAGGGATTACAAAGAGGATCCATGTTAGATATCATGTGGTTTGTTGTCGTGACCATGATTAGCATTCCACTATGATTACATTATGTTTTACTTTATGATTTGGGTGTTCAAAACTTTTACTTTGTGTTTATGATTGAATGAATGTTTGAGTTTATGGTTTAATTACAATTTGAATTTTTTTTTCTTATTTAATTTATATTTTCAAGTTTGATTGAAAGATTTGTATGTCTTAAAGATTGTTACTTTGTTCCCTATTTCTGAATTAATAGAGTTTAGATGACCATCTAACTGGGTTAATTTGAATCATATTTACCCAGTGACCAATGGTGATTATGACTAGTGTTTTAACCAAAACCTAGGGTTAGGAAATAAAGTGGTGATCTTTAAAGTGTCTGCATGAGAGGATGACCATTCTATGCATGATTTAACTCCTATGATCATTAGGGTCAAATAAGATCAAATATTGGTTAATACGAATTGAATACTGATTTGCATGATTGTTTGTTCACATGATGAATGAATTAATCATTATGTTGAAATCAAAGGATTAGTAGCATGACCATGATGCGAGTCATATTAGGAATCAGTGTATAATGAATCGATATCCATTGTATCAGTAGTTAGCCATTATTTTGAGATGTAATTTATCTAGACCAAAGTACCTAAAGAAATTTATCTACCAGCCAGTTTATCGATATTTGATGTAAAGTGTTATTTGAGTTTTCATAAAACCATTCTTATTGATTTTGTGTGTTTTGTGTAACCTATAATCAAACATTCTAAAATTAATTAACCATTGTTCCCCTTGTGTTCGACACCTAGTCTTACCACACTATACTATTACCCTACTAGGTACATTGCCTAGTGTCGTTAATAGTCTGGTTGCGATAAAATAAGTAGTTATAAATTTAAAACTTGAGAAATTAAATTATACACATAAAAATACACATCAAGTGTTTGGCGTCGTTGTCAGGGAATAGTTTTCAATTAATTTAGTTTATTTGATTATTCGTTATTTGCTTTTTATTTTTTTTAGTTTTATATTATTTATAGTTACTTTCGTCGATATCATGTCACTTGTCGGGAAAGTTTTTGTTGTTATGTGCAGAAATTCATGATCATACACATTGCTTGGTTTTACTTTTTGCATGGTTTTCGAGATTGCAAGCGATTAGGGAATTCTTGACTTGTTTATTCTACTACATTGATGATTTATCCATCTCAATCGACGAGGTGTAGTACAGCAAGGTGTATCAAGGTGGTTAAGTGGAAGACCAAACTCTTTTTACTCTTCACTAGTTGGGTCAACTCTTGTTCTACTTATTAGTTAATGGTGCAAAAAAAACAAAGGAAATAGTCTGACATGTCTCAAAAGTTTATGTTTTCACAAAAACCACATCTTGCATGCAAGTGATTTAATCAACAATTGTAGCTTGATTTCGATGAAGATGAGTGATAATGATATCGTTTTAGTTATTTTGGCTTGCTATTTTTTTCTAGTTATTTTAGTGAGTTTATATTTTTATTTTTACTTTGTTTAAATTTTATTTTCCATGTTAATGCTCTTGATGTTTCAGATCTTTGCAGAATTTATGCCCCTCAGATGCTTTCAAGAATTTAATGAATTGGGGACGAATGTTGATTTTTCACGAAAGAAAAGTCATACGATTTGAAGATTACAATTGAAGAAAATATTTTTGAATAAGTGTGGGGCTCCCTGCTTGATGAAGAGAAGAGTTTTGATGGAATTCTATAGAAAGAAGAGTTCGGGAATGGTCTTAAGCCCTTAAGCAGAAAAAATGCATTATTTGGGCTCTTAAAGACATTTTGAGAAGTCACAACAACGTGGAACCATTAGACCGTATCGTGGTGTTCTTATTCTTCACGATCATTTTGACTCATTACTCGACACCATGACGTGAATGAGCACACTTTTTGAAGATGATTCTTTGGATTTTTTATTCGGCACATTTGCATTCATGCGAGAAGAGCCCAAAAGTACTGTTTCCAACCATTATACAAGATGTCCAAGTCTTCCAGCATATTCAGAAGCTACATTCCAATTTCTAGTCTTCCAACAATTTTTGGAGCAACTTTTAGTAACCCCATTTGATCTCACCACTACTACCCTATATGAATTTGTACCAATTCTCTCTCTCTCTCTCTCTCTCTCTTTCTCTCTCTCTCTCTCTAAGTTTATGTTCTTTAATTGTTTTAACATGCAATGAGGATATTACATCAAATAGGTGTGGGGTAGGGGTCGAATATAGGAATACAAGGATACTGATAAATTAAAATTTTGAAAAATAACTAGGATTTAAAAATTATTAGACAGATTTAAAACAATAATCTAAAATTGAATCTAGTGAAAAAATTGTTGTGTTGAGATCTACGGTGCTAGTGTTGTGTTGGATGATCCAATGCTAGTTTCAATGTTTATTTGAGCCAATATATGTGATAGTGTATTTGTGGCTTCCTTATCCTAGTGAAATTATGCAACAAAAACTCGATCTTCCTTAGATTGAGGGCCGCAATATGTTTAGCATCATGTACCAGAAATGTATCCAGGGGAGCTTATGTAGTCATTGCACATAAGATTAATATCTCTAACCAATAAGGGTTGAAGTTAAGCTTCCTTCCTTAAGAATATGTTTTAGGATTTTTAGTTTTAAGTGAAAAAGCGAGAAAAGAAAAAAAAATGAAAAAATTTGTAAAAAAAGAAAGAAAAAAGAAAAAGAAAGGTGAAAAGAAAAAAAAAATAGTTGCACAGTTTGAAACAGTCTACGAAGCTATGGGGATGGATTCGGATGGATGCATAAAATGAGCGTTGTTCAAAAGAAGTGGGCAAGTGTTTATGAAGATTGTGAGTATTTAGGATTTGGGTGGCTCTTAGTAAAATTTAGACAAAAATACATGCATTGCGATCTTGGAGTAATGGAGAGGCTCATGATGGATTTTCTTGGGCAATGTTGGTAGCTAAAGTCTTGATATGATAATAATAAAATCAGTTTTGCTTGGGGGCAAGCAAAAGGCTAGTATGGGGTAGTTTGATAACGTCTATTTTATGCATATGTTTATGATGTTTTCTTATTATTTTATACTATGTTTTTATGTTATTTAGAACTAAAAGATACTTAACATGCTTTTAAATGTTCACCTATAGTTAAAATGGGAGCTAGAATTCAAAAGGAGGAGAAAGGAGCTAAAATGACGGAAAAAGGATGTTGCGGGACAACTTGACCCCTCGTCAGTGTTATGACTCTATCTGATAACGCGTAACACCATTTGACAAGATACAAAATGTTCTGAAAACTACACAAAGTCTTGGACGACTTTCGTGTTTTGAGAAAATGTTTATTCCCAATTACCATGACGTGGTAACACCACAACGATGTGGTAAATCAAAACTTCGCGATCATTCAGACTGACATAGAGAATACGGGATATATACGAAGACCATGGTGTAGCGCCATTACCATATCGTGGTGATCAGATTTTTGGGAATCTATATATTTTGATCGTCTGGATGATTTTTAGGGGGATTTACGACTTTTATTGATCTTTGGTCAACAAGAAACCTCAGAGAAGCTGTTTTGAGAGTCTTGAAGGCGGCCGGAAGGCCGTTAAGCTGACAAGAGCGAAGACCTGAGGGATTAGAGAGCGGATTCATGTCGGATATAATATGGATTATTTTCATGACCATGATTACCATTACACTGTGATTACATTACGTTTTACTTTCTGATTTGGGTTTTAAAATCTTTTACATTTTGTTTATGATTAAATGAATCATTGAGTTTATGGTTTAATTGCTATTTGGATTGTTTATTCTTATTTAATTTATTTTGTCAAGTTTGATTGAAAGATCCATATTTGTGTTAAAGATTCTTACTTTGTTCCCTATTACTGAATTAATAGAGTTTATATGACCATCTAATTGTGTTAATTTGAATCATAGTTTTGCAATGATCATTGGTGATTATGACCAATTTTTGACAAATACCTATGCTTAGGAAATAAAATTGTGAACTTTAATGTGTGTGCATGAGTAGATGACCATTATATGCATGATTTAACTCCTATGATCATAAGGGTCAAATAAGATAAAACCTTGCTTAATATGACTTGAATAGTGATTTACATGATTGTTTGTTCACTTGTTCAATGAATTAATAGTTATGTTGAAATCAAAGGATTAGTAGGATAACCATGATGCTAGTAATATTAGGAATCAATCAATAATGAATAAATTTTCATTGTATCAGTATTTAGCCATTATTTTGAGATGTAATTTATCTTGACCAAAGTACCTAAAGGAATTTCTCTTCCAGTCAGTTTATCAATGTTTGATGTTAAGCGTTATTTGAGTTTAATAAAACAATTATTATTACTTTTGTATGTTTTGTGTAACCTATAATCAAACATTCAGAAATTAATTCACCACCATTCCCCTTGTGTTCGACACCTGCTCTTACCACAACAATAGTATTGCACGACTAGGTACACTGCCTAGTGTGTTTAATAGGCCGGTTGAGATATAGTCAGTTTTACAAATTTCAAACTTGAGCAACTAAATTATACACATAAAACACACATCAACTGGAATTTCAGTCGTTTTACAACATGAGTGCTTGTTTGGGTCACCTTTGTTTAGGCCTAGTGGATAATTCTCATTTTAACGAAGAATGGTAATGATTTGCCTTTGTTGTTCCATTTATGCAGCATGTAACTTCTTTTTGTCTACTTCTGATTGTTCAATTAGGATGAGCATCCCTTTTTCTTTTGGGTTAGTTGATTAATTTGTTTTGACTAGAGCGTTACTAAAACCTCCTTCGCCTTCCCTAATCGAAAATTCTTTTGATGGATCTTTCGACACATTTGTTGTTGAAGTCACTGTTGTCGAAGAAACAACTATCGATTTCATTGGAATTGAAGTTGGAATCTGAGTTGAAATGACCTTCTCAAACACAACTCCTTTTTCACCATCAAAGACTTTTGAAGATCCAACTCCTCTAACTCCTCCATCTCCCCCTTGCGAGACTTGCGCAACACGAGGAGTATTGCGGTAAACGAAGCACCAAATTTGGGATTGGAGCAAGATCGGTCTTGTTGTTTGACTCAATAGTCGAAACCATCCGGGAGAGAGATTTTGGAGAGATAGTTGATTGATTTGAAAGATCAAACTTTGAAAAAGTTTTCTTAATAGCAGACATAAATTCCTCCAACTTTTTAAACACTTTTGCATCCTTCTTTGACTTGCCTTCAAGTTGTTTCATGTACTCAGTGTTGAACTAAAACCAATCAAGCAATTGATCTAGCCAGAACATCAACTTTGCCATGCAACTCTTTGTAGTTTTCTTCCATCATTTTTACTTTGTTTTACATCAATGATTTTATCTCATCAACCTTGACAATAAGAGACTCGTTCATTTAATTGACCTTCTCCATGACAAGTTCATGATGTGCGTTATTAGCATCATAAAGATTTTGAATTTCATAATCATAGCTGCGAGAATGAAAAGCTAATCATTCTACTTGATTCTACTCAATTCCCTCAATTAATTTTCACAAACGAGATTCTTAAGCTTTCATCAAGTATTCCATTTCAACTCCAGTCACATAGTTCATTCCTCCAATATATGCGGCAACTTGACAAAGAGAATTGAGTTTTGTGTCAAGGATCTTGAATTCCTTACCTGATATAATGAGGTCATTAAGACTATTTTCTTCTTAAGGGTTGAATTGAAGATCAGCAAACGAAACCATTATATCATCATCATCAAGTTTGTTTTCTAGTTGCTACTTTTCAACGGATTGAGATGAGAAGAGAATGATGATAGTTTCTTGCATGACACCAATGAATATTGGTGATATAGTTGAAACAGGAACATAAGTAGGAATGGGTGATGATTGTAGTGGTAAAGCTATTGAAGTTTCCACAGAAAATTTGAAATCAATTATCCCCTCGTCCATGTTGACGTTTGTGTACTTATTAGATAAGTCCATAGTGATGTCTAGAATTTTCACCTCCTCCGTATGGGACTCAGTATTTGAAACCCTGGATGCTATGACCAATGTCTACTTAGGGATATTGGTTTGTGATTGATGTCACACCCCTGAAATAGAACAGAGGAAACGTACGGGGGTTGGGTGACTTCATATTGTAATATCATCACATTGTATATAATTGTATCACTGACAACATCATCCTCACTCATGAAATATAACAACCATCATAGTTTACATAAGCGTGTTGGTTTACAAATTTGATTCCAAATATTTAATGTATGATGATAACAAAAATACAACAAAATCCACTCACTCTTGATGACCAACTTGCTTAACAATTCCCTAAGAATACAAGTTATTTTGAAAACGGTCAACATATATATTTTTGTTGAGTTCATAAGCACTTTATTAAGAAAATTTTTGTATCATTTGTAAACTCCAGAAAATCCGATAATTTCCGCAAAAATTGTTTGAGCGTTTTGTTACAAATCTTGTATTATAGCATGTGTGTTCATATATTTGAAAATGTGTAAAGAGAATGTTCTAGCAATTTCTATATTTTTTGTTGTATGTAAAATGTAAGGTATCGTGTTTGTTTCCCATAAATCCGATATTTTCTGTTTGTAAAAGAGTTGTAGTCTTTAAACCATAAGACTCGAGTGTTATATAAATGAATAGCTCGTACATGTATCAAAAGTATATTATATGTATTCCTTAAATTTATCGTGTTGTTAAAATCTATGTGAGTCGTTATAACCATTCTTCATATGACTGTTCTGCCTGTCATGATGTTTTTCAGGCGTCGACTTGTTAGGGGTAAGACATTTGTCACCCTAGACTGGCCTAGTCTAGTTGTAGCGAACAGCTCAGGTGCAGGGCTGTCAACCCCGTATAGATCTATACACAAACTCTCGCTCTCCCTCCAGGAGACTCTGGTTATAACTACAGGACTTAAGGTTGTACACTAGGTAGGTACGAATGAAAGAACGTTTCACAAGAACCTTAACTAAATCTACGCGAACAGTTAATCGCATTGTTTACCGTTTTAAAATAATGTATCGATTATGCATTTCATTACAAAACATTAGTGATGAAAATACCATTTGTTTGAATCAAAGTGTCAAGTGCTGTTTGTTATTGGACCGATTAACATAAAGTGTGTCGTTAGGCCCAATAAGAAAGTCAATGGGCCTTTAAGGCCCAAATAACATGTATTGAGAACGCAAGGCCCAATAAACATGTATTTAGGTATTTAAGGCCCAATAAACATGAAATGAATATACGAGGCCCATCGAATGCGTAAATTGGTCAATAAGGCCCAATAAACATGAAATAAGAATACAATGCCCAATTAAAATGAAAATGACGTAATTAACCCGTTTGTTATTATAATGCTAGTTTTAGCTCAATTACTACCAAAATAACATAAAAGGCCCACCTTCCTTAGAAATGACCTTTTTGGCCAAAATAATCAAGATTTTTCAATAAAAGCCCACTTTTTTCAAATCTTAATTATTTGGCCCACTAAAACCAAAATCTACAACAAAGGCCCATTTTTCATTTCAAATGACATTTTAAGCCCATTAAAAACCGAAAGTTTGTAAACAAGTCGCATTTTGATAAAAATGACATTTGAAGTCCATTAAGGCCAAAAGTTTAAATTTCAAGACCATGAAACTATGAATTTCTAAATAAGGCCCCCCCCCCTTTTATGAAAAATGACCATTTTAGCCTATTTAAAACCATGAAGGCCCAAATAAGCCCATTTTGTCAAAAATAACACATTTGACCCTCATAAAACCATGAATGACATAATAAGTCCTTTTATAAAAAATGACTCTTTTGACCCCTTTAAAACCGTGAATGTCATAAAATCACATTTTTATCCAAAAATGACTCTTTTGGTCCTCTCAAAATCGTGAGTTGTCATAAAAAGGCTCAGTTTTTGTTTATTTGTCAGAAATGGCCCATCATTAGAATTTCTTTTTGTTTTATAGTATCCTTTAACATGTGTTATCTTTTCAACAACATAATGAGTTACATAAAGTAACTTATTTTCCTAAGATTATCAAGACTTGGAAATATATCAAGTTTATGAGGGTTTAACCTAGCTTCGTAACATATTTGCACAACACATCATGAAAATACACATAAGCATGTATAAATACTTAGATCTAACACAAAACCAACTTGTATTCTCCACCAAAACGTAGTAAAACCGAAAAAAAGGGGGTATAAAGCTCACCCTGGGCTTGATCGGTTTTTGAAGAGTAAAGAGATGGAGATTTTCGGCCTAGCTTGTTCTTTGAAAAAGATTTTTCGAAACTAGGATAGTCCAAATTAGTGGAAACTTGAAAGAACCTCCTTGATACAAATTTAATTTTCAAACCCTTTGAAAGGAGGGATGAAGAATTTCCTTGTGTGCTTGAGAGAGATGAGGGAGTGTTGGTCTGTTTGATGTGATAAATGAGGGTGAAGGATGGAGGTTCATCCGAAGATATGAAGGAGAAGAGAGAGATAGAGACAGATATATATATATATATATATATATATATATATATATATATATATATATATAGAGAGAGAGAGAGAGAGAGAAAGAAAGATTTTGCCTAGAGTTTAATATTCCATGCATAGAAGTATGGGCTGCATTCGTATGGATACATGAAATGATAAAATAAGGTGTCATGATATTCAGCCACATTTCATTTCCTCTTCTTTTTTTTTGTTTTTTTTAAATCCTAAAATAAGAGACAAGAGGAAAGAAACATTCATTTGGGCTTGGGTTTGAATAGAAATCGAGCTCTTATAGCCTAATAAGAAAGCATCCGGACCATTGGGCCCATACGCAAGTTTTCAGCCCAAAGAGAATAAAAGGTATGGGTTTTCAGCCCATAAAATTAAAGAAGATGGGTTTCGACCCAATAAGGCCAATGATGATTCTTATCGCCCAAAATGCTATTGCTTATTGAATATGGATCCAACAAGGGCCCAAATGTGGTTTCTTAGCCCAAAAGAATCAAGTTGAGGGTTTATTGGTACATTGGGCGCAATAAGAGGATTTTTTGTCCAATAAAAGTTTGAACTGGGAAGTTAGGGTTTCAAACCCAAAGTTGAGTGGGTGTACTGCATTGCATTAGGTTTAGGGCTTCACGTGTGATTTTTTATTTGAATTGTTGTTGTTCACTGAATAACATGTATAATATAATACTTAGGGTTACAAGAATTCTCCAAAAGTAATTACAAATGGACAAAAGTTCCTAGCCCTAAAATGCTAGTTGTGACAATTGATCACCTAAATTGATGTTTATATCTATATTAGATATGTTTATAATGACATCGAGAATACTTGTCTCCTCGCAAGTCGACTTGAGAGAGGTATCCTTTCATGGTTAAAGAATAAATGAGTCGTTAATTTAATTGTCTGACCTGTTGGAATCACTATCATTCTCTATTTTGATATTGACATTCTCAAGTGGAACACTAGCTTAACGTTTTCTTGTCTTTAACTTTGTAGCCATTCCAATAGCTTGATGCTTCTTTCAGGCTGGTGATCCAGGAACTGAAACTTCTTGAAACAAAACACCTTTCTTGGTAAATTGTGGCTTTGTAACATTTCTATGAACAATCCTTAGAAAAAACATGATTTGAGAGTTCGAAAGCACTTTTTTTAACACTTTCGACTACTGGCTCAACGCTTTCGACTACTGGCTCGTGAGTAGTAGCCTTGATTTGAGAATGAGAAGATTTCTTAGTTGGTTTCTTAGTTTGCTTAAGAACCCTAGATTTCGATGGGATGGTTTCTTTAACAATCCCCTCCTGGAGCACTTGTGGTTGTTTAATTTGTTTGCTCTTTTTTGGAGCGTTAGAGGCTTTCGATGTTCTTCCTACCCCTTTTTGAGAAGCCTTGGGTGGAAGAACCCTAGTTTGATCAAAGAATCAATGGAAGACAAATGTTGTACAATGATTTGAAAGATCAAACTGATGGGTTTTAGCCATAAGAACTTTCCTATGTGCGCATGCAAAACCCTAATGCTTGGATCTAGGCTTTCTAATAAACATGCTTTGAATCCAAGACTTCTAATTACTAATTAGGTTAAATAACAACATTGAAACAGATCTAGAATCATACCTTTGAGTTCCTTGTTGATCTTGAGGTCTTGGAGCTTCTAGAGTCACAAATGTCACTCCTCTAATGGCTTACAAACACCAAAGCAAGGAGGATGATTTGGGAGAGAGGAGAGGGGAGGAATTTCGACCAGAGTTCTCTTACTTAATCAGGGGTGTCGAATTCCCTATGCCATGGGGTCTATTTATACTTGTAGACTCCTTAAGGGTTACAACCTAAACCCTAATTGGATAATCTTCTGTTAAGGCTATCCAAATCCATTCCTAGATAACTCTAATGGACGATTTTAGCTATCCTAATCCTCTTAGAATTCGTCCATAGTATATCCAAATGGATTTACAGTCTAAAGCTTAACTATCAAACAATTGACAGTTTATACCCCTTTATTTAATTAATCTCTTTAAGTCACCAAATTAATTCTAATTAATTCTATGACTTATATTAATCAAATAACAATATATATTATTCATTATATTATTCCCATAATATATTAATAATATTTATTCTCTCTTAATAAATCATCCTATCAAGTTGCTATGGTGAAGGCAACCCAAAAGGACCATGCACAACCGGATATAGTTACAGCCTTAGACACTATTCCAACAGTCTCCCACTTGGATAAGTCTAGTAACTATACAAGTACAATTCGGTTTGCAATCGTAGCTCTCAAAGACGCTGTCAACTCTGATCTAATCAATCTTGTCCTTTAGATAAGGGAACGTACAGTCCTCTGTTAGATATCATGCTGACAATCCTATGGAATGGTTAGTCAAGCATTTAGGTTTCTCGATCTCTGATTTATTTGACATAGAACTTAATCGAACACATCAATTCAGTTCTGGCCGGGCCCGGCACATAAGTCAAATCAAATCATCGAGCGGCCGAGATATCGCTTTTACCTTCTTAGATAAAAGTTACAGATAAACTTCGACTTATATGCATTTACTTATTCATTTACCAACTATACACAACAGTATGTTTTATAACATCAAGTTACTGATGCGTTTTCGTATTATCAATGTACAATCAATTAACAAATAATAAACCATATATCTAGGTTTTAAGACTATATGATATTATCGTCTTGCGATCACCTTTTATATCTTATTCCATAAGGTGATTCCAGCAAGCGCGGGTTTATTCCAATGCTCAAAACTAGTTCATAAGCACTCATGAACGTTGCAGCAATCCTTTGCTATGTCTAACACCATTGAGACATTCTACACACCAATTCACGACAATCTTCTTTCATATCTACTTCCAACATATGAACGATTATGGACCATTTGAACAATTCTATTATTCCTAATAATTTCAATTATTCTGGAAGTCAAAACATGCAAAGTGAAACAATAGCTAAACAATTAACATAAGATAGTAACATTACTCATAAATAAAACTCCTTTATTTAATCATCAAAATGTCAATTACATTTATCTATTACACGTTTCTAATACTATCTAATCTATGCTAATATCATCCTTCAGCCCAATACTCCTAGCATGCTGCAAGTGCTTAACCCTACTCAGTCCCTTCGTAAGCGGATCTGCTGGGTTATCTTCTGATGATATCCTCTTAACTACGAGTTGTCCTTCTTCTACACGATGTCTAATGAAGTGATACTTTCTGTCGATATGTCTTGATCTACCATGATCCCTCGGTTCCTTGGTTAAGGCAACCGCACCTTCGTTATCACAGAAAATCTCCATTGGCTCCTTTATGGCAGGTACGACTCCAAGATCACCGATGAAGTTCTTTAGCCATATTGCCTCCTTCGACGCTTCGCTCGCTGCAATGTACTCTGATTCGCACGTTGAATCAGCTACGGTTTCCTGCTTGGAACTTTTCCATGTCACTGCTCCTCCATTTAGGGTAAAGACCCAGCCCGACTGCGAACGGTAGTTGTCCCTATCGGTTTGAAAACTGGCGTCACTATACCCTCGCACCTTCAAGTCATCACTTCCTCCGAGGACTAAGAACCATTCCTTCGTCCTCCGAAGGTACTTAAGGATATTCTTCACTGCAATCCAATGTGCTTTGCCAGGATTCCCTTGATATCTGCTAACCATGCTCAGAGCGAAGGCTACATCAGGTCGAGTACAAGTCATAGCGTACATGATTGAGCCAACTGCGGAAGCGTATGGTACTCGGCTCATTTCTGCTATCTCAGCTTCGGTACTCGGACTTTGAGTCTTACTCAACTTGGCATTACTTTGTATCGGTAGTTCTCCCTTCTTTGAGTTTTCCATACTAAAACGTTTTAGTACCTTCTCTAAGTAAGTATTCTGACTAAGTCCAATTAGTCTCTTACTTCTTTCTCTTATTATCCTTATTCCCAAAATGTAAGAAGCCTCTCCGAGGTCCTTCATAGCGAAACACTTCCCGAGCCAGGAGTTTACCTCCTGCAGAGTCGGAATGTCGTTTCCTATGAGTAATATGTCATCGACATATAGAACGAGGAAGCTTACTATACTCCCACTGGCTTTGACATATACACAAGATTCGTCTTCGCTTCGTACAAATCCAAACTCTTTGACTTTCTCATCGAAACAAAGATTCCATCTGCGAGATGCTTGCTTAAGTCCATAAATGGACTTCTCAAGCTTACACACTCTATCCGGATGCTTCGGATCCACAAACCCCTCTGGCTGAGCCATGTAAACATCCTCAGCCAACTTTCCGTTAAGGAAAGCGGTCTTGACATCCATTTGCCAAATCTCATAATCATGGAATGCGGCAATTGCTAACATCACTCTAATAGATTTAATCTTCGCAACTGGTGAGAAGGTCTCATCATAGTCAACTCCGGGAGTTTGAGTAAAGCCCTTCGCGACCAATCGCGCTTTATATGTGTGTACGTTCCCATCCACGTCGGTCTTCTTCTTGAAGATCCATTTGCACCCAACGGTCTTACGTCCGGGCACGTAATCAACCAAATTCCAAACTTGGTTATCATACATGGATTGGATCTCGCTATCCATTGCCTCTTTCCACTTTACAGACTCCGGGCCTGCCATGGCTTCCTTGTAGCTATTAGGTTCATCAAGATTTACTAGTGTACCATCACTAATATACGTGTCCCCTTCGGTAGTAATATGAAAGCCATAAAACTGGGGATGAACTCTAACTCTATCGGAACGTCTAAGAGGTAAGGATTCGTCAATTGGTTCAACCGGAGTTTCCTCCTCGGGTTGAGTGCCAGCGGTAGAGGTTCCTTCATCCATCGACTCTTGAATCTCTTCAAGTTCGATTTGCCTCCCACTGTCTCCTTGGCTTATGAGTTCTCGCTCTCGGAAAACTCCTCTCCTCGCAACGAAGACAACATTGTCCTTCGGTCTATAAAAGAGATATCCAAAGGATGTCTGCGGGTAGCCGATGAAAATACATCGCTCACTTCGAGGTTCAAGCTTGTCGTGAGTATCTCGTCTTACGAAAGCCTCGCAACCCCAAACCTTGATATGTGCCAACGAGGGAGCTTTCCCTGTCCACATCTCGTGAGGTGTTTTGGCAACCTTCTTAGTAGGGACTCGGTTAAGGATATGGGCGACAGTCTCTAAGGCATACCCCCAAAAAGAGATTGGTAGTGAAGCACGACTCATCATAGAGCGAACCATATCCAATAAGGTTCGATTACGCCTTTCTACCACACCATTCAACTACGGTGTCCTAGGAGGCGTCAATTGCGAAACTATTCCACACTCCTTGAGATAATCGTGGAATTCAAGACTTAGGTACTCTCCTCCTCGATCGGATCGAAGCATCTTGATTTTCCTGCCCAATTGATTCTCCACTTCATTCTTGAACTCTTTGAACTTTTCAAAGGTGTCTGACTTTTGCTTGATTAAGTAGATATACCCATATCTACTATAGTCATCAGTAAAAGTCACATAGAAGCGGTTCACATCCTTCGTGGTTGATCTAAACGGTCCACATACATCGGTATGTATTAGGTCCAATAGACCCTCGCCCCTTTCACAAGTACTTGTGAAGGGCGACTTAGTCATCTTTCCAAGCAAACAAGACTCGCATGTGTCATCTTCCCTAAGGTCGAATGACTCCAACACTCCATCCTTTTGGAGTTGGGCTATGCGTTTCTTGTTGACATGTCCAAGACGAAAATGCCACAAGGATGCTTTATCCATACTAGTGGAAGAATCAATATTCAAAACATCATTCCCAAAGTCATCAACAATCATAACAGTTTCATATATTCCATTACATGGTATAGCTTCAAAGTAAAAGACACCATTTAGATAAGCCAAAATAGAACCATTCTCATTATTAAAAGAAAATCTAAATCCTTGTCTAAATAAACCATGAAATGAAATGATGTTTCTTGCCATTTCTGGCGAATAGCAACAATTGTTCAAATCTAAAACTAAACTATTCCTAAGCACTAAGGAATACACTCCAATCTTGGTTACAGGCGACGATCTTCTGTTCCCCATGATTAGATTGATCCTTCCTTGCTCCACATCCCTACTTCTTCTTAGTCCCTGCACATTAGAACAAATGTGATAACCACAACCGGTATCAAGAACCCAAGAAATAGCATGATTAGAATCGTTAGATTTGATTGTATATATACCTGCGAAAGATGGCTTGATCTTTCCTTCTTTGATTGCTTGCAGGTAATCCGGGCAGCTTCTCTTCCAATGTCCTATCTTGTGGCAGTGGTGGCACTCTGCCTCCTTCGGGTTAGAGCAGGGCTTGGCGGGATCAACTTTGGTCCCACTAAAAGAGGCACCATCTCGGGCTTTCACCTTGCGATAGTTCTTCGATGAAGCTTTCCTCTTCTTTCCCTTCCCTTGTCCAATAGCCAAGACAGGAGCAGCGGGCGGATTGGGAGTAGGTGCAACAGACTTGTCTTTGAAGTTGCTCTCAGCAACCCTCAAGAGACCTTGGAGCTTGCTTAGGGTGACCTCTTCTTTGTTCATGTGGTAGGTCATCCTAAATTGGTTGTACATCGGAGGTAAAGAGTGAAGCACCATGTCGATCGCCAAATCTTCACCGAAGTCAACATTTAACTTGCGAAGGCGGTCGACATACCTTTGCATCTTTTGCAAGTGCACGGTAAGAGATTCTCCATGACCCATCTTCGCGGAAATCATGTTAGTGAAAATCTCGTACCTCTCTTGTCTCGCATTTTGGTGGTACCTCTCCAATAGGTCTTGGTGCATCTCGTACGGGTACATGTCCTCGTAGGACTTTTGGAATTCGGAGTTCATGGTGGCGATCATGATGCAATGTACCTTCGTTGCATCTCACTCATGAGTTTCAAAGGCGGTGATTTCGGCTGGAGTAGCGATTTCGGTATTGATTTTCTCGAGCTTCTCATCAAGGACATACTCTTTGTCCTCATAGCGAGCAATGGTGCGAATGTATCTTATCCATTCGCTAAAGTTCGTTCCATCGAAGGTGACCTTTTGGCAAAGGCTCATCAACGTGAAAGAACTAGCAGCAGCGTTGTTTGCGTTTGACATCTACAATTAGAAAAGGACAAAGATAGATTAGAATAAGAATCCCTAATTATCACCCAATAAGAAAATTAGGGCTAGGATCCAACAATAACATTTACATACTAGAAAAGGGATGCCGTAATCTAACATGCAAATAAATTGAAGGTAAGTGAATGACGATTCACTAATTCTCCATTACGAAACTTAAACTATTAGTCCTAAGTGTTTTTGAGAATTCCTAGGTTCGGACGAGATTTATTGAAACTATTCAATGGCATGTTTAAATCTCGATATGCCCCTCTTGTTTGTGACTAGGATGCCGAGGATCACAAAGCGGGTGTGAATTACCATGCAAATTCACATGGCGCCTTCATTGTAACAATCACCTATTCGATGTGCCGGTAAACCACACACGCTCCATTGAACTATGATAAACAACGAATCACCCTTTGCCACCTTCGCTTAGAACCAATTAGTGTGCCGGTAAACCACACACGCTCCACCAACATCTTAGCAAGGTGCAAAGTGTAATTTCATGGGATTGCATCAATTCACTTTTCCTAAAGTAACTAGGATTTGGAAATTTTAAAATATGTGTAGTTACTTTGTATTTCTTATTATACTTTTAATGAGAGGATGAGGTTGCCCTATCCTACCCGTTCGGCTAACGACCCTCCACCAATCAAGCAAGCGGTGGGTGTGAGTGTACACCCATTAAGCGCCATTTTATAGGCCGCAACCTTATACCCACCTTATAGATCGGCTTCGTGAATGAGGCCTACTAACGGTAAGACTAGCATTTAGTTATATATATATTATTCTAGTAATATCATATTAGTATAGGGTTGTATTTTAAAACTTTTAAAATCTAGGGCTTGAAATTTAAGTTGTCTAAATTAAAGCTTTTAATCACAAAAGTAAATTTCAAAACATGAGGGTAGGTTTTAAACATTTAAAACATGGAGGATCAAATAACAAATAATTCCAATTAACAATTAATATCCTAATTATCTATATTTGATTTATTCAAGATTTCTTTTTAAGATAATTACCAAAATAATCAAAATAATCAATTAATTATCATATAAGGAAATTAAATATTTAATTAGTTGATAATTACCTTTAACTAGATCAAGATAATAGTTATATTTATCAGAAAAATGAATTAATATTGATCTAATTAGTTTATGGTAAGTTAAGATAAGATAAACACAAAGAAATCCCGAATCTGGCCATTCCTGACGCCTGGACTCGCCGAGTGCACAAAGGGACTCGCCGAGTCAGGCCTACTCGCCGAGTCCACTTTGAGACTCACCGAGTCCATGACACAGAAACCAAAAAATCGAATTTTGCAGGTTTGTTTCAGTTAATCAAGCAACAATTTACAGAAAACCAAGCTAGGCTTTGATACCACTGATGGGTTTTAGCCATAAGAACTTTCCTATGTGCGCATGCAAAACCCTAATGCTTGGATCTAGGCTTTCTAATAAACATGCTTTGAATCCAAGACTTCTAATTACTAATTAGGTTAAATAACAACATTGAAACAGATCTAGAATCATACCTTTGAGTTCCTTGTTGATCTTGAGGTATTGGAGCTTCTAGAGTCACAAATGTCACTCCTCTAATGGCTTACAAACACCAAAGCAAGGAGGATGATTTGGGAGAGAGGAGAGGGGAGGAATTTCGACCAGAGTTCTCTTACTTAATCAGAGGTGTCGAATTCCCTATGCCATGGGGTCTATTTATACTTGTAGACTCCTTAAGGGTTACAACCTAAACCCTAATTGGATAATCTTCTCTTAAGGCTATCCAAATCCATTCCTAGATAACTCTAATGGACGATTTTAGCTATCCTAATCCTCTTAGAATTCGTCCATAGTATATCCAAATGGATTTACAGTCTAAAGCTTAACTATCAAACAATTGACAGTTTATACCCCTTTATTTAATTAATCTCTTTAAGTCACCAAATTAATTCTAATTAATTCTATGACTTATATTAATCAAATAACAATATATATTATTCATTATATTATTCCCATAATATATTAATAATATTTATTCTCTCTTAATAAATCATCCTATCAAGTTGCTATGGTGAAGGCAACCCAAAAGGACCATGCACAACCGGATATAGTTACAGCCTTAGACACTATTCCAACACAAACTTTGAAAAAGTTTTCTTAATAGCAGACATAAATTCCTCCAACTTTTTAAACACTTTTGCATCCTTCTTTGACTTGCCTTCAAGTTGTTTCATGTACTCAGTGTTGAACTAAAACCAATCAAGCAATTGATCTAGCCAGAACATCAACTTTGCCATGCAACTCTTTGTAGTTTTCTTCCATCATTTTTACTTTGTTTTACATCAATGATTTTATCTCATCAACCTTGACAATAAGAGACTCGTTCATTTAATTGACCTTCTCCATGACAAGTTCATGATGTGCGTTATTAGCATCATAAAGATTTTGAATTTCATAATCATAGCTGCGAGAATGAAAAGCTAATCATTCTACTTGATTCTACTCAATTCCCTCAATTAATTTTCACAAACGAGATTCTTAAGCTTTCATCAAGTATTCCATTTCAACTCCAGTCACATAGTTCATTCCTCCAATATATGCGGCAACTTGACAAAGAGAATTGAGTTTTGTGTCAAGGATCTTGAATTCCTTACCTGATATAATGAGGTCATTAAGACTATTTTCTTCTTAAGGGTTGAATTGAAGATCAGCAAACAAAACCATTATATCATCATCATCAAGTTTGTTTTCTAGTTGCTACTTTTCAGTGGATTGAGATGAGAAGAGAATGATGATAGTTTCTTGCATGACACCAATGAATATTGGTGATATAGTTGAAACAGGAACATAAGTATGAATGGGTGATGATTGTAGTGGTAAAGCTATTGAAGTTTCCACAGAAAATTTGAAATCAATTATCCCCTCGTCCATGTTGACGTTTGTGTACTTATTAGATAAGTCCATAGTGATGTCTAGAATTTTCACCTCCTCCGTATGGGACTCAGTATTTGAAACCCTGGATGCTATGACCAATGTCTACTTAGGGATATTGGTTTGTGATTGATGTCACACCCCTGAAATAGAACGGAGGAAACGTACGGGGGTTGGGTGACTTCATATTGTAATATCATCACAGTGTATATAATTGTATCATAGACAACATCATCCTCACTCATGAAATATAACAACCATCATAGTTTACATAAGCGTGTTGGTTTACAAATTTCCAAATATTTAATGTATGATGATAACAAAAATACAACAAAATCCACTCGCTCTTGATGACCAACTTGCTTAACGATTCCCTAAGAATACAAGTTATTTTGAAAACGGTCAACATATATATTGTTGTTGAGTTCATAAGCACTTTATTAAGAAAAGTTTTGTATCATTTGTAAACTCCAGAAAATCCGATAATTTCCGCAAAAATTGTTTCAGCGTTTTGTTTCAAATCTTGTATTATAGCATGTGTGTTCATATATTTGAAAATGTATAAAGAGAATTTTCTAGCAATTTCTATATTTTTTGTTGAATGTAAAACGTAAGGTATCGTGTTTGTTTCCCATAAATCCGATATTTTCTGTTTGTAAAAGAGTGTAGTCTTTAAACCATAAGACTCGAGTGTTATATAAATGAATAGCTCGTACATGTATCAAAAGTATATTATATGTATTCCTTAAATTTATCGTGTTGTTAAAATCTATGTGAGTCGTTATAACCATTCTTCATATGACTGTTCTGCCTGTCATGATGTTTTTCAGGCGTCGACTTGTTTAAGGTAAGACATTTGTCACCCTAGACTGGCCTAGTCTAGTTGTAGCGAACAGCTCAGGTGCAGGGCTGTCAACCCCGTATAGATCTATACACAAACTCTCGCTCTCCCTCCAGGAGACTCTGGTTATAACTACAAGACTTAAGGTTGTACACTAGGTAGGTACGAATGAAAGAACGTTTCACAAGAACCTTAACTAAATTTACGCGAACAGTTTATCGCATTGTTTACCGTTTTAAAATAATGTATCGATTATGCATTTGATTACAAAACATTAGTGATGAAAATACCATTTGTTTTTATCAAAGTGTCAAGTGCTGTTTGTTATTGGACCGATTAACATAAAGTGTGTCGTCAGGCCCAATAAGAAAGTCAATGGGCCTTTAAGGCCCAAATAACATGTATTGAGAACACAAGGCCCAATAAACATGTATTTAGGTATTTAAGGCCCAATAAACATGAAATGAATATACGAGGCCCATCAAATGCGTAAATTGGTCAATAAGGCCCAATAAACATGAAATAAGAATACAAGGCCCAATTAAAATGAAAATGACGTAATTAACTCGTTTGTTATTATAATGCTAGTTTTAGCTCAATTACTACCAAAATAACATAAAAGGCCCACCTTCCTTAGAAATGACCTTTTTGGCCAAAATAATCAAGATTTTTCAATAAAAGCCCACTTTTTTCAAATCTTAATTATTGGCCCACTAAAACCAAAATCTACAATAAAGGCCCATTTTTCATTTCAAATGACATTTTAAGCCCATTAAAAACCGAAAGTTTGTAAACAAGTCGCATTTTGATAAAAATGACATTTGAAGTCCATTAAGACCAAAAATTTAAATTTCAAGCCCATGAAACTATGAATTTCTAAATAAGCCCCCCCCCCCCCCCTTTTTATGAAAAATGACCATTTTAGCCCATTTAAAACCATGAAGGCCCAAATAAGCACATTTTGTCAAAAATAACACATTTGACCCTCATAAAACCATGAATGACATAATAAGTCCTTTTATAAAAAATGACTCTTTTGACCCCTTTAAAACCGTGAATGTCTTAAAATCACATTTTTATCCAAAAATGACTCTTTTTGTCCTCTCAAAATCGTGAGTTGTCATAAAAAGGCTCAGTTTTTGTTTATTTGTCAGAAATGGCCCATCATTAGAATTTCTTTTTGTATTATAGTATCCTTTAACATGTTTTATCTTTTCAACAACATAATGAGTTAAATAAAGTAACTTATTTTCCTAAGATTATCAAGACTTGGAAATATATCAAGTTTATGAGGGTTTAACCTAGCTTCATAACATATTTGCACAACACATCATGAAAATACACATAAGCATGTATAAATACTTAGATCTAACACAAAACCAACTTGTATTCTCCACCAAAACGTAGTAAAACCGAAAACAAGGGGGTATAAAGCTCACCTTGGGCTTGATCGGTTTTTGAAGAGTAAAGAGATGGAGATTTTCGGCCTAGCTTGTTCTTTGAAAAAGATTTTTCGAAACTAGGATAGTCCAAATTAGTGGAAACTTGAAAGAACCTCCTTGATACAAATTTAATTTTCAAACCCTTTGAAAGGAGGGATGAAGAATTTCCTTGTGTGCTTGAGAGAGATGAGGGAGTGTTGGTCTGTTTGATGTGATAAATGAGGGTGAAGGATGGAGGTTCATCCGAAGATATGAAGGAGAAGAGAGAGAGAGACAGATATATAGATATATATATATATATATATATATATAAAGAAAGAGAGAGAGAGAAAGAAAAGATTTTGCCTAGAGTTTAATATTCCATGCATAGAAGTATGGGGTGCATTCGCATGGATACATGAAATGATAAAATGAGGTGTCATGATTTTAAGCCACATTTCATTTCCTCTTCTTTTTTTTTTTTTTTTTTTTTTTTAAAATCCTAAAATAAGAGACAAGAGGAAAGAAACATTCATTTGGGCTTGGGTTTGAATAGAAATCGAGCTCTTATAGCCTAATAAGAAAGCATCCGGACCATTGGGCCCATACGCAAGTTTTCGGCCCAAAGAGAATAAAAGGTATGGGTTTTCAGCCCATAAAATTAAAGAAGATGGGTTTCGACCCAATAAGGCCAATGATGAGTCTTATCGCCCAAAATGCTATTGCTTATTGAATATGGATCCAACAAGGGCCCAAATGTGGTTTCTTAGCCCAAAAGAATCAAGTTGAGGGTTTATTGGTACATTGGGCGCAATAAGAGGATTTTTTGTCCAATAAAAGTTTGAACTGGGAAGTTAGGGTTTCAAACCCAAAGTTGAGTGGGTGTACTGCATTGCATTAGGTTTAGGGCTTCACGTGTGATTTTTGATTTGAATTGTTGTTGTTCACTGAATAACATGTATAATATAATACTTAGGGTTACAAGAATTCTCCAAAAGTAATTACAGATGGACAAAAGTTCCTAGCCCTAAAATGCTAGTTGTGACAATTGATCACCTAAATTGATGTTTATATCTATATTAGATATGTTTATAATGACATCGAGAATACTTGTCTCCTCGCAAGTCGACTTGAGAGAGGTATCCTTTCATGGTTAAAGAATAAATGAGTCGTTAATTTAATTGTCTGACCTGTTGGAATCACTATCATTCTCTATTTTGATATTGACATTCTCAAGTGGCACACTAGCTTAACGTTTTCTTGTCTTTAACTTTGTGGCCATTCCAATAGCTTGATGCTTCTTTAAGGCTGGTGATCCAGGAACTGAAACTTCTTGAAACAAAACACCTTTCTTGGTAAATTGTGGCTTTGTAACATTTCTATGAACAATCCTTAGAAAAAACATGATTTGAGAGTTCGAAAGCACTTTTTTTAACACTTTCGACTACTGGCTCGTGAGTAGTAGCCTTGATTTGAGAATGATAAGATTTCTTAGTTGGTTTCTTAGTTTGCTTAAGAACCCTAGATTTCGATGGGATGGTTTCTTTAACAATCCCCTCCTGGACCACTTGTGGTTGTTTAATTTGTTTGCTCTTTTTTGGAGCGTTAGAGGCTTTCGATGTTCTTCCTACCCCTTTTTGAGAAGCCTTGGGTGGAATAACCCTAGTTTGATCAAAGAATCAATGGAAGACAAATGTTGTACAATGATTTGATGTTTGGATCAACAAGCTTGAGCATTGAATCTGGAATGCTAGAAACATTAGGAAAAATAGTAGGATCATCCACAAAAACTCTTGGAGCAGCCACTATCAGAAACTCAACAGTTTCGACACCAGATGGAACAAGAATATGCTCTTCAGTATAAACCTTTTGTAGAATTACGTCCCAAAATGGAGCAGTCGACACACCAGTTGCTGGCTTTTTCCGAGAGATTGAGACTCCAAACTCTTCCCATAGAAGGGATGCATTGTCGACATCCATACTATATTATAATCGGTCCATTACAAAGTACACTTCATGCATGGCTTTGTCAACCCAGAGCTTCATTTTGTCAAGCACCTCATAACTATTCCAAACAAGAAACCCCAAACACATGGAAGACAGGACTTCATAAAATGGCTAATGGCAATGAGAGTAAGTTGATTCCTTGTTTAATGAAACATATGAATGAGTTGATCATCAATGACTTCATAGAATGTACCTAAAATTGGTAGTCTCAGAATTTGGGAAAATTGTTTCTGAGTAAACTTCTTTGTAACATCTTGATTCAAATCGTCTGTGATTAAGGTTCGTGGACTGCAACCCGGGCATGAGGAAACCTCGGGGTTGAAATGAGCTGCTAGAAGCGTATGACATCTTGTCACCTTTTCGTGGATACGAGGTTCATTCGAAACAGAGTTATATCAAGGAAGATATGGAAGTTTGAAGTTTTGGCAGGATCAGTGCCTTAATTGAGAAAGGTGGCAGCTGAGTACGTTGGGCGTACGTGTGTGTATGCTTAGCATAATCATATGCGTGACTTTTAAGCGTAGCCAGCTAGTACGTTGGGCATACCAGAGGGTACGCTGGATGTTCTAGGCTCATAATGAAAACTCTAAATGAGGGGTGTCCCTGTATAAAGAATAAGATGGCCTCATTCCTGACCACCATCCTCGAGCAATAAAACATCTCAAACCCTAATCCTTGTTTTTGAGCTTGTGTCTGTCCATTTGAGAGCCTGTAACTGATTTTGTGTGTTCTTGGATTGAAGAAGGAGCTTTGGACTAGAAGGGGCGAGAATCCAGGCCTTAGATCTAAGCATATATGAGTTAGGAGCTTCATCTAGAGCTATAAAGCTCCAAGGATTCTCACTCTTTTGTTTCATACTAGAGTATTTTAGGGTTTTGTACCAAAATTGTAGGCTTTATGTGATATTTGAGCTCCAGAGACTATGATCAACCCCTTCGAGTGTATTTAGTGGTGTTGTGTCATAAAAACCAAGACTTGGACGTTGGAATCAAGCTATGCATGAGATTTGAGCATTTCGCGATAATAGAGTGAAAGTTTTGTGTGTTTTTGACCTTATCAGCCATGCAAAGGCTTAAAGTCACAAAATTTATTGAGTAAGAGCTATCAAGGAGTGTAGATCTATGATATAAGCCAAGGTCTTAACTGATTAAGACCAAATGAGTAGAAAGAGTAAAATTGGGACGTACACTGAGCGTAATTCCAATATGCCCCGCGTACTGACCAAGTGTCCCCGATGGCCAATCTGGATTTGTGAGTACGCTGAGCGTGCCAAGGGAGGTACGTCCCGTGTAACCTCACTGTGGACTTTTGGGCTAAGTCTCATTTTGGGCCTTGAGTTTGGGCTCGTTGCACTAGAGTTTTGGACCAGAGGAATATATATATATATATATATATATATATATATATATATATATATATATATATATATATATATATATATATATCTGTGTGCGTGTGTGTCTGTGCCTTGGGCCCTTGAGTTGGGTTTGTCACTTGGACTTGAGAGTTGGGCCTTGGCAGAGCCCATTCAATGTTGGGATTTAGTAGGCCCAATGAGTTTTAGGTTATTGATGGGCTAGTTAGTGGACTACCTTTAGACCTAATGAGTGAGGGTTTAGACTTAGATCTTAATTGGGTAATTGGATCTTGGTCCATCGTTAGAGGCCGGTGTGTAGCAGCATCTACTATAAGAGCTGTTCATCATCTGAGGTGACACTTCTCACTATACTTTACCTAGAGTGGTAAACTTTGTGTGACCGGAGGGTCTTATGTGCTTATATTGAGTATTTTGATATCCTGCATTATGTCTTTGTGATTTATGTTGTGTATTATTTTGAGCATACTAAGTTGGGACCGAAGGGTCCACCCGAGTTGTGAGACCGGAGGGTCCCACTGAGACACATTGCCTGGAGGGTCTTATCTAAGTATAGCCATGAGTGGCTAATGAGATATGTGTGGTATTTTGGAGAACTCACTAAGCTTCGTGCATACCGTGTTATGTGACATGTGTTTAAGGTTCTTCTCAAGATCACGGGAAGGCGCCGACTTAATTGTAAACACATGAGAAAGTGTTATGTTTTGAGGATTTCGGATTATTAATCAAACAATTATGGAATTGCGTTTTATAAATAAAATAAATGGGATTTTTGTGAAATGTGTTGTGAGAATTATGTGATTTTAAAATGAAAAACTGGTTTGAATTTTACGGTCTTACAAGATGGTATCGGAGCCAAGTTTCAGTGATTAGGATGCACCTTTGGGTATGTCTGGACTCAAACAGGGGATTTGAGAAACCTACTATAAGGTAGCAAGAGAGCTCTAATAAGTAGGGGCGACCTCGTAGTTTTATAATGCTTCTTTCACTCCTATCCCCTCATAAGAGGAGGATGCCAAGAATTTCGCTCAACGGCCTAAGGACTACCTAACCTTCCGGCAATTCAATTCCCTAATGAAATCAACTACCTGTCTAAGTGCACTAGCTGACTTCTCTATTGCATAACGCTTCTCACCTGACTTCATAATCACAGCTAAGCTACCTGCTGTGAGGATCTAGCCATTGCTTAATGCTCACCTTCGTTTATAAGAATAAGCTAGGATTAGTCCGCATCTAGCCTAGATCTTGTAGCTGCTGTGGAAGGAAGGAAGGAAAGTAGGGTTTCCTTCTAGGACTGGAGAAGGTAAAACTCTGGGCGGGATGCCAGGTCTCGCCTACGCTATGGTTTCACAAGATTGAACCTTCTTTGTTCAACCGAAGAAAAGGAGTTCTAGAACAAGAGGGAATGTACTTTCATCCCCAGGACCGCCCTGTCAATGTCCTCGGGGCCTCCCCCGATTGCTGTAAGATGCGCCCGATACGATAAAGGCCCCTAGGAGCATTGCCTGATTTATGATGCCTTAGCCTAGGAATTGATGCTATCGGTGATGTGCTTTGAGTATGTGCGGAGTAAGAGTATCCATCAGAAATCTTTTAGAGAGAGCATTGAGTAGAGGAGTAATCTAGGTGAGATACCTAGATGAGCATTATAGGAGCCTACTAAGGGAGTTGCTAGATACCTGCGAGAGGTAGGGTTACTTAGGTTCGGTAATACCTTATGAGTGTGAGTAGAGCAAATAGAATATTTTCCTAAAGGAGTTTTACATGTTGGTGGAGATTATTCAATGTTGGAATGTTGCTTGCTTTATGCTTTGTGGAACTCTTCATGATAGGAATCAGCTACTAAGTGAATATGATGATATTCAGGAGGTAGACGACTGGGATCGTAAGGAGTTGTTCAGCCGCTGATGGAAGTGAAGTGTGAAAACCTAGGAAGAGCCTAGGGAGTGACTTTAGAGTATGCTGATAGAGGATAGTATTTGCTGGGTAGCGACCAGGTATATCAGGATTGGTGATCGAGAAGGTTGAGCGGCTGCTTAGGAAATCTGGGACGATCCGTGTGGAAAGTATGGATAGATGTGGCAGGTAGCATGGGTCCGTACTACTGAAAGAAAAGGACCCATACTCGAAATAGGGAGAATTCCAAAGGTTCTAAGTGGCAGATTGAGAGACGATAACATGGGTTGAGTATCATGATTCGTCGCGGTTAGTGCTTCAGAGTTACCAGTTATCTCGTTGTGATTGATTAGACTGAGAGCTGATATGATAGAGTGTTGCACTAGAGGGTCATGTTGAACGAGTTTCACTGGAGCATACCTTGAGACGGAAATCGAGTTAGTTTCTGAGAGATTTTTGGTGAGATGCCCGTTGGAATCGCAAGACTCAAGGATGAGTAGAGATGATACTTATTGGAGGATCGCGTTCTGAGTTGAGTAATCGACCGATAGATGAGACGTCGCCTTCTGTGACAAGAGTTATGCCGTCCCCATTTCCTATGAGAAGTAAAAGAGATAACGAGCTTCTGGTTTTAGAGTTCGAGGTAAACCCCGTGGGGTAGCATATGGTGGTAACCTTTTCACCAGTGTATATGGGCAATATGTCTATTGTGAGGTATTTTTTTATATATACCATGGAGGAATCATTAGTGGGGACTGGGATGGGAGAGACTAAGGAATGCACCTTTATGAGTGAGACATGCTTTTAGGAGCAGTTCCAGGTGATTAAGAGGAGTACATCGGGGATGTGGCCCTTGTTGTCTACATTGTGTATCGACTGTGAGAGTGAGGTCTCTTCTTTTGTTTTTTATTGATTACCGCGATGGAAGGCTGGTCGAGGAATCAGAGACGAGGTGTGTGATAGTGCATTATTTCCAGATTGAGAGTAAGGACTAATTCAGAACAGTTGGCGTATCCGGTGGTATGTCGGTTAGAGGTTCGAGATGACTAGAGGCAGTCACATGGGAGGATTCTGAGGTTTTTGTCTGAGTCACGGGATATTTGGAGTTACTTGGTTTCCATCGGGAAGATCATTGAGTGATTATGTGGTACGTTCCAAGAGTCGCGTGTGATGTACCTGGTGAAATGATCTATGGAGTAGATTGTTGGTATTCTAATTGGTGATGGTTCGAACCCTGAGTGTAGGAGAACTGCGTATTCTATTGAGAGGATCAGCAATCCGTTTAAGTGCGGCTAGAGAACAGGTTATGGAGATCTACGGTGCAGCCACATGAGACCTAAGTTATTGGTGGATGAAGCGAGGTGCAAGGGGAGATGATGTATGTGTATGTGTTTAAGAAAGGATGAGTGAATCCACTGCAGGTGGCCATTGGTCAGAGAATTTTTTTGTGACCAGGGATTCTTTTGGGTTTGCAAATGTTGAGTTCGAGGTGGTTGGGTCACTGAGTTCAGGGTGCAATAGCTGAGATTTGCGGGTATAGGTATAGATTGTGATCTATACTCCAGGAGGGGCAACAGTTGATTTGTCAACCAATTTCAGATTCGGCATGAGTAGTTTCGTATGGGTAGTGATCAGTAGAGGATGGAGCTTCGGATTTTCGTCAACGTGTTTTCACTCACCAATGATTCCTTTGTGTTAAAATTTTTAAGATGGGAGCATTTCGAGGTTTCAAGCTGTGTCAGTGGAAGATCAATGGTGGAGGCAAGACATCGTGAGATACTGTGATGGTGTACCGAGGTACCCGTGTATGAAGTCCTAATTTTATTTGTGTTGGGACTCGAGTTGTGAGATGGCGGGTGGAGTACCGAGAGACTTTTGTTCTAGTGGGAACCCATCATTTATCTGTCATCGGAGTGGGATAGTCTAAGGGTGTATCTGTGTTGGGAAACATGCCTTGCCTACGAGAACTTACATTAGGAGTTGTGGTTCATAAGTTGGGTGGGTGTAAGCTCCTATCTATGTTGAGTTGCGGAGCATGAGTTGGTGAACTCAGTGTAGTGATGACTTGATGATGAGATTATGGGGTGATAAGAGAGCAAGTGGATCCGGGTGGGAGTAATCAGTTGGGATTATCAGGAGAAACTATGGAGTGAGCCCATGGTGAGTCAATGAGCGAGAGAGTGTTCTAAGACTATGGGGAGCCGTAGCATCCATGTGTCAGTGGGAGAGGGTGTCGTGGTACCGCAGGGAGCCATAGTATTTGCTAGTCAGCGAGAGAGTGTCGTGACACTGCGGGGAGCCGTAGTATCAACAGGTTAGGGGAGAGTGTTGTGCTCCCGTGGGGAGCCGTAGTACTCACTAGTCAGCGAGAGAGTTTCATGGTACTGCAGGGAGCCGTAGTATTCACTAGTTAGCGAGAGAGTGTTGTGATACTGCGGGAAGCCGTAGCATTCACAAGTTAGTGATAAGGTATCGTAACTCTGTGGGGATCCATAACATTTATGAGTCAATAAAGGAGCGTCTTAATGTTGGGTTTTGAGCATTCTAACACTCCTAAGTGTACATGCAACCCTAAATACCTTGGATCTATGTTTTCTCTATTATACATGCAAATAAGAACTTCCAAGGTATTATCCTAATCTAGCATACAAAACAATGACTATAGCAAGATAGAATACATACCTCTTTGGTGTAGAAAGTCTTCATGAAGCTTGAGTGCCTAGTGCCCCAAGTGTGACACCTCAAATGGAATCACAATCATCAAAACACTTGGAATGACTTGAGAGAATTCTACACTCATCAAAATCGGCTAGCCCTTTCACTTCACACACTAGTGTGATTCTAGTTGCCAATTTTTGTCAAGAATAAGATCTTTATATAGTGTTACAATTAGGGCAAACCCTAATTGTCATGACTTTCCATTTCCTTGGATCCATGGGTACAAATACACCATGGAGCATCCATGAACCATCCTATGGGTTTTAGCCCAACTTGATTATCCATGGAGCATTAGCCCACTATACAAGTATGGATGATTTACACAATCAACCCATATATTTAATTAGTCTTCTTTTGATCACTTAATTAATCCTAGATTAATTCTTGATCAATACTAATTAAATAATCTTATTATTCTTATTATTAATATACTAGAACTTATAATATATTAATAACCATAAGTGTCTTATTTCTCTCATCCAAGTGCATGATGGTATGCAACCCAAGTGGACCATGCCGGGTCGGGTCAAGTCTTACCAAATATAGTTATGGACTTAGACATTAATACAACAGTCTCCCACTTGGATAAGTCTAAAACTATTATTGTGTATGACTTCAGGAACCAACTGGCAATCGTAGCTCTCAAAAGCTTCCGTCGAACTCTGACCTTGTAGATAAACTCTGACCTTTGTCAGTGACTTGTCCATTAGATAAGGGATCATATATTCCTCCATTCTAGATATCATATGGACTGAGACATGGATTATAATCATTCTCTCTATCCATTTGTTGTTTCCCGATTTCCGATTTATGACGACTGACTAATTGAACAAATCAAATCAGTCCTGGCCCGGCCGAGCACTTCCATTTGTCATCATCAAATCATCGAGGGGCCCACAGATATCGCTTTTATCCCGAAGGTAAAAGGAACGGATAAACTTCGACTCATATGGCTTGTTCTACTACTTGTTGAATCATACACAAAGGCACGTTTTATAGCACAGAGTTACCAAATGCGGTTTCGTGCAATCAATGTACTATCAACTCATAGTAACAACTCATATCTCTAGGTTTGAAGAATATAAGATATTATCGTCTCATGATCACTCGTGATAAAATCCATGAAGTGACTCCAATGAGCGCGGGTTGAATCCAATACTCAGAACTTATGAGCACTCATGATTGTTGTAGCCTTGTCCAACACCTTAGACCTCTACAACTCATCATGACAGTCTTAATTCATATCTACTTCCAACATATGACCGACTGTGGATAGTTTTAATAACTTAGTCATTCCGGAGGAATAACCCAGTTTATTCGGGAAGTCAAAACATGCAAAATGAAACACAATAATAATTGAATCCAATATGGTATCAACTCTTTGAACATAAATAAAACACCTTTTATTTATCACCATATGATTACACATTATTCATTGTATACTGTTTCAGCTATCAACTTTATTCTTGAATTTAAAACAATAGTTGTCCCATGCTCCAAGCATGTACACTATGTTTTTCTCAAACACTAGTCATGCCATACACCAAGTATGCATACTATGTTTGTCTATGATCTTTACTTTGTGAACTAGATCAATTGAACATTACTTCAATGATTCTCTTTTCACACTCCCAAATCCTTACTGCAAATGCAAGAATTCCAAATTCATGCCATTTACTGAAATCTATTAGATTCTAAACTTATATGCACTGATCCTCTTGTAATGATTATGCACAAAGTCATAAAGACTTGACAACAACCATTACAGAGTATTCCAAAGGAGATCAGCTCCTTGGAAACATCCTTCTTGCGTTAAGTTTCCTTAATCTTACACAGATTGAAAATTCTAACTTTGAAACATTTCCAGATTCCATTTTGACCATCACTTCTGAACAAGAGTTGCCTCCTTACAGACTATGTCAATATGGTCCTTCCAGAATTATCACTATACTTCCAATTGTCCTTGAGCAACCAATCTTTGGTAAACCTTAGATTGTCCTCGACAATTGTTTAATCCTTTTAGTCATATACAGTTCTAAACCTTTTCCCTTCTTAATGCCCTAGGCATTTGGAAAAATTTAGAAAGGATGAATATAGCACATGTAATCGATCCTATATCCGAAGCATATGGGACACGATTCATGATGTCTTACATAAGGACTAAACCAGTCTTTTGCTATAATATTTCCATTTCAATTTGCCAAGTTCTCATAATTCAGATTATGAAAAGGGATGCCGTAATCACAATCGAATTTTAGAACGCAAATAATGGACCCATATACAGAATTTCCTTATGTTGAGCCATTCCAACATGAAATTCATATATATATCCTTGACTAAATGATTAAAACCTCACGATCTAAGCTTATAGATTTGAGATGAAGCATAATTTCCTCTCCCTTAATTATAGCAAAACAACTTTTTCCCAATTGAAACTTTTGTTTTCTATAATTAACATTGCTAGCTTGCAATACTTAACATAATTATCATGCTCCCACTATCATGATGATTATTAGCATAACACTTATGCTCCCACTAGCTTTGACATGTACTCAGAAATCAGCTGACTTTCTTACCAAAGTTCAGATTTCTGATACTAGATTGTTTTGATAAGACTTTATCAAAATCATACACCTTCCCTTAGATAGCACACTTGTGTATCTAAAAAATTATGAAGAGGGATGCCGTAATCATAATGTTTAGACCTTTTTGCCACTTCTCACAAGTCCATGTTAGTGTGCCGGTTAACCACACGCGCTCCACTAACGACTTTGAGAATGCAAATATCACAATTGCTATCTAGATAAAATCTACTTAGTGAAAGTGTTTCCTCACCTTCATTTTCATGAATCGGAGAGAAACCTTATGACACTTAGATTTACTGGTGTATGTGTTCTTATCCATGTGAGTTGTCAAAATCATAGTCACAAGACAAGGATAATGACAAATCCAAACTCATATGGACTGAACTCAATCTTAATTTCTTGCCACCTGGCAGCGCAAGGGCCTGCCATTGCTTCCAAGTTGTTGTGCAACCAATTGAGAACTCTAAGAACTCATATGCAAAACCAACTGTAACTGGAATGGGCACAGAATATGTCAACACGATAGGTTATGAACCTCAAGTTGTGTGCTAGTGAAGAACTTTAGGTTTTATTCTTGATTAGTTCTTGAGACTTTCAAGACTTTTAAGACTCCCACAGTCCTCTTGACCTATAAGACTCCCTTGTCAAATATCCAAGAGATAGTGTGGATTCTAATCAAGACAAACACTTCACACAATTGGCCTTAGTTGGTCTTTGTGTTATCCAAAACATCACAACTTACCAATTTCAAATGTACAAGAGTAGAAAACTTTTACTCTTACATTTGACAAGTGTTTTAAACCTTCTTTTGAGACATGTCACTCAAGTTACAATCTTGGAGTATGACTCTAAGACTTGTATTGGAACGAAGTATGACTCATCTTCTTGATTTAACCATTTCAACAATTCAAGATCCCTCTTCTTAGTCATAAGAATGCACTAAGATTTCCTTAGAGAACTAATTGTGCTATGGTTTCTTAATCATTAAGATGATCACAAAACTGATACTAAAGTACTCTCCCATCTTTTCAGATTTGAGAAACTTTTATCCTTCTGCCTAATTTGATTCTTCTTATTCGCTCTGTCATACATTGAAACCTTTTCCAATGTCTCAGAGTTACACTTAAGCTTGTAAGTATAATCATATTTACTGAACTTAAGTAAATCATGACGAATAGTCTTATCAAACTTTTGTGGTGGACTAAATCAGTGCACAAGACTATGTACTCGATCCCTTAGTCCATTACTTGACTCACACATCCATGTGAATAAGTAATTAGTCTTAATTTTCCAAAACTTGAAAGTTCTCATTCATCATGCTATACAACTTGCATGATTCCAAGTTCCGGTCCACTTGAAACTTGGGTGATGAGAATCTTTCCTTATTTGGTAAATTTAGACATTACCACAAATGAAAGAATCAACTTCATATTTCCACTCTTTCTCTTAATGGAATCATATAAGCAACAATTTTCCCTCAAATGCAATTGTAAGGATATTTTAAAATAAATAAAATCAAAAATTTTTCTTTTATTTTAAAACTTTGCGGAAAAAAAACTTATCCTTACAATCCATAAGCACATGAAAACTTGTTGTTATCTATTCCTAAGCAATATATCATAACTCCTAGGAAGTAGCTCAAGAATCCGATTTTTCAAACTATGCGATAGAAATCCATCTATGCGATCAGATTCAGCATATTCTTTCTTTAAGTTTCTTCACTTTTCTTTGATTCTTAAAACATCACCATGTGACCCAGTCACATCATGTATCAAGAATCTCAGAATAGAAACTTAACAGAGTTAGATAGTGGAATTTACCTGAAGTAGAGTCAAACTTATTGACTTTAACATCCTTAGGTAAATTTGGCAGCTTCGCAACCAATGCCCCTTTCTTTGGCAATACAAACATATGGACCCTTTGATAATGGTACACGAGACTATCACAGACTTAGCTTTGTCTCTTTACCATTTGGTCAACCAAGTTGACTATGGCCGATCCCTTTCCATCGGGAAGAGAGAGCTTTACTAGATATCCTGTGTCACTATTGTCAATGTCTATAAAGTTTTAGGAAGTTGATCTTAGCAAATAGATAAGATCATTAAGGGTCTTGTCATAGTCTGTTTCATAGGTGTCCCAAAGGAACTCACTATGTGACTTAGAAAGTGATTGAACCACCAACTTTCTTAAGACTTTGACACCCAACTCTCCCGGCTTGTCAATATGTGACTACATCTCCAAGATGTGACCACACCTAGACCTTGCCTTGCCAATAGGGCTTGAGTGACCTTAAACTTTTCAAGAACTTGTGGGTTAGGGAGAATAATTGGAAGAGGTGAAGAAGTATGATATCCATGGGACATCATCTTCATTAGGAAAGCTTGTTTCAAGAGATTTGGGAAGATCATAAATGTCTAAACCAGACATCTTTTGGGAGATATTTGGGAAGAGGTATGCCGTAATCCAAGCTATAAAATATTTGAAGGTAGGTGAATGACGATTCACCAATTTCCACCAAGATAAACGAAATGTATTATTAGGTTTTAATTGGTTTTGAAACTCCTAGATCTTTGAGATTCATTGAACTATTCAATGGCATGTTTCAATCTCGAGTGTGCCCTCCAAGTTTTGTGACTGGGATGCCGAGGATCACAAAACGAGGTGTGAAGTAACCATGCAAATCACTTGGTACCCTTAATAAATTACTCCTCAATCGATGTGCCGGTTAACCACACACGCTCCATCGATACTATGATAAATATTAAGTCACCCTTTACCTACCTTGTTAAGTCCAAGTAAGTGTGCCGGTTAACCACACACGCTCCACTAACGACTTAGACAAAGTGCAAAGTGTAATTTCATGGATTAGCACCTTATTCACATTTTTCCTAAGTAACTAAGATTGGGTATTATTAAGAGTTTAGTTACTTAGTATTATCATTAATACTTTTAATGAAGGGAGAATTCTAGTCTTGTCAAACCCGTTCGGCTAACGACCCTCCACCAGTCAAGCAAGCGGTGGGTGAGAGTGGACACCCATTAAGTTGCCATTTTATAGGCAACAACCTTATACCCACCTTATAGACCGGCTTCGTGAATGAGGCGTACTAGCGGTAAGACTGACTTTACTCTTATACATATATATATTATTAACTTATAATATTATAAAGTATAAGGGTTGAATTTTAACTTTTAAAATTCTAAGGGCTAACTTGGAATTAAAGTATTCATACTTGAAAACTTTTCCAAATTCCAAAACTTGAGGGCAAGTTTTGAAACTATTCAAAACTAATTAATTCCATAACTTATGTGTTTAAAGTAGTTTTAATCCAAAAACTCTTCAAGTTCCATAACTTGAGGACAAGTTATGGAAGACTTTAAACTAATAAAAGAACTAACTTTTCCTTTATTTTATAACTTATGGATTTAATTATGGTTACATATTTTTTCTTTTAATGAAGTGACTCTTGAACTTCCATAACTTGAGGACAAGTTATGGAGTCATAAAAAAACATTCAATGACACAAGACTCTTCATTTTGTAACCATTGCCAACTATTATGAGTTTTATGAGTCTTTAATGTGACTCTTCATGTAACTTGAGGACAAGTTACACAAACACATTTTATACTCAACTCTTAGATTAAAATGGATTGAAAACAACTATTTCACTCAACATTTCTATTAATCTAAGCAACTCATAAGAACAAGATAATTCAAATCAAACTTTTTCATGTAATTAGTCTAAACCTTAAACTAATACAAAACATGAATCTATTGACAATTATCTCTTTGAAAATGGATTAGCATGAACATTACCACATTCAAAACAAGTTTACAAGATCAAAAACAACTTAGGGTAATGTTCCTAGTCCATTTCTAGCCAAAAAACTCGAAAATATGTTGTCTGGGGGTCCAACTCGTCGAGTGCATGAACAAACTCGGCGAGTTGGATCAAATTCATCACTTTTTAGGCATGGACTCGTCGAGTCTCCTGATGGACTCGCCGAGTCTGATGGCCAGACAGCACCAGATTCGTTTTTTCAGCTTCTATTGCAGGTATAACAAGAAAACAAGCCTAGGCTCTGATACCACTGTTGGGTTTTGAGCATTCTAACACTCCTAAGTGTACATGCAACCCTAAATACCTTGGATCTATGTTTTCTCTATTATACATGCAAATAAGAACTTCCAAGGTATTATCCTAATCTAGCATACAAAACAATGACTATAGCAAGATAGAATACATACCTCTTTGGTGTAGAAAGTCTTCATGAAGCTTGAGTGCCTAGTGCCCCAAGTGTGACACCTCAAATGGAATCACAATCATCAAAACACTTGGAATGACTTGAGAGAATTCTACACTCATCAAAATCGGCTAGCCCTTTCACTTCACACACTAGTGTGATTCTAGTTGCCAATTTTTGTCAAGAATAAGATCTTTATATAGTGTTACAATTAGGGCAAACCCTAATTGTCATGACTTTCCATTTCCTTGGATCCATGGGTACAAATACACCATGGAGCATCCATGAACCATCCTATGGGTTTTAGCCCAACTTGATTATCCATGGAGCATTAGCCCACTATACAAGTATGGATGATTTACACAATCAACCCATATATTTAATTAGTCTTCTTTTGATCACTTAATTAATCCTAGATTAATTCTTGATCAATACTAATTAAATAATCTTATTATTCTTATTATTAATATACTAGAACTTATAATATATTAATAACCATAAGTGTCTTATTTCTCTCATCCAAGTGCATGATGGTATGCAACCCAAATGGACCATGTCGGGTCGGGTCAAGTCTTACCAAATATAGTTATGGACTTAGACATTAATCCAACACTTAAGACTAAGGGGGGAACCGTAGCACTCCGTAGTCGATAAGAGTGAATATTGTTCTACAGGGACCTGTAGTATTTACTAGTCAGAGTATGACGCAGAGAAGTTCATAGGCTTGGGTAGCCTTACCACTTGAGTCTTCGGGAACCTGGTTGTCGGACCAAGGGCGAGACTGGGGTCTCTGTTATGATCGGGAATTGTTATATCCCGAGTTGAGGAGGGATTACCATAATCGGAAGGAAAATAGAGAGACGGTGTGTTCATAAATTAGTGAATCACAGATATGGGTTGAGTATCAGATTGGAAATGAGTGGTTCCAATTATATTGTTGAATCAAACCCTCAAGTTGAGTTTGGGACAATTCATGTGTTGAGTAGGCAAGATTAGGTTCCAGATGATGGGTTTTAGCCATAAGAACTTTCCTATGTGCGCATGCAAAACCCTAATGCTTGGATCTAGGTTTCTCTAATTAAACATGCTTTCAATCCAAGACTTCTAATGACTAATTAGGTATAAGAACAATACAAAATCAGATCTAGAAGTTTACCTTTGAATCTCTTGTTTGATCTTGTTGTCTTGGAGCTCTAGAGTCACAATTGTCACTCCTCTAATGGCTAACAAACACCAACTAGCAAGGAGGATGATTTGAGAGAGAGGAGAGGGGAGGAAATCGGCCAGGGTTTCTTTACTTTAGAAGAGATGCCGATTTGCCTTGCCCATAGGGTCTATTTATAATTGTAGACACCTTAAGGGTTTCACCTTAAACCCTAGTTGGATAACCTTTCCTAAAGCAATCCATATCCTTACCATAGATAAGCCTTGGATGATTTTGAGCTATCCTTAGCTTCTAGAATTCATCCATCCTCTATCCAATAAGGATTTACAGTCTAAAGTGTAACTATCAAACAATTGACAGTTTATACCCTCTTATTTAATTAATCTCTTTAAGTCACCAAATTAATACTAATTAATTTATGACTTATATTAATCAAATAGCAATATTATTATTCCTTATATTATTTTCATAATATGTAAATAATATCTATTCTCTCATGATAAATGCTCCTGTCAAGTTGCTATGGTGAAGGCAACCCAAAAGGACCATGCACAACCGGGTCAAATACTTGCCTAATATAGTTGCAGCCTTAGACACTATTCCAACACCGAATTCATAGATGGGTTTAATTTTGATGGGTATTGATCTCCATCTGATGTCTTAGATCGGAGTGGGTCAGTTTCGTTGGTATGGGAAGAACCGCGAGACGCATGGAACCAGTAGGTGGTAGACGACAAATGTCGGAGGTGAGGCGAATTCAGATGGGGTTGTAGTATTCACTTGTGGTAAAGCGAACATCATGACTTGTGTGTCACAATGAGCCGAGATAGATAATTATTCTGAGAAGGAAGCTAGTAAGTCGTTTTATTGGATGTGCAGTGGGTAACCTTTGTAGGGCCAGCTTCTAGGTTGGAGTTCCCCTGGTGCTCAGTATTGGAAGGGACATTTGAGATGAAATGGGGCTTATGTTTAAGGGTGTCAAAGGATCGTTTCGAGCTGGTTTAACCGCTTCCTTGTGTCTGAGGACAGAGTTTTTAGGATCATTCCTTTAGAAGTGTTCTAATAGTTGTTAAGGCGGTGGGTCCTTGTAACACCGTAAAAATTAAAACAATTTTTCGCATTTGAAAAACACATTTTAATTAAAACCATTCATTCATAAATTGCCATAACATCATAATTTTAAATCAAAAATGTCTCCCAAGATCAAAATACATCCAATCCCATATGTGTGTACGAATCAAGTCGGCGCCTTCCCGCGGTGATCACTGGTACCTGAAACACATAACATTGAACACTGTAAGCATAAGCTTAGTGAGTTCCCCAAAATACCACACTAACCACATAATAGCCACTCGAGGCTGTAACTCTGTTGACCCTCTGGTCAATGTGTCTCAGTGGGGCCCTCCAGCCCCAACTCTCTGTGGGCCCTCTGGCCCTAACTCTAGGGACCCGAAAGTCCCAACTCTTTAACTTTGAATCATGCATATCACATATCACAACAAATCACAACACATAATAACATGCAATCATACTGGCATATAACTCTATAATACTCTATCTCTGAACTCTATTACCACACTAGGTAAAGTATAGTGAGAAGACTCACTTCGGGTATCTTGATAAGTCTCTGACTCGGAATAAATGTGATCTAGCCTCCGCCTAATCACACAAAGTAATACACCCATAAATACAGCTGAACTCAACCCAAAAGGTCAACCAGGTCAACGGTCAACTTTGACCGGACTCGACGAGTGCACTAGGGTGACTCAGCGAGTCTATACGTGTCCACTGACTCCCTTGGATCCTCTCTTAACACGTCGAGTACTTCCCTAACTCAATGAGTTGCACCTGGCATGAATCGCGGGGCCACCACGACTCAACTCGCCGAGTCTCAAGAACAACTCGGCGAGTTCCAACTTGACTCATCCCCCCCCTGACTCTCCCTGACTCACTGAGTCGACCCCTCAACTCGACAAGACCACTCGCTGAGTGGTTACGGGCAAACTTCATGCTACTCGCCGAGTCTATTCTTCAGACTCGGCGAGTCCATGCCATGCATAAAATCAAACTCACTTCTGAGGTCAGATCTGTTCCATACAATCATAGATCTGGCCTCCCCAAGCATGATAATCACGTAAAGTCCAAACCTTGGTGCTCAAACAACAACTATTTGCTCATAAATGATGTTTTAGCCCCATATCTCATAACTCTAGGTCAATACTCCCATGAATCCTCATAAAGCTTAAGGAATAAAGCTTCTCTGGACCTCTATGGATCTCATCTCAAGCCTCATCACAAATAGTGACGAAATGGACATCAAATCTAGCCAACAAAGGGGTGAAGAAACCCTAAACCCCCATGTTCATCATATCAACAGAAAAGGGAGCCAAAATACACCTCCAAAATGATGCTCTAAGCTCCAAAATCGAAGGATGTCCACCTCCCTTGCCTCCTCTTAGCTAGAATCTCCTTTGCTTTGCCAAACAAAGCTTTAAAGGTCAACAATGGCCTCTTCTCTGTCCCAAAACACTCAAATCTCTTTAGGGTTTCTCTCTGGGGTTGGTGGCCACAAATGACGGACATAAGCCCCTTTAAATAGGTCTCAAACCCTGGAAATTAGGGTTTCATTAAACAACATGCACTCGCCGAGTCCGAACGCGAACCCGCGCACAACACCGCGATCCTACTCGACGAGTTTGGACTCCAACTCGCCGGGTCTCCTCATAAATCACACAAAAATAAAAGAATAAAATAATACCTGGGAATCCGGGGTGTTACAGTCCTTAGTGGGATATGACCTCTCCGTTCCTTTTGAGTTACAATCGAGATCGATTAGAGAATCAGAATTGGTAGAGTGTTCTTAGAGTCTGTTATTCCATGAGCGATTAACATGATGATATTTTGCGAGGGTGGTCTGATAGGGAGTCAAACCACTAGAGTTTTTAAGTTTTGGAGAGACAGATCGAGTACCGCAATGGCATAAGCGTCTTTCCTTCTTTAGGGTCAGGAGTTCATGTTTGGTTTAGGTGTCTTGGAAGAGATTGTTATATGATATGAGGTCCTTTCGGTGGTTCTTCTTGGGTTGTTGGATTCAATCTATGTGTAAAAATTAAAACAATTTTTCGCATTTGAAAAACACATTTTAATTAAAACCATTCATTCATAAATTGCCATAACATCATAATTTTAAATCAAAAATGTCTCCCAAGATCAAAATACATCCAATCCCATATGTGTGTACGAATCAAGCCAGCGCCTTCCCGCGGTGATCACTGGTACCTGAAACACATAACACTGAACACTGTAAGCATAAGCTTAGTGAGTTCCCCAAAATACCACACTAATCACATAATAGCCACTCGAGGCTGTAACTCTGTTGACCCTCTGGTCAATGTGTCTCAGTGGGGCCCTCCAGCCCCAACTCTCTGTGGGCCCTCTGGCCCTAACTCTAGGGACCCGAAAGTCCCAACTCTTTAACTTTGAATCATGCATATCACATATCACAACAAATCACAACACATAATAACATGCAATCACACTGGCATATAACTCTATAATACTCTATCTCTGAACTCTATTACCACACTAGGTAAAGTATAGTGAGAAGACTCACTTCGGGTATCTCGATAAATCTCTGACTCGGAATAAATGTGATCTAGCCTCCGCCTAATCACACAAAGTAATACACCCATAAATACAGCTGAACTCAACCCAAAAGGTCAACCAGGTCAACGGTCAACTTTGACCGGACTCGACGAGTGCACTAGGGCGACTCAGCGAGTCTATACGTGTCCACTGACTCCCTTGGATCCTCTCTTGACACGTCGAGTACTTCCCTAACTCAATGAGTTGCACCTGGCATGAATCGCGGGGCCACCACGACTCAACTCGCCGAGTCTCAAGAACAACTCGGCGAGTTCCAACTTGACTCATCCCCCCCCCCCTGACTCTCCCTGACTCACTGAGTCGGCCCCTCAACTCGACAAGACCACTCGCTGAGTGGTTACGGGCAAACTTCATGCTACTCGCCGAGTCTATTCTTCAGACTCGGCGAGTCCATGCCATGCATAAAATCAAACTCACTTCTGAGGTCAGATCTGTTCCATACAATCATAGATCTGGCCTCCCCAAGCATGATAATCACGTAAAGTCCAAACCTTGGTGCTCAAACAACAACTATTTGCTCATAAATGATGTTTTAGCCCCATATCTCATAACTCTAGGTCAATACTCCCATGAATCCTCATAAAGCTTAAGGAATAAAGCTTCTCTAGACCTCTATGGATCTCATCTCAAGCCTCATCACAAATAGTGACGAAATGGACATCAAATCTAGCCAACAAAGGGGTGAAGAAACCCTAAACCCCCATGTTCATCATATCAACAGAAAAGGGAGCCAAAATACACCTCCAAAATGATGCTCTAAGCTCCAAAATCGAAGGATGTCCACCTCCCTTGCCTCCTCTTAGCTAGAATCTCCTTCGCTTTGCCAAACAAAGCTTTAAAGGTCAACAATGGCCTCTTCTCTGTCCCAAAACACTCAAATCTCTTTAGGGTTTCTCTCTGGGGTTGGTGGCCACAAATGACGGACATAAGCCCCTTTAAATAGGTCTCAAACCCTGGAAATTAGGGTTTCATTAAACAACATGCACTCGCCGAGTCCGAACGCGAACCCGCGCACAACACCGCGATCCTACTCGACGAGTTTGGACTCCAACTCGCCGGGTCTCCTCATAAATCACACAAAAATAAAAGAATAAAATAATACCTGGGAATCCGGGGTGTTACAGTCCTTAGTGGGATATGACCTCTCCGTTCCTTTTGAGTTACAATCGAGATCGATTAGAGAATCAGAATTGGTAGAGTGTTCTTAGAGTCTGTTATTCCATGAGCGATTAACATGATGATATTTTGCGAGGGTGGTCTGATAGGGAGTCAAACCACTAGAGTTTTTAAGTTTTGGAGAGACAGATCGAGTACCGCAATGGCATAAGCGTCTTTCCTTCTTTAGGGTCAGGAGTTCATGTTTGGTTTAGGTGTCTTGGAAGAGATTGTTATATGATATGAGGTCCTTTCGGTGGTTCTTCTTGGGTTGTTGGATTCAATCTATGTGTAAAAATTAAAACAATTTTTCGCATTTGAAAAACACATTTTAATTAAAACCATTCATTCATAAATTTCCATAACATCATAATTTTAAATCAAAAATGTCTCCCAAGATCAAAATACATCCAATCCCATATGTGTGTACGAATCAAGCCAGCGCCTTCCCGCGGTGATCACTGGTACCTGAAACACATAACACTGAACACTGTAAGCATAAGCTTAGTGAGTTCCCTAAAATACCACACTAATCACATAATAGCCACTCGAGGCTGTAACTCTGTTGACCCTCTGGTCAATGTGTCTCAGTGGGGCCCTCCAGCCCCAACTCTCTGTGGGCCCTCTGGCCCTAACTCTAGGGACCCGAAAGTCCCAACTCTTTAACTTTGAATCATGCATATCACATATCACAACAAATCACAACACATAATAACATGCAATCACACTGGCATATAACTCTATAATACTCTATCTCTGAACTCTATTACCACACTAGGTAAAGTATAGTGAGAAGACTCACTTCGGGTATCTCGATAAATCTCTGACTCGGAATAAATGTGATCTAGCCTCCGCCTAATCACACAAAGTAATACACCCATAAATACAGCTGAACTCAACCCAAAAGGTCAACCAGGTCAACGGTCAACTTTGACCGGACTCGACGAGTGCACTAGGGCGACTCAGCGAGTCTATACGTGTCCACTGACTCCCTTGGATCCTCTCTTGACACGTCGAGTACTTCCCTAACTCAATGAGTTGCACCTGGCATGAATCGCGGGGCCACCACGACTCAACTCGCCGAGTCTCAAGAACAACTCGGCGAGTTCCAACTTGACTCATCCCCCCCCTGACTCTCCCTGACTCACTGAGTCGACCCCTCAACTCGACAAGACCACTCGCTGAGTGGTTACGGGCAAACTTCATGCTACTCGCCGAGTCTATTCTTCAGACTCGGCGAGTCCATGCCATGCATAAAATCAAACTCACTTCTGAGGTCAGATCTGTTCCATACAATCATAGATCTGGCCTCCCCAAGCATGATAATCACATAAAGTCCAAACCTTGGTGCTCAAACAACAACTATTTGCTCATAAATGATGTTTTAGCCCCATATCTCATAACTCTAGGTCAATACTCCCATGAATCCTCATAAAGCTTAAGGAATAAAGCTTCTCTGGACCTCAATGGATCTCATCTCAAGCCTCATCACAAATAGTGACGAAATGGACATCAAATCTAGCCAACAAAGGGGTCAAGAAACCCTAAACCCCCATGTTCATCATATCAACAGAAAAGGGAGCCAAAATATACCTCCAAAATGATGCTCTAAGCTCCAAAATCGAAGGATGTCCACCTCCCTTGCCTCCTCTTAGCTAGAATCTCCTTTGCTTTGCCAAACAAAGCTTTAAAGGTCAACAATGGCCTCTTCTCTTTCCCAAAACACTCAAATCTCTTTAGGGTTTCTCTTTGGGGTTGGTGGCCACAAATGACGGACATAAGCCCCTTTAAATAGGTCTCAAACCCTGGAAATTAGGGTTTCATTAAACAACATGCACTCGCCGAGTCCGGACGTGAACCCGCACACAACACCGCGATCCTACTCGACGAGTTTGGACTCCAACTCGCCGAGTCTCCTCATAAATCACACAAAAATAAAAGAATAAAATAATACTTGGGAATCCGGGGTGTTACAGTCCTTAGTGGGATATGAATTCTCCGTTCCTTTTGAGTTACAATCGAGATCGATTAGAGAATCAGAATTGGAAGAGTGTTCTTAGAGTCTGTTATTCCATGAGCGATTAACATGATGATATTTTGCGAGGGTGGTCTGATAGGGAGTCAAACCACTAGAGTTTTTAAGTTTTGGAGAGACAGATCGAGTACCGCAATGGCATAAGCGTCTTTCCTTCTTTAGGGTCAGGAGTTCATGTTTGGTTCAGGTGTCTTGGAAGAGATTGTTATATGATATGAGGTCCTTTTGGTGGTTCTTCTTGGGTTGTTGGATTCAATCTATGTGTGATAAGGAGCGATTTCAAAGGAAAAATCTAATTCAATTGGGGGAGAATTGTAACATCCTGTTTCGGATCCTTTTTTATTAGGGTTCATGGGCTGCAACCCGGGCATGAGGAAGCCTTGGGGTTGCAACATGTTGCTGGAAGTGTAGGGCATCTCGTCACCTTTTTGTGGATATGAGGTTCATTGGAAATAGATTTATATCGAGGAATCTATGGAAGTTTGAAGTTTTGGCAGGATAAGTCCTTTAATTGAGAAAGGTGGCAGCTGAGTACGCTGGGCATACATGTATGTATGCTTAGCGTAATCATATGCGTGGCTATTAAGCGGGGCCACCTAGTATGTTGGGTGTACCAGAGGGTACGCTGGGCGTACTAGGCACATAATGAAAACCCTAAATGAGGGGTGTCCCTATATAAAGAATAAGATGGCCTCATTCCTGGCCACCATCCTCAGACAATAAACCCTCTCAAACCTTAATCTTCATTCTTGAGCTTTTGTGTGTTCTTAAAGTGAAGAAGGAGATTTGGAGAAGAAGGAGTGAGAGTCCATGCCTTGGATCTGAGCATATCTGAGTTGGGAGCTTCATCTATAGGTATAAAGCTCCAAGCTTTCTCACTCTTTTATTTTGTGCATCATAGTAGATTGTTTAAGGGTTTTGTCCGAAAAGTTGGATACTTTATGTGATATTTCAGCTCCAGAGACTATGATCAACCCCTTTGGCTATATTTAGTGGTGTTGTTTTATAAAAATCAAGACTTGGACGTTGGAATCAAGCCATGCATGCGATATGAGCATTTTGAGATAAGAGAGTGAGAGTTTTGTGTGTTTGTGACGTTATCAGCCATGAAAACGCTTAAAGTAACTGAATTAATGGAGTAAAAGCTATTAGATTGTCCACATCTGTGATATGAGCCAAGGTCTTAACTGATTCAGACCAAATGAGTAGAAAGAGTGAAACTGGGACGCACGCTAAGCGTATTTCCAGTACGCCCCGAGTGCTGACCAAGTCTCCCCAATGGCCAATCTGGATTTGTGAGTACGCTGAGCGTACCAAGGGAGGTACGCCCCATGTAACCTCACTGAGGACTTTTGGGCTAAGTATCATTTTGGGCCTTTAGTGTTGGGCCTGGAGTTTGGGCTTGTTGCACTAAAGTTTTGGACCAAAGGAATATATATATATATATATATATATATATATATGTGTGTGTGTGTGTGTGTGTGTGTGTGTGTCTTGGGCCCTTGAGTTGGGTTTGTCACTTAAACTTGAGAGTTTGGCCTCGGGAGAATCCATTCATTATTGGGATTTCGTGGGCCCAGTGAGTTTTAGGTTATTGATGGGCTAGTTAGTGGATACCTTTAGACCTAAAGAGTGAGGGTTTGGACTTAGATCTTAATTGTGTAGTTATGGATCTTGGTTCAGTGTTAGAGGTCGGTGTGTAGCAGCAACATCTATAGGATCTGTTCATCATCCGAGGTAAGTCAACTCACTATACTTTTCCTAGAGTGGTAACCTTTGTCTGACTGGAGGGTCTTATGTACTTATATTGAGTATTTTTATATCCTACATTATGTCTTTGTGATTTATGCTGTGTATTATTTTGAGCTTATTGAGTTAGGACCGGAGGGTCCACTCGAGTTGTGGGACCGGAGGGTCCCACTGAGACACATTTACTGGAGGGTCTTATCTACGAAGAGCAATGAGAGGCTAATGAGATATGTGTGGTATTTTAGGGGAACTCACTAAGTTTCGTGCTTGCCGTGTTATGTGACATGTGTTTCTGGTTCTTCTCAGGATCGCGGGAAGGCGTCGGCTTGATTGTACACACCAGAGAAAGAGTTATGTTTTGAGGATCCTGGATTATTAATCAAACAATTATACAGTTGCCTTTTGTAAATTAAGTAAATGGGATTTTTGTGAAATGTGTTATGAGAATTATGTGATTTTAGAACGAAAATTTTCTTTGAAAATTTACGATGTTACATTCTTAGTCTTTTAATTCAGGAGCCGAAATGTAACCACCTTGGTTGTTTTGTTGAATACTAAAGTTTAAGCATCAAGAGAATGCCATTCCATAGGGATTGCAAAAGTTTCTTAAAGTGCAAATGATTATAAAGAGTTGTTCAAGGTTTGAACAAGCGTCCATAATTCCTCCGTGTATTAATCAAGTGATGGAACTAGTCGAACATTAGTGGTTTGGATCCTCATCATTGGCTGCGAGATTTCTTCATCAGTAGTGGTTGTTTGATCAGCATTGTGATGAGAAGCATCTATTGTAGATAATTTTGGAGAAATTTAGAAGTGGAACAATTAGTTTTCTTGACGTCTGATCAGAGATCATCAAGTTTGATATGGAAACAATCATCTGCCTTTTATAATCAGTGTTATTTTAAAATTTGAACCGCTTTCCATTAAAAAAATGCCACGTATTGATTTGGTTAGTTAACTGGCACCATAAAAATGTCCACGACATAAAAGTGATCATCACATTCTCCTTGATTCCCGTGAAAATCTTGAACCGTCACTTCCATCGGATCTTTCGTTGTTCCCAATTGGATAATAATTGTCACAAGTTTCGTTCCTCAAACGAGTATGCCATTTGTTTTGAAACCAGGGTAAGACCAGTCCATTGCCATGGCGGCTAGGCTCATTAACTTTGGGGATTTGGAAGCGAAAGCATATGCAAGGCTGTGGCAAATCTATGTTTCGAGTTAGTAATACCTAAAACCTCAAGGATTTCAGTGCGTTCGTGTGCCAAGGAATGATATAGAAGCAAGTACAACAAAATATGGAATTGGTGATATCAAAAAATATTTTGATATAAAAGCATATTGATCCCGGTAAAAGATCTTTTCATTCGACATCAAGAGAGATGAATAATTGCTTGTGTTGTTTCGTATGAATTACAATCAAATACTTGTTGATGAGTTTCGAAGGGCATTTTTTTCTTTTCATTTTGAAGGTGACTTCAATTTTACAGAAGGTCTCAACTGAAATGTGATTCAGTTGTGCAAAATTACTTGGTTGAATAGTGTAGTTAACAACAAGTATGCTTTGTTATTGATTATAAGTGACAAAAGTTTAGAGAAGATATACAAAAAATTTCTTAATCCAAAAAATATTAAAATAAGGGATCTTTTTGGAAAAAACCGTCTTGGTGTTAGAATATTTATCAATATCATGCAATTCGAATGTAATGAGATTTTGAATATCGAAATGGTACAGAAACAAATGTTTCTTGAAAATCTTGAACAAAGTTGTTGACCGTCAGAACCATAAACACAAATGTTTGACATATCTACATTCTGGTGGGTTCAACCAGAGACGTGGAGGATATCTAGTGTAGTGTGTGATCAAGAAAGAATTTTTTGGTGAAAAAGATGCGGTTAAAGAAATCAGTGTACCTCTGCTAAAAAATTTTACCAAGCAGAAAACTTTTGACTCATCATGAGAAGAGTAAGGTAGCTCTTCCACTAGTGTGAATATAGCCTGATCGGGAAGAATTTTTCGTGTGATGATTTCATTAAGGCTTTGAACACAAAGATTCTTTGAGGCTTTGAGGATGCATCATTCTTCTAAGGATACATAACTAATACATAGTTTCGAATAATACACGTTGCCTTGAAGAATGTGGTCATTTAGCATGTGTATGAGCATCATGTTGTTACAATGAGATTCCAACAACAACATTTTTGCATTTTTGTATTTCTAGAAAAGAAAACAAAATAAATTTAAGAACATATTTTGGAGTTTTGAGTTTAAGAAAGCAAATACAAAGATAAGAAAATCTTTTTGGATTTTTGATTTTTGGAAAACGAATATAAAGATCAGAAAATCTTTTTGGATTTTTGGTTTTTGAATAAATATACAAAAATAGTATAACGTAAATCATTACCTAGATATGTTCGACCCATAAGCTAATAGTCATCAAGCATAGGTTGTGCATCGAAAGTGTTCCATCAAATGTGAATTATGTACTGAACAATTTAGAGGGAAGTCGAATGTGAATGCAGTTGAACGCTGAACCTGAACACTAACCTATGAACAAAAATGCAAACAAATAAAAGTTAACTAAAACACACAAAATGTATACCTACTAGTCAGAAGTAAAAAAGAACAATCGAAAGTAAGGTAAAACATATGTTCGAGTCAAATAAAAGTAGTATGTGGAACAGTTAACGCTTCGATGATTCCCAGACCATTTAGAACCCTTAAGAATGATTTTTCATCTAAAGGTTTTGCGAAAATGTTAGCAAGCTGATCAGTCGTGTTGACAAAATGGACTTTAGTGTTCCCATCTTCAATGTGGTCTATGATAAAATGATAACGAAGAGCAATATGTTTTGTTTATTAATGTTGGACCGGATTGTGACAAATTCGAATTGCACTTTGGGAATCACAATAGAATGGTATTTTCTTCATGTCGATTGCATAACCATGTAATTGGATTTGAATCCAAATCATTTGTGATGTGAATGCTGCAATAGTGATATATTATGCTGCAACAGTCGAAATTGAAACACAAGTTTGGCTTTTCGATTGCTAGCTCACTAGCTTCCCGTCCAATAACTGGGACCCTCCTATTGTACTCTTTCGATCGAATTGGCATCTAGTCAGGCCCGCATCAGAAAATGCGTCGATAAAAAATCCTATCATCGAATGATACAACAATCCTAACGAAACTGTTCCTTTAAGGTATCGAAAGATTTTTTTATTTCAAAAAGATAGTATTCTCCTGGATTCGATTGGTACACGGCACTGCTTGACTTTTAGTTAAATTCAAAAGCGATCTGAACATGCTTCTATAAGTCGTAAGATCCGCAACAGGCTTATGAAACGAAGAATTTAAGCGCGTTCAAACTGCGATAGCTACCTTGAATTTCATGTTACTCAGCATGCCATTCTTATCCAGCAAGTTTCAAGTATATTTTTCTTGATTGATAAAGATTCTTTCCCTTCTTTGACGAATATTCAAACCCAAAAAGTTTTTGATTTTACTTATCATACTCATTTCGAAGTGACTTTCATTAATTCCTCAAATTCCATATACAATGAAAGATCAGTCGAACAAAAGATAATGTCATCGACATAAATTTGATTAATAAAGATTCTTTCCCTTGTCATATTTAGTGATTTTCCGAAATTTTCTCTAAGTTGCATATCAGGCATGAGGTGCTTGTTTCAACCCATAAACTACATTGTCTAAAATATAACAGTGATCAGGATACTTATCGTTGATGAAACCATGTGGTTGTTCGACGTACACCATTTCTTCCAGAACACCATTGAGGAATGAACATATGACATCCATCTGATTAACGTAAAAATCTTTGTGAGCTGCGTAAGCAAGAAAAATTTGTACCTGTAACACCGTAAATTTCCAAAAAAATTTTTCATTTTAAATTCATATAAACCTCATAACGCACTTCACAAAATCTCATTTATTTAGTTTACAAAACACATCTCCGTAATTGTTTTTTTAAATAATCTAGGATCCTCAAAACATAACTCTTTCTTTGGTGTGTACAATCGAGCCGGTGCCTTCCCGCGATCCTGAGAAAAACTTGAAATACATAACACATAACACATAACACGGTAAGCACGAAGCTTAGTAAGTTCCCCAAAACACCACGCACATCTCAGTAGCCTCTCATGGATATACTCAGATAAGACCCTCCGGTTAATGTGTCTCAGTGGGACCCTCCGGTCCCAGAACTCAGGTGGACCCTCCGGTCCTAACTCAATAAACTCGTAATAACAATACTCAACATAAATCACAGAGACATAATGCAGAATATCACAACACATAAATAAGCACATAAGACATCTTAGTCACACAAGGATACCACTCATGGTAAGTATAGTGAGAAGACTCACCTCTAATGATGAATAACCCTTAAAACGTTGTTTCCATGCACCGACCTCTAACTATTCAAATGATGCTCCATCCACAGAAAAACTCAAATCCAAAGCCTACACTCCAAATGTATTCACTTCCATGCTCCTTCTCCACTCCAAAAATCTCACAAGAACACTTAAAACACTCAAAGGCTTTTAAATGCTCCAAAAATTCCATGAACGAAGGTTTAGGGTTTAGGAGCGTTTGAAATCTGAGGGTGGTGGCCAAGAATGAGGCCATATCATTATTTATATAGTTACACACCAAAAATTAGGGTTTTCACTCTGTTCCTAGTACGCCCAACGTACTAAGTTGCTCCACTTAAAAACCACTCACATGAGTACACTAAGTGTACAAACACGTGCACCCAGCGTACTCAGCTACAACCTTTTTTAAATCAAGGGACTTATCCTGCCAATACTTCAAACTTCCAACACTTCCTCATTATGACTCCATTTCAAAAGAACCTCATACCCATGGAAAGGTGACGATATGCCTTACGCTTCTAGTAACTCATCACAATGCCGAGACTTCCTCATGTCCGGGATGCAGCCCACGAACCCTAACCACTGACGACCCGAAACAGGATGTTACAATTCTCCCTCACTTGACTTAAATTTGACCCTTTGCTCCTTATTATCACAAAGATCGAACCCAAAACCTGCAAAGCACCACCGAAAGGGCCTCAAATCATTCAACAATCTCCTTGAAAGACACCTAGACCCAACGGGAACTCCCAGGCCCAAAGAAGTAACAAAACCTTGTGTCGCTGTAGTACTCGGTCTGACTCCCCATAACTTGAAAGCTCTAGTGGTATGTCTCCCTGTCAGACCACCCTCGCAAAAGATCATCATGTTAACCTTTCAACGAACAATAGACTCTAAGAACACTCTACCAACTCATATTCTCTAATTGAGCCTAGTCAAACTCAGGATGAACGGAAAGGTCATATACACTAAGGACCCACCGCCTGAACAACTATCAGAACTCTTCTGAAGGAATGATCCTTAAAACTCTGTATTCAGGCACAAGAAAACAGTCAAGATATCTCGAAACGATCCTTTGATACTCTTAAACATTAGCCCCAATTTCTCTCAACTGTCCCTTCCGACACTGAGCACCAGGTCGACTCTGACCCAAAAAGTGGAAACTCCAAAGGTTACCCACTTCATGCCTAAAAATGACTTGCCAGCTTTCAGCTCTTAATAACTATCTCGGATCATAGTGACATACAATTCACAAAGCTCATTTTACCCTAAGCGAATGCTACAACTCATCTGAAATCGCCTCACCTCCGACCTCTGTCCTCTACCACCCACTGGTTCCCTGTATCTCGCGGTACTTCTCATACCAACTAAACTGATCCATTTCGGCATAAGATATCAGATTGAGGTCATACGCCCGTCTAAAATGAAACCAATCCACAAATCTGAAACCTCATCTCGCATATTCAATAGATGAATGGATCCGAAATCGAGCTTAAGAGTCTGATTCAATAGCAGAAATGGAACCACCGATTTCCAATCTTGTACTCAACTCATGACCCAAAATTTGCGGATTATGTACCCACCATCTCTCCAATTCCTTCTGATTACGATAATCCCTCCTCATCCCAGGGATAAAATGATCCCCAACCGAAATGGAGACCCCTGTCTCGCCCCTGGTTCGGCAACCAGGCTCCCAAAGACTCAAGCGGTAAGGCTACCCAAACCTAAGAACTCCTCTATGCCATACTATGAGTAGTGAATACTACAACTCTCTGTTGAACAGTATTTACCCTTGTCGACTACTGAGCGCTACGGTCTCCCCCGTAGACTTGCAACACTCTCTCACTGACTCATGAATGCTACGGCTCCCCGTAGTATCACAACACTCTCTCTCTCTCTAACAAGTGAATACTATAGCTCCCCACAGTATCACGGCACACTCTCTCTCTCTAACCAGTGAATACTACGGCTCCTCGCAGTATCATGACACACTCTCTCTAACCATTGAATACTATGGCTCCCTGAAGTATCACGACACTCTCTAGATGACTAGTGAATACCAAGACTCCCCACAGTATCACAACACTCTCCCACTATCCAGTGAAAACTACGGCTCCCCTGAGTATCATGACACTCTCTCCCAATGACTCATCATGGGATCACTCCATAGTTTCTCCTGATAATCCAAAGCGAATACACCCACTCGGATCACTTGCTCTCTTATCCCCCATATTCTCATCATCATGTCATCACCATACTGAGTTCACCAACTCATGCTCCACAGCTCAACATAGATAGGTGCTTACACCCACCCAACTTATGCACCACCGCTTCGGAGGTATGTTCTTGCAGGCAAGGCACTAGTCTCAGCACAGATACACCCTTAGACAGTCTCACTCCAGCAATAATTGACTGGTGTTTTCCCATTGGAACAAAATCACTTGGTACTCCACTCGCCATCTCTCAACTCGATTCCTAACATTGCCAAAAATTAGAACATCATACTCGGGTACCTCGGTACTCCATCACATCGTCTCATGCGGTCTTGCCATAACCACCGATCTTCCACCTACACACTCGAAACCTCGAAATACTCTCATGTCCCAATTCAGACACGGTGGAAACGTCAAAGAATGAATATACGTTGATGGAATTCGGAGCTCCACCCTCTACTGATCACCGCCCATACAAACTACTCATACCGAATCTGAAATTGGTTGACAATTCAACTGTTGCCCTTCTGGAGTATAGATCAGAATCTATACCTATACCCGCGAATCTCAACTATTGTACCCTGAACTTAATGACCCAACCATCTTGAACTCAAGATTTGCAAACCCAAAAAATCTCTAGCCATAATAAATCCTCTGACCAACGACCACCTGTCATGAATTCACTCATCCTTCCTTAGGCACATACTCATACATCATCCCGCCTCGCACCTTACCGCATCCACCAATATCCCAGGTTTCATTTGTCCGCACCGGAAATCTCCATAATCAGCTTTCTAGCCATACTTAAACGAATTGTTGATCTTCTCAATTGAATACCCAGTTCTCCCCCAATCAGGGTTCGAACCATTACCAGAAGACATACCAATAATTAGTCTGCGGACTGTCTCACCAAGTACATTACACTTGACTCTGGGAACATACTATGAAAACACTCAATAATCTTCCTGAAGAAAACCAAGCAACTCCAAATATCTCGTAGTTCAGACAAAATCTCAAAATCCTCCCAGCGCGACTGCCTCTAGTCATCTCAAAATCTCAGACTGGTATACCGATGGACACCTCAACTGTTCCGAAAATCCTGACCCTCAGTCCGAAAATAATGCACTATCACACACCTCGTCTCTAACACCTCAACCAACCTTCCAACATGGGAATCATCATCAAAGCACAAGACCTCACTCTCACAACCGATACACAACATAAAAACGAGGGCCACCGCCCGATATATTCCTCTTAACCACCTAAAACTGCTGGTAAATGCATGTTATACTCAAAAAGGCACCTCCCTGGGTGTCTTCCCTCTCATCCTCCACTAATGACTCCATTGTACAAGAAATAACTCAGAGCAGACAAACTGCCCTAATACTCTGATGAAAAGGTAACCACCAATGCTACCCTACGAGGTTTACCTCGAAACTCTGAAACCGTAAACTCGATATCTCATTTGCTTCTCCTAGGAAATGGGAACAACGCAACTCCTTCCACAAAAAGTGACGTCTCATCCATTAGCCGATGGCTCGACTCAAACCCCGTTCCTCCAAAAAGCATCATCTCTACGCAACCTTGAGCCTTGCGGATCCAACTGCCTTCTCACCAATAAAATCTCTCAAAAACAAACTTAATTTCCCTTTCAAGGTATACTCCATTAAAACTTGCTCGACATAGCCCTCTAGACGCACACTCTATCACCTGATCTTAGACTAATCAAATACCATGGGACAACTGGTAAAACCAGAAGCACTAACCGCCATGAATCATTATACTCGAACCATGTGATCACCCCTCAATCTACTATGAATCAATGTACCCAAACCGTGTTATCTCCTCTCAATCTGCTACTTAGAACCTCTGGTATTCTCCCTCTTTCGAGTATGGGTCCTCTGTTTTTTGTAGTATGGGCCCATACTACCTACCACATCCACCCATACTTTCCACACATATCGTCCCATAATTCCTAAGTAGCTCCTCAACGTTCTCGATCACCAATCTCGTTAAACCTGGTCGCTTCCCAATGAATACTTTCCTCTATCAACATACTCATCTGACTAAGGCCACACCCTAGGCTCTTCCAAGGTTGCCTCACTTCTCTGATATCAGCTATTGAAGAATCTTTTATGATTCCAGCCATCTACTTCCTGAATATCATCATATTCACTTAGTAGCTACCTCTCATCATCAAGAGTTCCACAAAGCACGAAACAAGCAACATTCGAGCATCTAATAATCTCTACAAACACATAAAACCACTCTAGGTTACCACTCCAATTACACTCAAAAGGTATCACCGAACTCACGCAACTCTACCCCCTCGTGGATATCTAACTACTCTCTTAATAGGCTCCTCCAGTACTTATCTAGGTATCCCACCAAGATTACACCTATACTCAATGTTCTCTCTAAAAGTTTCTTGCTGGACACTCTTACTCAGCACATATTTAAAGCACATCATAGATCGCAAAATTCCTAGGTTAAGGCATCACAAATCAGGCAACTCTAGCCCTAGAATATGAAATACTTAGCCTATAAACTAGCATGCATCACCAATATCTCAATAATAACTCATAACACAAATAAGTAAGTGTATTTTTGGGAAATCACCGTTCGGGATCTGGTTAATTGTACACACTGCTCCTTCTTGTTTTTCTCTTAGCAACTCTAGCTCGTTTTAGAAATTCATTTCTTTTGAAATCTTTTTCTCAAATCCTTAGCTTGAGTCCAGATTTAATCGAAGGTGCATCCAAATCCCTCAAACAGAGGCTCTGATACCAACTTGTAACACCGTAAATTTCCAAACAAAATTTTCATTTTAAATTCATATAATTCTCATAACACATTTCACAAAATCTCATTTACTTAGTTTACAAAACGCATCTCCATAATTGTTTGTTTAAATAATTCAGGATCCTCAAAACATAACTATTTCTCTGGTGTGTATAATCGAGCCAATGCCTTCCCGCGATCCTAAGAAAAACCTGAATCACATAACACATAACACGTTAAGCACGAAGCTTAATGAGTTCCCCAAAATATCACACACATCTCAGTAGCCTCTCATGGCTATACTCTGATAAGACTAGGGGTGGGAGAAAAAACCAAAATTGAATAACCGAACCGAACCAAACGATGTTTGGTTTATTTGGTTTTTGGTTAATTTGGTTTGGTTAACCGAATACATATAATTTTATTCGGTTTGGTTTTTGTTAAATTTTTAAAAATTTGGTTAAACCGATTAATTTTTAAATTAATATATTTTTATTGTATATATAATTAATATTTATTACTTATTTCATACATTAAATACCTAAATTATTTAGAAAAATTATTAATTAGTATAAAGCTAGTCAATTTGCAATTTATCGTCAATTCTAGAGTATGCTCTAGAAGAATTGTATCATGAATATGTGAGAATTCATGATCAAAGTTCTTCAACCACATCTTCTACTTCTTCATCTGTCTTGGGGACGCATTTTACATATGATGATACAAGTTCAAAATCCACCATAAGAAATAAATTGAGGGAGAAGTTGAAAATGGAAATGAGTGGAACAATAGATTCCAAGAGCGAGTTAGAGAATTTTTTGAAACAAGATGTTGAAGAAGATTCTGATAAGTTTGATATCCTGTTATGGTAGAAAGTAAATAGTCCATGATTTCCCATATTATCTTTGATGGCTAGAGACTTGTTGGCAATTCCCGTCTCAACAGTGGCTTCTGAATCAGTGTGTAGTACAAGTGGGAGAGTATTAGACCCATTTAGGAGTTCTCTAACTTCTATTATTGTTGAAGCCTTAATATGTACTCAATATTGGCTGCGTATAAGTTCAAAACAGGAAGTTGAAAAATATTGGGAACAAATACAAGAAATTGACGAAGGTATTTTTGCATATATTTTTTAGTTTAAACTTATAATCTTGCATTATTAACTTTTTGTTTATTGATTGTAGAACGAAAAAAATGCAGTGTCTCTAAAGTTGTTCAAAGATGATCGGAATGAAAGCGCAAATGTGCAATGTATAAGGTCTACATCTAAAATTAATCTTGTAGTTTTTGATAACTTTAAATTTAATTAGGTTGTATGTTCAGGATTACAGGTTTTGCCATTGGCTCACTACATGTTTTGGTGCTTAACTGGAGTGAAATGGAGAAGGCCACCTTATGTTTTTTTGCTTTTGCAACTCTTATTTTGTTATTGTCAATGTCATTATGTATGAACTTAAAACATATTAGCTTTTGTAACTTTTGTTTCTTTTGTCTTAATATGGTGCACTGCATGAGCTTAAACATATATGGTAGGTGGAATATAATACTTTGTGGTGAAATATAATATTTTATGCATATTTACTTCTTTATTTGTTAAAAATTATTACGTATTTATTTTTCTTTTTAACATTTTTTTTCATGAGGAATTATATTTGGTTAAACCAGTAAACTGAACTGTTTAACCGAAAACCGAATAAACCAAAACCGATTTAACCGAACTTTATTCGATTTGGTTATGGTTAAATTTAAGATGTTAAAAAACCGATTAAACTGAACCGAATAAACTGAATACCGAAAAAACCGACCGAATAACTCCCCTAGATCAGACCCTCCGATCAATGTGTCTCAGTGGGATCCACCGTTCCCAGAACTCAGGTGGACCCTCCAGTCCTAACTCAATAAGCTCATAATAACAATACTCAGCATAAATCATAGAGACATAATGCAGAATATCACAACACACAAATGAGCACATAAGAAATCTCAGTCACACAAGGATACCACTCATGGTAAGTATAGTGACAAGACTCACCTCGAATGATGAACAACCCCTAAAACGTTGTTGCCACGTACCGACCTTTAACTCTTAAAATGATGCTCCATCTATAGAAAAGCTCAGATCCAAAGTCAGGACTCCAACTCTATTCTCTTCTATGCTCCTTCTCCACTCCAAAGACGTCACAAGAACACTTAAAACACTCAAAGGCTCTCAAATGCATACAAAAACTCCATGAACGAAGGTTTAGGGTTTATGAGGGTTTGAAATCTGAGGGTGGTGGCAAGGAATGAGGCCATCTCACTCTTTATATAGGGACAAACCCAAAATTAGGGTTTTTCACTCTTTTCCTAGTACGCCCAACGTACCTACTGGAACACCCAACGTACTAGGTGGCTCCGCTTAAAAACCACGCACATGAGTACGCTAAGCGTACACATATGTAAGCCCAACGTACTCAGCTGCCACCTTTCTCAAATTAAGGGACTTATCCTGCCAACACTTCAAACTTCCAAAGCTTCCTCGTTATGACTCCGCTTCCAAAGAACCTCATACCCATGGAAAGGTGACAAGATGCCTTACACTTCGGGTGACTCGCTGCAACCCCGAGACTTCGTCATGTCTGGGTTGCAGCCCTCGAACCCTAGCCACAGACGACCCGAAACAGGATGTTATAGTACCGCCTCGAGTCTTGCGATAGGTGAAATGGATTCCTCATAATCAATATCTTCTTGTTGAGAATAACCTTTTACGACTAGTCTCACTTTTTTTCTAAAAATATTGCCTTATTTGTCAGTTTTTGTTTAAAAATCTATTTTTGACCAATTATCTAAACATTGTCAGGTTTACTAACTAATCTCCAAACCTTGTTTCGTTCAAATTCAGCAAGTTAATATTTCATTGCAACAACCCAATCAGAATGTTCTAATGCAATCTTTACTATTTTTGGTTCCAATTTTGAAATAAAAACCTTAAACATATAATTTTTCTATGAACATTCAACACCTCATTTTTGGCTCGAATCGAGGCTCATATCAAGACACACTAGAGGTTGGATCACCAAGAATTTGTTCTTTCGGATGATTTATGGTCCATTTGTCTGCTGGTGGATATGTTGGATCAAAGTCTAAATGTGCAGCTTCAAATATGTCCTTAGCATCTGAAACTTCTTCTGGAGTTGAGATATTATCAGTTACATCATTGAAATGATTATATTCATCCTTACCATTAACATGATTCTATCCACTTGGCTCCTCCTCGACCAGTGGATTTGAGATTTGATGCTCCCCCGTGACATCGGCATGGTTAGGCGTACGCTCCCCCTTAACATGGGCTTGATTTGTCATCTGCTCCCCCTCAACATACGAGTCATGTATTTCATTGTGAGACATAGAACTCAAGTATTCTCCCTCTACTTGATCATCAGTTGAAACAAGTTCACTTTCGACATTTACTCATGAAGTCGATGAAGAATGTGCTTCATTTTCTTCATTTTTGATTGTCAAATCATCTGAGTGTTCAATGCCTCAGGAACATGATTATAATGAGCCTTGATCTCTGCATTGATTGACCTATCAGGAATACCAAAAATTAAATCAAGATCAATATCAAAAGTATCCATTTGTTCAGAATCAACATTTGGTTCATCAATAATTGGTTTTTGAGTGAGTGACGGTTCAACTCTTTTGACATAATGATCATCAAATGTGAGATTTAAAGTTTCTTTTAACATCCTTGTTTGCTTGTTTAACACCCTATACTCTACAGAGTTTTGAGAATATCCTAAGAAAATTCCCTCATTAGCTTTTGACAGAAGCTTGGAAAGATTATCCTTAAGTTTCATGATGAAACATCTGCATCCAAAAACATGGAAAAATTTAACATTGGTTTTCCTTTCCTTTATAATTCCATAAGGCGTTATATTAAAACAACGATGAATAAAGGAACGGTTTTTGCATAAAGCAAGAAGTCGAAACCGCCTCTACCCAAAAATATTATGACAAATTTGCATAAGTGAGAATTGTTCTCCCCGGTTCACACATGGAATGATTCCTCCTTTTGAAAACACAATTTTGTTGCGGTGTGTATGGGGACGAAAAATTATGAGAGATTCCAGTTCAATCAATTGAATCGAAAATTTGATTTTGAACTTTGTTCCATTATCACTTTTTATCTATTGAACTTTCCTCTTTAACCTCAATTCTACGTTCTTGATAAAGTCAATCATCACTTGAGCAGTTTCAGACATTTGTCGAAGAAAGAAAACCCAAGTAAACCTTGAAAAATCATCAACAATAATTAGTATGTACTTCTTCTTATTTAGATACTCAATAATAGAATGTCCACGTAGGTCAATGTGAAGAAGTAAAAAAGGTTCAATGATTTTTAAATCGATTGTTATCGGATGACCTTGACCATCGATTTACCAATTTTCATCTTATTGCTCGTCACATAGTACATGCAATCAGTTAGAAAAATTTAGGACCCCAAGACCTTTTGGGTCCTTGGACATTAGTTTGAAACGCATTATGCAACGAAGAACCTAAGATCCAATTACGAACATTCGATTTAAAATTGTTAATTAAGTAAATTTCATTGGTTTTTGGTATCCAATATATAATCATACAATGGGGAAGGTTGAACATTGGTTTTTACTTTCTCATCTTTTTTGCTGATATGCATGAATTTTCTTGTAACATCTTGAATTTTATGTATGTTATCGTATGATTGAATTCTTGAGGTTTATTGAGTGATTCGACTAGTTGGGAGTCCAACTCGCCGAGTAAGGTCGACTTGTTGTGTGGGATTTAATGAATGGACTCGACGGGTCGGGAGGCAGACTCGCCGAGTTGGTGAGGGGCAGAGAAACCCTAATTTCCCAGGGTTGGGGCCTATATAAGGGAAGTTATACCCCCATTTCCACCTCATCAGTTACCTTACACCCCTAAGAACAAACCCTAATTGCTATTGGAGCTACAGAGTGAGAGAGAAGTTCATATTATGGTTCTTATACATCAATTGAGGAAGAGGATGAGGTTTATCAAGCAAGGAGCTGGAGGTGAGGCTGTCGGATCTAGTGATTTCCTGTCCAGAGCTGCTGAGGAAGGTATGAAGTCTTCACCTTTCTTCTTATTTTGGATAGATCTCATATCTATGAAATTTTAGGGCTTTTTGCCATCTTTTGTTGGGTTTTTAAGTAGAATGAGTTATCAAAGAGACTAGACCTCAGATCTTGACCTTGTGAGATCCTTAGAGTCTAGGTGTCCCAACTTTATTCATCCATATGAGGGTTTTTGGGCTTAATCATGCATGAAGGGCTTGTATAAGCATTTTGGAGCAATAACATCGTGCATGAACGTAATGATCGAAGCTTTATGTGCTTTTTGATCCTTGAGATGACAGATCTAGTGTTTAGAGTGATGGATCTATTTGAAATCGTTTGAATGAGGAATCAGATCGAAGGGACTCGCCGAGTCCATGGCCTAACTAGACGAGTCAATGAGGGTTTGTCCCGATGGGTTTGATTGAGCGAAAACTCGGCGAGTTGGGGGTCAATTCGACGATTTGAGTTGGATCTTCTTGTGTCACACCCCGAAACCGAAGGCGGAAACATTTCGGGGTGGAGGACATCATGAATATCGCAACCAATGTACATAGTAAGGAAAGTAAACAACCATTACATTACATATTAGAATTTACATTTGTTTAAAAGTAAAGTGTTACAGATGTTATATATATATATATATATATATATATATATATATATATATATATATATATATATATATATATATATATATATATGAACAAAAGTAAGACGTGTCTTCTGCGCACTCCGTCTTCGCCAAAAGGATCATCAGGTACCTGTCTAATACGGACCTGAGAATACAACCAGTTTGAAAATCAGCATAAAGCTGGTGAGTTCATAAGCGGTTTTGTTTTCTGAAAATGAACAAGTTTCCTTCCGGTTTTCTGAAAAAGTTACGAACCCAAGAAAATCCCATATTTTCTTAAAAGTAAAGTTTAGTTACCCGTTTGTTACCCAATTTGATTAAGAACAGTTTGTTATTTGATTTTTACACACTCTGGTTAAGAACAAGATCAGTTATCCCAGGGAAAACCCTTATTTTCCTAAAATGTTTGTGAAGTGTTATCGAATCTAAAACTAAAGTACAAGTATCTACCATACTTAAAGTGTGTGTGTGAAGTTTCCTGAAAGTTTGGTTACCTTTAAATGTACATTAGTTTTAACACTTATATAAAACTAATAAATAAGTATAAAGCTTTCATAATCTTGATTGCGAGTTCCTTAACCATACTTCAGACTAGATATGACTTGGAACGGGGCCAATATCTTTTATGACTTTTGTCACCCTTGAACCTTTCGGTTCGGCTGTAGCTAGCAGCCAGGTGCGGGATAGTCAATCCTGTATAGATCTACACACTCAAGTCACGCTCTCCCTTCCGGAGATTCTGGTTACAGGGATAGTCCTCCACTCTCGTATCTAGGGGAAGTGTTACAAAGGACGTGTCTCCAATCTTAAGATTTCTGAATTTAAAACTGAAATTATTAATATGGAAACCCTGTTTTATTGGTCCTTTACTCTCGTATCTAGTGGGAGTACTATTTAGGACCTGACTAAGTTCTAATGATACTTGTCCTTCACACTCGTATCTAGGGGGTGTTTTATTAAGGACAACACAAAGGTTCTATGATTTCAAACAGTATATGAGTGAACAATCAATTGCGAAGTATAGAGTATAACACTATAATATAAGAATTGAAATCGGTTTGAAAAACAACTATGTAAGTCAAACAATTTATTAATATGTTTTCAATTCTTAAAAGTGTACGGATTATGAAACCATTCAAATGAAATAATGAATTCAAGTACAAGGTATTCTTGTACTTTTGCTTGTATTCTCCCCCTGAAAACATTGAAAAACATTGAAAAAGGGTAGGGGTATGAACTCACCAGACGAGAAAATGTGTCGGTTTGGATGCTAAGTATCGGTTCGAGGCTTGATAATGCACGAGTTTCCTATGTAATATGAAATGATATACAAATGTATCTAATTGGACTTTAAAACACTAATTAGATATGATTATACACTCCAAGACGCGAAAACACTTCAATTCAAGTGTTTGGAGTGACCCGGGTGACATCTATGGACGTATAGGGCTTTGGATAATGTGTTTACTTTTCAAGAGTAAACTCCCTATGGAGTTTTCGGCCCTAAGAACAATTGCACATGATTTCATGGCTGTGAACTCATGGATGAGGGGTTTTATGTTGCCAAATGGTCAAATTTCACTTGGGGAAGGTTGCTATGATTTAATCTAAGGCATAGGAATGAGTTAAACCACCAAAGGTATTACCAAATAGAGTTTACAGCTGTAAACTAGGAGTTTACGGCCGTAAGCTCCTATATATCCAGTCCTTTTATGATTTGGTGGCCCTAGATTAATCATATGTGATTCAAACCAATTTTACAAGCCTTAGAATGAATTTAGGGCATCATTTGACTTGTGTATGTGAGTTTATGGCCGAGGAACCCATTCTTGGGGGGGGGGGGGGGTTACGGCCTTGAACTCCTATAGGGAGGGTTTTCATCATGTTTATGGCCCCTACATCGATTGTGGTTGATTCAAGAATCTAATCCAAGTCTATTGGTGTGTTTAAGTGGCATTTAAACACTTGAATTTGAGTTTACTCTCCATGATAATTAGTTTATGGCCCAAGCATGTTCTTGGGCAGTAAACTCATGTTTACTCCTCAAAAGTTGGATTCAAGGTGTCCTAAGTCAAATCCATTAAGTCCTTAAGTCGAATCCAAGCTCCATAAGTGATTTGGGAGGGTTTTTAGGCTCTAAAACCCAACTTATATGTGTTCACGGCCCAAGAGCATTCCAGGGCCGTAAACATATGTTTATGGCCCTAAATCATAGATTGAACATCGATTTGGAAGCTAGAAAGGTTGTACAACAAGTTAGGAAGGTTACCTTGATGATTTGGAGCTTTAATTTGATGATTTTGAACGTAAAGCTTGGATTTGAGGAGAGAGGTTGAGAGAGTGCAAAAGCTTCAAAATGAAGTCTTTTGGGCTTTAAATATGTTCTATGTTCAGGACAGGGTGGAATTCGACCCGATACTGACGTTATACGATGCTTTTGGTCGCACCCGATAAAGTTGCCGTAACCCGATATGGTCGATTCTAAAAAATTTTCGATTACTAAAATGGGGTGTTATTATGAGTTCAAAATGCGTTTGGACACCCATTAAGTCATAAAAGCAAACTCAAAGTTAATGACCTAATGTAATAACATAAATGGAAACGAATTTGAAAACGACAAATTTATTAACGGGAATGGTTACAAATGGCGGAATGAAGTTTGGGTTGTCACATCTTGAGACTTCTGAGGAAAGGAGTGGACTCGACGAGTTGCAAGAGTGCACTCAACGAGTCAGGTCAAACACGGACTGTTGACTTGAGTTTGACCTCCGTTGACTTTAGGGTTTGGTCAACATAAGTCATGGAGACCATGGAGGGGTAAAATGGTCAGTTACCCAATTCAAGAGTTAAAGAGAGAAGAATAACTTTTGGTTGCATAGAGTCGAGAATCGAGTATTTATTGAGATAGCTACCCTATATGTAAGCGGTGGCTAGTTCGAGATTCGAGTACGGGGATGCATGCTTGTTGTCGAGGTGAGTATTCTCACTATACTACCTAGAGTGGTAGTTATGTGTGACCAAAGGGTCTTATGTGCTTACTTGAGTTGTGCGTTGTTTATGTGATATGTATATTTATGTTTTATTATGTGATGTTGAGACTGGACCAGAGGGTCCAACGAGCTCTGAGACTAAAGGGTTCTCACCTAGACCGCACCAGAGGGTCCAACGAGCCATGGGACTGGAGGGTCCCAACCAGACCGAAACAGAGGGTCCAACAAGACATGCGACTGGAGGGTCTCACTGAGACACACAGACCAAATCTTACAGTGTTATAGCCTCGAGTGGCTAATATGATATACGTGATATTTTGGGGAACTCACTAAGCTTCGTGCTTACCGTGTTATGTGTTTCAGGTTTTCTCAGGATCGCGGGAAGGCACCGGGTTGATTGTACACTAGTGAAAGAGTTATGTTTTGACGATCTTGGATTTTAATCAAACAATTATGGAGTTGGGATTTTGTAAATTAAATCAATGAGATTATGTGAAATATGTAATGTGAAATATGAGATTTTAAATGAAAATTTTATTTGAAAATTTACGGTGTTACAAGTTGGTATCAAAGCCTTGGTTTGAGGGATTCAGATGCACCTTCGGGTATATCTGGACTCAAACTGAAGATTTGAGAAAAAATTTCAAAAGAAACAATTTTTCTAAAACAAGCAAGAGTTCTAAGAGAAAACGAGAAGGAGCAGTGGGTACAATCAGCCAAAGCCCAAACGATGATTTCTTAAAATACCCTTATTTTGTGTTATGAGATACCTATGAGATACTATTTATGCATGGTAGAGGATAGGCTAGGTATTTCATATTTTAGGGCTAGAGTTGCCTGATTTGTGATTCCTTAGCCTAGGAATTGTTGCTATCTGTTATGTGCCTTGAGTGTGTGCTGGGTAAGAGTATCTAGCAGAAATATACTAACCAGCGATCCTTCTTCCTCGCCGTCTCCTTCGCCCTTTCCGTTCAGAGGTAGAGTTTTGAGTAGAGGAGTAATCTAGGAGAGATACCTAGATGAGGATCAGAGGTGCCTTCTGAGATAGTAGTTAGATACCCGCGTGTGGTAGGCTTGCTTGAGTTCGGTGACACCTTCTAGGTGTAAGCAGAGCAAATAGAGTTGTAACCTAGAGTGGTTTTATGTGACGGTGGAGATTATTCGATGCCCAAATGCTGCTTGCTTCGTGCTTTGTGGAACTCTAGATGATGGGAGTGAGCTACTAAGTGAATATGACAATATTTAGGAGGTAGATGGCTGGCTTCATGAGGAGTTCTTCAGCAGATGATGACAGACAAGTGTGAGAACCTAGTAAGAGCTTAAGGAGTGAGCTTAGTCAGTTGAGTACATTAATAGAGGAAAGTATTTCGCTGGAGAGCGAACACGCATGACAGGAATGGTGATTGAGGAGGTGGGGCAACAACTTAGAAATTCTAGAATGATCCATATGGAAAGTATGGGTAGATGTGGTAGGTAGTATGGGCCCATACTACTGAAAGTAGATGACCCATACTCGAAACAGGGAGAATTCCTGAGGTTCTAAGTAGCATATTGAGAGGAGATAGCATGGTTGAGTACCATGACTCATGGCGATTATGTTTGATATAGTGTCTAAGTCCATAACTATATTTGGTATGTACTTGACCCAACCCGACATGGTCCATTCGGGTTGCACTTCACTCGAACAATTTATTGATAATCTTTTGAGAATAGTATAAGTTATGATTTATTAATATACTATAAGTTCTAATATATTAATATAAAATCATATTATTTAATTAGTATTGATCTATAATTAATCTAGGATGAATTTAGAGATCAAAAGTATTACTAATTAAATATGGGCTCTTATATTTATATAGTGTGGGTTAATGCTTATTTGGAATGGGCTAGACTTGATTGGAAAGTCCGTGGATACTCCATGGAGCTTTAACCCATGAATCTCATGGAAATTAAGTGACATGGGTATTAGGGTTTACATGGATGTAACCCTAATCCACCACACTATATAAAGGAGGCTTTGGTTCTTGAAATCACACTATTTGTGGTGAGTAAAGTAAGAGGGCCGATTCAAGATAGTTGTGACTATTCTCTCAAGGTTCCAAACTTTGTGGTGATTTGTGATTTCCATTTCAGACATCCACACTATTGGTGCTAGGCTCTAAAACTCCAAGCAATCACCTACAACTACAAGGTAAGCAATTCTACTAGCTTTATTTGATTCAAGTTCCCCATGCCATGCTAGATAGGATAAAAACCTTGGAAAAATAATTATTTGCATGTATCTCAATCAAACATAGATCCAAGGTTTCTAGGGTTGCATGTACACGACAGGAGTGTTAGAATGCTCAAAACCCATCAGTGGTGTCAGAGCCGAGGCTTGTTTTTTTGATACTTGATGCAAAGTAAGTGGAAAAAGTCGATTTTTTGTTGTCTACCTGCTGAACTCGCCGAGTCCATGGGGGGGGACTCGCCAAGTTCATGTGTAAATTCATCCTACCCGCCGAGTAGGTTCGTGCACTCGACGAGTAGGAGCCTCAGAATGCAGATTTTCGACTTTTGCTGCTGGAAATGGACTAGAAACATTACCCTAAACTGTTTTTGTGTTATAAAACTTGTTTTAGATGCTGTAATGTTTATGCTAATCCATTTACAATGGCTATAATAAAAATTTACAAGTTTTATGAGTAATTTATGATTCTTGAAATGTTCATATTCATGTTCTTGAACTTATGAAGACTAGATGAGCATAGGAATTGTTTGTGACCTACTTGGTAGTTTAATTCTTGATCATAATGTGTTTTAATGGAGTCCATAACTTGTCCTCAAGTTATGGAAAACCAAGAGTCACACTTGAATTAAAACCATTAAAACAACACAAGAGTTAGAAAAATGAAAAGTCTTCATTTTAATACTCAATTAAATTCATAAGTTATAAGAAATGAAAAGTTTTGAAAGTTTACAAAACTTGGCATCAAGTTTTGGAACAAGTAAAGTCATGTTTAAAACTTTAGTTCCAACCCTTAGAATTTTAAAAGTTAAAATTAAACCCTTATACTTTATAATATTATAAGTTAATAATATATATATATATATATATATATATATATATATATATATATATATATATATATATATATATATATATATATAGATAGATATATGTATAAGAACAAGTCGTCTTACCGCTAGTACGCCTTATTCACGAAGCCGGTCCATAAGGGGGTATAAGGTTGTTGCCTATAAAATGGCAACTTAATGGGTGCCCACTCTCACCCACTGCTTCCTTGATTGGTGGAGGGTCGTTAGCCAAATGGGTAGGACAAGGACTTATAAATTCTCATTAAAAGTATAATGATAATACTAAAGTAATGTAAACTTTATTGAATTCCCAATCTTACTTATTTTAGGAAAATGTGAATAAGGTGCTAATCCATGAAATTACACTTTACACTTTGTTTAAGTCGTTAGTGGAGCGTGTGTGGTTAACCGGCACACTAACTTGAACTTAACAAGGTAGGTAAAGGGTGACTTACTATTTATCATAGTATCGATGGAGCGTGTGTGGTTAACCGACACATCGATTGAGGGGTAATACATTAAGGGTACCAAGTAATTTGCATGGTTACTTCACACTTTGTTTTATGATCCTCGGGATCCTAGTCACAAAAGTCGAAGGGCACAGTCGAGATTGAAACATGTCATTAAAGAAAGTTCAATGAATCTCAAAGAATCTAGGAGTTTCTAATCCAATTAAAACCTAATTAAAAATTTCATTTTTCATGGTGGAAATTTGTGAATCTTCATTCACCTACCTTCAAATAACCTATAGCTTATATTACGACATCCCTCTTCTAAGTTATAAAATATTATATTGGGTACTAGCCTTAATACTACATTTTGGTGTTTTATTAAGGACTATCTCTAAATCTAATCTAATCTATTCCCTCTTCTTTTCAGATGTCTTCCAATAAGGACTATATCTGGCTCTAACCCTACTAGCTCCTTCTTTCTCATGAATCTTTGTGGGAGAGTCATCTTTGATGGATCCAACTTGACTGATTGGATCAGAAACATCAGGTTGGTTACTCGGTATGAGAACAAAGAATATGTTCTCGACAAGGAGCTAAAGGTACTCGAGCCAACTGCTACTCCTGAAAAGCTTCCTGAATATGAGGTACATAAAAGAGATGCTACAAAAGTGGCATGCATCATCATGGCCACCATGACAGCCGAGCTCCAAAAGTCCTATGAGGACTATTATCCTTTTGAGATGCACCAGGACTTGATGGACCGCTACCATCAAAGTGCTCGTCAAGAGCAATATGAAATAATCTCTTCCATGATAACAACCTTAATGAAGGATGGTGAACCCATCACGGGCCACATGCAGAAAATGCGAAGGTATGTGGACCGTTGTCTGTCCGCATAACTCTTCTGACGACTCTGAGCGGTCAACAACCTCTGTCTGACCTGCTGGATCTGCTCTGTCGTCTGAAGCACGATCTCAGTACCGCCCATAGCACGCTGCCCAACCTCTCCCCAGCAAATGGGGGTCCGACATCTCCTCCCATACAACAGCTCAAAGGGTGGCATACCAATGCTCGAATGATGGCTGTTGTTGTAGGAAAACTCTGCCAAGGGAAAATACGTGTCCTAACTTCCCCCGAAATCCAACACACATGCCCGGAGCATGTCCTCAAGCGTCTGAATCGTCGGCTCACTCTGACCGTTAGTCTGGGGGTGATATGCGGTACTAAAATGCAGCCTAGTACCCAACTCCTCGTGAAACTTCTTCCAAAATCTGGAACTGAAACGCACATCCTGGTCTGAGACAATCTAGATCGGCACTCCATGCAGAGATACCACTTCCCTCACGTACATCTCTGCTAATTTCTCCGCGGAAGAGCTCTCACTGATAGCAAGGAAGTGGGCGCTCTTTGTCAGCCTGTCCACAATCACCCAAATTGCATCGACTCCCCTAGCAGTCCTTGGCGGTTTGGTGATAAAATCCATGGTAATCTGTTCCTACTTCCACTCGGGAACCTCCAATGGCTGCAACCTACCATGCGGTCTCTGGTGCTCGGCCTTAACCCTATGGCAGGTTAAGCACCTCTCAACAAACCATGCAACATCCCTCTTCATACAGGGCCACCAATACTCTTTCCTCAGTTCCAAATACATCTTAGTGGCCCCAGGATGGATCGAGAATTTCGATCGATGAGCCTCTTCCATCAAAATGGTACGTGTCCCTCCCACAAACGGTACTCATATACGCCCCTAAAACGTCATCAGCCCCCGACCATCACCACAAACTCGTAATGCCCGAAAGGCATCACCACAAACTCGTAATGCCCATAACGCGTCCTGAACGCTGTCTTTAGGATGTCCTCATCTCGCACCCTCACCTGATGATATCCAGACCTCAAATCGACTTGGAGAACCAAGATGCTCCCTGCAACTGATCGAACAAATCGTCGATCCTCGACAACGGGTAACGGTTCTTGACCGTTAGCTTGTTCAAATCCCGGTAATCAATACACATCCAGTGTGAACCATCCTTCTTCTTGAGAAAAAGGATAGGCGCTCCCCACGGCGAGCTGCTCGGCCGAATAAATCCCTTTCCCAGCAGCTCCTGAAGGTGCGAGGATAACTCTTGCATCTCTGGAGGTGCAAGGCGATAAGGCACCTTGGCAATAGGCGCGGCCCCCGGAACCAAATTGATGCTGAACTCCACTTGCCTCACGGGAGGCACACCCGGCAACTCCTCTGGAAATACATCCGGAAACTGACGCACTATCGGAACCTCCTCAACTGATCTCAGCCTCTCTGAATCAACCCGCGTATCCATCACATACGCCACAAAACCCTTACAGCCTTACTGTAGACACTGCCTCACCCTAGCGGCCGAACAAAACGCTGACCCAGAACATGTACCCTCGTCGTACACTGTAAGAAATCTCCCACTAGGGTCTCGTATGGTCACCAGTTGTCGTTCGCAGTCGATAACCGCACCAAATCTGCTCAACCAGTCCATGCCCACAATGACACAGACATCAGCCATCGCAATAGGAACCAAATCAATCGGGAACTCAACACCGAAAATCTCGAATACGCACCCACGGATCACCTCCGTGGCATATATCACCCTCTCGTTAGCTATGGAAACTCTCAAAGGCCGACTCAACGCCTCACGACTAGCACTGATATGCTGACTAAAAGCCAAAGATACAAAAGCCCGACTCGCACCCGAGTCAAATAACACCAAGGCAGGTACAGAATTCACAAGAAAAGTACCTACGCATAACATAATATAAGCATAATATATCAACATCAAAACAAATACACGAAAGAATACATACCAGCTACGACATCGGGCGATGCGCGAACCTCCTCCACGGTCAACTGAAAGGCTCTCCCTCGTGCCCTCGGCGTCTCGGCCTTCACTGGCCGACTCTCGGTAGCTCTGATGGCGGCAGGGAAAGATCCCTGAGGTGCTCCCTGAGCTGATCCCCACAACTGCGGACACTCTGTCTTCCGGTGTCCGGTCTGGTTGCAGTGAAAACACACTGCAAACCCCTTGGGGCAGTCCTTGGCCATATGCCCCTCCTCGCCACACTTGTAGCAAGATCCAGCTCTGCAAACTCCATCATGACCTTTGTTGCACTTTCCACAAGTGCGGCCCTTCTGGCTCCCTGATTTGGGATCAGCGGGCTTGGCCTGCTTGGCTGCCGGGCATTTGCCTGAAGCTCAGCAAATGTCCGGTACGAGGAGTTCGCCACGAACTCCAGAATGTCTCTCCTCAAGATACTCAAATCTCGACTCATACGTGCCTGCTCAGTAGACACGTGCTCAGGGCAGAACATCGCCCTCTCATGGAACATCCTGGTAATCACCGTCACAGACTCAGTACCCTGCTTGAGGGTCAGAAACTCCTGGGCCAAAGGCTCCCTCTCCACCTGGGGAATGTACTCATCTCGGAACATGGCAGTGAACCTCTCCCAGGTCATTGCCGCAAGCTCAGCAGGCATAAAGTGCGCGGTCACAAACTTCCACCAGTCCTTCGCTCCCAAGCGAAGCTGGTTCAGCGCGAATCGGACTCTCAAATGCTCAGGAGATGAGCAAGTAGAGAAACACCCTCTATGTCTAAAATCCAACTCATAGCCGCCACCGGGTCCTGGGTCCCACCAAACTTCGGCGGTTTTGTGTTGTTGAACTCTCGGAACAGCAACGCATCACCACCCTGCGGTCTTGCCACAGCAACAGCTGCGGTGGCCGCTGCAACAGCAGCCTCAGAAAGAGCAGCATAACGCTCGTCGAAAGTCTCAATCAGCGTGGTCTTAATGGACCCGAACATCTCTGGTATCTCTGCCCTGATGGCCGCAGCCACCTCCTCGTGGATGATCCGGCGGATCTCCTCATCACTAGCCCCACTGCTCTCTAGCATAGGACGTGTCCTCACCATGATCTACCTCTGAAATACAACATAAGATAGATTAGAACCCATTTGAGCATACTCACACTCGACAACTCATCCCTCCTTGATTCTTGGCATTCCAAAGATTCTTACTTGAACTGTACACTGCCCCGGTGCTTTCAGTAGTACGGGCCCAATACTACTGTCCGCACCGTTTCAGTATCCACCCCAAATCCTCCTCTTCGGATCCCAAGTTCCAAGTACTCTATTATGCATAACCCACTCTCTAACAAATCTCTCATAAGCTCCTCGCTGCTACCTACTCACTCTCAAGCATCTCATAGCAGCTCACCTCTCCCTACGCTAAGGCATCACAAATCAGGCCACGCTAGTCCTAATAGGAGAACCTAGCCCACTCTAGCATGAGAATACATCATATCAATATCATAGCATATAATATAAGGGTATCTTGGGAAATCACCGTTTGGGCGCGCACTGATCGTACACACGACTCTGCTCTGCGTTTCCAAAAAAAATCTCTTACTCTTTTCGAAATCATTTCTCAAATCCTCAGTTTGAGTTCAAATACGCCTGAAGGTGTACTCGAATCCCTCAAACCAAGGCTCTGATACCAACTTGTAACACCATAAATTTCAAAACAATTTTTCGCATTTTATAAAAGCATAATTCATTTAGTATTCATAAAAATATCATTGTTTGAATTTCAAATCCATAACATAATAAAATCCCAAGATCACATAACATAAAAATCCCACGTGTGTACTGATCAGGCCGGCGCCTTCCTGCGATCCTCACTAGTACCTGAAACACATAACACAAAACACTGTAAGCACAAAGCTTAGTGAGTTCCCCAAAATACCACATATAACACATATTAGCCACTCGAGGCTATAACTTTGTGGGTCCGTGCACCCAAACTCTGTGAACCCTCAGGTTCTAACTCTGATACACATGCACAACATAAATCACATAGAGAAAGCAGTGCAATACATACACGTATATATCATACAAAAACTGCATCACATAACTCTAATTACGTACTCAAGGTAAAGTATAGTGAGAAGACTCACCTCGGGTATCTCGGTAAATATTTGTCTCGGAATAAATGTGATCTAGCCTCCGCCAAATCACACAAAGTAACACACCCATAAATACATTGAACTCAACCCTAAAGGTCAACATGGTCAACGGTCAACTTTGAGCGGACTCGGCGAGTGCACTAGAGCGACTTGGCGAGTCTATACGTGTCCACTGACTCCCTTGGATCCTCTCATGACACGTCGAGTATTTCCCTAACTCGACGAGTTCCACCTGGTGTGAATAGCGGGGCCACCACGACTCAAATCGCCGACTCTCAAGAACAACTCGGTGAGTTTCGGCTTGACTCATCCCCCCCCCTTGACTCTCTTGACTCACTGAGTCTTCCCCCAACCCGGCGAGTCTACTCGCTGGACAATTTACGTGAAACCCTAACCCTACTCGCCGAGTCTCAAGAACAACTCAGCGAGTTCATGCCATGCACAAACTCTATTGACCTCCTGAGGTCAGATCTGTTTCCCCAAACCATAGATTTGGCCTCCCCAAGCATGAATGTCAAGTAAAGTTCGAAACTTGATGCTTGTACAACCACAACAAGGCATCAAAAGGAGATTTGGTCCCAAAAATGACAACCTAAGTCCAATAGCCCCATACTAACCCATAAAGCTCCAAGGGGTAAGGTCTTTGGACTCCTTTGAGTCCAGATATAAGGCACAAACTCGAAGAGGGACCATTTGCTCTACATAATGAGTCTCCAAAGGGGGGTTAGAAAACCCTAACTCTAAAGATCAACACTAAAACTGAGGGTGGTTAAAACTATTACCTCAAAATGAAGTCTCTGGGCTCTGGATCTGCTTGAATATCACCTCCTCCTTGCTATTGTCACCTTCTCCTTGCGTTTGGACTCGCCGAGTCCAGACGCGAACCGACGTCCAAAACCGCGATCCTACTCGGCGAGTTTGGGCTCCAACTCGCCGAGTCTCCTCACAAATTACCAAAAATACAAGAGTAAATAATACCTGGGAATCTGGGGTGTTACAGTTTAAACCTTGGTCACGAGGTGACTTTGTGTCTATTCCTTAGGATGAATCCTTAGGAAGGAGGGATAGTTGATTCTTAGGGTAAACCCTTAAAAAATAAATAAAATAATCGGGTTTGGGGTAATTCGGTTGATTGATTGATGTTTAAACATAATAAATTTATGTATTGTGGGTTGAAAACCCTATATGCTCACCAAGCTTCCAAGCCTGACCCACTCAACTGTTTGTATTACAGGTAGAGGACCCCGAGCATAGTCGGATAATGATGATGAGTGAATTTTGGATTATAGACTAGTAGTTACAAATAACTGTCGTAAGGCTTATAATGTCTTGTTTAGGCTTTTGATCTGTATTAGAACATGACATCCCGAGGTTTTGATATAAATGGAATGATATATTTCTTAAAGAAAGGTTTTGACAAACTTTTATCATATTTTGTTTTGGGGATCAATTCCGCAACATCTTTTATAAAGATTTCTCTGATTTGATTTTAAAAAGCATAAATTAAATCGGTCTTTTCTGATTGAGAAATTAGGGGATGTCACTGATATGCTGGGGCGAGGTTGGCCAGAGGGTCGTGGGGAGCACCGAAGTAGTGCTCAAAACGACAGAAAAGATTCAGCTGGTCCAGAGCAGGCTTCAGACTGCTCAGAGTCGGAAGAAAAGTTGTTGATGAGTTGAAAAACTCTTTGATCGTTTAGATCTCACACAGGTTAATCAGAATAATGCAAACAAAATAATAAACAAGAGAATGAATCAAAATAAGCTGAATGATTCAATAGATTCACGCCTCAGCAGAGCTCGATAAAGAACTTCTGTTGTAGAGGCTTTTAGGGTTACAATCGACAAAACTCTAATCGCTATGAATGATCGACTAAAAAGCTACTTACAAAGATGGATGCAAGCATCTATAAATACTAAACCCTAATTATTAAATCGCGGATGGACAGGCGCAATCCGGATACAAAATTGGACTAAGGACTGAGCCCAAGACGCAACACATAATGGACCCTACAATCTCCCCCTTTGCGTCAATTGGGGCGAGACTCTACATTGGCTTACTGGATCCTGCTACATTAACCTTCTTCGTGGTATCGAACAGACAAGGAATGATGGCAAGAATAGTTTGTCTGAAACGAATGTACCAGTGGATCATGTCATTGAAGTACTTCTTATCATCTTCAGAATTCTGCTTACACCGATTGATGATCCCCAGAACATGCTCCAAAAACGAAGTGGTATATAGATGCTTGTAAGCCAAGGCGAACAGACATTTTTGGCCCTCATTCCTGGTGAACATAATTGATTTTTGCTTTGGATCGATCCTCCCCATCTACATTTTATTTAGATCACTTGCAGAACCGACTGGGGAGATGGTGGGCTTCTTCCTGAAAACATTGGCAATTTCCTGATCCATCTTAGCAACCTCCGCGATATAACAGACGAACATTCTTTTGAAGTGATCTATGATCGTCCCATATTCAGCTTCATTGGTGAGGAGGATGTTATGCAGGATGATCCAATCGATTGGATTCAGGTTAGGAAGATCAGCAAGAGAAATGGCATATTCAGCTTTATCTGACCCCCCTCAGAATCTTGAATCTGACGTTCGTGAAGTTACCCTCCCGAAAGGGTTTGAGGACCCGAACGTTGATGATCTTCTATGCACTCCACGTCTGATACTAAGGCTGAGCAAACCTCAGATAGAAGTCAATAAGTTCCTTATCGACCTTCGGGTGAGGATGAGGGACTTCAGCAATGTGGGGAAACGCATGAAATATAAAGGCCTTTCGGGTCAAGGGCATGTCGAACTGGGAGTCAACAGAATTAACCCTGTCCAAGGAGATCGCAGGTTCAAGCCAGAGGATGCTGGGGGACTCGATAGCTTCTTTGATAAGCTTCTCAAGAGTCCATGGAGGGAATAGGGTTTTTCGACTTTCAAGGAGATCATGAGCCTCCTTCATCCTCCTTTCGTTTGCTTCGGCCTCCCTAGCGATCCGAGCACTCATGTCTGGTTCCTTGTCCCTGGCCTGTTTCTTCAAGATATCAGCAATGGTTTTTTTGTCATCGTCGTCATCACTGTCATCAAGAACCTTTTTCCCTTTGTCTTAAGCACCAGAACCTGAAGCATGACCAGTTGTTGGTGGTTCGGTTGCTTTAGTAGAAGTAGGAGGCGGTTGAGATTGATTATTGCCCTTTATTTCGGAGTCTCGAGAAGTAGAGGCGAGGCTTTGATTCAACTGCTGCCATAGAACTGAGCCATAGTCGAGGTTGATCCCATTGTACAACCCACAAAGAATCGTCATGAACAGAGGACTAGCCCCATCAGAATCGACACTCCTCTCTGATAAACCTTTGAACAGTATCGTGAAAAAGCCATTCTACTGAGGAGGAAGACGTGACTTCTTGAACTTTGTGACAGTGGTGAGGATTTCAGTGTAACCCATGTTGTAAAACATGGAGAATAATTGGCCCACAGAGATGGAGTCAGGGTTAACCCTCGACTCATCAGGTTCAAACCCTAGAATTGAGCAAAATCATTGCTTCGAGATGGAGGATTTGGTATCAAGGATGTCGAAGTAGATGCGATCAACAGATTTATCGTACTGAGCTGTGGAGAAAATCTGGGATAGACACTCCATAGGCACAGTTTCAACCTTGGTTAGTACGAGAACCAGTGGAGAGTATTTGAGATACTTCACTACGAGATACATGAAGGCATCATAGGAAACTGGGGTGAGATCAATGACCAAGCTTTGCTGGGTTCTGATTGGGAGAATGTGAGAGGTTTCATGAACAGAGGAAGAATCCGCCATTGTTAAGTGCTTCGAAGAAGAAGATGAACAGTGAGAGAAAATCGTCTTTTTTTGCTCTCAGAAATTTGGGTGAAGTAAAGAGGTAAAACTATTAGGGTTCAACCCTTTATACCGTGTGTAGAGGTGAGAGAAAAATTCGCCCCCAAATCCTCTTGGAAAGCGAATCGGTTCCTGAGTTGATTGATGTGTGACAGTTGGAAACCCATATGATTACGCATGAGAGAGAAAAAAGTTTCCATTTAGCACGCCTTCCCATCAAATACCTTTTTGAATTCTTGAAACCTTTAGTCTCCCGACTGAGTCATCATCTTATCTTTAAAATGAGCTATCGTCATTAAATAAAAACAAACACTTAGAAAAACCACCGCATCCCTTTGTAAATATAGCATTATGAACCGGAGTTAAAAGAAATAGCTTGTAGTAAACCAAATCAGACTTTTGGAAAATTAAAAGGATTTTCGTGCATAGAGTGTCAAAGATGAGGAAATAAAGCAACATCTATGTGGGAATTCGTGATGTCAATATAGACACGAAACAGTGGATCCCGGGCACGAATCTCTTCCTTCAAAGTCAAGAGAGACTTTAAAGTGTCTATTGGGATTCCCGTTGAATTACGATCAAGCACTTGTTAAGAAGTGTTGAAAGGCATCTTTTAATGAGGCTTAGAGGGGTGGCTTTCGCTTCAGTTCAGAATTCCAGATCTTGAAATAAGATAGAAAATGAATGAAGTACTTGTGAGACCAATGTGGTCTGTTGAACAAGTAGGTTTGGACAATATTTAGTGACTTGTTGGAAATGTTTGGTGTGAAATCTCAAAAACAATTTAAAACTGGATTCTATGGGAAGAAATGTTATGGTGTTTAACTATTTCATAAGAATCACACAAAAAGAAAAAAATAGAGAATTCATGGTACAACCACTTAGGTGTTTTTGTTAATTCATGGGTGAAATCTAGAGCAAATTTAATTGTCCACCGTCAATGCATAGTGGGTATTGAATTTTGGGTTTCACTAAGCACGTAGTGACACGAAACTAAGATCATAAACTCAGAGATTGTGTAACCATAAACCTCAGTGGTTATTTTTGAGAGTCTCAAGGGTTACATTTATGAACCGAAATATGATGGAGAAAAATGTTTGAGGTGTTGTAAAGAAAGCAGAGTACCTCTGCTATAAAAGGAATGACCAAGCAGAAGACTCTTAACTCATATGAGAAAAGAGTAAGGTAGCTCATGATTAGAATAAATTTAGCAGCCTAATTGGGAAGACGAGGTTTGTTTATACCCAGTCAACAAGGCTGTATTCAAAATCAGTTGAGGCTTTGGACAACATGCAGCAGCATGCTTCTAGGGAAACTTAGCTAATATAAAGTGTGAGAATGATACCTGCTCCATCGATATTCCAGAGACTGTTAACATAAACAGAAGTAGAGACAAAAGAAAGAAAATATTTTTGGAATTTTGATATTTTTGTAAAGAGAAAAAACAAAACAAACCAAACAAAATTTTTTTTTGAACCGAACCAGAAATGGACCGAATGCTCGGTTCATTTCGGTTCCTTAAAAAAAATTATTTTTGGATTTTTGGAAAACAATTGTACAATATTATACAACCAAAGATATCACCTTTTTGAGATAAGAGAAAACAAGTGCAGTGGGACCGAATCCGAAATAGACCGAGAGTTCGGTTCATTTCAGTTCCCGTGTGAACCGAGCCCGAAATAGACCGAGCGTTCGGTTCATTTTGCTTCCAACTTTTAGTTTTGAGCAGGTGTTTTTGGTACTGACTCCGATTCCGTCATACCAAGGCCTTGTAGGATTTTAATGAAACTTGCTTCAGGAAGGGATTTGGTGAAGATGTCGGCCAGTTGATCAGTGGTTCGAACAAAGTGAATTTCGACGTTTCCATCTTCCACATGATCCTTAATAAAGTGATACCTCAGTGCTATATGCTTGGTATTGGAATGTTGCACTGGGTTATGACAGATCCTATTTGCACTTTCTGAGTCGCAAAATATTGGGATCTTTTTCATATTGAGTCCATAATCCCGGAGTTGGCTTTGGATCCAAATCACTTGAGATGTGCAGGAGGCGGCTATATGTACTCTGCTTTGGTTGTAGATAGAGAAACACATGTTTGTTTCTTCGATTGCCAGCTAACCAACTTCCCGTCTAGGAATTGGCAGCCTCCTGTGCTGCTTTTTCGATCTAGACCACATCCTCCTAAGTCTGCATCTGAGTAGGCTTGAACGAAGAAACCTGAGTTTGAGGGATACCAGAGACCGAGGGAGGTGGATCGCTTCAAATACCAGAATATGTTCTTCACTACCAGCATGTGTGGTTCACGAGGATTTGCTTTAAACCTGGCACAATATCATACTGAAAACATTATATCGGGCCTGCTAGCTGTGAGGTACATAAGGGAACCAATCATTTGGCGATATAGCATTATGTCGACTGCTGGTTTTTCCAAAGATGGTGTGAGCTTGGTGCCGAACGCCATAGGGAATTTGACCTTCGAGTCTCCCATCATGCTGAATTTGGCAAGGAGAGTCTTAGTGTATGCTTCCTAGTTGATAAAGATGCCTTCGGCTCCCTGTCTAATATTTAAGCCAAGGAAAAAGTTAATCGGACCCATTGAGCTCATTTCAAATTTAGTCTCCATCAACTTCCTGAATTCAGCTGTTAGTCTAGGATTCGTGGAGCCGAAGATGATATCATCGACATAGATTTGAACGATCATAAGGTGGTTACCTTCCTTTTTACGAAAGAAGGTTGGGTCAACCGAACCTTGTTTGAATTTAGACATCTTTAAAAACTTAGTTAATGTTTCATACCATGCCCTTGGTGCTTGTTTCAGACCATAAACTACCTTATCCAAGATGTAGCTGTGAGTTGGATGCTTTTCATTTACAAAACAAGGAGGTTGCTCCACGTACACAGTTTCTTCGAGTTCCCCATTCAGAAATGCACACTTCACATCCATCTGGTAGACCTCGAAATTCTTGTGTGCAACATAGGCAAAAAATATTCGAACGGAATCCAGCCTTGCAACCGGAGCGAATGTCTCTTCGTAATCGATTCCTTCTTCTTGGCAATATCCTTTCACTACTAGCCTAGCCTTATTTCGGATCACATTTCCCTCATTGTCCATTTTGTTTCTGAACACCCATTTGAGACCGACAATCGAGGCATCTTTTGGTGTTGGAATGAGTCTCCAAACCTTATTTCTTTCGAACTCATTGAGTTCATCTTGCATTGCCTGAACCCAATCAGAATGATCGAGAGCAATATTGACGGTCTTCGACTCTATTTTGGAGATGAATGAATTAAACATGCAAAATTCTACTTTTGAGAATAGAGTTGTTTGCTTCGATTTCAGTTGAGATCGAGTTAGAAACTTTTCTGATGCATCACCCACTATTTGAGATACATGATGATCTCTGGTCCATTTGGTGAGAGGAGAATAATTTGGATCATAGGATGGATCCAATTCAACATTTACCATTTCTTCCAACTCTGATTGAATATCATCATCATAGTGCATATCAGAATTCTCCCCCTCGACAGATGATGAATTATTTGGATGTGAACCAAAAAATCTTTCTTTGACTGGGCTTTCAGGTTGATCCGGACTTTTGGTTGCTACATGACTTTCGGGTTGTTCCAGACTTTCGGGTTGTTCCGGACTTTCGGTTGCTATAGGACTTTCCGGTTGTTCCGGACTTTCGGTTTTGACAAAGATTGGATTCTTCCACTTGCTATGAGTATTATCATTGATTGAAACTGATGGACCCTCTCTCTGGAAATATTATTCTTGTCGATCTGAAGAGAATTGATTCTCCCCCTCGATCGAAGAATTGCTCTGAGGAGGTTCGTTTCGAACTGGTTCTTCTTCTCCCATTTGTTTGGCTGCGTCTTCGACAATTTTCTTAAGGTGATCCATCTTGTTGTTTGCTGCCATGGCCTCAGAATGAGTAGCCTTCTCAGGCTCATCAAATAAATCCATGAACTGGTCAAAAAAATTGGCGATTGAGGCTGTGACTTGACTTGATTGAGAGAAAATTTCTCCAAGTGCTTCTTCAGTATACTTCAACTTCTTGACGTAATTGTCATCGAACGTTACATAATATGTTTCTTTAGTCCGTTTAGAACGCTTATTCAAAACCCTAAACGCCTTTGAAGTAAGAGAATATCCCAGAAAGATGCCTTCATCAGCTTTGACATCAAATTTATTGCGATGCTCTTTGGAGTTGAAAATGAAGCACCTCGAACCGAACACATGAAAGAACTTGACATTCGGCTTCCTGTTGTTAATAATCTCATAGGGGGTGAGAGAGAAACGCTTGTTGAGATAAGATCTGTTTTGAGTGAAACAGGCTGCAATAATGGCATCTGCCCAGAAATATAGAGGAAGGGAAGTAAAACTCAGCATGTTTCGGGCCGCCTCACACAGGTATCGGTTTCGCCTTTCGACACTTCCGTTCTGTTGAGGTGTATAGGGGGCTAAGAAATTGTGACTTGTTCCTTTTTCTGCTAAGAAATCTTCGAATTCTTTGTTCTTGAATTCCGGTCCGTTGTCGCTTCTGATGTTTCGAACGACTTTTCTCAGTTGCACTTCGACCTGCTTGATAAAGATCTTCAGCTTGGGAGTCGACTCAAATTTGTGCTTTAGAAAGAATACCCAATCGGGAGAAGTCATCAATAATAACAAGGATGTACTTGTTACCGCCAATGCTCTCGATTGATGATGGACCACATAAGTCGATGTGAAGCAACTCAAGTGGTTCAACAACTTTGGTGTTTATGATTGTTGGGTGACTTTGGCGACTTTGTTTCCCCATTTCACATGCAGCACATAAGTGTTCTCGATCGAACTTAAGTAGTGGAAGTCCCCGAACATTACCATCGGTGACTAGCTTGTTGATGTCTTTGAAGTTGAGGTGTGAGAGCCTTTTGTGCCACAACCAACTTTCATCTAAATGGGCTCTGGACAATAGACATATGGCTGGATTCCCTTTGATTGGTTTGAGATTCAGAGGGAACATTTCACCTTTTCGTTCTGACTTGAGAATGACTTTGTTGGATTTCTTCTCTATTATCTCTGAACCTTCATCATCGAATGTAACGCCCGTGTTTCTAGGCTAGGCATTAATATTGACATATGGTCTAGGTTAACCTTTGTAACTCATTTAGAAGAAACGAAAAGGAATTATGTGAATTTTATGTGAATTATGTGTTTTATGCTTAATTATTAGGGTTTAATTAATTAAAAATAAAAATAAGCATCAAAATTAAAGTGTGAGATAAGCCCTATATCTTTACATAAAGTTGTAGTGGTCGAAACAAGGATTTTGGGGATATAAAGAATGCCGAAATCCGAGTTATAACGAAGAAGTTATGACCTGTCGAAATTTCGCAACAAAACCAGCACGGTGCCGAATGTCGTAAAAAGTGACTTTTTGATAAACTACTTTTTAGCCTTAGTAATCTAAACAAAAGTCGTAGTATTCATTAAACCGGGAAGTTCGATAAACAGAACGCCCAAATCTGACTTCGTATGAGAAAGTTATGATTTTTCGAAGTTACAACTTAACAGTAGACAGCTAAAAACTCCAATTTTAGATCAAGCAATTTTTTTCCGACACAACCTAAACGAGAATTGAAGTTCTCGTCATTAGTAGCACAACGGTAAAAAGTCTGACGAAAACGGACGTCGGATGAAGAAGTGATGAATTTTTAACGGATTTCCTGTCCCGGTGTGTTAAAAATAATAATATAAAAATTAAATTCAAAATTAGCCGACGGAGTCCAAACGGAAGTTGTAGAGCGTAATTTTAGCTACGCGTGAATATAAAGAACGTCAAAAACGGAGCTCGTATGCGAAGGTTATGGATTTTAGAAGTTTTTGCACAAAAATCAAGAAAATTCGCAAAGTCACGCTTTTGCCACGTGTCCTCGCATCGCATATGCCACGTGGAGAAATCTGCTGAGTCACCTTCGCATGAACAGTAATCGCGGTCCACTAGCATTCCGACGCATGTACTATCCTCGTGTCTGATCCTCGCACATGGGTCACGAGTCTGCGGTCCAATCAGAGGTTGCCACCGAGTCCTTCGCACCTGCGCACCCTCGCCTGCGGACCCCACCACCAAGCCGACTTCGGACCAGTAGACTTCGGTCCAATCATAGGAAGCCAGCAAGCCTTCACACGTGCAGCCCTCGTGCGAGTCTTCCCCTGCGAGCCCTCGGATCTGCGACGCGTGGTTCCTTCTCAGCCGTCCGATCATAAGCTCCACCCTATAAATAGAAGGCTGCGAGCCTTCCCGGGTAACTTTCGAAATTTGCCACTTTTCACCCTAATCTCATATTTCTTTCATATTAGCATCCCCCAAAGCCCCGGTATCGATTATAAGCCCCGGAATACGCAACGAAGTGCCCGTGAAGCCCGGAAAATTTATCTTTTCGGTTTCGAAGCCCGACCTTCGCAGAGCCCGGTTTCTCAATAAAACTATCGGTTTTATTAGAAACGATCGTTTTAGGAAACGAATTGTTGCCCGGTTTTCGTTAAATCACGTGAGTGTGTAGTTACTTTCACCTTACACATAGATATGTAGTATTTTACATAAAATACGTGTTGTGTGAATATATATTGTTTGTTTATTTGAGATGGGTGCTGAAGGAATGAGTTATACATGTTTTTAAATAATTTAAATTATATATGAATTTTTATCTACGAAAAATGTTGGGTAGAACATGGGTAGATGAAATAGTTGATGTGTGTTAAAAAGGTGAGAGGACTCGATGTTGTTGCTGTTGTTGTTGTTGTTGTTGTTGTTGTTGTAGTCATTCAGCAGAGTATGGATGACAACCATGGACTATTCTAGACAGTCTATGGAACACTAGCAGGCCCGCAACCTGTAGGTGTAATGAACTATATGTTCATTTTTTGTACTCTAAAACCCGTTGACATGTATTGCAGGAGAGAATACCTATGAATAATACTGTCGATAAATGAGAGCTATGGACTTAGCACATGTTGAATAAACTTTGGTAGCTATGGAATTACTGCCCGTTGTATAAACCACGGTCACGAGGTGACTTTGTGTCTATTCCTTAGGATGAATCCTTAGGAAGGAGGGATAGTTGATCCTTAGGGTAAACCCTTAAGAAATAAATAAAATAATGGGGTTTCAGGTAATTCGGTTGATTGATTGATGTTTAAACATAATAAATTTATGTATTGTGGGTTGAAAACCCTATATGCTCACCAGGCTTCCAAGCCTAACCCACTCAGCTGTTTATATTACGGGTAGAGGACCTCGAGCATAGTCAGATGATGATGATGAGTGAATTTTGGATTATAGGTCAGTAGTTACAAATAATTGTCGTAAGGCTTATAATGTCTTGTTTATGCTTTTGATCTGTATCGGAACATGACATCCTGATGTTTTGATATAAAAAGGAAATGATATATTTCTTAAATAAAGGTTTTGACAAACTTTTGTCATATTTTGTTTTGGGGGCCAATTTCGCAACATCTTTTATAAAGACTTCTCTGATTTGATTTTAAAAAGCATATGTTAAATCGGTCTTTTCTGGCCGAGAAATTAGGGGATGTCGCAGTTGGTATCAGAGCATTAGTTTAAGCGAACTAAGAAATATCCTACGATTTCTACACTTAAATTTAGAATGCTAAGTAATGATTGTGAGATGAGTGTCTACCATAATTTAGACACGAGCACTAGTTTATTTTAGGAAGGATGCCTAAAATGCTTCTATGTGCTAAATGTTTTGTGTTATAGCTATAATGATGCTATTATTAGTTCGGATCTATGGTCTGGTGCTGACCGGATCCGGAAACCTTATGTGTGTAGGATTCTAAACGTATGACTACGATATTGGAATTAACATATAAACGTTTCGAAGACTTAACATCTAACAAAAATGAAGATCTAAATTCACCTACAATTGGTGTATAGATCGAAAAGGCAAGTACTCAAAGTGGGTTCAGAAGTGATAATCCACAACCTGAACCAATCACGATGACTGGAGTGCAGGCAATGGTACGTACGATGTTTGGTGAACAGATGGAAGAAACAAAACGTTTACTTTAACAAAGTAAGGATGAACTTATTGTGCCAATAGGTCAAACATATGTTCTTGAGGCAACTACTAGGGTTGCTAAGTCTACTGAAGAAATGATCAATGACACAACCGCCAACCAAGTTGCAGTTGGAAAGAAAAGGAAATTTGAGGTGTCTTTAAGGCCCAACAAGAGCAACATATCCTCAAAGTTTGGCAAAAGAAAAGATAAAGGAAAATGGTGCGGGAAGTGCAAAAATAAACACTCTGGGAAATGTGACGGGAAGGTGAAGTTCTTTAAGTGTGGAGAAATAGGGCATTACGCCAATAAGTGTACGATTCCCAAGGAGGTGTGCTACATATATAAAGAAGAAGGCCATATTTCTAAGAATTGTCAGAAGAACAATGAAGTAACAAGGCCAAGTGCACCATCAACGCCAAAGGAATTTCAGGATATCCTTGACGAAGCGATTAATAATACTAGGAAGTAGAAGTCAAGACTTGATACCCAAAGATCAAGTTACGAAGTAGTAATGTGAATAGTAACAAGTAGTTTAGCCTATGAGAGGCATAGTATAGGGTAAACTTGAACCTTTGTGTAATCGTTTCAAGGAAATAAAATAAACCTTGCTTTTGTCGTCTGATGAATAGAATGGCTGGTGTAATTTTTTTGAAGTTGTCCCATTCATCTGGAATTTCCATCACCAACCAAGTTGAAGTAGAGTTGATGATTGAAGATAAGCATGAAAGAAGTCCTAGTAGAGTCTACGAAAATTTTATGATTAATTGGACACATTTGTATGTGTTAAATTGTTTTGTGATTTTAGGACTTGGGGACTGTGAGACAATACTTGTGACGAGTATGAGTAGGTGTGAATAGTAGTAGAGATCTATACTACTGGAAGCACAGGACTCGCACTTGGATCAGGGAAAGTCACAAGGTTACCAAGAAGCTATTATTTGATTCTGTCTTGTTCTAGTCTGTCGTTACCATCATTTCGGTAATGATAAGAAAATGATTGTTATTCTGACCTTAGAGGTCATATCAAATTGAGTCCGACTACGATGAGTTTATTATGTGGTTCAGAGAACCAAGTTCGATGTAACATTTGACTTAAGCCAGAAGATTGAAATGAAATATGATCAAAGAGATCAATAGAAGTATCGCACTCATTGTTAAAGAAGTTGGTAGTTAAAAACGATACATGTTGAACTGTGACTGTATCACATTAGAACATGAAGGAAGGTATAATTTGTTCTGAAATTTGTCCCTAGGAGATCCGAGTCTAAGTAGTGAAGTATACAATGAGAGATCATTAGAACATGACCCATCGGTCTGTTACAATAAATGAAGGAAAATACATATTCCAAGAAGAAGAAGGAGTCTTCAATAAGACTTATTTTGTAACTCGAAGGTTACTATTGAAAGTCCTATGGAGATCTGAAGCTTTTTTCGATTAGCTGGATATTATTACTGAATTATCCAAGGCTTTTCTTCGATCGCGACTCCATTGATAGCTTTGAGCCACAAAGGAGTTGTCTATACTTGGAATGAGAAGCATAGGAAGCTTTGAGAAGTTAAAGAATAAGTTGTGTGAAGCACCGATTCTTTCGTTACCTAAAGTAGTTGATGACTTCACAGTTTATAGTGATGCCTCTGGAGTTGGGTTAGGATGTGTTCTGACCCAAAGGGATAAGATGATAGCGTATGCATCAAGGCAATTGAAAGAGCATGAAAAGAACTACCCCACTCACGATTTGGAGTTGGCAGCGGTAGTATTCTCCCTAAAGATATGGAGACATTATCTTTATGGCACAAAGTTTAAACTTTTCACTGATCATAAGAGTCTCCAATATCTCTTTCATCATAAGGAATTAAACATGAGGCAACGACGCTGGCTAGAATTACTCGAGAACTACGACTGTGAGATACTTTACCACCCTGGTAAAGCAAATGTTGTTGCTGATACTCTCAGTCGGAAGGTAAGTATTGAAAAGAAAAGGGCCAAGAGCGTTAAGAATTAAAGTTTTCTTGATAATTTTGAAAAGTATAAAGAAAGCTCAAGAGGAAGCTTTAGAGAAAAATGACCGAAAGAAGGAACGTTTGACTAAAACGTTGGTGTTTGATACAAACGGTCAAGGACTGGAGGTATTCAAAGATAGGATTTGGGTACCTAGGATGGGAAGAATAAGAGGTCTTCTGATGGAAGAAGCTCACAAGACCATGTACTCGATTCATCCCGGTAATACGAAAATGTATAGAGATCTAAAACCCTATTTCTGGTAGCTGACGATGAAGCTCGAAGTTGCTAAAGTATGTGGCTGAGTGTGTAACTTGTTCCAAGGTTAAGGCACAACATCAGAAAATGTATGGGAGTTTAGAACCTTTACCTGTACCCATGGGTAAATGGGAAGATATCACTATGGATTCTGTGACTAAACTGCCAAGAACAAGGAACGGCCATGAGATGATTTGGGTGATCGTTGATCGCTTCACTAAGAGTGCGCATTTCATAGCGGCCAATGAGAAATGGTCTATGGATAGACTTGCGAATTCTTATCTGAAGGAAAGTGTGAAGCTTCACCGTGTTTCGTTAACGATTGTATCCGATCGTGACAGCCGTTTTACCTCAAGGTTTTGGAGGAGTCTATAAGAGGAATTGGGTACCAAGTTGTGTTTGAATACAGCTTACCATCTGCAAACTGATGGTCAGAGCGAATGGACGATTCAAACGTTGGAGGATATGCTGAGTGCATGTACCCTAGAATTTCAAGGTAACTGGGATGAACACTTACCTTTAGTATAATTCACCTATAGTAATAGTTTCCACTCAAGTTTCCAGATGGTACCTTATCATGCTTTGCATGGAAAAAAGTGTCGGATGCCATCATGTTGGCTAGAAGATGAGGAAAAGCAGTTTATGGGACTTGAAATAGTCCGTTAGATTGCTGAAAAGTTGTAAGTGATTAGGAAAAAGATGTTAGCTACTCAAAAGAGCTATGCTGACAAGAAAAGAGAACTGATATCATTTGAAGTTGGAGATTCAGTTTCACTTAAAGTCTCGTCATGGAAGGGACTTCTAAGATTTGGTAGAAGGGGAAAGTTGAGTCCAAAGTTTATTATACCATTTAAAGGTGAGTTTTGGATAAACTACTTTATAGCCTTAGTAATCTAAACGAAAGTCGTAGTATTCGTTAAACCGAGAAGTTCGATAAAAAGAACGCCCAAATCTGACTTCGTATGAGGAAGTTATGATTTTTCGAAGTTTCAGCTTAGCAGTAGAGAGCTAAAAACTCGAATTTTAGATCGAGCGATTTTTAGCCGACACAACCTAAACGAGAATTAAAGGTCACATCATTAGTAGCACAACGGTAAAAAGTCTAACGAAAACGGACGTCGGATGAAGAAGTTATGAATTTTAAACGGATTTCATGTCCCAGTCTGTTAAAAATAATAATATAAAAATTAAATTCAAAATTAGCCGACGAAATCTAAACGGAAGTTGTAGAGCTTAATTTTAGCTACGCGTGCATATCAAGAACGTCAAAAACGGAGCTCGTATGTGAAAGTTATGGATTTTAAAATTTTTGCACAAAACTCAAGAAAATTCGCATAGTCACGCTTTTGCTACGTGTCCTCGCCTCGCACATGCCACGTGCCGAAATCTGCTGAGTCACCCTCGCATGAACAATAACCGCGGTCCACTAGCAGTCCGACGCGTGTACTATCCTCGTGTCCGAGCCTCACACATGGGTCACGAGTCCGCGGTCCAATCAGAGGCTGCCACCGAGTCCCTCGCACCTGCGCACCCTCGCCTGCGGACCCCACCACCAAGCCGACTTCAGACCAGTAGACTTCGGTCCAATCACAGGCAGCTAGCAAGCCTTCGCACATGCAGCCCTCGTGCGAGCCTTCCCCTGCGAGCCCTCAGATTTGCGATGCGTGGCTCCTTCTCAGTCGTCCAATCCGAAGCTCCACCCTATAAATAGAAGGCTGCGAGCCTTCCCGGCTAACTTTGGAAATTTGCCACTTTTCACCCTAAATCTCATATTTTTTTCATATTAGCATCCCCCAAAGCCCCGATATCGATTATAAGCCCCAGAATACGCCACTAGGTGCCCGTGAAGCCCGGAAAATTTATCTTTTCGATTTCGATGCCCGACCCTCGCAGAGCCCGGTTTCTCAATAAAACTCCTGGTTTTATTAGAAACGATCGTTTTAGGAAACGAATTGCTGCTCGGTTTTCATTAAATCACGTGAGTGTGTAGTTACTTTCACCTTACACATAGATATGAAGTATTTTACATAAAATACATGTTCTGTGAATCTATATTGTTTGTTTATTTCAGATGGGTGCTGAAGGAATGAGTTATACATGTTTTTAAATAATCTAAACTATATGTGTATTTTTATCTACGAAAAATGTTGGGTAGAATATGGGTATATGAAATAGTTGATGTGTGTTAGAAAGGTGAGAGGCCTTGATGTTGCTGTTGTTGTTGTCATTCAGCAGATTATGGATAACAACCATGGACTATTCTAGACAGTCTATGGAACACTAGCAGGCCCGCAACCTGTAGGTGTAATGAACTATATGTTCATTTGTTTTATCTCTAAAACCCATTGACATGTATTATAGGAGAGAATACCTGTAAATAATACTCTCGATAAATGAGAGCTATGGACTTAGCACATGTTGAATAAACTTTGGCAGCTATGGAATTAGTGCCCGTTGTATAAACCCCGGTCACGAGGTGACTTTGTGTCTATTCCTTAGGATGAATCCTTAGGAAGGAGGGATAGTTGATCCTTAGGGTAAACCCTTAAAAAATAAATAAAATAATGGGGTTTGGGGTAATTCGGTTGATTGATTGATGTTTAAACATAATAAATTTATGTATTGTGGGTTGAAAACCCTATATGCTCACCAGGCTTCCAAACCTGACCCACTCAACTGTTTATATTACAGGTAGAGGACCCCGAGCATAGTCGGATGATGATGATGAGTGAATTTTGGATTATAGGCCAGTAGTTACAAATAACTGTCGTAAGGCTTATAATGTCTTGTTTATGCTTTTTATCTGTATCGGAACATGACATCCCGATGTTTTGATATAAAAAGGAAATGATATATTTCTTAAATAAATGTTTTGACAAACTTTTATCATATTTTGTTTTGGGGATCAAATCCGCAACATCTTTTATAAAGATTTCTCTGATTTGATTTTAAAAAGCATAAATTAAATCGGTCTTTTCTGGCCGAGAAATTAGGGGATGTCACATCGAACGAGACTTTGAGACCTGTACCTCCCACCAGTTGAGAGACATTGATGATGTTATGCTGCAACCCCTCTACATATGCCACCTTCCTGATTGTAAGGTCTCCATTGGTTATCATCCCATAACCCTTTATCGTTCCGTAGGAGTTGTTACCAAACTTAACGTTACCGCCATTTTGAAGGGACCGAAACTCCCTTAACTCTTCCTTCCTTCCTGTCATATAACGTGAGTAGCCACTGTCTATGTACCATTCTTCGTCGAACTACTCGTCACTTATATCCTGTAAAAATTAAGCAAATTTAGGAACCCAAAGTTTCTTGGGTCCTCGCGAACCTTTTACAGAAACAGGAATAGTAAGAGAAACATCAACAAGATAATTCCGTTTTATTAAGGTTGTTTCATCTTTCCTCTTAATAGTAAACACTTTGATTTTATTAGTGTTAGATGCAGGTATTTTGGATTTAGGTTCGGAAGTTTGGACTTTTGCTTGCTTTCGGTCTTCATCTGCTGAGGAAATCTTACTTTTTCCTTTCAAATCCTTCTTTGAGTGAGAGCTTGGTGTAGGACGAGAATTAGGCTTAGAAGAAGAACGAGAAGAATTAGAGGAATAGAAATTAGAATGAGAATCTTTCCTGACTTGAGGTTCGAAATGACCTTTTCGGTTGTGATCATTTGAGGGACCGAACCTGGGCCTTCAGTTGCTATCTGTTGATGGACAGAAACTAGCTTTTCGGTTGTTGTGGGTTGCTGGACCGAAACTGGGTCTTCTGTTGTAAAAGGTTGATGGACTGAATTCTGGTCTTTGTCTGCTGTTGTTTGGCGGACCGAGACCAGACTTTCGGTTGTTGTTACTTTCGTGACCGAACTTATCATTTCGGTTTTGTTCTTTCTGTGGTCCGAAAGTCTTCTTATGGTTCTTTTGATCCAATGGATCGAAGCTCCTTTTATTCTTATTTTCTTCTTCTTTTGGCTTGGAGTTTCTATCAAAGAGAGTACAGTGAGGATTTTGGGAGCGCCAGAATTACTTTCGCTCTGATAGATTTTTCTGTTATCTCAGATTTCTCTGCTGCTTTTGATTTTTCACCTGTTTCGGTTCCCTGTGAACATTTACCTTTTGTTTCGGCTTCTGAACAACTGGTTCACTTTCCATGGAAGAGGTTTCACTTATTGAGGAGACGCATTCTACTGGAACCTCTTTTGTGCCACTGGAACTGGGCACGTCAAAGTTGGTAGGTTTATTGAGTGGTTCTGCCACATATCTACCTTTGACCTTTCATGATGTTCGCTCCGATAAACCAACTGTTTCATCTGCGTCGTCTATCGGTGCAGACCAGAAAAACTCATCATAGCCACCGGCGTTATCTTCATTCACCATTGCAGTGAGTTCGGTTGTGTGATGTTCGGTTACTCCTGTGACCTTATAAACCTGATAGGGAGTGGTTCTTACCTTTTTGTATACAACGGCCTTTTCTTTAAGGATTGGGGACTTATTTTTGGATAGACGAGCGAATTCCACAGAATTTTCAGAAATCAAGTTTTTGTGGTTTTCAGGTTCGCTCCTAATAAACTCAGAACAGTCAACCTCATCCTCTATAGAGATTTCACTCATGTCATCGTCCTCATTAAGTTCAGATGCATTTTCAACATCAATTTTGTTTATTGAACTTAATTTGGTACTCAATGAGTCAAATTTTTGTATACTTTCGGCTCTGAGTTTCAACCTATCATTTTCATCCAAAAGATTCTTAAGCATGTCCTTATGGTCTTTGGACTTTATAAATGATTCAATTTTGTCCAGACCAAACATATAAGTGGGATTTATATCATCTAAAGATACAACACTTTCACAGTTGTATGCCTCGGCATCGATTTCATCCTCCTTTAGCTCAAGGAAGGGAAAAATCATGCGATGTATCTTCTGGCCTATTTCACAGTCTAAATGCAGCTGAGTAATGTTAGTATAAAGTCTTTTTGTAATCAAACAAAAAACATTTCTCTGTTTTAACAATTTAAGATTGTCTCTTTGCAAATATATATTTTCATCCCTAGATTTAACCAGCTCCAACTCGTTCTGCTCAATCCACATTCTTCACTCCTCACTCTTGGATGATACCCTGCTTATTTGGTCAGTTAGATTAGAATACGTGACACGTCTTTAAGTTAAACAACTATCTAGATTTGAAATTCTTGAATTCAAGTTATTTAATTCTTTTTCATATGATGTTTGTGGAATTTTAAACGAAACAAAAATGGATTGTACCTTCTTGATTAGTTCATCTAGTTCACTCACCTGCACACTGAGAGGCTTCGCTGTAAAGCACACGTCCTCTCGCTCCTTAGCCACTTTGTTTCCACCATCAGTGTTGTATCCCCTCATCTAGGATACATCTATCACCATCAAACATCTTCCACCAGCATCACCACTCTTCGCCACATAAGCCTTTCCATGAGTAGGCTTTCTCACTTCATCATCTTCTGAGTCGGTTGACCACACCTATACACCTTCGAACTCATCATCATCTACTGAATACTGCACAACAAGAGCATTTATAGAGGGATTAGTAGTAGCTTTCATCCTTTTAATCTCCTCCAGTCTTTTCAGGAGACTTGCTTCTTCATCCTTCTCCTCATCTTTCTCTGCCATCTTTTTCAACACGCAATCTTTTGCGTAGTGATTTTTCCCTCCACAGTAAAAACAGCTGACACCAGAATTAGCTTCACCCTTCACTTTTTTCTTTGGTTCTTCAACCTTCGGCTACTCTTTCACTTTTTCAGAGTTGTAGCTTCCCTGCCAATTTCGGTTGTTGTTGGTAGGGAACGTCTTCTTGATGAACCTCCTAGGATTTGACACCATCATTGCATAGTCTTCAGATGTCAGATCGTAGTCTCCCAGATTCATATCTTCTTCTTCTGCTGTTGCATTCTTACCTTTAGACAGAAGGGCCAAAGACCCCAAGTTTGAAACCACGCTCTTCTCTTGTAGCACAATCTTTTCCTGGGATTTTAGAATCCCCACCAGTTTCTCCAAAGAATATGATTTGAACTGCTCATGCGTTTTGACCGTCGACACAATCGCCCTCCATTTAGTCTTAGGCCATTTAAGAAAGTGACCTTCTATTTGATGATTGAACCGATCGAATGTTTGTGTAACAACTTCCTCTGGATTCTGCTTGAACTCTCCAAATTCAGAGAGAAGTAGGGTCTGAATCGAGTGCTCCAGATCTTCATCTGTGGAATACAGCTTTCGCAGCCAATCCCAGATTTCCTTTGCTGTACCACAAGAACTTACTAACCGAAATGTGTCGGATTGAAGGGCGAATCGAATTAGTCTCAATGCCTTAATGTTTATTGGAACTTCTCCTTTTCATCCTGAGCGACATCCTTCACATCTTTTAATAGATCATTGTACTCCTTCTGAGTTTTAATGATTCTTGAGGTGCTTGAGTGAGCGAAGGGACCAACTGTGATAGCTTCCCATATCAGATACTTGTTATCTTCCGATCCAATAACGTACTCTTCAAAATGGTGCGTCCACACTTCAAAGTCTTGAGTGTAGAGGATTGGGATCTTGGTTGTTGATCTGATGCTATTAGAGATAATGATGGGATTGGATTGAGAATCGTCCATGCTTGATCGTTTTACCTATTATAAGATCAGACTTTGTAATACGTAATATTATGGAAAGATGAATAATTAATGAGGTACGTCAATTATGGAGTGATGGCTCAATACATATCAATGAATGCGGAATGAACCCTAATAACTTCTTTTACAGAAGAGATGTCTAATACCCATTGATGAGTTGAAAAACTCTTTGATCATTTAGATCTCACACAGGTTAATCAGAATAATGCAAACAAAATAACAAACAAGAGAATGAATCAAAATAAGCTGAATGATTCAGTAGATTCACGCCTCAGCAGAGCTCAATAAAGAACTTCCGCTGTAGAGGCTTTTACGGTTACAATCAATAAAACTATAATCACTATGAATGATCGACTAAAAAGCAACGTACAAAGATACATGCAAGCATCTATAAATACTAAACTCTAATTATTAAATCACGGATGGACAGGCCCAATCCGGATAAAAAATTGGACTAAGGACCGAGCCCAAGACGCAACACATAATGGACCCTACAGTTATTCCGATAAGCGTCGATCAAACCTGGAGTTCCAGGTCGGAGATATGGTTCTCCTGAAAGTGTCGCCTTGGAAAGGCGTCATTCGATTCAGGAAGCGGGGCAAGTTGGGCCCAAGTTATATTGGACTATTCAGGGTTATAGCCCGGGTGGGAAAGGTGGCTTATAGACTGGATTTGCCAGTCGAACTCGGTCTGATACACAACACTTTCCATGTTTCTCAGCTACGAAAGGGCCTGGTGGACGACTCAGTAATGGTACCCTTGGAGAACATTCAGGTTGATGGCAGCCTGAATTACATCGAGCGGCCTGTAGCGGTCCTTAACCAAAAGTTGAAGGAATTGAGGAACAAAAGAGTAGAACTCGTGAAGGTGCAATGGCAGCATCGGAAGGGGTCGGAGTGGAGTTGGGAGCCGGTGGATGAGATGATGGAGCACTACCCCGAGCTGTTTTAGGATCGAGCAGCAGACTTCAAGGACGAAGTCTAAAATAAGTGGGGGAGATTTGTTGAACCTGGTTCTTGGTACGTGTTCTTTATATTAAATATTTTAATATTTTGCTTTTGGTCTTGGAATCGGCGAGTTGAAGGACCAACTCACCGAGTAGAAGCGGGATGAGGCGCGGAGTTTAAGTTGTGGACTCGGCGAGTCGAGTTCCGGACTCGGCGAGTAGACGCTGTTTGAGCAAAAACCCTAATCTGAGGGTTTGCACCATAGTTAAACACCTTAACTTGGCCTCCTTAGTCCCATTTTCTCCCAGAAGACCCCAATAGCAAACCCTAGCCGTTATTGAAGCAATCTAAGACTTTTGGAGTGATTTTGGTGCTCTTTTGATCCATGGAAGGAAGGAGAAGCTTGAAGGATCAAGAGGAGGCTAGAAGGATTCGGTTTTGAGCATCATTTGCTGACTTCAGAAGGTATAAAGTCTATACATTGCTTGGTCTTTTAATAGATCCCCTTTTCTGGAGTTTTAGGGCTTTTCTAAGCCATTTTGGTCACCAACCATGATTGCAAGCATGGTTTGAGGTTGATGTTTCGGATCTAGGTCCTTTGAGGGGTTACAAGGCAGAAAGGAGTGACTTTTTCACTCAAAGAAGGCCGCATGCATTGTGAGAGCTTGTTCTAGGACCTTTTGAGCTTAAAGTCCCATGAAAGCACGTAAAGGTTGTAACTTTACGTGCTAGATCGATTGTAGAAGCATAGATCTACATTTTGATCAAGTGTTGTACATCAGAAAGAGAAGATTCAGTGAGTGGTTGTGACCAACTTGGCGAGTCCGTTCTTGGACTCGCCGATTCCAAGGTTCTGTCCCATACCAGTTGAGGGTCATAACAACCCAGTTGAGTGTGGAAAGGTTTTAAGAGGGTCCCAAGGGGTGACCCAACGTTCTGGACTAAGCATTTGTTATGGAAATTCATGGGACTCGGTGAGTGCATGAACAGAATCGGCGAGTCCAATTAAATCTTCTTAAGGATGAAGATGGACTCGACGAGTTGGTCATACAACTCGGCGAGTCAAGGGCATGACCTGAGTATCAGTTGATGATGAACTCGACGAGTTGTTAATACAACTCGGCGAGTCGGATGAGGATTCAGTCGATGTCATTTAGAAGGAAAACTCGTCAAGTCATCGCCTAACTCGACGAGTAGAGACGGGTATGAGGTCTATTGGAAGGATAGGGACTCGGCGAGTCAGGTCAACTAGAAGTTGACTTTGACTCTAACTTGGTCAGGGGGTAAAATGGTCATTTTACCCTAAGAGTAGATGTCAGTTTCTGACTAAGTGTTTTGTGGGAATATTCGCCAGAGGATTTCCGGAGCAGCAGCAGCAGCAGTCAGAGGATTCTGGCACAGTTCAGCAGCTACGACAAGGTGACTTACCTTCCAGTAGCGGTGGGTCGACGGCCACAATGCCGGCTCACCAGTAGGGATCGTATGCTAGATGTTTGTCTTTGTGATATTCATATGTGTTGTTACTACCTGATATGTTATATGCTAGCGTGATATGGTATGTGATAGTGATGAAGTTTGGTTGTTAGGACCGAAGGGTAGGTTAGCCACCCCAGATATGCCTAACAGTATGTTATGACATGTTTAGCTGGTAGCATGATATGTTACATGAGATCGAGGTAGTAGGAGGGGGAAGAGTCCCCGAGATTCAGTTGTTAGGACCGAAGGGTAGGTTGGACACCCCAGATATGTCTGACAATAGATTATGCTATGATATATGTGATAGTAGTAGTAGGGGGTGAAACAGTCCCCGAGGTTCGGTTGTTAGGACCGAAGGGTAGTCAGCAACCCAGAATGGCTCGACATGGGTAGGTCAGCGCCCCAGAATGGTTTGACACGGGTAGGACGGCATCCCAGAATGGCCACAGGGGTAGGTCGGCACCCCATAATGGCCATACGAGTAGGTCGGCACCCCAGAATGGTCGTATCGGGTAGGTCGGGTACCCCAGAAATGCCTGGAAGTATGTATGTGATATGATTGTATGGTATGTGGTACGATGGGGTAAATCACTAAGCTTCATGCTTACAGCTTTCAGTTTTGGCTTCAGGTGCCTCTTCAGCGAAGGGGAAGGAGCTGGCGCGGTAGCGGCACATCATACACACACACTTTGGTTTTTCGGATTATGAGATGTTCTGGGATTGTTGAAATTATTATTATTTTCATGTTTTGGGTTTTCAGACATGAGATATGTTTTATTAAATGATATGATCAGATGATGTTTTACTACAAATATTTTACAAACTACTTAATTTAAATGAAATTTTTGGGCATGAAAATTGGGTCATTACAAAAATCAGGGAAGTTGTGTTTCAGAACATGATGCTAGCTAGCTAGGGTGTTGGATGATACTTCCACTTATTCACATCCATGACCCACAAACAACCACGTACTGATACCAGGGGCTCCGCCGACGCAAGGACATTAGAAAATCAAGGAAGACGTGTCTCAGACTGTGATGCTAGCTTGCTAGTGTGAAAGGCCGATTTCCCCCAAGGGTGCACATCTACAACCTACAAACAGTGGTACATTAATACTAGGGGCTCCATCCTACCCGAGAACATAAAAAAATTAGGGAATCCATATCACGGACCATGGCACTAGCTACCTAGTATGATGGACGATGCCCCCAAAGATCCACTTCAACGACCCACAAATAGTAGCATACTGATACTAGGGGCTCCCCCATTCGAGATCATAAGAAAATTAGGCAAGATGTGTCTCAGACCAAGACGATATTAGGCTAGCGTGATGGGCCATACCACTAAAGATGTACACCCACGAACCAAAAGTAGTCGCAGACTAATACCAGAGGCTCCCCCTCGTAACCAAGGACATAATACAATCAGGGAACTGGTGTCTCGAACGATGATGCTAACTAGCTAGCTTGATAACCGATAGCACCATGGATCCACGTCCATAACCCACAAATAGCCGCACACTGATACTAGGGGCTCCCTCTGTCCTAAGAATAAACTAAAGTCAGGGAAGTGGTGTCTCAGACCATGAGGCTAGCTAGCTAGTACAATGTACGATACCCTCAAGCTTCCACATCCGTGGCCCACAAATAGCCGCACACTGATACCAAGGCTCCCCCATACGAGAGCATTAGAAAATCAAGGAAGTTGTTTCTCGGACCATGACGCTAACAAGCTAGAATAATAGATGATACCCCTAAGGATCCATACCCACGAACCACAAACAACCGCATAGTGATAGTAGGGCTCCGTTCTCGCTCGAGAAAAGAAAAATATTAGGGAAGCCGAGTCTCAGACCATAAAGCCCACTAGCTAAGGTGTTGGTCGATACCTTGAAGGATTCACATCCATGACCCAAAATTAGTCCCACACTGATACAATGGGTTCACCTAACCCGAGAACATCAGGAAATTAGGTAAGCGATGTCTCGGAAGATGAAGTTGGGTAGCTACTATGATTTCTTGTTCCCCCAAGGATCGACATATATGTCCACCAAAAAGATGCACACTGATACCAAGGGCTCCCCCCAACTCGTGAAGAGAAGATAATTAGGGAAGTTCTATCTCAGACCAGGGCGCTTACTAGATAGTGTGATGGTCGATACCCTAAAGGATCCACATCCATGAACCATAAGCATTCACATAGTGATACCTTGGGCTCCCCAATCAGAGAACATAAGAAAATGAAGAATGTTGTTTCTCGGATCATGACGCTAGCTAGCTAACTACCGTGATAGCCAATTGTTGGATTAATGTCTAAGTCCATAACTATAATTGGTAAGACTTGACCCGACCCGACATGCTCCATTTGGGTTGCATGGCATCATGCATTTGGATAGACTATAATGAGAGAAACAACACTTAAGGATTATTAATATATTATAAGTTCTGATATATTAATAAGATTATTTAATTAGTATTGATCAAGAATTAATCTAGGATTAATTAAGTGATCAAAAGAAGACTAATTAAATATATGGGTTTATTGTGTAAATCATCCATGCTTATATAGTGGGCTAATGCGCCATGGATTATCTAGTTGGGCTAAAATCCATATGATGGTCCATGGATGCTCCATGGTGTTTTTGTACCCATAGATCATGGAAATGAAAGGCCATGTTAATTAGGGTTTACATGGTGTAACCCTAACTATATATGCATCTTATTCTTGACCAAAATCGGCCACTAGAGAGGGTAAAAGAAGGGCTAGCCGACTTCATGAAGTGTAGATTTCTCTCAAGTTATTCCAAGTGTATTTGGTGTTGTGTGAACCATTTGAGGTGTCACACTTAGGGCACTGGGCACTCAAGCTTCATGAAGACATTCTACATCAAAGAGGTATGTATTCTATCTTGTTATATTCATTGTTTTGTATGCTAGATTAGGATAATACCTTGAATGTTCATAGTTGCATGTATAATAGAGAAAACATAGATCCAATGTATTTAGGGTTGCATGTACACTTAGGAGTGTTAGAATGCTTAAAACCCAACACCAATAACCTCAACAATCTAATTCTATGACCCACAAATAGGCGTGCACTAATACCCTCCTGTCACACCCCCAAACCAGAAAGGCGAAAACATCTGGGGGCGGATGGAGTGATGTCGTGTACAATATCATAACAACTGAATATAATTGAAAGAGAACAACACAAACATTCATACATTGAGGATTCAAGTTTAAATTGTTTACAACACTTTATTTGTTCAAAAGTTAGATACAAATAACTGAAAAATAGAAATCATGAAATGACGACATCAGACCTCAAGAAGTGTTGAATACCTGTCTACTGGGTTCCTAAGAATACAAGTGATTTTGAAAAGTGTCAACAATTAAGTTGGTGAGTTCATAAGCGTTTTTGTGTGAGAATGGTTTGTAATGTTTTAACGTAAAATAATTTGTATACTTGTAGAAAATCCAATATTTTATTAAATGAGTTGTAGATGGATGTATTTCTGTTTTATAACCTAGATCTTGCAAATAATATCTTATTTTTAACATAAAGAAGAAAATATGTAAATATTTGTGCGATAAATAATGTTTTACTTGTATTCCCCCCCCCCCCCCCCCCTAAAACATGAAAAATCATGAAAATGTGCGGTCATGAACTCACCTTGAGTTAGCTTTTGTGGAGGTTTTGAAGTGAGGTTATGGAGATTTCGAGCCTATGATGGAGATGATGAACTTAAAAAGCTTCTTGGAGGTGTTAGTATCCTAGTAAGTTTAACATGCGAAATTGTGTGGAAAAATGATGGACTCAACATAAAACTTCATAGAAAAACTAGAATTTCATAAAATATCTTACCTAAAACCCGAAAATCCAAAGATGGAGTAGAAACTCTTGGAGACTCAAGCTTTTATTTGAGAGAGAAGTGGAGAATGGAAGAGAATTGGTCTTTTAGGCATGGTTAAATGGCCTCTCGGCCAAGGTATATATATCGAAGGAGGATATTCCTTCCTAGTTATTTGTTGGTTAATTACATGCCTTACATGGAGACTTGGGGGATATTTGGATGTTCAACATGGAAGTATGGGGGTTAAAAGGATGTAAAGTTGTTTATGGTTAATTGTATGCTTTGCATGGATGCTTGGTGGATAAAAGGAGGTAAAGTTGTTTGGGCTTAATTGGATGTTTTGCACGGGAATACGATGAGTATTTGCATGACCAACGTGGAGGTACATTGGGTAAAGGAGTGCAAAAGTGATCCGTCTTGTCATGAAGTAAAATTATCGAGCATTGCACCCAACCGAGAACCATAGACCGAGGAGGTGGTTCTCGGTTCTTAGTACTACCAAGGCATCGGTCCCTTATCCCCGAGAACTAGTTTCTCGGTTGCAAGGCTTCTAGTACAAAGGACTTCTAGGTCTACATTAGACACTTCTAAAGCATATCTGAGATTCCTAATTTCATAATCCAAGCTTAAACATCTTTTATACGAATTGAAATCTCTATAAACTTTGGTCCTTCTCATTAAATTCTCAAATGTTTATTACAACAATGAAGTGATGTGGTTTTATACTATCTATAGATACACTTTATTTGAATCAACATTTCCTGGTTGTCACACCCCCCCCCCCCCCCGGTCCGAAGAAGATAAGAAAATTAGGGAAGACATGTCTTATATCATGCCGCTACCTAGCTAGCATGATGGTCGATACCAATGTTGTAAAACTTGCCGAGTTGGCCGATTACTCCTCCGATGTGACATCCCCAATTTCACGGCCAAAAAAGACCGATTTGTTTACACTTTGTTTTTAAAATCAGAGTAATCTTTTATAGAAAAATAGTTTCAGACTTTGTTCCAAAAACAAAATATGATAAGAATTTATCAAAGCATTTCTTTAAATAAATGTATTTTCGTTAAGTAACAAAGTCTCGGGATGTCATGTTCCAATACAGGCAAAAAGAATAAACAATATAAAATAGATCTTACAATAGTTATTTATAACTACTGATCTATAATCCAAAATCTCTCGTCAAGTCCACCAATTTATACTCTTGTGCCATTACCTGTAATGCAAAGAAAACTGAGTGGGTCAGGCTAGGGAGCCTGGTGAGCATATACGGTTTTCAACCCACAATATTATATCTTATATATATATATATATATATATATATATATATATATATATATATATATATGTATATATATATGTATATATATATATATATATATATATATATATATATATATATATATATATATATATATTCAATCATCAAATGATCATTCCAATTACCCATCCCCATTATCTTCCTTACTCTTAAGGGTCTACCTTAAGAGTCATCTATTCGTTCACTCCGTATGACGCACTAAGACAATAGCTGCCAAGGTTCTTTCATAAAGCACTAATTCCATAGCTGCTATGGTTCATTCATCGAGTACTAAATCCGTAGCTACCATTGTAGGTACTAAGTGCATAGCAACCAACGTTTATCTAATAGTACTAAATCCATAGCTACCATCATCTATCTAACAGTAGTATATCCATAGCTACCAACGTTCGTCTATATGGTACTAAATCCATAGCTACCAAGGTTCATCTATAGAATACTAAATCCATAGCTACCAAGGTTTGTCTTTCATATCATCCTCAAACTCATCCGTCATCACACACCAACAAATTCATCTACCCATGTTCTACCCAACATATTTGTAGATATAACATACATATACAATTTAACTCATTTAAAACCTATATAAAACATCCATTCCATGCTTATCTCTAATAAACAACAATATATAAACACATAACACGTATTTCATAGCAAATACTTAATACTTATGTGTTAGAAGAAAGTAATTATACACTCACACATATAAACAACTTTATATATAAGCACATAACACGTATTTCATAGCAAATAATGAATACTTATGTGTTAGAAGTGTTAGGTATTGAGCATTCTAACACTTCCTAAGTGTACATGCAACCCTAATAACCTTGGATCTATGTTTGTCTAATTATCATGCAAAGTTGATTTCCAAGGCTATGATCCTATCTAGCATACATGGGGAGCAATATGGATAGAACTACATACCTTGTCGTTGTAAGTGTCCCTTGAAACCTTGTGAGCCTAGCACTTCAAGTGTGATACCTTAAATGCTTCACACAACACCAAATGAAAAGTATAAACTTGAGAGAATACTCTAACACACTCAAAATCGGCCAAGCCCTCTTGTTTCACTTGTGTATCACTAGTGTCGCCGATTTTAGGGAGAAACAGGATCCTTATATAGTGTGTTGCCTTAGGTAAAACCCTAATATAACATGACTCTTCATTTCTCAATCCATGGGTTAACTCCATGGAACATCCTATGGGTGGAAGCCAACTTGATAATCCATGGAGCCTTTTAGACCACTATATAAGATATGGAAGATTTACATAATCTACCCATATATTTAATTAGTTATTCTTTTGATCACTTAATTAATTCTAAATTAATTCTTGATCAAAACTAATTAAATAATATTATTAATATATTAGAACTTATAATATATTAATAAACCATATGTGTTATTTCTCTCATTTAGTTTAACCAATTGCATGGTGCCATGCAACCCAAATGGACCATGCCGGGTCGGGTCAAGTATTTAACAGAAATAGTTATGGACTTAGACACCTTATCCAACAGTCTCCCACTTGGATAAGTCTAATAACTACAACTGCAATACTTCAAGAACCCATCGGCAATCGTAGCTCTTTCAAGGTCTCTCGGAACTGAGAAGATGTTGATACGCCATTTAAGATAAGTGATCATATAATCCTCTGTTCTAGATATCAGCCGGACAAATACATGGAACAATGTCTTACTTATTGTCCAGCAATTTGTTTCCCGATTTCCGATTTGTTTGACAAAGAAATTAATTGAACACATCAACTTAGTTCTGACTGGCCTAATACATAGGTCAAAACAAAATCATCGATGGGCCTAGATATCAACTTTTAATCCAAGAAGGAACAGATAAACTTCGACTCATATGTTTTTTCTACCACTCATTGAATTACACACAAAAGCACGTTTTATAACATCGAGTTACCAATGCGTTTTCGTACTATCAATGCATAACCAACTTGTAAGTAACAAATCATATCTCTAGGTTTGAAGACTTATATGATATTACCGTCTCACGATCACTCGAGATAAAATTCCACGAAGTGATTCTAGTGAGTGTGGGTTGTGTCCAATGCTCAGAACTTATGAGCACTCATGATTGTTGTAGCCATGTCCAACACCTTAAACCTCTGCAATCAATCATGATAGTCTTGATTCATACCTACTTCCGACATATGACCGACTCTGGAGGTTTGAATAATATGATATACCAAACATAATTATTCTGGAAGTCAAAACATGCAAACAAAATATAGTAAACGATTGACAAAAGATAGTAACACTTTACTCATAAATAAACACAACTTTTATTCATCATCAATTGTCAATTACACTTTACAAATTTCATAATTTATCTAACTACTAAAACTTATATCATCCTTCATCCATATGCTCCGAGCATGCTGGAGATGCTTAACCTTACTCAGTCCCTTCGTGAGGGGATCTGTTGGGTTCTCATCCGATGATACCCTCTTTGCCACGAGGATTCCTTCTTCTATGCGATGTCTGATAAAATGATATTTTTTTTCGATGTGTTTGGATCTTCCGTGATCCCTTGGTTCCTTGGCTAAGGCAACAACACTTTCACTATCACAGAAAATTTCCATGGGCTCCTTTATGGCTAGTACAACTCCAAGGTCTCCAATGAAGTTCTTTAGTCATATTGCCTCCTTTGTTGCCTCGCTCACTACTATATACTTTGATTCACAAGTGGAATCAGCCACTATCTACTGCTTGGAACTCTTCCAAGTGATTGCTCCTCCATTTAAGGTAAACACCAAGCGCGACTGAGAGTGGAAATTATCCCTATCAGTCTGGAAGCTAGCATCACTATACCCTACAAATCTCAAGTCATCACTCCCACTGAGGGTAAGGACCCGGTCCTTAGTCCTCCGTAGATACTTGAGGATATTCTTTACCGCAGTCCAGTGTGCCTTGCCTGGATTCCCCTGATACCAGCTAACCATGCTCAAGGCAAAGGCTATATTAGGTCAAGTACACATCATAGCATACATGATCGAGCCTACTGCTGAAGCATAAGGTACTTGACTCATTTATGCTATCTCAGCCTCGGTACTTGGGCTTTGTGTCTTACTTAATCTGGCGTTACTCTGGCTGGGTAACTCTCCTCTCTTGGAGTTCTACATGCTGAATCTCTTCAACACCTTGTCCAAGTATGTACTTTGACTAAGTACAATTAGTTTTTTACTCCGGTTTCTCAAAATCCTTATCCTTAGAATATAGGCAGCTTCTCCAAGGTCCTTCATAGAGAAACACTTCCGAAGCCAGGACTTAACTTCCTGCAGAGTTGGGATGTCATTTCCTAAGAGTAGTATGTCATCCACATACAATACAAAAAAGCTAACTATACTCCCACTAGCCTTGACATAAACGCAAGATTCATCTTCACTCCTAGAAAAGCCAAATTCCTTGACCTTTTCATCAAAGCAAAGATTCCATCTGCGAGGTGCTTGCTTTAATCCATAAATGGATTTCTCAAGCTTACACACTCTTTTAGGGTACTCGTTGCTAACAAAACCTTCTGGCTGACTCATGTAAACATCTTCAGTCAACTTTCCATTAAGGAAAGCGGTTTTGACATCCATTTGCCATATTTCATAGTCATGAAATGCAACTATGGCTAACATAACCCTAATAGACTTAATCTTGGCTACTGGAGAAAAGGTCTCATCATAGTCCACTCCAGGGATTTGAGAGAAGCCCTTTGCAACCAATCGAGCCTTATAAGTGTGTACATTACCATCCATGTAGGACTTCTTCTTGAAGATCCATTTTCACGCTACAGTCTTACGACCTGATACATTCTCAACCAAGTTCCAAACTTGATTGTCATACATGGATTGTATCTCGCTATCCATAGCCTCTTTCCATTTAGCAGACTCAGGGCCTGCCATGGCTTCCGTGTAGCTATTAGGTTCATCAAGACCTACTAGTGTCTCATCACTAATAAGTGTCTCACCTTCTGCAATTATATGGGAAGCATAGTAATGCTCAGGTGCATTCCTAACTCTCGTGGAACGCCTCAGAGGTACAGACTCGTCAATTGGCTCAACAGGAGTTTCCTCCTCAAGTTGAGGGCTAGGGTTTGAAGTTCCTTCACCACTTGACTCTTGAAGTTCTTCAAGGTCAATTTGCCTCCCACTGTATCCTTGGCTTATAAATTCTCTCTCTCGAAAGACTCCTCTTCTTGCTACAAAGACCACATTATCACTAGGTCTGTAGAAGAGGTAAACAAAGCATCTTTGTGGGTAGCCGATGAAAATACACCTCTCGCTTCGGGGTTCTAGCTTATCATGAGACTCGCACCTCACAAAAGCCTCGCAACCCCAAATATTGATGTGGTCTAGTTTAGGTACTTTACCATTCCACATCTCGTGAGGAGTTTTGGCAACTTTCTTTGTAGGGACTAGATTAAGAATATGGGCGGCAGTCTCTAAGGCATACCCCCAAAATGAGATTGGTAGCGAAGCTCGACTCATCATGGAATGAATCATATCCAACAAGGTTCGATTATGCCTCTCAGCCACACCATTCAACTGCGGTGTCCTGGGAGGTGTCAATTGTGAGACAATCCCACATTCCCTAAGATAGTCGAGGAACTCTGAACTAAGATACTCACCACCTCGATCGGATCGAAGCATCTTAATGTTCCTACCCAATTGATTCTCGACTTCCTGTTTAAATTCCTTAAACCTTTCTAAAGTCTCTGACTTATGCTTGATTAAGTAGACATATCCATATCTACTGTAATCATCAGTAAAAGTCAAATAATAACGATTAGCATCCCTTGTGGCATGTTTGAATGGTCCACACACATCCGTATGTACAAGTTCCAACAAACATTTACCCCTCTCACAAGAACCTGTGAAGGGTGACTTTATCATTTTTCCATGTAAGCATGATTTGCAACTATCATCAGACTTTAGGTCAAATGACTCCAAGACTCCATCCTTTTGGAGTTGGCCTATGCGTTTCTTGCTTATATGTCCAAGACGACAATGTCATAATGATGCTTTATACAAGTTATTATTATTAACAGAATCAATACACAATACATTATTTTCTAAGTTATCAACCACAGATACTGTTTCATACACGCCATCACAAGGTAATGATTTAAAAGAAAGAACATTATTAAAGAAAGCATTAATCAAACCAACTTCATTATCAAATGAAAAGGTGAAACCTTGTTTATACAATTTATGAAAGGAAATAATATTTCTTGCCATTTCTGGCGAATAACAACATTTATTCAAATCTAAACTAAATCCACTAATTAGCAATAAAGTATAAACTCCAATCTTGGTGACAGGTAATGCTTTCCTGTTTCCCATGATCAATTATATTCTTCCTTGCTCCACATTCTCACTTCTTCTTAGTCCCTGTAAATCAGAACAGATATGAATACCACAACCAGTATCAAGGACGCAAGAATTAGAATGGGGTGAGTTATTAAATAAGATAGTGTAAATACCTGCATGGTTGGGTTTAACTTTACCATCCTTCACATCATGCTGGTACTTTGGGAGTTCCGCTTCCGATGTGCCTTTTCATGGAAATAGAAGCATTCAGCCTCTTTTGGGTCAGAAGAAGAAGTGATGAAACCTTTCTTGGTTACACTTGAAGAAGAGCCATCAAGAGTCCTAACCTTGGTACCCTTCGAAGAACTCTTTCTCTTCTTCCCTCGTCCTTTCCTGATTTCCAAGACAGGGGTGGAGTTTGTAGGAGTAGGAGTAGTAACAACCGCCTTACCCTTAAGACCACTTTCCGCGGTCTTTAAGAGTCCTTGAAGTTTGCTGAGAGTGACCTCTTCCTTGTTCATGTGGTATGTCATGCGGAATTGATCATAACATGAAGGTAAGGAGTATAAAATAATAACTATTGCTAGCTCCTCTGGGAAGTTCACATTAAGCTTCAGCAAGCGGCCCACAAATCTTTGCATTTTCTGCATGTGGCCCCTGATGGGTTCTCCATCCTTCATTTGGGTTGTTATCATAGAGGAGATGATTTCTTACCTCTCTTGTCGTGCACTTCGATTGTATCTTTCCATCAAATCTTGGTGCATTTCAAAAGGGTAGTAGTCCTCGTAGGACTTTTGGAGATCGGCTCACATAGTGGCCATCATGATGCATGCCACCTTGGTGGCATCCCTTTCATGTGCCCTGAAGTCAGCGATTTCTTGAGGAGTAGCAACTGTCTCATCAATCTCCTTAAGATCCTTATCCAGGACATATTCTTTGTCCTTGTAGCGGGTAATCATTCGGATGTTTCTGATCCATTAATTAAAGTTGGATCCATCAAAAGTGACTTTCCCACACAAGTTCATAAGAGAAAATGAGCCATTAGGATTAGAGCAAGAAGCAACAGTGTTTGCATACATCTGAAGAGAAGAAAAGTTTAGTTTAGAAATAGAGATAGTCCTTAATAAAACACCCAAATGTAGTATTAAGGCTAGGACCCAATCACAATATATTATACTTAGAAGAGGTATGCCGTAATATAAGTAATAACATATTTGAAAGGTAGGTGAATGACGATTCACCAATTTCCACCAAAGTCGAAATATTAAAATATTTAATTTGGTTCTTAGAAACTCCTAGATTCTTTTGAGATTCAATGAACTTTTCAAAGGCATGTTTCAATCTCGAGTGTTCCCTCCAAGTTTTGTGACTGGGATGCCGAGGATCACAAAACGAGGTGTGCAGTAACCATGCAAATTACTTTGTACCATTAATAAATTACCCCTCAATCGATGTGCCGGTTAACCACACACGCTCCATCGATACTATGATAAATATTAAGTCACCCTTTACCTACCTCGTTAAGTCCATGTTAGTGTGCCAGTTAACCACACACGCTCCACTAACAACTTAGACAAAGTGTAAAGTGTAATTTCATAGATTAGCACCTTATTCAAATTTTTCCTAAAGTAACTAAGATTGGGAATTTAATAAAACATTTAGTTACTTTATAATATTCATCATACTTTTAATGAGAATTTATAAGTCCTTGTCTTACCCATTCGGCTAACGACCCTCCACCAGTCAAACAAGCAGTGGGTGAGAGTGGACACCCATTAAGTTTCCATTTTATAGGCAATAACCTTATACCCACCTTATAGACCGGCTTCGTGAATGAGGCGTATTTGCGGTAAGACGACTTTGATCTTATACATATATATATATATATATATATATATATATATATATATATATATATATATATATATATATAAATATATATATATATATATATATTATTAACTTATAATATTATAAGTGTAAGGGTTGAATTTTAACTTTTAAAATTCTAAGGGTTGGAACTAAATTTTTAATCAAGACTTTACTTGTTCCAAAACTTGAGGGCAAGTTTTGTAAACTTTGAAAACTTTTTATTTCTTGTAACTTATGAGTTTATTAGGGTATTAAAATGAAGACTCTTCATTTTTATAACCCATGTGTTCTTTTAATGGTTTTTTAACTAAGTGACTTTTGGTTTTCCATAACTTGAGGACAAGTTATGGACTCCATTAAAACACATAATGATCAAGAATTAATCTACCACATAGGTTACAAATAATTCCTATGATCATCTAAACCTCATAAGATCAAGAACATGAATATGAACACTTTCATGAATCAAAAATTACATTTTAAAACTTGTAATTTTGATAACTAGTTGTTGTAAATGGATTAGCAAAGAATTTACACAATCTAAAAACAGGTTTTCAAGTACCAAAACAGTTTAGGGTAATGTTTCTAGTCCATTTCCAGCAACTAAAGTCGAAAATCTGTATTCTGAGGTTCCTACTCGCCGAGTGCATGAACCTACTCGGTGAGTAGGTTGAAGATTCACATGAACTCGGCGAGTCCCCCCATGGACTCGGCGAGTACATCAGTCAGATTGCAAAAATATCGACTTTTTCAACTATTTAGCACAAATAACAAACAAACAAGCCTAGGCTCTGATACCACTGTTGGGTTTTGAGCATTCTAAAACTTCCTAAGTGTACATGCAACCCTAAGAACCTTGGATCTATGTTTGTCTAATTATCATGCAAAGTTGATTTCCAAGGCTATGATCTTATCTAGCATACATGGGGAACAATTTTAACTTGAATAATAGATAAAACTACATACCTTGTTGTTGTAAGTGTTCCTTGAAACGTTGTGAGCCTAGCACCTCAAGTGTGATGCCTCAAATGCTTCACACAACACCAAATGCAAAGTATAAACTTGATAGAATACTCTAACATACTTAAAATCGGTCAAGCCCTCTTGTTTCATTTGTTTATCACTAGTGTCGCCGATTTTGGGGAGAGACATGGTCCTTATATAGTGTGTTGCATTAGGTAAAACCCTAATGTAACATGACTCTTCGTTTCTCTATCCATGGGTTAACTCCATGGAGCATCCTATGGGTGGAACCCAACTTGATAATCCATGGAGCCTTTTAGCCCACTATATAAGATATGGAAGATTTACGTAATCTACCCATATATTTAATTAGTTATTGTCACACCCCCAAACCGGAACGGCGGAAACGTTCGGGTGCGGATGACTTCATGTGGTAACGTAACAAATGAATACATAGTGAAGAAAGCAATACAACCATCATATATATAATTGAAACTTTACATTGTTAAAAGGTACATGTTCAAAACCAATTACAATATGATGCCAAAATATGAATTTAAACTGGCGCCGCAGCGTCCCTTCTTCAAAAGTTGTTTGTTACCTGTAATTACTGAATCCCTAGGACATACAAGTAGTTTTGAAAGAGTAGATCAGCATTTAAGCTGGTGAGTTTCATAAGTATTAAATGACAATGTTTGTATCAAATGAAATGTTTTGTTCTTGTTTGTTTGCTTCTAGAAAATCCTATATTTTCTACTAGTATAAATGTAGCCTTCTCTCAAGACCAATGTTTGTTTCTAAAATTGTATGTAAGTATAAAATTTCCAATACGTCTGAAAAACCCCGTAAATCAATGTGTTTTCAATACTCCATGTGAGTTTTATAACCATGCTATTGACTAGAAATGCCTATACACAACGTTCTTCAGGCGTTGGAATGTTCTGACGTTTGTCACCCTAAATGGTGGACTGTAGCTAACAGTCAGGGCGCGGGTTGTCAAGCCCGTATAGATCTATACACAAACACCATGCTCCCCCTCCAAGGGATTCTGGTATATAATATAGGACTTGAAATGCGTACTCGAACGTACGTGAAGTTGATGTCTCACAAAACTTAGTATAAAACATATTTACGTGAAAAAATGTTCGTTTGTTCTTGTATATGAAAGTAAACTTCTTGAAATAGTGTTTCTAGTATGTAAAAGTTTGTAATGCTCTTGTAAAACTATACCTATTATAGTTTTCTAAAAACGTGTCTCGTTTGCATAGTAATCCCTAGTAAAATGTTCACTTGTTATGAAAAGTGTAATTTTTGATGTAGAAGACAAGTTTGCAAACAAAACATATATATGTATATTTTGGATGTAGAAGACAAGTTTGTAAACAAAACATATATATGTATATTTTGGATGTAGAAGACAAGTTTGTAAACAAAACATATATATGTATATGGTTATATATACGTATAAATTTTAAAAGATGATTTGGTATGTTTCGTAATTGTTGTTCATATTCTTACGTTTTTATTAGAAACTTTGCATGAAATAATCCTTAAGTTTGATACTAAAGACCTTTTTGTACTTATCACTTTTGTAAAAATGGTAATTAAACATATTTAAATGATTGTGTTTTAACTTCCTTAATGTATAAACATTGCTCAAAAATGTTAGAAGGTGTTAATAAATCTATAAACCACTTTTGACAGTTTTACCCTTTACTGTCCCTGTTTTTAGAAAACTCATAGAAAAATCCTCGTAAGTCAAAAATTGAATCTGTCACCTTTGAGAGTTTATAAAATGAGTGGTCTCAAACTAGTGTGAAAATGAACATCTTCACAGACTGGTCCGAAATCACTTCTGAAATGACAGACAGTTTTATAAAAATCACCATAAATTGTAGAAAAATCGTATGAACGCGTGCGAGTAGTCATTAGAAAGGTATAAACTTGAACTATTTGCATATTGTACAGTTTTGAATGATACTAAGTTTAAGATGGTCAAAACAATCCGTGAACAGGACTCAACTTTTCTATAGAAAGCTGTCATTTAAATTTAAGTTATGTTTAGTGTTCTAACTTGTATCCCCCCCCCCCCCTTTAAAACTTGAAGAAAACATGAAAATGTAGGGGTATGAACTCACCTTATGTGAATACTTGAAGAATGGAAGGTTGAAGATGAACTTTTGGTTGTTGGTTTGCTGCTCCAAAACAGCCACTCTTTTGGCTATGTTGCTGTCACGAAAATTTCACAGCGAAAGAGCAAGAAAAAGGGTAGTTTACTCACTGTTTTGAATCAATAATTTTGAGTATCATAACAAGTAACTTCCAGGGGTATTTGTTCGTAAAAATATCAAGCAAAAGGAAGGTATATATGGGTGAAATGGTGGCTGAAACACAAAAGGGACAGCAGCCCTTTAGTTCATGGTTTTGATAGCTTTGGAAGGAAGTTTTTGTGCTTGAAAATGAGATGAAGGTTGAGAGTAATTCCCTGGAGTATTGGCTGGTCAAATTAGGGTAAAATGAAGATGAAATTTCGTGATTATGAAGGAGGAAAGAGTGGAAGAGGATAAGGGGACAAAACCTAGACTAGCTTGTGATGGGATGTGAGTTTAAGTGATGTGATCTTGTCTAGCCACTTGCTTGGTTGGTTGCTTAGAGATAGAGTTAGTTAACTAACTAACTACTAGTTATTTAGTTAGTTAGGAGTTCTAGTTAAGGAGAGGGAAGGTTTTAATATCGAAAATTAGAAGAGGGATTAATAAGCATTCTTAGTAAAATGTCTTAAGTGATTAAGCACTTATTAGTTAAGTTGGCACTTATCTCCACCAATGCTCTTATCTTAATTGATTTAGACATCATAAAACATACATGAAATCACTTTAAGTCACGACCCATAACTAGTCATTCACTAGATAATAATACATATATACAAATACATACATGTATACTTAGTATAAAATAACAATGTAGTTTTTGTGTATTTGAACTTTAATGTTTATGTTTTATTCTTTTTATTCAAAAACACTTAAATACATTTTAATTATACCTTATGATAATTCATTTTATATTTTAATTTATTTAAATATAAAATTTATTGAGCAATGTATAATTTCGTGACATTTAACCGGTTAACCATATCGTTAAACACGTTTTGTCACTTTGGTTCGTATATTTGTCAAATTTAGATCCTTCACATCTATTAAGAAAACGTTTTACATACAACCTAACTTACTTATCAACTAGAGACATGTTGATACAAAAATTAAGTTTGTTGCATTTAAATGATGTTATATGCTAATTTCACAAACCGGTGATGGTTCGTAGTCATACATCATAACGAAATTTATCAATAGTTACTTGTTTTATATTTCACAATAACTTATTTAAATAAAAGAGGTTAAATTCCTTCAACCATTCTTAATAAAATACTCATATTGCTTAATAATCAAAACATAGCATCGCACGATCGTTCCTATTTTTACCAATTGTTACATTCTCCCCCCGTTAAAAGAATTTCGCCCCGAAATTCAACTTGTAGATGGGATATCACTAAACAATTGGGGGTGTTTCTTTTTTTCCATTTGATTCTCGTGTTCCCTTGTGAATTCAGGTCCTCGCTTGGCGTTCCAACGGGCCTTCACTATGGGTATGCGGCTTTGTTTCGTCCTTTTGACCTCCTGATCCATGATTTCCACCGGTTCTTTGATGAAGTTTAGACTCTCGTTGTCTTCAATTTCATTAAGTGGAATAACAAGAGTCTCATCACACAAGCTCTTCTTCGGATCCTAGGATGCCTTCAATTGTTCACGGGTTTGAACAATCTTCTCTATAGTTTCTCGTATGATCCGGGGGCTGGTGAGACTGTTGTTAGGAACTTGTCCCTTAGCTAGTTGTGTGTCACCTACCTCAGCCCAGCACAGAGGTGATCTACACTTGCTTCTTTAGAGAGCTTCGAATGACGCGACTTTGATGTTAATGTAATGGTTGTTGTTGTATAAGGATTCGATGAATGGTTCTTCCACTTTGTCTGTCAGTTTGAGGGTGATATTAAGGACTTTTTTAATGAATATCGAAAACACGAGGCGAATCACCTGTCCCTTATCCAAAATGATAGATAGTAGTATACTCTGCAGTCTCGCAATCTTCTTGTGATATGCTCGTGTCAGTTTTTCTATTTTTCTTTGTAGCCTTGGTCGGTAGAAAGTGTGTGGGTTTGGTTGATTTGTCTAGGATTGCTTAAGTGGTAGCATGTCCATCCACTGTCCTGGGTAACTTGTCATGGAGTTCATGGTATGCCTCATAACTGATTCATCTATCATCTCTTTGTGTTTATAAGTCGTATATAATTAAGATTGAAAAGACAGTCGAATCGGTGATTCTATTCTAAGCCCACATCCAAACAAGGAAAAGGATTTAAAGCGGAATTACCAACCCTAAGTCCGTAGAATCTTAATTATATAGGGCTCCAATATATACACTTAGTAATCATAGATTCACTAGTATGGGTCCATAGTCTCTACTTGAGTGGGGTGATTAACTTGGGTGAGATGGCATTTACAACAACCCTTTTCGACAACTACTGCACTTAGGTTGATTTTTGAACTCGGGTTGTCGTACGGATGGTATTCCCAGGAGATCTTCTCGGAATATATCGAGAAGGTTACGGGCTTTTTCAACATCCATAATGTCTTTCTCTTCTTGTTTCTTATCCACAGCACGGGCTAGGACGGCGTGGTACCTCCTGTGTAAGTACTTCTGAGTCATGTTGTAAAAGGTGAGTTGGGGGATTGTGTCCGGTTTGTCGCCATAGACAACGAGGGTTCTATTACTCGATGGGTTTAGGCGAATGGACTTTTCGTAATATATGATATCAGTATGGTGAGGAAACTAACTAATACGTTGTTAAAATGAAAATGTCGTAAATTTTTATTGTGACCGGTTCTAGGATGATTTGAATGAATTGGTTGATTTAGTGTTAGAGTGCACCCTATGTACACGTCTCTAGTGCTTTTGATTATTCCAATTCTACTGTAAATATTTCGTTTATTTTTTTTGAGGTTTTTGGTTGAGAAATTGATTAAATCTACGACTCACAATACTCCTCTCCGCGTTGCTATTATATAGTATCCATGCATATGTGCTATCGGGAATGAACGTACCGGAATCTCAACGGGGTCTATTACTGCTTTCCCATGCTCTGTTGCTAAAACACTTCCGACGCTCCAGACATCTTTGTTTTTAGTCTCCGGGAACTCCTTTATGAAATGCCCTACTTCTCCACATCTGTAGCAAGTCTGACTCATCCCAACTTTTGTGTTCTGGGCGGTCTGTTGAGCCGGCACCCTACAGAAATTTTTGGTATGCCCCTTTTCATTAAAATTCTTGTAGTGCATTTCCCTGCACTTTCCTTTGTGATGAAAGCTACACTTGGTGCATTTTGGCAGGTTTCCAACATATGGTCTTGTCGGCACTGAGGTAGTAGGGATGGTGGTGGTGTGGAATGTCACTGTTTGTTGTCTTTTGGTAGGTCCTTGATTTGGGGCGTCGTGGCAGGAACATACTCGGGGTGTCCCTGGTTGTTATTACAATTGAAAATTTTGGCGTCGTTCCCGCTTTTGTTTTTGTTGTTAGCGTCGAGTTGTGCCATGACTGCTGTCACGGCGGCTGTTACCGCAATTTGAAATGGTGTAGGGTCTATTTATAGAACTAGTGTTGCACCAGTATGCTGATTACCTTCATGTGTCGGCATGATTCTATTTCGCGAGTGGACTCCTCTGTTCTTAGTTCTGTGATGACTGTCCAGGTTGTAGCTGTAAGGGTTCTTTGTCCTATAACGACTATCTCCTTTTCTAAGGAGTGTAGGTGATCTATATTGTTCTCTTGATCTGCATGCCAGTCTATGGGTGCTATGGTCCTAAGTACGGTGTAGTGAGTTTATGTCGGTTGTGGATCATCGGTTGTCCTCTCCAGTCTATATGTGTGGCTAGGTAGTTAATTACGGGTTGCTTCCTGAAATGAGAGGTGGAGGTTCTCACACTCCTCTTGATAGGGTAAGGTTTATTGATGGTATCTCCCGGACTTCTTTCTCCATCTGGTCCCTTCTCGGAAATCTTCTTCCTCGTATATCATCTATTGGTACTCTTCGAAATCTTCTTATGGATCCTTCTTGATCCATCTATTGGCTTTGGTGGCAGGATAGTAGGGGTCTATGTGGAGATGAAGTTTAGCTGATATGCCTATGCGAGAATAGGGGTAAGAAGCATATGAAGAATCTAAGCGTGTGGTTCTATTGTAACGCAAAATACTCCTATAGTATTTTAAATTCTTGTGTCTGATTCTAGTAACGGTTTGGTAAGTTTTGACTTGTTTCTTACTACGATCATTCCTCGATATACGTTGGTCCAATCTCGGGCAAATATAGTTGATCACGCTATATTTGTCCAAAATCTGATTACATATATAGAGTCTTAATCGTAGTGTCAACTTGTCTAAATACTTGTTGTATTGTTAGATATCATGAAAATAATTTGTTATATGCATGTAGTTGTACTTAAATGAACTATCAATTTAAGTTAAGCGTAACGTTGTTTAAGCGTAAAAAGAAAAATGTTTTGTCAGAGAGTATTAGTCCCTTAAGCATTTATAGTTTGTATATCTTATGTGGTTCGATATACTTAGTTCACTATAAACAATGCTCTGATACCAATCTGTCACACCCCCAAACCGGAACGGCGGAAACGTTCGGGTGCGGATGACTTCATGTGGTAACGTAACAAATGAATACATAGTGAAGAAAGCAATACAACCATCATATATATAATTGAAACTTTACATTGTTAAAAGGTACATGTTCAAAACCAATTACAATATGATGCCAAAATATGAATTTAAACTGGCGCCGCAGCGTCCCTTCTTCAAAAGTTGTTTGTTACCTGTAATTACTGAATCCCTAGGACATACAAGTAGTTTTGAAAGAGTAGATCAGCATTTAAGCTGGTGAGTTTCATAAGTATTAAATGACAATGTTTGTATCAAATGAAATGTTTTGTTCTTGTTTGTTTGCTTCTAGAAAATCCTATATTTTCTACTAGTATAAATGTAGCCTTCTCTCAAGACCAATGTTTGTTTCTAAAATTGTATGTAAGTATAAAATTTCCAATACGTCTGAAAAACCCCGTAAATCAATGTGTTTTCAATACTCCATGTGAGTTTTATAACCATGCTATTGACTAGAAATGCCTATACACAACGTTCTTCAGGCGTTGGAATGTTCTGACGTTTGTCACCCTAAATGGTGGACTGTAGCTAACAGTCAGGGCGCGGGTTGTCAAGCCCGTATAGATCTATACACAAACACCATGCTCCCCCTCCAAGGGATTATGGTATATAATATAGGACTTGAAATGCGTACTCGAACGTACGTGAAGTTGATGTCTCACAAAACTTAGTATAAAACATATTTACGTGAAAAAATGTTCGTTTGTTCTTGTATATGAAAGTAAACTTCTTGAAATAGTGTTTCTAGTATGTAAAAGTTTGTAATGCTCTTGTAAAACTATACCTATTATAGTTTTCTAAAAACGTGTCTCGTTTGCATAGTAATCCCTAGTAAAATGTTCACTTGTTATGAAAAGTGTAATTTTTTATGTGAAGACAAGTTTGCAAACAAAACATATATATGTATATTTTGGATGTAGAAGACAAGTTTGTAAACAAAACATATATATATGTATATTTTGGATGTAGAAGACAAGTTTGTAAACAAAACATATATATGTATACGGTTATATATACGTATAAATTTTAAAAGATGATTTGGTATGTTTCGTAATTGTTGTTCATATTCTTACGTTTTTATTAGAAACTTTGCATGAAATAATCCTTAAGTTTGATACTAAAGACCTTTTTGTACTTATCACTTTTGTAAAAATGGTAATTAAACATATTTAAATGATTGTGTTTTAACTTCCTTAATGTATAAACATTGCTCAAAAATGTTAGAAGGTGTTAATAAATCTATAAACCACTTTTGACAGTTTTACCCTTTACTGTCTCTGTTTTTAGAAAACTCATAGAAAAATCCTCGTAAGTCAAAAACTGAATCTGTCACCTTTGAGAGTTTATAAAATGAGTCTACTTTGTTCCTAATTTTTATTATGATTTTTAGTGGTCTCAAACTAGTGTGAAAATGAACATCTTCACAGACTGGTCCGAAATCACTTCTGAAATGACAGGCAGTTTTATAAAAATCGCCATAAATTGTAGAAAAATCGTATGAACGCGTGCGAGTAGTCATTAGAAAGGTATAAACTTGAACTATTTGCATATTGTACAATTTTGAATGATATTAAGTTTAAGATGGTCAAAATAATCCGTGAACAGGACTCAACTTTTCTATAGAAAGCTGTCATTTAAATTTAAGTTATGTTTAGTGTTCTAACTTGTATCCCCCCCCCCCTTTAAAACTTGAAGAAAACATGAAAATGTAGGGGTATGAACTCACCTTATGTGAATACTTGAAGAATGGAAGGTTGAAGATGAACTTTTGGTTGTTGGTTTGCTGCTCCAAAACAGCCACTCTTTTGGCTATGTTGCTGTCACGAAAATTTCACAGCAAAAGAGCAAGAAAAAGGGTAGTTTACTCACTGTTTTGAATCAATAATTTTGAGTATCATAACAAGTAACTTCCAGGGGTATTTGTTGGTAAAAATATCAAGCAAAAGGAAGGTATATATGGGTGAAATGGTGGCTGAAACACAAAAGGGACAGCAGCCCTTTAGTTCATGGTTTTGATAGCTTTGGAAGGAAGTTTTTGTGCTTGAAAATGAGATGAAGGTTGAGAGTAATTCCCTAGAGTATTGGCTGGTCAAATGAGGGTAAAATAAAGATGAAATTTCGTGATTATGAAGGAGGAAAGAGTGGAAGAGGATAAGGGGACAAAACCTAGACTAGCTTGTGATGGGATGTGAGTTTAAGTGATGTGATCTTGTCTAGCCACTTGCTTGGTTGGTTGCTTAGAGATAGAGTTAGTTAACTAACTAACTACTAGTTATTTAGTTAGTTAGGAGTTCTAGTTAAGGAGAGGGAAGGTCTTAATATCGAAAATTAGAAGAGGGATTAATAAGCATTCTTAGTAAAATGTCTTAAGTGATTAAGCACTTATTAGTTAAGTTGGCACTTATCTCCACCAATGCTCTTATCTTAATTGATTTAGACATCATAAAACATACATGAAATCACTTTAAGTCGTGACCCATAACTAGTCATTCACTAGATAATAATACATATATACAAATACATACATGTACACTTAGTATAAAATAACAATGTAGTTTTTGTGTATTTGAACTTTAATGTTTATGTTTTATTCTTTTTATTCAAAAACACTTAAATACATTTTAATTATACCTTATGATAATTCATTTTATATTTTAATTTATTTAAATATAAAATTTATTGAGCAATGTATAATTTCGTGACATTTAACCGGTTAACCATATCGTTAAACACGTTTTGTCACTTTGGTTCGTATATTTGTCAAATTTAGATCCTTCACATCTATTAAGCAAATGTTTTACATACAACCTAACTTACTTATCAACTAGAGACATGTTGATACAAAAATTAAGTTTGTTGCATTTAAATGATGTTATATGCTAATTTCACAAACCGGTGATGGTTCGTAGTCATACATCATAACGAAATTTATCAATAGTTACTTGTTTTATATTTCACAATAACTTATTTAAATAAAAGAGGTTAAATTCCTTCAACCATTCTTAATAAAATACTCATATTGCTTAATAATCAAAACATAGCATCGCACGATCGTTCCTATTTTTACCAATTGTTACAGTTATTCTTTTGATCACTTAATTAATTCTAAATTAATTCTAGATCAAAACTAATTAAATAATATTATTAATATATTAGAACTTATAATATATTAATAAACCATATGTGTTATTTCTCTCATTTAGTTTATCTAATTGCATGGTACCATGCAACCCAAATGGACCATGCCGGGTCGGGTCAAGTATTTACCAGAAATAGTTATGGACTTAGACACTTTATCCAACAAGAAGGTAACTATACACACACACATATAAACAACTTTATATATAAGCACATAACACGTATTTCATAGTAAATACTTAATATTTATGTGTTAGAAGAAAGTAACTATACACTCACACATATAAACAACTTTATATATAAGCACATAACACGTATTTCATAGCAAATACTAAATACTTATGTGTTAGAAGAAGGTAACTATAAACTCACACATATAAACAACTTTATATATAAGCACATAACACGTATTTCATAGCAAATACTTAATATTTATGTGTTAGAAGAAAGTAACTATACACTTACTTGATCAGAAGATGATCGGACAGCACTACGGCTTTTAGAAGTAGTATTCTTCGGTGAAACCAGGAGATCTTTACAAAAACCGGGCTTCTCGCGGGCAAAGCTTCGGCTTGGGAATTTCACTTCTCGATATATTCGGGGCTTAGGGACTTGCTTCGGGTCTCAGGAATGATACCGGGGCTACGGGATATTTCTTGCACGTAAAACGAGGTAAAACGAGGTAAAACGGGAGAGAGAGAGAGAGAGAGAGAAGAGAAAACGAGCAAAGAAACTCGGCAGCCTCGACTTTATTTTATAGGGGCTGGAACCTTTGATTACGATGGGCGTAATCTTAGGTACGTTGGGCGTCACCGGGATAAGTCCGGTGACTCCCCCCCTTCGGATAATATCGGACATTTATAATTAAATTTAATATTTTAATTATTTAATAAACTTCAAAAATTCATATCTTCCTCATACGAACTCCGTTTTTGACGTTCTTTATATCCACACGTAGGTGAGACTACGCTCTACAACTTTTGTTTAGAATCCATCTGCTAATTTTGACTTTACTTTTATTATATTATTTTAGTACGCTAGGACAGGAAAACTCCGTTATAAATTCATAACTTCTTCATCTGACATCCGTTTTCGTCGGTCTTTTTACCATTACACTACTAATAACGAGATCTTCGATTCTCGTTTATATTACTTCACCTAGAAATCACTCGATCTCATATTCGAGTTTCGGGCTGCATACTGCTAAGCTGAAACTTAGAAAAATCATAACTTCCTCATACGAAGTCAGATCTGGACGTTCTTTTTATGCACACTCTCGGTTTAACGTATTCTACAACTTTTATTTAGATCACTAAGGCCAAATATCGCTCTAATGTAAATTCACTATTTACGCCGCGCTGTGTCGTGTCGGTTCTGTCTCGAAACTTCGACAGGTCATAACTTCTTTGTTATAACTTCGACCTTGTAACGTATACTAGAACATAGTTAAGATTAATCCTTCTAAATAATCTTCCATCAAAATTCATTTTTGATGCTTATCGTCTCTAAATTGACTAGCCCGGATCTACGGGCGTTACTTCCGAGTACTTGCTACTCGGCCCCTTACAAAGGCAAGTTACAGAATTCCGAGTAATCCCTGATTGGCACCTTACTGAACCCCATTGATCCATACCCATGAACCATAAATAGCCGAACACTGATACCCCTCCACCCACGAACATAAGAAAATCTGTAAAGCTATGTCTCGGATCATGACGCTACCTAGTTAGTGTGGTGGCCGATATCTCCAACGATACACATCCTTTACCACAAACACCTGGACACTGAAACCAATGGCTCTTACCTATTTGAGAACATGAAAAAATTAGGGAATTCATGCGTCAGACAATGACACTAGCTAGCTACCGTGATGGACGATACACCCAAGGATCCACAACCAAGAACCATAAACACCCGCAAAGTTTTAGTAGGGCCCCCCTTGCCCGAGAACATAATTAAATCAAGCAAGATGTGTCTCAGAACATGATGCTAGCTAGGTAGGGTGCAGGTCGATAGCTCCACTCATTCACATCCATGACCCACAAACAACCACACATTGATACCAACCCCCCCCCCCCCCCCCGGGCCCAAGAACATTAGAAAATCAGGGAAGCAGTGTATTGGAACCGTGATGCTAGCTAGCTAGTGTGAATGTTGATTCCCCCATGGATCTACATCTATGACCAGCAAATAGTTGCGCACTGATACTTGGGTCTCCCCCCTGCCCCGAGAACATAAAAAAATCAGGGAAGCCGTGTCTCGGACATGGCCCTAGCTAGCTAGTGTGATGACCAATACCCCTAAGGATCAACATCCATGACCCACAAATAGCAGCACACTGGTACCAGGGTCTCCCTCATCTAAGAACATAAGAAAATCAGGGAAGCCGTGTCTCAGACCATGACGATATTAGGCTAGCGTGATGGGTCATACCCCCTAGGATCTACACCTAGGAACCAAAAATAGTCGCACACTGATATACCAGGGGATCCTCGCCCCACCAACCGAGGACATAATAAAATCAAGGAACTCGTGTCTCAGACCATGACGCTAGCATGCTAGCTTGATGGTTGATACCCCCACAGATCCAGATCCATGACCCACAAACAGTCGCACACTGACTCTAAGGGTCCCTCTAGCATGAGAATAAAATAAAATCAGTTAAGCCGTGTCTCGGACTATGGTACTCGCCAGCTAGTACGATGGCTGATACCCTTAAGGTTTCACATCCACGATACACAAATAGCTGCACACTAATACCATGGGCTCTCCTATATGAGAGCATAAGATAATTACGGAAGCTATTTGTTAGACCATGACGCTAACAAGCTAGCATAATAGATGATACCCCTAAGGATCCACACGCACAAAGCAAAAACAACCGCTCCGTGATAGTAGGGCTCCCCCTCGCTTGAGAACATAAGAAAATCTAGGAAGTTGAGTCTCGAACCGTAATGCCATCTAGCTAGTGTGATGTTTGATACCTCCAAGGATTCACATCCATGACCCACAAACAATCGCACACTAAGACAAGGGGTTCCCCGACCCGAGAACATCATAAATTTAGGGAAGCCATGTCTTGGAACATGACATTAGGTAGCTAGTGTGATGTACGGTTCCCCCAAGGATCCACATATATGATCACCAAAAGTGCACACTGATACCAGGGGCTTCCCCTAGCCCGTGAAGAGAAGATAATCAGGGAAGTTTTTTCTTATACCATGGCGCTAGCTAGCTCATGTGATGGTCGCTACCCTCAAGGATCCACATCCATGTACCATAAACATCCACACAATGATGCCAGGGGCTCTCTCAATAGATAACATAAGAAAATAAAGAATGTTGTGTCTCGGACCATGTCGCTAGCTAGATATCTACCGTGATGAACGATAACCCCAACGATCCAAATCTATGACCCACAAATAGTCGCACACTAATACCACCCCCGAGTCCTGAGGTCATAAGAAAATTATAGAATCCATGTCTTGGATCATCAATGATACCTAACTAGCATGATGGGCGATACCACCATGGATCCACATCCATGACCCACAAGCAACCGCACACTAGTACTGATGGCTCCCCCCGCCCAAGAACATAAGAAAATCAGGGAAGTCATGTCACAAACCATGCTAGATAGTATGATGGCCGATACCCCCAAGGATCCACATCCATGACCCGTAAACAACTGCAAACTTATACCTGGGGCTCCCCTAGACCGAGAAGATAAGAAAATCAGGGAAGTTGTTTCTAGGACAATGTCGGTATCTAGCTAGCATTAGGGCTGATACCCCCAAGGATCCAGAACCATGAACTAAAAACATCCTGATGTGCACAAAAGTACCTATTAGTGAACCTAGTCAAATTACCGAATTGCTTTGGAAAGTCGGATGTCGATCATAGGGAACATAATTCAATTAATAAAATTACCAACTTCTAATTAAACTATTAAACAAACTATGATGGGGGGGGGGGGGTTATTGGTTTTGTAATATAGGAATAACTTACTATCAAGAATTAAAAGAATACTTATGTCTAGATCCAATATCGCTTTCTCCTATATTCGACCCCCAACCCCAGACTTAAATGATACAACGTCCCCATTACATTCTAAAGCAATAAAAGAACATATAAATTAAATAGGAAGAATTGGAACAGAGTCCCCTTGGGTACAAGTGGCAAGATCGAATTCATAAATTTTGTGGAAAGCTTAGAATTCTCGTAATATTGGCTAGCAACAATACTTATGAGCCTTCTTCTTGTGAATGGAAATGTGTCGGATCGAATGAAATCAAATAACCAATCTTGAAAACTATGTTGAACCGTTGTCATGACGTGGGAAAGACACGTCACATCTTGGTGTCAAACAAATGTTCATCAATTTTGAGAAAGGTAATGTTGCCACGACGTGGTTTAAGGAATCCATAACATGATGTCCACGTTGTGGTGTCTTCTTAGAGAATCTTCTAAGATTGAAATTGGGCATTGAATCTTTGTAAAGTATAAGACCATTCCTTATCTTCTTTTATATTTTTTCAGTAACTATTCTTCGAAAATGCACTTTTTTTTAAATTATGCAGGAACCCCACAATTATTCAAAAGCTTGTTCTTCAATTATGATCTTCAAAATTGCATGGGTTTTTCATCAATTTATCTCCTTAATCGTTTCACGTAATCTTCTTTCTAAAACTTCTTAACAACTTTAGAAGAATAGAGAAACACATTATCAAATGGTTAGACATAAATTAAAAACTAAAATCGAAAAACTAAAAATGAAAAGAAATCAAAAGGTAAAGAAAATGAAAACTCTAAAAAAATATTGGGTTGCCTCCTGAAAAGCACTTTTTTTTAGGAGTCGTGAACCAGACTCTTTCCCACTCTACATCACTGAGGTTGCCGTGTTTACCTTTTTGAAATCTTCCCAAGATCCTTCCTTTTCAACCTCCATTTAGACCATGGTAGTCTCCTACAACTCTTCATCCATTTCTTCTTATATTATCTCCACTTCTTCCTTGACCTCTTCTTCTTTTTCATCTACTTCTTCTTTCTCTTGAACCTTGGGTGTAGTAAATGCAATCACCTCAAATGTCATGGGAATTGAGGCTCTTAACTTCAAACGCTTGAATTTTTCAACATTGGGCTCCTTCTAAACCTTAAGTTCTTCTTCTATCATCTTCTCTAGTGGACTAGCTCGTTAAATTCTTCTTCAATGGCATCCATTTATGAGACTTCACACTACTAGAAAAACAACCTTTTACGACGCGCAATGCGTGTCGTAATACGCTCAGACGACACGCAGATGTGTGTCAAGGAAGGCCCTGTCATAAAGAGAGACGACACGCTTTTGTCCGTCGTCTATAGACGACACGCATTTACGACGCATAGTTACAACACGCATATACGCTGCTCATTTACGAAACACAATGCGTATCAAGGAAGGCCCTGTCATAAAGGAATACGAAACACATTTGTGTGTCGTAACCTTACGACGTACGTTTACGACATGCAATGCGTCTCATTAAATCCCCTGTCATAAACAAAGATGACACACTTTTTTTGTGTGTCATAATCTTGAAACTTTCAAAAATATATTTTTTTTATAGAATTACAAATTTCCAAATTAAATTAACATTTAATGTCTCATAAGACAAATAAAATATCATATATAAAAATACAATCCACTGCACAAAATTAAATGTCATAAAAATAGTTGTTTCAATAGTAATAAATGTAATATCAAGTGTGTAGGAGATGAAAATCGTCAACAAATAATAGTAGAACCGCAAGAACTTGGTCACCGCTTTCACAAAATCCGAGCTACTTTGCTTGAAACTACGCACATCAACAAGACCTGTAAATTGAATCATGCAACCATTAGATTCACATATTGAGAAATCAAAGTATACTATCTTATTTCTTACATTTAACCATCTTATATGTAATAAGATGTAATGAAAGTAGGATGCTATAATAAACACGCATCTATAGCTTAGTAGATTAAGTCTAGTCCGCATTTAGTCTATTAAGTAAAATAAAAATGAAACAAGACTTCACTCAAGCACAATTAGATGGAGGGTGATTCTCTTTAATCACTAATCTTGAAGGGATCATGTAATATTTGTTACACAGACTATTTTCAATTATATGGATGAGTATGGGTTAGAAAGAAGTAAAATACTAAAAGTAGTGATAACCATTTGTTCCATAACATACATAGAAAACTAAAAGCAACTTAGAAATGGAAAACAAGGGAAATATTGGAGATTATGGCACTAGATGATAACACACCAAAGAAAAACTTTATCAATCAACTTTCTTCCACTTTAAACATACCTCCACCGCCATAAATGCATGTGTTCTGAAGTTTTCCCCTGTATCCAAAACACAAATTGTATAAAAAACATCATATTAAGTTGGCATCCACATTAACCAAGAGATGAAAAATTATCTATTTATCGTGCAATCAGTTGCTAACTTGCTATATATAATATATAAAATGTTTAAATAATGAAAGTTTTAACTAATAGTAAGAAAACAAATAACAAAATGAGGTAATAAGATAAATATAAGCAAGTGAAGCACCAAATAAGATACCTTATAATTAAGATGTGAAGGTGGAAGTAAGATAGACCTCAAGAAGAAACAATATGATAGACATCTTTAACATTAATAACAAGGAATCAAATGAAAGAGAGCCTAGTCAATATGAGGGCTTCAAGTAGTCTAACATCACTTTTCATTGACTCATTTAACTTAAAAAGAATTTCTTCAAGCTCCTTACCTTCAAGTTCTTTCCCTGAACAATAGCCTTCTAACTCTCAAACAATATACACTACAAATTAATACAAACGGAACATTAGAAATCTTGGAAAAAGTGCAGGAGGGTAAATATGTAATAAAGCATGCACCTGTGCATGATGAGTTTGAACCAAAGAAAGCAAATCTGGCTTGTCAATATCTTCATCACCACGTAAATTACCCCAAACCAGAGGGACCATTCGTGTACTTTACTCTTGTTTATATTCCAAAATCCAATTCCTTTGGCAGATATACAAACCAAACAGAAATATACATCAAATGCAAACTAAGTTTAATTTTATAAGGATTAGAAATCTTATCACATTTCTTGTATATATTTTGTTATACAGGATGTATCAGAGGTGCATATTTTCAACGCGATATATAGAGAGAAAATATGAGATATTAAAGGAGCTTCTGCTGCATATCAGCTTTGTGATACTTCTGAATCTAATAATCTTTCATTGAAACCGCAATAAAAGAGGCTAATATGGAGAAAGGTCTGGTAAACACAATCAATCATCAATCATGACTACTATTTTATTTGCATTTGTAGCAAAAAAAAATTGATTGTTTATATTTTATAATAAACAGGGAAATTTGGATATAAATTTGGACATTTATAAAAAAAAGCACTCAAAATGGAAGCAGAAAAGGAGAAGATGCATATTATCCATATTCTTTATATTCACTTTTTCCGCCTCAAACACCTAGTATGCATTGCATTTCTAACACTTATATAAATTTATTTATAACTGATTATTGAGATTTCAAGAAATAAATGCTCCATGAAGCATTGTTATATCAGTTTTTTTATTATCATATTTATTGCTTGTTTGTAGATCAATAGTAGTGCAGAGGCTGCAATGAACTTGTTAATTAGCAGGTGTCCAACAAGTGCCTCATTCCAGATTACTTCTAGAAGTATTGTTTTTCTCTCTCTTTTTTTTATTAAAAAAATCTAAAATGATGAAGGCTTCGATGTACTAAGGTGGGTACCTGGTTGACTCGGTGCAGCTTTTTATTTATAGGAATTGATTAATTTTCAATCACACACAAAGGATCAAGACATTTTTAAAAAAATGGACCGAATTATTGCGACTACCTATTGTGGTTGTCCCATTCTTTGATATATTAGACCAACTACGTGACAAAATAATATACCTTATATAGATCTTAACTAATAACAGTTTTCTCACAGCCAAAGGCACCAGGAATGGCACATGTGCCACCAAGCACCAAAGGGAAAACGACATCAAGGATACGCTTGTAACAGCCCGGAATTCTAGATATTGCTATAATTATGATTTTGGGTGTTTTAAGAGGGGACTCGGCGAGTTGGAGCTCAGACTCGCCGAGTAGGATCGCAGATCTGGTCGCGGGTTCGCGACTGGACTCGACGAGTCCGGATATGGACTCGGCGAGTCCACGCTATTTAGCGAACCCTAACCGTCCAGGTTTGGGGACATATATAAGGGGCCTTATGGCCGTCATTGTTCACCCTAGTCCTGTGAGTGAAGCCCTAATTCGATTGTGAGCATCTGGAGCAAGGTTGAAGACCATTGTTGATTTTGGAAGTGTTGTTTTGCAAGGAAGAGGAGGCTTGGTTAAGGGAACAACAAGGGAAGCCACGTTCTGAGGATTGGGGACACAGAGAGCACGTTATTCAGGTAATATTTCGAGTTGCATTCTTCTATGTTGATGTATATATGGATTTAGGGTTTATTGACCCCTTTTGTGGCTAGATTGAGTGTTACCTTAGTCCCCTAAGCGATTGGAACCCTGTATTGGGACCTTTGGAAGTCCGGAATGTCCCATGCCTGAGCATTTCGGGAATCAATGGAGGTTTTGGATTGGAATCCTTATGCCTTAGGTCAAAATGTAAATTATGAGTCATGGGGTGTATTATGAGCACCGAAATGAGGATCTTACGTGATGAATCAGTCTAGGAAGGCCAGACCTATGAATGGTCGGAGCAGTTCTGACCTTAGAAAGCAGTTTGAGTGGTTGCATGGCATGGACTCGCCGAGTCCGATGAACAGACTCGGCGAGTAGCTTGAAGATTAACTGGGACTCGTCGAGTTGTTCTTCAGACTCGGCGAGTTGAGTCGGGGTGGCCCCGCGATTCGTCCAGGAGGAACTCGTTGAGTCAAGGGGGATACTCGACGTGTAGAAAGGGAATCTTAGAGAATCGGTGAGTCAAGGGCGAGTGGACTCAGAGTTGTTGAACTCGGCGAGTCTTGGGGTGACTATGGCGGGTTAGATCGCGGATTGAGTGAAGTTCTGAGTATGGGGACTCGGCGAGTCATAGGGTTGACTCGGCGAGTAGGTTCAGTTAGGGGTTGACTTTGACCTTGTCTTTGACCAAGGATTTACCAGTGGTTCCAGGGGTATTTTGGTAATTGTTGTTTATTGTTTGAGTTCAGTGCATTGGTGGCTGTCCAGAGGTGGAGATCGTATCAGTGATCGGAGCAACTTGAGCTATCTGTTCAGTCGACAGTTTCGAGGTGAGTTATCCTCACTATATCGCTAGGGTTTATGGCATCAAGGCCGACCCTTTTATCGGATGGAAATCCGGGTAGTTGTCATTACATGTTATGGGCCGGAAGGCATTGCTAGGTGGACCGGAAGGTCATGGCCTGGAAAGGCGTATGTATGCATTTAGTATGTTGACTGATTGTAGGGTATTGTTATGCTAGTGACCGGCTAGACCGGTATCCTGTTTAGAGTAATGCTATGATATGTGATTTGTTGATCGATTGTTGTCTGTGAACTGTTATATGAATATGTGTTATGATTGCTAGATCTGGGGTGTGACCCGATATGTAGGGTCGTCCTATGATTTGTTATGTTATGTATTCATTTTATGCTATGGACCGGAAGGCAATATGTTATGGGCCGGAAGGCAATATGTTGTGTTGTGGACCGGAAGGTCGGTGTGGGTAGGACCGGAAGGTTTACCCAGCAGGGATGGAAGTCCCCTGAGACACATGGACCGGAAGGTCGTGGCCTGGAAGGGCGTATATGTGGTTGGTATTTTGGGGGTATCTCACTAAGCTTTCGGGCTTATAGTTGTGGTTTTATGTTTCAGGCTCTCAAGAGTCTGTGGCAAGGCAAAGGTGTGATCGTACCGTTCGTCGCGTTGATGTTTTATGATATGAACCTGGGAAAATACTCTGTTAAATAATGTATTGAAAACCTTTTGTAACAACGTTATTAAAATGAGTGGTTTTTGAAAAGTTTTAATTGGTTTGAAATTTTGGACGTTACAAGTTGGTATCAGAGCCTTGGTTTGAGTGAATTGGGGGAACATTCGTGTGACTCCAGTCTCAAATCGAGGAGGATTTTAAAAAGAGAAATTAAAATGGTTTTCAAATTTAATAAAAGGAGGACGCAGAGGTACGATCAGCCGGAGCCAGTAAGTAACCCCAAGATACCATACATGATATTTGTTTTATTGAGCTTGATAGAATAGCATGCTAGAGTTAGGCTAGGGATCTTCAGGAATTCATGATAATGTTGCCTGATTTGTGATGCCTGTAGCCTAGGGTCCCTTATGGGATATTCTCAGTGTTCCTCTAGTGGTGAGGGTTGATAGTTGTTATGCATGTTCTCTAGGGTATTGTGGTAGTACTTCATACAAATATGGGTAGGTGTGGAAGGTAGTATGGGCCCGTACTACTGAAAGCACAGGACCCATACGCGTATCAGGGAAACCATGATCTCTAGGGTAGGGTTGCGAGAGTTGGATCCCAGGATTGTGGGAAGTGTCTGAGATTGGTATGGTGTCTTCGGTATGGAGATTTCGGGGCATGATGATAGTGGATCCGGATCAGGATCGGGAGCTGGAGAGCGAGTTCCGGTTGTATCGGTGCTGTCAGAGGTTATCGATCAGACGAGCACGAGCGAGCGGGATGCGAGGATTCGCGAGATCCTGCGTGATGGGGTTGCTGCATTGTTTCGGGCTGAGTTGCTGGAATTGTTTGGGTCGATCAAGACCGCCATGATTGAGTATTTTGATGAGCGATATGCGGCTCTCGCAGAGACGGCTGCCGCGGTGGCTACAGCGGCTGTAGCAGCGGCAAGGGGAGGAGCTAGTCGGAGTTTTTAGTATCGGGACTTCTATTATACGAAGCCTCCCACATTCGATGGAGTTCAGGACCCGATTGTTGCCATGAGATGGTTATCAGACGTGGAGGGGTGTTTCTTCACGAGTTTATGCCCTGCTGATCAGAGGGTGAGGTGTGCTCTGGACCTATTGGGGCTCGGGGCGAAGGATTGGTGGAGATTGACCACGGAGTCATATTCCGACGCGCAGAGGGCTGCGGTTTCACGGGATCAGTTCAGAGAGATGTTTACTACTCGCTATGTTCATCGAGATGAGAGGGAGAGATTGGCTCGGGAGTTCCTTGAGCTGAAGCAGGATTCGGAGTCGGTGACTGAGATCACCAGGATGTTTATTAAGAGGGCGATGTTTTGCCCTGAGTTCGCTTCGGAGCAGGCTCAGATGTCCCGATATCTGAGCATGCTCAAGGGGGATATCAGACAATTCGTGTCTGCGCAGGGGTGCGAGACCTTGTTGGTGTTGCAGGAGGCCGCCATGCGGCGTGAGTCAGAGGTTGAGTTGCAATTGCGTGAGCTGAGGCAGGCTCCGATGCAGTCGCAGCCAGCACCGAGACGGTCCAGTACCGTTGATGTTAGAGTGGGGGATCGGGGCGGCCACACTTGTGGGAAGTGTGGGAGGGATCACACCGGAGTTTGCTGGTCCGGTGGTGCATGCCGCAAGTGCGGAAAGGAGGGGCACTATGCGCGGGATTGTCGGCAGTCAGTGTCGATTAAGGATTTGAGGATTTGTTATCATTGTCGGCAGGTTGGACATTTGAGGGTCAACTGTCCACAGCTTTCTGCAGGACCGGTGCAGGCTCTAGCACCGGCCGCCTTGAGGAGTTCAGGAGGGGGACAGGATGGAGCGGAGCCCCAAGGGCTCAGGGTCGTGCTTATCAGCTTGCGGCAGAGGGAGTCGGAGCAGTGCCGGAGGCAGCTGCGGGTATGATGCTTTCTCGATGTCTTGATTATATTGCGTTGATTGTGGCGTATTGTTTGTGCTGGTATCTTGTGTGGATTTCGATGCGGTATTCGTTGTTTCGCGGGTTTGGCATGGTTATGGATTGGTGCTTCAGGTTTTCGCTTTGGCATTCGTTGTTCCCTGATGGTTTGGTATGGTTATAGTTTGGTGTTTTGGTGTCGGTATCCTTGTGCGGTTTTCGATGCGGTATTCATCCTTTTGCAGGTTGTGGGTTTGGTTATGAGTTATTGTTTGGGAATTCCGTTGGTTATCATTCCTGAGGGTTGATAGTGGAGATGCGGCACTGGGTTGAATGTCGGGTAGCATCTGCAGTCGTGGAGTGGATAACTGAAAGACCGGATTCTTTTTGAGCGGATTGATCAGGGAGGAGATGTGTTTTGCTGAGGGTTGCTTATGCTTGTGCGAAGCAGTCAGTGTGTAAGTGTTCTCTTTATGCGGGGTTGTTCTGGAAGGTCGTTAATGGTGATCGGTGGTTGTTAGTCAGTGCTTTAAGTGGGGGAGAATTGGAGAATTCTCCGGGAGATCGATGAGTATGTGAGGGTGCTTAGCTATTGGGATTCAGCAGTGTTCTGTCAGCTCAGAGTATAGGCCGACGAGAGCGAGTGTCGGGTATGCGGTGCGGGATACAGACCTAGGGCAATTGATTGTGGAGGCCTGGGAGCAGGCCGGGATCAAGTTTGAGTAAGTAACCGGGGTTATGTGATCAGAGTATTTGTATGCTTGATGTACGTGATGGGTTGTGCTGCATTAATCCCACGAGATTTATGTTGTGCATGTTTCTAGAGTTGGAACCGGAAGGTTCCCAGAGTTAGAACCTGAGGGTTCACCGAGTTTGGGTGTACGGACCCACCGAGATATAGCCTCGAGTGGCTGGTGTGTGTTATGAGAGTCGGTCTAGTCATGCTGGGGACTCTGATAGTATTGTTGGATCAGTTTGAGATTTCGGATTTTGTATGTTGCAGTGTGATTACATTGGAAGGTCTGGCCCCGGGTTAGTGATTTTGTAGAGTGGAGAGAGTGCATGGGCTTGAGAGCCCCTGCAATGAGAACCAGAGTATGTGAATAGCGGTTACGCAAAAAGGGTGGTGTCGCTTGGGGCGAGCACCGTGGCACCGGTTGGAGTGGCATTATGGTCAAGAGGGTTCCTTGGAAAAGGAAAAGAGAAAGGTGTGTAACTCCGAAGGGGAGTGCAAGTTCACGAAAGTGAAAGCTGCAGAGCAGAGTTATGGTTGGAGTACTTCGAGTATGGTGTTGAGCATCGTGTCCGCGGCAGTGAAGTAGGAACTCATCCAGTTTGGGATGTCTGTTGAGGCTCAGAAGGGATGCAGGGAGAGAGAGAATCTTGAATTCTCAGTGTGATTCTGATCGGGGTATAGGGTGGATATTAGTGGTCCATCCTGGGAGATGTTCGAGGATATCATCAGTGTATCGGGTCTTCCAACCTGTGGGTGTTGGGGGGCTAGTTCAGCAGGTGTATTTGATTGCAAGAGGAGAACTCGTGAGAGTTGCTCTGAGAGTGAGAATGGGTCCCTCAGTCGGTCCGGAATGGACAAAGTGGGCTTTGGATCGGGGATCCGGTGGTTCATGGTTTCCTAGCCCTTATGGGTCGAGTGATTGTTGAGATTTAGAGCAGAGTTGCATCTTGGGTAATTCTCGGTTACAGAGAGTGATGGGCAGTACAGAGATCGTGCTTCAGTCGACAGAGCAGATTCAGTAGATTAGACAGAGGTTATTGACCGCCCAGAGCCGACGGGAAAGTTATGCAGACAGACGCCGGTCCGAGCTTGAGTTTCAGGTCGGCGACTTCGTACTCCTGAAGGTCTCTCCTTGGAAAGGAGTGATTCGATTCAGGAAGATGGGCAAGTTGGGGCCCCGGTATATTGGGCCTTTTCATGTGGTTGCGAGGGTAGGCTGGGTGGCCTACCGTTTGGAGTTGCCAACGGATTTGAGACAAATCCACGACATTTTTCATGTGTCGCAATTGAGAAAGTATATAGCCGATGAGTCGGCAGTGGTCCCATTAGAAGACATTCAGGTGGATGCGAGCCTGAATTATGCCGAGAGACCAATGATCATCAGAGATCGGAAGATCGAGGTTCTGAGGAATAAGGAGATACCTCTGGTGTTAGTTTAGTGGCAGCACCGGAAGGGATCAGAAATGACCTGGGAGCCGGAGCGTGAGATGTGGGAGCAGCATTCAGAGCTATTTTCAGAGTGAGACTTCGAGGGCGAAGTCTAGTCCTAGTGGGGGAGAGTTGTAACAGCCCGGAATTCCAGATATTGCTATAATTATGATTTTGGGTGTTTTAAGAGGGGACTCGGCGAGTTGGAGCTCAGACTCGCCGAGTAGGATCACAGATCTGGTCGCGGGTTCGCGACTGGACTCGACGAGTCCAGATATGGACTCGGCGAGTCCACGCTATTTAGCGAAACCCTAACAGTCCAGGTTTGGGGACATATATAAGGGGCCTTATGGCCGTCATTGTTCACCCTAGTCCTGTGAGTGAATCCCTAATTCGATTGTGAGCATCTGGAGCAAGGTTGAAGACCATTGTTGATTTTGGAAGTGTTGTTTTGCAAGGAAGAGGAGGCTTGGTTAAGGGTGTTGGATTAATGTCTAAGTCCATAACTATATTTGGTAAGACTTGACCCGACCCGGCATGGTCCATTTGGGTTGCATACCATCATGCACCTGGATGAGAGAAATAAGACACTTATGGTTATTAATATATTATAAGTTCTAGTATATTAATAATAAGAATAATAAGATTATTTAATTAGTATTGATCAAGAATTAATCTAGGATTAATTAAGTGATCAAAAGAAGACTAATTAAATATATGGGTTGATTGTGTAAATCATCCATACTTGTATAGTGGCCTAATGCTCCATGGATAATCAAGTTGGGCTAAAACCCATAGGATGGTCCATGGATGCTCCATGGTGTATTTGTACCCATGGATCCAAGGAAATGGAAAGTCATGACAATTAGGGTTTGCCCTAAGTGTAACACTATATAAAGATATTATTCTTGGCAAAATCGGTGACTAGAATCACACTAGTGTGTGTGAAGAAAGGGCTAGCCGATTTTGATGAGTGTAGAATTCCCTCAAGTCATTCCAAGTGTTTTGATGATTGTGATTCCATTTGAGGTGTCACACTTGGGGCACTAGGCACTCTAGCTTCATGAAGACTTTCTTCACCAAAGAGGTATGTATTCTATCTTGCTATAGCTATTGTTTTGTATGCTAGATTAGGATAATACCTTGGAAGTTCTTATTTGCATGTATAATAGAGAAAACATAGATCCAAGGTATTTAGGGTTGCATGTACACTTAGGAGTGTTAGAATGCTCAAAACCCAACAGTGCTATCAGAGCCTAGGCTTGTTTTCTTGTTATACCTGCAATAGAAGCTGAAAAAACGAATCTGGTGCTGTCTGGCCATCAGACTCGGCGAGTCCATCAGGAGACTCGGCGAGACCATGCCTAAAAAGTGATGAATTCGATCCAACTCGCCGAGTTTGTTCATGCACTCGACGAGTTGGACCCCCAGACAGCATATTTTCGAGTTTTTTGGCTAGAAATGGACTAGGAACATTACCCTAAGTTGTTTTTGAACTTATAAACTTGTTTTTGATGTGGTAATGTTCATGCTAATCCATTTTCAAAGATAATTGTTAATAGATTCATGTTTTGTATTAGTTTAAGGTTTAGACTAATTACATGAAAAAGTTTGATTTGAATTATCTTGTTCTTATGAGTTGCTTAGATTAATAGAAATGTTGAGTGAAATAGTTGTTTTCAATCCATTTTAATCTAAGAGTTGAGTATAAAATGTGTTTGTGTAACTTGTCCTCAAGTTACATGAAGAGTCACATTAAAGACTCATAAAATTCATAAGAGTTGGCAATGGTTACAAAATGAAGAGTCTTGTGTCATTGAATGTTTTTTTTTTATGACTCCATAACTTGTCCTCAAGTTATGGAAGTTCAAGAGTCACTTCATTAAAAGAAGGAAAATATGTAACCATAATTAAATCCATAAGTTATAAAATAAAGAAAAAGTTAGTTCTTTTATTAGTTTAAAGTCTTCCATAACTTGTCCTCAAGTTATGGAACTTGAAGAGTTTTTGGATTAAAACTACTTTAAACACATAAGTTATGGAATTAATTAGTTTTGAATAGTTTCAAAACTTGCCCTCAAGTTTTGGAATTTGAAAAGTTTTCAAGTATGAATACTTTAATTCCAAGTTAGCCCTTAGAATTTTGAAAGTTAAAATTCAACCCTTATACTTTATAATATTATAGGTTAATAATATATATATGTATAAGAGTAAAGTCAGTCTTACCGCTAGTACGCCTCATTCACGAAGCCGGTCTATAAGGTGGGTATAAGGTTGTTGCCTATAAAATGGCAACTTAATGGGTGTCCACTCTCACCCACCGCTTGCTTGACTGGTGGAGGGTCGTTAGCCGAACGGGTTTGACAGGACTAGAATTCTCCCTTCATTAAAAGTATTAATGATAATACTAAGTAACTAAACTCTTAATAATACCCAATCTTAGTTACTTAGGAAAAATGTGAATAAGGTGCTAATCCATGAAATTACACTTTACACTTTGTCTAAGTCGTTAGTGGAGCGTGTGTGGTTAACCGGCACACTAACTTGGACTTAACAAGGTAGGTAAAGGGTGACTTAATATTTATCATAGTATCGATGGAGCGTGTGTGGTTAACCGGCACATCGATTGAGGGGTAATTTATTAAGGGTACCAAGTGATTTGCATGGTTACTTCACACCTTGTTTTGTGATCCTCGGCATCCCAGTCACAAAACCTGAAGGGCACACTCGAGATTGAAACATGCCTTTGAAAAGTTCAATGAATCTCAAAGATCTAGGAGTTTCAAAACCAATTAAAACCTAATAATACATTTCGTTTATCTTGGTGGAAATTGGTGAATCGTCATTCACCTACCTTCAAATATTTTATAGCTTGGATTACGGCATACCTCTTCTAAGTTATAAAATAGTTTGTTGGGTCCTAGCCTTAATATTTCATATTGGGTGTCATATTAAGGACTTTAAATCAACTATCTTGAATATCTCCCAAAAGATGTCTGTAATAGACACCTATGATCTTCCCAAATCTCTTGAAACAAGGTTTCCTAATGAAGATGATGTCCCATGGATATCATACTTCTTTCTCCTCCTCCAATTATTCTCCCTAACCCACACGTACTTGAAAAGTTTAAGGTCACTCAAGCCCTATTGGCAAGGCAAGGTCTAGGTGTGAACACATCTTGGAGATGTAGTCACATATTGACAAGCCGGGAGAGTTGGGTGTCAAAGTCTTGAGAAAGTTGGTGGTTCAATCACTTTCTAAGTCACATAGTGAGTTCCTTTGGGACACCTATGAAACAGACTATGACAAGACCCTTAATGATCTTATCTATTTGCTAAGATCAACTTCCTAAAACTTTATGGACATTGACAATGATGACATTGGATATCCAGTAAAGCATTCTCTTCCAATGGAAAGGGATCGGCCATAGTCAACTCGGTTGACCAAATGGTAAAGAGAAAAGCTAAGTCTGTGATAGTCTCGTGTACCATTATCAAAGGGTCCATACGTTTATATTGCCAAGGGAAGGGGCATTGGTTGCGAAGCTGCCAAATTTACCTAAGGATGTTAAAGTCAATAAGTTTGACTCTACTTCAGGTAAAGACCACTATCTAACTCTGTTAAGTTTCTATTCTGAGATTCCTGATACATGATGTGACTGGGTCACATGGTGATGTTTTAAGAATCAAAGAAAAGTGAAGAAACTTAAAGAAAGAATATGCTGAATCTGATGGCTTATATGGATTTCTATCGCATAGTTTGAAGATCGGATTCTTGAGCAACTTCTTAGGAGTTATGAGATATTGCTTAGGAATAGATAACAAGTTTTCATATGGATTGTAAGGATAAGTTTTTTCCGCAAAGTTTTAAAATAAAAGAAATTTTTTTTTTTTGATTTTATTTATTTTAAAATATCCTTACAATGGCTTTTGAGAAAAAATTGTTGCTTATATGATTCCATTAAGAGCAAGAGTGGAAATATGAAGTTGATTCTTTCATTTGTGGTAATGTCTATATTTACCAAATAAGGAAAGATTCTCATCACCCAAGTTTCATTTGGACCGGGACTTGGAATCATGCAAGTTATATAGCATGATGAATGAGAACTTTCAAGTTTTGGAAAAATTAAGACTAATTACTGGTTCACATGGATGTGTGAGTCAAGTGAAGGACTAAAGGATCGAGTACACAGTCTTGTGCACTGACTAAGTCCACCACAAAAGATCGATAAGATTATTCGTCATAGTTTACTAAAGCTCAGTAAATATGATTATACTTACATGCTTAAGTGTAACTCTGAGACATTGGAAAAGGTTCCAATGTAAGGCAGAGCGAATAAGAAGAATCAAATTAGGCAGAAGGATAAAAGTTTCTCAAATCTGAAAAGATGGGAGAGTACTTTAGTATCAGTTTTTGTGATCATCTTAATGATTAAGAAACCATATCAAAATTAGTTCTCTAAGGAAATCTTAGTGCATTCTTATGACTAAGAAGAGGAACTTGAATTGTTGAAATGGTTAAATCAAGAAGATGAGTCATACTTCGTTCCAATACAAGTCTTAGAGTCATACTCCAAGATTGTCATTTGAGTGACATGTCTTAAAGAAGGTTTAAAACACTTGTCAAATGTAAGAGTAAAAATTTTCTACTCTTGTACATTTGAAATTGGTAAGTTGTGATGTTTTGGATAAAACAAAGACCAACTTAGGCCAATTGTGTGAAGTGTTTGTCTTGATTAGAATCTACACTGTCTCTTGGATGTTTGACAAGGGAGTCTTATAGGTCAAGAGGACAGTGGGAGTCTTAAAGGTCTTGAAAGTCTCAAGAACTAATCAAGAATAAAACCTGAAGTTCTTCACTAGCACACGACTTGAGGTTTATAACCTATCGTGTTGACTTATTCTGTGCCCATTCCAGTTAAAGTTGGCTTTGCATATGAGTTCTTAGAGTTCTCAATTGGTTGCACAACAACTTGGAAGCAATGGTAGGCCCTTGAGCTGCCAGGTGGCAAGAAATTAAGATTGAGTTCAGTCCATATGAGTTTGGATTTGTCATTATCCTTGTCTTGTGACTATGATTTTGACAATTCACATGGATAAGAACACATACACCAGTAAATCTAAGTGTCATAAGGTTTCTCTCCGATTCATGAAAATGATGGTGAGGAAACACTTTCACTAAATAGATTTTATCTAGATAGCAATTGTGATATTTGCATTCTCAAAGTCGTTAGTGGAGCGCGTGTGGTTAACCGGCACACTAATATGGACTTGTGAGAAGTGGCAAAAAGGTCTAAACATTATGATTACGGCATCCCTCTTCATAATTGTTTAGATACACAAGTGTGCTATCTAAGGGAAGGTGTATGATTTTGATAAAGTCTTATCAAAACAATCTAGTATCAGAAATCTGAACTTTGGTAAGAAAGTCAATAAAGTATTGATTTCTAGAAGTCCAGCTGATTTCTGGGTACATGTCAAAGCTAGTGGGAGCATAAGTGTTATGCTAATAATCATCATGTTAGTGGGAGCATGATAATTATGTTAAGTATTGCAAGCTAGCAATGTTAATTATAGAAAACAAAAGTTTCAATTGGGAAAAAGTTGTTTTGCTATAATTAAGGGAGAGGAAATTATGCTTCATCTCAAATCTATAAGCTTAGATCGTGAGGTTTTAATCATTTAGTCAAGGAAATATATATGAATTTCATGTTGGAATGGCTCAACATAAGGAAATTCTGTATATGGGTCCATTATTTGCGTTCTAAAATTCGATTATGATTACGGCATCCCTTTTCATAATCTGAATTATGAGAACTTGGCAAATTGAAATGGACATATTATAGCAAAAGACTAGTTTAGTCTTTATGTGAGACATCATGAATCGTGTCCCATATGCTTCGGATATAGGATCGATTACATGTGCTATAATCATCCATTCTAAAATTTTCAAAATGCCTGGGGCATTAAGAAGGGAAAAGGTTTAGAACTGGATATGACTAAAAGGATTAAACAATTGTCGAGGACAATCTAAGGTTTACCAAAGATTGGTTGCTCAAGGACAGTTGGAAGTATAGTGATAATTCTGGAAGGACCATATTGACATAATCTGTAAGGAGGCAACTCTTGTTCAGAAGTGATAGTCAAAATGGAATCTGGAAATGTTTCAAAGTTAGAATTTTCAATCTGTGTAAGATTAAGGAAACTTAATGCAAGAAGGATATTTCCAAGGAGTGGATCTCATTTGGAATACTCTGTAATGATTGTTGCCAAGTCTTTATGACTTTGTGCATAATCATTACGAGAGGATCAATGCTTATAAGTTTAGAATCTAACAGATTTCAGTAAATGGCATGAATTTGGAATTCTTGCATTTGCTGTAAGGATTTGGGAGTGTGAAAAGAGAATCAGTGAAGTTATGTTCAATTGATCTAGTTCACAAAGTAAAGATCATAGACAAACATAGTATGCATACTTGGTGTGTGGCATGACTAGTGTTTAGAAAACATAGTGTACATGCTTGGAGCATGGGACAACTATTGTTTTAAATTCAAGAATAAAGTTGATAGCTGAAACAATATACAATGAATAATGTGTAATCAAATGGTGATAAATAAAAGGTGTTTTATTTATGTTCAAAGGGTTGATACCATATTGGATTCAATTATTATTGTGTTTCATTTTGCATGTTTTGACTTCCCGAATAAACTAGGTTATTCTTCCGGAATGACTAAGTTATTCAAACCATCCACAGTCGGTCATAAGTTGGAAGTAGATATGAATTAAGACTGTCATGGGTTGGCTTGTAGAGGTCTAAGGTGTTGGACAAAGGGCTACAACACTCATGAGTGCTCATAAGTTCTGAGTATTGGATTCAACCCGCGCTCATTGGAATCACTTCATGGATTTTATCACGAGTGATCATGAGACGATAATATCTTATATTCTTCAAACCTAGAGATATGAGTTGTTACTATGAGTTGATAGTACATTGATTGCGTGAAACCGCATTTGGTAACTCTGTGCTATAAAATGTGCCTTTGTGTATGATTCAACAAGTAGTAGAACAAGCCATATGAGTCGAAGTTTATCCATTCCTTTTACCTTCGGGATAAAAGCGATATCTGTGGGCCCCTCGATGATTTGATGATGACAAATGGAAGTGCTCGGCCGGGCCAGGACTGATTTGATTTGTTCAATTAGTCAGTCGTCATAAATCGGAAATCGGGAAACAACAAATGGACAGAGAGAATGATTATAATCCATGTCTCAGTCCATATGATATCTAGAATGGAGGAATATATGATCCCTTATCTAATGGACAAGTCACTGACAAAGGTCAAAGTTCATCTACAAGGTCAGAGTTCGACAGAAGCATTTGAGAGCTACGATTGCCAGTTGGTTCCTGAAGTCATACGCAATAATAGTTTTAGACTTATCCAAGTGGGAGACTGTTGGATTAATGTCTAAGTCCATAACTATATTTGGTAAGACTTGACCCGACCCGGCATGGTCCATTTGGGTTGCATACCATCATGCACCTGGATGAGAGAAATAAGACACTTATGGTTATTAATATATTATAAGTTCTAGTATATTAATAATAAGAATAATAAGATTATTTAATTAGTATTGATCAAGAATTAATCTAGGATTAATTAAGTGATCAAAAGAAGACTAATTAAATATATGGGTTGATTGTGTAAATCATCCATACTTGTATAGTGGCCTAATGCTCCATGGATAATCAAGTTGGGCTAAAACCCATAGGATGGTCCATGGATGCTCCATGGTGTATTTGTACCCATGGATCCAAGGAAATGGAAAGTCATGACAATTAGGGTTTGCCCTAAGTGTAACACTATATAAAGATATTATTCTTGGCAAAATCGGTGACTAGAATCACACTAGTGTGTGTGAAGAAAGGGCTAGCCGATTTTGATGAGTGTAGAATTCCCTCAAGTCATTCCAAGTGTTTTGATGATTGTGATTCCATTTGAGGTGTCACACTTGGGGCACTAGGCACTCTAGCTTCATGAAGACTTTCTTCACCAAAGAGGTATGTATTCTATCTTGCTATAGTTATTGTTTTGTATGCTAGATTAGGATAATACCTTGGAAGTTCTTATTTGCATGTATAATAGAGAAAACATAGATCCAAGGTATTTAGGGTTGCATGTACACTTAGGAGTGTTAGAATGCTCAAAACCCAACAAAGGGAACAACAAGGGAAGCCACGTTCTGAGGATTGGGGACACAGAGAGCACGTTATTCAGGTAATATTTCGAGTTGCATTCTTCTATGTTGATGTATATATGGATTTAGGGTTTATTGAACACTTTTGTGGCTAGATTGAGTGTTACCTTAGTCCCCCAAGCGATTGGAACCCTGTATTGGGACCTTTGGAAGTCCGGAATGTCCCATGCCTGAGCATTTCGGGAATCAATGGAGGTTTTGGATTGGAATCCTTATGCCTTAGGTCAAAATGTAAATTATGAGTCATGGGGTGTATTATGAGCACCGAAATGAGGATCTTACGTGATGAATCAGTCTAGGAAGGCCAGACCTATGAATGGTCGGAGCAGTTCTGACCTTAGAAAGCAGTTTGAGTGGTTGCACGGCATGGACTCGCCGAGTCCGATGAACAGACTCGGTGAGTAGCTTGAAGATTAACTGGGACTCGTCGAGTTGTTCTTCAGACTCGGCGAGTTGAGTCGGGGTCGCCCCGCGATTCGTCCAGGAGGAACTCGTCGAGTCAAGGGGGATACTCGACGTATAGAAAGGGAATCTTAGAGAATCGGTGAGTCAAGGGCGAGTGGACTCAGAGTTGTTGAACTCGGCGAGTCTTGGGGTGACTATGGCGGGTTAGATCGCGGATTGAGTGAAGTTCTGAGTATGGGGACTCGGCGAGTCATAGGGTTGACTCGGCGAGTAGGGTCAGTTAGGGGTTGACTTTGACCTTGTCTTTGACCAAGGATTTACCAGTGGTTCCAGGGGTATTTTGGTAATTGTTGTTTATTGTTTGAGTTCAGTGCATTGGTGGCTGTCCAGAGGTGGAGATCGTATCAGTGATCGGAGCAACTTGAGCTATCTGTTCAGTCGGCAGTTTCGAGGTGAGTTATCCTCACTATATCGCTAGGGTTTATGGCATCAAGGCCGACCCTTTTATCGGATGGAAATCCGGGTAGTTGTCATTACATGTTATGGGCCGGAAGGCATTGCTAGGTGGACCGGAAGGTCGTGGCCTGGAAAGGCGTATGTATGCATTTAGTATGTTGACTGATTGTAGGGTATTGTTATGCTAGTGACCGGCTAGATCGGTATCCTGTTTAGAGTAATGCTATGATATGTGATTTGTTGATCGATTGTTGTCTGTGAACTGTTATATGAATATGTGTTATGATTGCTAGATCTGGGGTGTGACCCGATATGTAAGGTCGTCCTATGATTTGTTATGTTATGTATGCATTTTATGCTATGGGCCGGAAGGCAATATGTTGTGTTGTGGACCGGAAGGTCGGCGTGGGTAGGACCGGAAGGTTCACCCAGCAGGGACGGAAGTCCCCTGAGACACATGGACCGGAAGGTCGTGGCCTAGAAGGGCGTATATGTGGTTGGTATTTTGGGGGTATCTCACTAAGCTTTCGGGCTTACAGTTGTGGTTTTATGTTTCAGGTTCTCAAGAGTCTGTGGCAAGGCAAAGGCGTGATCGTACCGTTCCTCGCGTTGATGTTTTATGATATGAACCTGGGAAAATACTCTGTTAAATAATGTATTGAAAACCTTTTGTAACAACGTTATTAAAATGAGTGGTTTTTGAAAAGTTTTAATTGTTTTGAAATTTTGGACGTTACAACGCTGACATAAAAACAATAAAAAATAAAAAAAATTACAAAAACATGCAACCATGGACTAATCTGCAATAAAATAAAACATTTGAAACTTACATGTCCATTATGAAGAGGGTATCAATAGCAAGCTTGGAAGCAACAGGCCTTAGAGTATGTACATGCCAAGTCTGCAAATAAAAGGTGGATCAAGTATAGAAAAACATGGCAACTGATATTAATATATATATATATATATATATATATATATATATATATATATATATATATATAGAGAGAGAGAGAGAGAGAGAGAGAGAGAGGTGGGTTCAATTGAGAAAATAAAAAAGGTTGAGAATGGGGGAATCATTCTCATCCAATCATTTATCTAACATGTTCAAATTAAAAAAATACGCGTGTCCATTTTCATTAAGGGTATATTTGTAAATTAGCAACTTTTTTACATAGAACTTACATGTTCGTGTTATCAGGTTCCAATTTCATGATATCTTTATATCGTTTGAATCGAATATGAGGAATTCATTATCAAGATTATTTTCTTTATATAACTCGTTAGCAATTATACGTTTTCATTCCATTAATCGTGAAGTTTTGCATCTGTGTTTCAGTTTTCTACTTCTTTATCAGCTTCCGATTTGATCAGGTATGTATATCGTTTGAATCGGATAGATCGGAGTTATTTATATAACTCGTTAGCAATTATACGTTTTCATTCAATTAATCGTGAAGTTTCGCATCTGTGATTTAGTTTTCTACTTCGTTTTGAGTTTCCGATTTGATCAGGTATGTATATCGTTTGAATCGGATAGATCAGAGTTCATTATCAAGATTATTGTTTTTTATAATTTATTTTGAATTACGCTTATTATATTCCTTTTGGAGTTGTTTCTTCGGAGTTCATTATCAAAATTATCAAGTTTCGAATATGTATTGGAGTTATTTCACCTGATTTTTGTTAAGTAGTTTGAGATATTTATTTCATCAGTTATATCGTTGTAGTTTTTATGTTCTATACTGAGAGAGATTGCTTAAATTACATCATATGATCATATATGATTTAAGTTTCTTTCAGATATTTTGTACGTTGAGGTGAGATATATTCGAAATTAACCAGGTTTTCATATTTACGACTTTTTTTGTGAGATATATTCGATATTAAGATTGTTTTTGTTTATTTATATACATCATTTGGTGTATTATGTCGAATTCTAGTGTTATTGATGGTGATTTGTATTCTTCTATGAGTGAGAGTGAAGAAGAAGATATTGAGAACTCATTTTTTGAAGGTATCAGTTATTGAATTATTTTGTTGTTTTTAATTTTATTGATTATCATTTATTTACATATGAATATGTTAATATGAATAAATTGTTGTCTTATTCATATATGAATAAACGTGTGATAATTGTAATTTCAAATTTATTATTTTTTTCGTTTTATTCATATATGAATTAGTTATGTTTTACTTACATATGAATATGTTAAAATGAATAAATTGTTGTCTTATTCATATTATGAATAAACGTGTATTAATTGTAATTTCGAATTTATTATTTTTTTCGTTTTATTCATATATGAATAAGTTATGTTTTATAATATATATTTTGAATCCTCATGAATTTTATGTATTCATATATGAATGTTTTATTCATATATGAATGTTTTTTGTTTTATTTATATGAGTTTTATGTATTCATATATATATATATATATATATATATATATATATATATATATATATATATATATATATATATATATATATTATTGTTTTATTCATGCATTATTATTTTAGGTGGTGAATCTTCAAGTTCAGTACATGACGCACAATATTTTGATGATATAATTGGAGAACATGTCTATAAGCCAGATGTACCTGTTCAACTTATTCCTTTTATGGGTTTAATCTTCAAATCATTAAAGTTGGCTATCAAAATGTATTCTGAGTATGCTGAAATTGGTGGTTTTGATGTTAGACTGAGCATACAGTCAAGGTTTGATAACAAGATTATAAAGAAGAAACATGTTATATGTAATCGTGGTGGTAAACAGAAAAAGAAATCTTGTGACACATTAGGTACAAGTGGTGTTAGGAGGAAACGAAATTCAAATTCAAGAGCTATTGGTTGTCAAGCAAAGATTATATTTGAATCTGTGTATGGAACTCTAGATTATAAAGTTTTTCAGTTTGATGAACTTCACAACCATCCACTTAAGAAGAGAAGCGATTTAAAAAAGGCGAGACAAATGTCATATTCAGAAAAAGAGTTTATTGTGTGTGCTTCCACATCAAAAATAGGTCCAATTATGGCTCATAAGTTGAGGGAAAGTCTGAGAGGTGGGTATGAGTTTGTAAAGCCCAAAGTAGTTGACTATAAAAATTTAAGGAGAGATATCAACAGGGTTATTGGTTATAAAGATGCCCAAATGATAGTAAACACAATGCATGACCGTCGAGCTCACTATCCAAATTACTCATTTGAGTTTAATTGTCAAGATGATGTTTTGGACTGTATGTTTTGGGCTGATGAAATGGAGAAGGCATATTATGCTAAATTTGGTGATGTTATCTAGTTTGATGCGACTTTCCGAACAAACAAGTAAGTTATTGTATCTACTTTTGTTTATAGCTTATTCATATATAAATATTTTTATATTCACTACATCAAAAATTGACTCTAATGAACATTTTTTTTGTGTGTTAGCTATCGAATGGTTTTTGTTCCGTTTACTGCTATTGACCATCATAAAAAATCGGTTACTGTTGGATCTGGGTTGCAAAGCAATGAAAGCATTGAGTCTTACTCTTGGTTGCTTAAAGAATTTCTTAAAACTCATGGGAAAGAACCAACACTTGTTTTAACTGATCAAGATGCTGCAATAAAACAAGCTGTTGAGAATGTGTTTCGTAATTCAAACCACCGATTATGTATGTGGCATATAATGAAAAAGTTGAAAAAAAAGGTATTATTTTAATATATTTGAAATATATTACTTATTAGTATATTCATTTATGAATATTGATTGTTATTTTACTTATTATTATTTATACATTTATGAATATTTTTGTTTTAATATAGATATCAAATGATTTATTTACAAACACAAACTTTAGAAAAAGATTTTTGAAGCTTGTTTGGACATTAATATGAAACCTGATGTTTTTGAGGTGAAGTGGGGTTTTCTTATGAAGGAATTCAGTCTTGAAGACACAAGATGGTTTAAAGACATGTTTACAATACGTGATTCATGGATACCTGGATATTTTAGTGATATTCCAATGTGTGGTTTGATGAAGACTACATCGAGGTCAGAGAGTATGAATTCATTCTTTAATACATATTTAGAAAGTGGGAACTTACTTTTGAATTTCATGATGAATTACGACACTACCATTCAAAATCAAAGGAATACTCAACGAGAGCTTGATAGGGCATCAAAGAAAGCATCATATAAAATGCAAACACCTCGAGAAATAGAACTACAAGCATCAAAGGTTTATACAAGTACATTATTTTTGAGGTGCAAAAAGAAATATATAAAGCATGTTTTTTCTGTACGTACTCATATGTTGGTATTGAAGATGGTTGGGAAGTTTACATTGTGCAACACAACAACAGTAAAAGTGATTTTAAAAATGAATTTAAGATAATTTTACTTGTTTTTTATGAAAAAAGTAATAATATTCATATATGAATATGATAATATTCATATATGAATATCAGTATTCATATATGAATATTATATGAATATATGAATATATATGAATATTGATATGAGTAGTCTTATATGAGTGTTGATATGAGTAGTCTTATATGAATGTAAATGTGTAAATTTTGTTTTTGTATCAGGTTGAAATAAAAGCTGAAGAGAAAGAAATAAATTGCAGTTGTGAATATTTTAAGTGTATGGGTGTTTTATGCAGACATGCTTTTACAATAATGATGAGATGTGGTGTTAAAGAAATTCCTGAAAGGTACATTTTGAAGAGATGGAGAAAGGATGTGATATCAAGAAATTATCGTTTTAGTTTTGTTCAATCCGATTCAGGTGATTGTGAAAATGTAAAGCTAGTCAATGATTCATATTATAGTTTTGAATCATGTTTGGATATTGTAAGAGATGACAAAAAGAGATTGGCTTCGTTTGTTGAGAAACAACAAATGTTGTTGAAGGAATTTGAGAGTGATTATATTTTTCATGGATTGAAAAGCAAGACAGATGGTGAAGTCGTATGCAAGCTTTTGGGTGTTACTATTCCTATTCCAGAAGAGATTAATATTCATGTTCTTGAAGTTCAAAGCAATAAAGGTTCTGGAATCAAGAAAAGAATTCCAAGTGCAGGTGAAGTAGCATATGAAAATTCTAAAAAAGAACATAGAATGTGTTCAGGATGCGGAAAGCGAGTTCCACACAATTTACGTACTTGTCCAGAAAGAGTTGGAGCTGCTAAATCAGCAAAAAACAGTTAGGGATTCTTTTTATTCATTTATGAATATAAGCAGATAAAAACAATAAACAATAATATTCATGTATGAATAATACACATTTATATTGATATGGTAAATTGATATGTTGATATTTGTTTTTTAAATTACTATAAAATAAGTTATATTGATATTGTGAATTATTTATAAATGAATATAAATATGTGAAATTTGTTATACTAATAAATAAGTAATATTCATATATGAACTTTTTTATGTGAATATCTGAACTTTGTTATACTATCATATTACTTTGAACTTATTCATAAATGAATATATCATATTCGTATTCATTTATGAATAAATAAAAATAAATTTTGAAAATATTTGAATATAAAAAAATGACATAAATAAGCAAACTTGTTTCTACTAATAAGTTAGTTGTATTCATATATGAAATTTGTTATATTCATAAATGAACTTTGTTATACTGACATATTACTCCTAATTTAATCATAAATGAAGATATCATATTTGTATTCATTTATGAATAAACATAAATAAAATTTGAAAATATTTAAATAAAAAAAACTGACAGAAATAAGCGAAGTTGTTTCTATTACATAATCATTCAACACAAGATAATAAAAGTTCTTCATAAGACTTTCACAAAATATTAAAACGATGTTCAACAATATTTAACAAACCATTTAAAACTTGTTTCGCAGAATCATCTTACATGTATTTCAAATCCATTCATCTTCAACACAAACTGTTCTATAGCATCACACTTCAACATTCTTTCATCTTCACAAGCAATCATTAATATTATTTTAACCTTTTTTGAATTGTTTGCATAGCTTTGTATGCATGATCAGTACGCACTTTGAATTCAACTTTTTGATATTTTTCAGCAAGATCCAACACCTTAGCCTTCAACATGTTAATTTCAGAAGTTAGCATTATGTGTGCATATCTTTGCCTGAGCTTCTCTAAAGTAGTTTGCTGAACTGCACTTTCTTTATGAAGACCTGGTTTCCACTTTGAGAGTAGTTGTCCCATATAGGTCTCCATATGTCTCATTACAAAGACCCCACAATCAACTTTGTTTTTAACTGTTCTCCATGACATTTCAAGTCGTTGGGGTTTGATACTTTCTTTTGAGATTGCATTTGCTCTTGGATGGTTTATTTATTTAAAGTATCTCACAAACAAATTTTTCTGATCATTAAATAAAATAAAAGTTAGATATGTAATAAATTGGTTCTTTTATGTTGTTGTGAACTGGGTACATACCAAAGGTTTCATTATTACTCTGTATTTCCCTTCATAATCCCCCTCAACTGCACTATTGTCTAGAATTTCAATTGACGGTTTCTTTAAGTTGAAGACAATTACAAAAATGTGAGCACTTTTAACAACTGGAATGAATACCTGTTTTTATGTATATAATGGTAAGTATTTTGTTGATAAAATATATATAAAAAAACAACTTTAATTAACATACCATGTCAATATCTTTTATGTTCAAGATTTTTTTGTACCCATTGGTACTGTCATGAAAGTTCTCCTAGAATTTTTCATACATTCTTTCATCAGACAATGTTGAAGTTAGATAAGCAGTCTGTAACCAATATAATCATATGTTAATTTCGATTGAATATATATAATTATGTTAAAGAATACATCATATTTGTATAATCATATGTGAATTTAAGTTGTAAAAAAATATAATATTCATAAATGAATACATCATATTGGTGGATTCATTTATGAATAAGGAAGGAATTAAGGTTAGAACATAAACTTACAGAAACTCCAACTTTCAAGAAGAGTCTGTATGGTGAATTTCCAAAATAACTTTCCATTTCTTGGTGGTTAAGTAAATCAGACCAAGTGTCTAAAACTTCTCCAAAAATCTCTGTGTTTGCATATAGACTTTCCATAACTGCTCTTTCTGCTATCTGACCATATTTTGTCTGGACAACCATATCTCTGCAAATATATAATCAAAATGTCATAGATTACTATCTATATAATAATCATATATGAATATATATATAAAATAATGTTACTTACGATGTATTGCCTTGTAAGTTGAACAACCATTCACAGACAATACTCTCCTGATGTGTCAGTTTGGGTTTTGTGTCTGTTATTCTGCATTTGAAAGGTGATTTGAAAGCATCAACAAGCTTCTTCTCTCTTGGTTGATCCAGATCATGCTTTGATGGTCCTACTTCAGTAGGAATTGATACAGAGATTGGATTTGGATTCAGAACATTTTTCTTTGCTAATCTGATAACAACCTTCTGATGGTCGTCTTTGATTTGTTTCTTTGTAAGTGCTTTTTTTGGTGAAGATTCACTAGATTTTTTACTTGAAGTTTGATCTGAATCTTGACTGAGACCTAGACTAAAGCTTGGATGAGTATCTACATGCCAGGAGATTTATCATATAAATAGTTGTAAGTTAATTATAATATTTGAGTTTATATTTTGAAATGTTTATCCAAATTGTTACCTCCTTTATTTTCTTTTGTCTTGTCAGCTTTTTCTCCTTTCTTGTTTAGATTTTCTGACTTTTTCTTTCCTGAAAGATAAAGAAATGTGATTAAGTAATTCATATGTGAATAAGTAATGTATTCATTTATGAATAAGTAATAGATATTATTATTTATGAATAAGTAATACTATATTTTTTATTTATTCATATATTGTGTTATTCATTTATGAATAATAAAACTTACTATATTCATTTATTAGTGAATCAACTATTTACCTCTATCTTCTGTGTAACATCCCGGAATAGCAAGAGTAAAGTTGAAGGGCTAAAAGAGTAATATGGGAAAGATAGACTCGTCGAGTCCATGGGTGGACTCGGCGAGTACAGTCGCGACTTGCTCGCGTGTTAAGTGGCCGACTCGGCGAGTCAAAGTATTGGACTCGGCGAGTAGGCGCTGAATGGAGAAAACCCTTAATCCGGAAGTTGAGCCCTATATAAGGAACATTATGTTTCCTCCCCAGCCTCCTTATCACCCCTTGAGTCCTAGAAACCCTAATTTCGTGGAGAACCCCATTGTTGAGTGAATTGGAGCTTGTGAGGTGGTTGTTGAAGAGATCATGAAGAAGAAGAGGCTTGGAGCAAGGGGCTTTGCTTGGATTCGAGTTCCATTGCAGTTGGGGCGTTCTTTTGGAGGTAATATCTTGTCCTTGGGCTGTTAGTTTTATGGATTCATCATTTTAGGGTTTGTGGGGAGCTTATCTTTTGGTGTTTTGGAGTTTAGAGGTTAGATCTGAGGTTGCTACCTCATATCTGGAATGGAGAAGGATTGGAATGCCTGAAAGTCCCTGTGTTTGAATGTGTAGTGAAGCTATCGTGTCCCAAACCCTAGCCCTAAAGTGTTAAAGGCCTAGATCTCTTTGGATTCATGTAAAGTTTGCCACGTTACGTGATGGATGGGTTGTAGGAGGCTAGATCTATGTTTTGGATCAATTGCATGGCCTGGAGTGCTTCTGTATGGATTCAGACTGGTGGTACTCGGCGAGTCACCTGGGTGGACTCGAAGAGTTGCTTGAAGATGAGCTGGAACTCGACGAGTTGTATGAACAACTCGACGAGTAGGTTGAAGATAGCCTTAGACTCGGCGAGTCTTTTCTTGGACTCGGCGAGTCTTGTCGAAGAGTCCCAATATTTTCTGGTTGATTCGAGAATCAGCGAGTCGAGGGATGACTCGGTGAGTTGTGGGCGAGTGGACTCAGAGTTGTTGGACTCGACGAGTCTCGGGGTGACTCGGCGAGTAAGGTCGCGGATTGAGGGAAGTTCTGAGTATGGGGACTCGGCGAGTCATCGGGTTAACTTAGCGAGTAGTGTTAGTCAGGGGTTGACTTTGACCTTGTCCAAAGGTTGACCAGTTGTCTTTCAGGGGTATTTTGGTAATTAAAGGTATTTATTGAGTTGAGTGTGTTGGTGTTCAGTAGAGGAGTTTGTATCGGAGCTTGGAGCAGCAGGATCTTATCCTTTCAGCCGACAGTTTCGAGGTTAGTTATCCTCACTATATCAACAGGGTCTAAGGCACCAAGGCCGGCCCTTATCGGATTGAGATCTGGGTAGTTGTTGTTATGTTACTGCGTTGATATGTTTGCATCCTGTGAGCTAGGATGGTATATGTTAGAGACCTGATTGAGATCGGTATCTTGAGAGATAGGGAGATGCTATGCTAGTGACCTGTTAGGTCGGTATCCTGATTAGGATGATGATATGTTATGTGATCTGTTTGATCTGCTTGTTGACTGTGAATTGCTATATGATTGTATGTATATGTGCACATGGTTCTTTAGACTGGAGTTGGGTTGAGGCAAGTCCTGCTTTGTGCTGTAGGCCAAGATACCCAGGGCGGACCGGTTGTTCCGAAGGCCCAGCGAGCGGTCCGGATAAGCTGTAGGCCCCAAGAGGGCAGACCAGACGTGCCGAGGCTCGGAGAGTGGACCAGGCAGACTGAAGGCCCGGTGCGGGCGGACCAGTCATACTGTAGACTCAGAGAGTGCACCAAGTGGATTGAAGGCCCGGTGCGGGCGGACCAATCACACTGCAGACTCGATGTATGTGGTTAGATTCGGAGAGTGGACCAGGTGGATTGAAGGCCCGGTGCGGGCGGACCAATCACACTGTAGACTCGAGGTTTATGGCTGTTCTATGATCAGATATGTTGTGGCATGTTATGCGTGTATGGTGTATGTGGTTGGTATTTTGGGGATATCTCACTAAGCTTTCGGGCTTACAGTTGTGGTTTTCTGTTTTTCAGGTTCTTCAGGAGACCGTGGCAAGGCGAAGGCGTGATCGTACCGCTCCTCATGATTTTGTAGTAATGTGATTCTAGGAATACGTTAAATGTTTTGTATTGAAAACCTTTTTGTAATCATTTAATGGAATCGAGCTGTTTTTGAAAAATTTAAAATTGATTGTATTTTTTGGTCGTTACAAGTTGGTATCAGAGCCTTGGTTTTAGTGAATTGGAGGAACATTCGTGTGACTCCAGTCTCAAATCGAGGGGACTTTTCAAAAGAGTGTTTAAAATGGTTTTCAAAATAAGTAAGGAAGGACGCGGAGGTACGATCAGCCGGAGCCAGTAAGTAACCCCAAAGTACCATGCATGATTATTTGTTTTTGAGCTTTGATAGAACAACATGCTAGTAATAGGCTAGGGATCTTCAGGATTTCATGATAATGTTGCCTGATTTGTGATGCCTGTAGCCTAGGGTCCCTTATGGGAGATTTTCAGTGTTCCTTTAGTGGTGAGGGTTGAGCGTTGTTATGCATGTTTCTCTAGGGTGTTGTGGTAGTACTTCATACAAATATGGGTAGGTGTGGAAGGTAGTATGGGCCTGTACTACTGAAAGCACAGGACCCATACGCGTATCAGGGAAACCATGATCTCTAGGGTGGGTTGAGAGAGAATTGCATCCCAGGATGTGGGAAGAGTCTAAGATTTTGTGTGGTGTTTTTCAGTATGGAGATTCCAAGGCATGATGAGAGTGGATCCGGATCAGGATCGGGCACAGGAGAGAGAGTTTCGGGCGGATCGGTACCGCCCAAGGTTATCGGTCAGATGAGCACGTGCGAGTTGGATGCGAGGATTCGTGAGATCCTGCGTGATGAGATTGCTGAGTTGTTCCGGGCTGAGTTGCCGGAGCTGTTTGGGTCGATCAAGACCGCCATGGTTGGGTATTTTCATGAGCGCTATGCGGCTCTCACAGAGACGGCTGCTGCGGCGGCTACAGCGACTGTAGCGGCGGCAGGGGGAGGAGCTGGTCGGGGCTTTCAGTATCGGGACTTCGATAATATGAAGCCTCCCACCTTTGATGGTGTTCAGGAACGGATCGTCGCTATGAGATGGTTATCAGACGTGGAGGGGTGTTTCTTCACGTGTTCATGCCCTGCTAATCAGAGGGTGAGGTGTGCTCTGAACCTGTTGAGGCTCGGGGTGAAGGATTGGTGGAGATTGACCATGGGGTCATATTCGGATGCGCAGAGGGCTGCGGTTTCATGGGATCAGTTCAGAGAAATGTTCAGCACTTGTTATGTTTCGCAAGTTGAGAGGGAGAGATTGGCTCAGGAGTTCCTTGAGCTGAAGCAGGGTTCGGAATCGGTGACTGAGATCACCAGGATGTTCACTGAGAGGGCAATGTTTTGCCCAGAGTTCGCTTCGGAGCAGGCTTAGATGTCTCGATATCTGAGCATGCTCAACAGGGACATCAGACAGTTTGTGTCTGCGCAGAGGTGCGAGACCATGTTGGAGTTGCAGGAGGCCGCTAGGCGGCGTGAGTTATAGATTGAGTTGTAGTTGCGTGAGCTGAGACAGGCTCCGGTGCAGTCGCAGCCAGCGTCGAAACGGTCCAAGACCGTTGATGTTAGAGTGGGGGATCTGAGCAGCCACACTTATGGGAAGTGTGGGAGGGGTCACACCGGAGTTTTTAGGTCCGGTGGTGCATGCCACATGTGCGAAAAGGAGGGGCACTATGCGAGGGATTGTCAGCAGTCAGCGCCGGTTCGGGATTTGAGGATTTGTTATCATTGTCATCAGATTGGATATTTGAGGGTCAACTGGCCACAGCTTGCTGCAGGACCGGTGCAGGCTCCAGCACCGGCCACTTTGAGGATCACAGGTGGAGGTCAGAGTGGAGCAGAGCCCCCAAGGGCTCAGGGTCATGCTTATCAGCTTGTGGCAGAAGAGGTCAGAGCAGTGTCGGATGCTGCTGCGGGTATGTTTCTTTCTTGATATCTTGTTATCTTCTGATTATTGTGGTGTATTGTTTATGTGATGGTATCTTTGTGTGGTTTTCGATGTGGTATTATTCGTTTTGAGGGTTGTGGTTTGGTTATGGGTTATTGTTTTGGGAATTTCGTTGGTTATCATCCATGAGAGTTATTAGTGGGAACCTGGCATTGGTTTGAAGGCCGGGTAGCATCTGCTTTCTGAGGAGTGGTTAGATGCAGATTGAGTTTCTTTCGAGCAGGTTGATCGGTGTTGACGTGAGATCTCATTAAGGTTGTTTATGCTTGTGGAAAGCAGTCCACGTGTAAGTGTTTTCCTTGTGCAGAGTTGTTCTGGGAGGCCGGTGATGGCGACCGGTGGTTGTTAAGAAATGCTACAAGTGGGGGAGAATAGGAGAATTCTCCGGGAGATCGATGAGTATTTGAGGGTGCTTAGCTGTTGGGATTCAGCAGTGTTCTCTCAGCCTAGAGTATAGGCTGATAGGAGCAAGTGTCGGGCATGCGGGGCGGGATACAGACCTAGGGCATTTGATTGTGGAGGGCCTGGGAGCAGGCCGGGATCGAGCATGTGCAATTGAGACAGAGTTCGTAACCCTTAAAGGGATAGAACAGTACGCATGGGAGGATTTCTGGGGGTGATAGCTCAAAATGATGAATGCTAGTTGAGCGGTCCGGATAGCCTGAAGGCCGGTAGGCGTACCAGTCAGGCCGAAGGCTCGGAGAACAGTCCAGCCAAACTGAAGGCACTGAGAGCGGTCCAGATTGGCTGAAGGTTCTAAGAGTGGTCCAGATTGGCTGAAGGCCTGGTGAGGCGGTCCAGTCATGCTGAAGACTCTGCAGGTATTGTTGGATCGGTTCGTGGATATGGATTGTGTATGTTCCAGTGTGATTGCATTAGAAGGTCTGGCCCCGGCTAGTGATCTTGATTAGTTGAAATAGTGCATGGGCTTGAGAGTCCCTGCGATGAGAGTCAGAGTATGTGTGTTGGATGGATAGCGGGTACGCTATAAAAGGGTGGTGTAGCGTTGGGCGAGCACCGTGACACTTGTCGGAGTGACAATGTGGCCAAGTGGATTCCTTGGTAAAGGAAAAGATAGAGGTGTGTAACTCCGAGAGGGAGTGCAAGTTCACGGAAGTGAAAGCAGCAGAGCAGAGTTATGATTAGAGTAATTCAGGTACGGTTATTGAGCAGCGTGGTTGCGGCAGTGGAATAGAAGCTCATCCGGTTTGGGATGTTTGCCGAGGTCGCGGAGGGAATTCCGCAGGTGTAGAGCCAAGAGGCTCGGAAGGGATGCAGGGAGAGAGTCTTGGGCTCTCAGAGGGATTTTGATCAGGGTATTGGGTATGTATTAGTGATTCATCCTGGGGCACGTTTGAGGATATCATCAGTGTATCGGGTTTTCCCAACATGAGGGTGCTAGAGCTAGTTCAGCATGTGTATGTGATTGCAAGAGGAGAACTCATGGGAGTTGCTCTGAAGAATGTGTCCTTCCGTCAGCATGGAATGGATAGAGTGGGATTCGGATCGGGGATCCGATGGTTCATGGTTTTGTAGCCCATATTGGTCGAGTGATTGTTGAGATTTGGAGCAGTGATGCATCATGGGTAATTCTCGGTTGTTGAGTGTGATTATTAGAGGATACAGCCGGTGCCCGGCTCGAGACAGTGGTTAGGACACCGTAAGGAAGGAGAAAGGGAGCTTCTGGTTTCTATGGTTGTATTTTGAGGAACCTGGTTGGGTTAATGCCAGGAGGTGCATGGCAGGAGTATTTCTAGGAGTTGAGTTGTTGCAGGCTTCGAGGACGAAGCCTAATGTAAGTGGGGGAGAATTGTAACATCCCGGAATAGCAAGAGTAAAGTTGAAGGGCTAAAAGAGTAATATGGGAAAGATAGACTCGGCGAGTCCACGGGTGGACTCGGCGAGTAGAGTCGCGACTTGGTCGCGTGTTAAGTGGCCGACTCGGCGAGTCAGTGTATTGGACTCGGCGAGTAGGCGCTGAATGGAGAAAACCCTAAATCTGGAAGTTGAGCCCTATATAAGGAACATTATGTTTCCTCCCCAGCCTCCCTATCACCCCTTGAGTCCCAGAAACCGTAATTTCGTGGAGAACCCCATTGTTGAGTGAATTGGAGCTTGTGAGGTGGTTGTTGAAGAGATCTTGAAGAAGAAGAGGCTTGGAGTAAGGGGCTTCGCTTGGATTCGAGTTCCATTGCAGTTGGGGCGTTCTTGTGGAGGTAATATCTTGTCCTTGGGCTGTTACTTTTATGGATTCATCATTTTAGGGTTTGTGGGGAGCTTATCTTTTAGTGTTTTGGAGTTTAGAGGTTAGATCTGAGGTTGCTACCTCAGATCTGGAATGGAGAAGGGTTGGAATGCCTGAAAGTCCCTGTGTTTGAGTGTGTAGTGAAGCTATCATGTCCCAAACCCTAGCCCTAAAGTGTTAAAGGCCTAGATCTCTTTGGATTCAAGTAAAGTTTGCCACTTTACGTGATGGATGGGTTGTAGGAGGCTAGATCTTTGTTTTGGATCAATTGCATGGCCTGGAGTGCTTCTGTATGGATTCAGACCGGTGGTACTCGGCGAGTCACATAGGTGGACTTGAAGAGTTGCTTGAAGATGAGCTGGAACTCGACGAGTTGTATGAACAACTCGACGAGTAGGTTGAAGATAGCCTTAGACTCGGCGAGTCTGTTCTTGGACTCGGCGAGTCTTGTCGAAGAGTCCCAATATTTTCTGGTTGATTCGAGAATCGGCGAGTCGAGGGATGACTCGGTGAGTTGTGGGCGAGTGGACTCAGAGTTGTTGGACTCGACGAGTCTCGGGGTGACTCGGCGAGTAAGGTCGCGGATTGAGGGAAGTTCTGAGTATGGGGACTAGGCGAGTCATCGGGTTGACTTAGTGAGTAGAGTCAGTCAGGGGTTGACTTTGACCTTGTCCAAAGGTTGACCAGTTGTCTTTCAGGGGTATTTTGGTAATTAAAGGTATTTATTGAGTTGAGTGTGTTGGTGTTCAGTGGAGGAGTTCGTGTCGGAGCTTGGAGCAGCAGGATCTTATCCTTTCAGCCGGCAGTTTCGAGGTTAGTTATCCTCACTATATCAACAGGGTCTAAGGCACCAAGGCCGGCCTTTATCGGATTGAGATCTAGGTAGTTGTTGTTATGTTACTGCGTTGATATGTTTGCATCCTGTGAGCTAGGATGGTATATGTTAGAGACCTGATTGAGATCGGTATCTTGAGAGATAGGGAGATGCTATGCTAGTGACCTGTTAGGTCGGTAATCCTGATTAGGATGATGATATGTTATGTGATATGTTTGATCTGCTTGTTGACTGTGAATTGCTATATGATTGTATGTATATGTGCACATGGTTCTTTGGACTAGAGTTGGGTTGAGGTAAGTCCTGCTTTGTGCTGTAGGCCAAGATACCCAGGGCGGACCGGTTGTTCCGAAGGCCCAACGAGCGGTCCGGATAGGCTGTAGGCCCCAAGAGGGCAGACAAGACGTGCCTAGGCTCGGAGAGTGGACCAGGCAGACAGAAGGCCCGTTGCGGGCGGACCAGTCATACTGTAGACTCAGAGAGTGCACCAGGTGGATTGAAGGCCCGGTGCGGGCGGACCAATCACACTGCAGACTCGATGTATGTGGTTAGATTCGGAGAGTGGACCAGGTGGATTGAAGGCCCGGTGCGGGCGGACCAATCACACTGTAGACTCGAGTTTTATGGCTGTTATGTGATCAGATATGTTGTGGCATGTTATGCGTGTATGGTGTATGTGGTTGGTATTTTGGGGATATCTCACTAAGCTTTCGGGCTTACAGTTGTGGTTTTCTGTTTTTCAGGTTCTTCAGGAGACCGTGGCAAGGCGAAGGCGTGATCGTACCGCTCCTCATGATTTTGTAGTAGTGTGATTCTGGGAATACGTTAAATGTTTTGTATTGAAAACCTTTTTGTAAAGATTTAATGGAATCGAGCTGTTTTTGAAAAATTTAAAATTGGTTGTATTTTTCGGTCGTTACAAGTTTGTATCAGAGCCTTGGTTTTAGTGAATTGGAGGAACATTCGTGTGACTCCAGTCTCAAATCGAGGGGAGTTTTCAAAACAGTGTTTTAAATGGTTTTCAAAATGAGTAAGGAAGGACGCGGAGGTACGATCAGCCGGAGCCAGTAAGTAACCCCAAAGTACCATGCATGATTATCTGTTTTTGAGCTTTGATAGAACAGCATGCTAGTGATAGGCTAGGGATCTTCAGGATTTCATGATAATGTTGCCTGATTTGTGATGCCTGTAGCCTAGGGTCCCTTATGGGAGATTTTCAGTGTTCCTCTAGTGGTGAGGGTTGAGCGTTGTTATGCATGTTTCTCTAGGGTGTTGTGGTAGTACTTCATACAAATATTGGTAGGTGTGGAAGGTAGTATGGGCCCGTACTACTGAAAGCACAGGACCCATACGCGTATCAGGGAAACCATGATCTCTAGGGTGGGTTGAGAGAGAATTGGATCCCAGGATGTGGGAAGAGTCTAAGATTTTGTGTGGTGTTTTTCAGTATGGAGATTCCGAGGCATGATGAGAGTGGATCCGGATCAGGATCAGGCGCAGGGGAGAGAGTTTCGGGCGGATCGGTACCGCCCGAGGTTATCGGTCAGATGAGCACGTGCGAGTTGGATGCAAGGATTTGTGAGATCCTGCGTGATGAGATTGCTTCAGTGTTCTGGGCTGAGTTGCCGGAGCTGTTTGGGTCGATCAAGACCGCCATCGTTGAGTATTTTAATGAGCGCTATGCGGCTCTCGCAGAGACGGCTGCCGCGGCGGCTACAGCGACTGTAGCGGCGGCAGGGGGAGGAGCTGGTCGGGGCTTTCAGTATCGGGACTTCGATAATACGAAGCCTCCCACCTTCGATGGAGTTCAGGACCCGATCGTCGCTATGAGATGGTTATCAAACGTGGAAGGGTGTTTCTTCACGTGTTCATGCCTTGCTGATCAGAGGGTGAGGTGTGCTCTGAACCTGTTGAGGCTCAGGACGAATGATTGGTGGAGACTGACCATGGGGTCATATTCGGATGCATAGAGGGCTGCGGTTTCATGGGATCAGTTCAGAGAAATGTTCAGCACTCGTTATGTTCCGCAAGTTGAGAGGGAGAGATTGGCTCAGGAGTTCCTTGAGCTGAAGCAGGGTTCGGAATCGGTGACTGAGATCACCAGGATGTTCACTGAGAGGGCGATGTTTTGCCCATAGTTTGCTTCGGAGCAGGCTCAGATGTCTCGATATCTGAGCATGCTCAAGAGGGACATCAGACAGTTTGTGTCTGTGCAGAGGTGCGAGACCTTGCTGGAGTTGTAGGAGACCGCTAGGCGGCATGAGTTAGAGATTGAGTTGCAGTTGCGTGAGCTGAGACAGGCTCCGGTGCAGTCACAGCCAGCGTCGAAACGGTCCAAGACCATTGATGTTAGAGTGGGGGATTTGAGCAGCCACACTTGTGGGAAGTGTGGGAGGGGTCACACCGGAGTTTCTAGGTCTGGTGGTGCATGCCGCAAGTGCGGAAAGGAGGGGCACTATGCGAGGGATTGTCGGCAGCCAGCGCCGGTTCGGGATTTGAGGATTTGTTATCATTGTCATCAGATTGGACATTTGAGGGTCAACTGTCCACAGCTTGCTGCAGGACCGGTGCAGGCTCCAGCACCGGCCACTTTGAGGATCACAGGTGGAGGTCAGGGTGGAACGGAGCCCCCAAGGGCTCAGGGTCATGCTTATCAGCTTGCGGCAAAGGAGGTCAGAGCAGTGCCGGATGCAACTGTGGGTATGTTTCTTTCTTGATATCTTGTTATCTTGTAATTATTGTGGTGTATTGTTTATGTGATGGTATCTTTGTATGGTTTTCGATGTGGTATTCTTCGTTTTGAGGGTTGTGGTTTGGTTATGGGTTATTGTTTTGGGAATTTCGTTGGTTATCATCCATGAGAGTTATTAGTGGGAACCTGGCATTGGTTTGAAGGCCGGGTAGCATCTACTTTCTGAGGAGTGGTTAGATGCAGATTGAGTTTCTTTCGAGCAGGTTAATCGGTGTTGACGTGAGATCTCGTTAAGGTTGTTTATACTTGTGGAAAGTAGTCCACGTGTAAGTGTTTTCCTTGTGCAGAGTTGTTCTGGGAGGCCGGTGATGGCGACCGGTGGTTGTTAAGCAATGCTACAAGTGGGGGAGAATAGGAGAATTCTCTGGGAGATCGATGAGTATTTAAGGGTGCTTAGCTGTTGGGATTCAGCAGTGTTCTCTCAACCTAAAGTATAGGCTGATAGAGTTGGGCATGCGGGGCGGGATACAGACCTAGGGCATTTGATTGTGGAGGGCCTGGGAGTAGGCCGGGATCGAGCATGTGCGATTGAGACAGAGTTCGGAACCCTTAAAGGGCTAGAACAGTACGCATGGGAGGATTTCTGGGGGTGATAGCTCGGAATGATGAATGCTAGTTGAGCGCTTCGGATAGCCTGAAGGCCGGTAGGCGTACCAGTCAGGCCGAAGGCTCGGAGAACGGTCCAGCCAAACTGAAGGCACTGAGAGCGGTCCAGATTGGCTGAAGGTTCTGAGAGTGGTCTAGATTGGCTGAAGGCCTGGTGAGGCGGTCCAGTCATGCTGAAGACTCTGCAGGTATTGTTGGATCGGTTCGAGGATATGGATTGTGTATGTTCTAGTGTCATTGCATTAGAAGGTCTGGCCCCGGCTAGTGATCTTGATTAGTTGAGATAGTGCATGGGCTTGAGAGTCCCTGCGATGAGAGTCAGAGTATGTGTGTTGGATGGATAGCGGATACGCTATAAAAGGGTGGTGTAGCGTTGGTCGAGCACCGTGACACTTGTTGGAGTGACAATGTGTCCGAGTGGATTCCTTGGTAAAGGAAAAGAGAGAGGTGTGTAACTCCGAGAGGGAGTGCAAGTTCATGGAAGTGAAAGCAGCAGAGCAAAGTTATGATTAGAGTAATTCAGGTACGGTTATTGAGCAGCGTGTTTGTGGCAGTGGAATAGAAGCTCATCCGGTTTGGGATGTCTGCCGAGGTCGCGGAGGGAATTCCGCAGGTGTAGAGCCAAGATGCTCGGAAGGGGTGCAGGGAGAGAGTCTTGGGCTCTCTGTGGGATTCTGATCAGGGTATTGGGTATGTATTAGTGAATCATCCTGGGGGATGTTTGAGGATATCATCAGTGTATCGGGTTTTCCCAATCTGAGGGTGCTAGAGCTAGTTCAGCATGTGTATGTGATTGCTAGAGGAGAACTCATGGGAGTTGCTCTGAAGAATGTGTCCTTCCGTCAGCATGGAATGGATAGAGTGGGATTCGGATCGGGGATCCGATGGTTCATGGTTTTGTAGCCCATATTGGTCGAGTGATTGTTGAGATTTGTAGCAGTGATGCATCATGGGTAATTCTCAGTTGTTGAGTGTGATTATCTGAGGGTACAGCCGGTGCCCGGCTTGATACGGTGGTTAGGACACCGTGAGGAAGGAGAAAGGGAGCTTCTGGTTTCTATGGTTGTATTTTGAGGAACCTGGTTGGGTTAATGCCAGGAGGTGCATGGAAGGAGTATTTCTAGGAGTTGAGTTGTTGCAGGCTTCGAGGACGAAGCCTAATGTAAGTGGGGGAGAATTGTAACATCCCGGAATAGCAAGAGTAAAGTTGAAGGGCTAAAAGAGTAATATGGGAAAGATAGACTCGGCGAGTCCATGGGTTGACTCGGCGAGTAGAGTCGTGACTTGGTCGCGTGTTAAGTGGCCGACTCGGCGAGTCAGTGTATTGGACTCGGCGAGTAGGCGCTGAATGGAGAAAACCCTAAATCCGGAAGTTGAGCCCTATATAAGGAACATTATGTTTCCTCCCCAGCCTCCTTATCACCCCTTAAGTCCCAGAAACCCTAATTTTGTGGAGAACCCCATTTTTGAGTGAATTGGAGCTTGTGATGTGGTTGTTGAAGAGATCTTGAAGAAAAAGTGGCTTGGAGCAAGGGGCTTTGCTTGGATTCGAGTTCCATTACAGTTGGGGCGTTCTTTTGGAGGTAATATCTTGTCCTTGGGCTGTTACTTTTATGGATTCATCATTTTAGGGTTTGTGGGGAGCTTATCTTTTGGTGTTTTGGAGTTTAGAGGTTAGATCTGAGGTTGCTACCTCAGATCTGGAATGGAGAAGGGTTGGAATGCCTGAAAGTCCCTGTGTTTGAGCGTGTAGTGAAGCTATCATGTCCCAAACCCTAGCCCTAAAGTGTTAAAGGCCTAGATCTCTTTGGATTCACGTAAAGTTTGCCACTTTACGTGCTGGATGGGTTGTAGGAGGCTAGATCTATGTTTTGGATTAATTGCATGGCCTGGAGTGCTTCTGTATGGATTCAGACCGGTGGTACTCGGCGAGTCACATGGGTGGACTCGACGAGTTGCTTGAAGATGAGCTGGAACTCGACGAGTTGTATGAACAACTCGGCGAGTAGGTTGAAGATAGGCTTGGACTCGGCGAGTCTGTTCTTGGACTCGGTGAGTCTTGTCGAAGAGTCCCAATATTTTCTGGTTGAGTCGAGAATCGGCGAGTCGAGGGATGACTCGGTGAGTTGTGGGCGAGTGGACTCAGAGTTGTTAGACTCGACGAGTCTCGGGGTGACTCGGCGAGTAAGGTCGCGGATGGAGGGAAGTTCTGAGTATGGGGACTCGGCGAGTCATCGGGTTGACTCGACAAGTAGAGTCAGTCAGGGGTTGACTTTGACCTTTTCCAAAGGTTGACCAGTTGTCTTTCAGGGGTATTTTGGTAATTAAAGGTATTTATTGAGTGGAGTGTGTTGGTGTTCAGTGGAGGAGTTCGTGTCGGAGCTTGGAGCAGCGGGATCTAATCCTTTCAGCCAGCAGTTTCGAGGTGAGTTATCCTCACTATATCAACAGGGTCTAAGGCACCAAGGCCGACCCTTATCGGATTGAGATCCAGGTAGTTGTTGTTATGTTACAACGTTGATATGTTTGCATCCTGTGAGCTAGGATGGCATATGTTAGAGACCTGATTCAGATCGGTTTCTTGATTGATAGGGAGATGCTATGCTAGTGACCTGTTAGGTCGGTATCCTGATTAGGATGATGATATGTTATGTGATCTGTTTGATCTGCTTGTTGACTGTGAATTGCTATATGATTGTATGTATATGTGCACATGGTTGTTTGTACTGGAGTTGGGTTGCGGCGGGTCCTGCTTTGTGCTGTAGGCCAAGATACCCAGGGCGGACCGGTTGTTCCGAAGGCCCAGCGAGCGGTCCAGATAGGCTGTACGCCCCAAGAGGGCGAACCAGACATGCCGATGCTCGGAGAGTGGACCAGGCAGGCTGAAGGCCCGGTGCGGGCGGACCAGTCATACTGTAGACTCAGAGAGTGGACCAGGTGGATTGAAGGCCCGGTGCGGGCGGACTAATCACACTGTAGACTCGAGGTTTATGGCTATTCTGTGATCAGATATGTTGTGGCATGTTATGCGTGTATGGTGTATGTGGTTGGTATTTTGGGGATATCTCACTAAGCTTTCGGGCTTACAGTTGTGGTTTTATGTTTTTCAGGTTCTTTAGGAGACCGTGGCAAGGCGAAGGCGTGATTGTACCGCTCCTCATGATTTTGTAGTAATGTGATTCTGGGAATACGTTAAATGTTTTGTATTGAAAACCTTTTTGTAAAGATTTAATGGAATCAAGTTGTTTTTGAAAAATTTAAAATTGGTTGAATTTTTCGGTCGTTACATTCTGCATTTCCTTTTTCAATTTCTGTTTGTTTTTCTTCAGATCCATCTTTCGTGTTCTTAGCTTCCGTTCCTCCTTCATTTCTATCTTCAGAGTTTTCCTTGCCAGAAACATATACATCATATATGAATATTTTTTATTTTTTATTCATTTATATAGTATATTATTCATTTATGAATAAACAATGTTATTAAAAAAATCAATATAAATATTGTAATATATTTTAAATCATTCATTTACCTATATCATCTCCCTTTGTTTTTTCAACTTTTGTTCCTTGTTCATGTACACCTTCTGATTTTCCCTTTTCTGCAAGAGTATTAGTTTTACTTGTACTCATTGGTGACCCTAGTCAAAATTTAACAAACAAAATTGTTATTGTGTATTGATATTTATATATATTTTTTTAAAATAAAATTAAGACAAAATTTACCTATATCAATATTATCGAAAATAGTTTTCATTTCAGGGTGATTCCAGATTTCATCTTCTTGACTATTTAAACTTGAAACTCCAATTCCAAGGACATTGTTCACAATGTTGTCAACAACTTTATCCAACAAATTTTGATTTTTAGTTTGTTGAATAGTCTCTTCATGATTATTTGTTTCCTCATCATGATCATCTTTTTCTTCTTCATCATTCTGGTTTTCATTCCTCTTTGCATCTTTCTCTTTCACTCTAATTTCACCTTCTTTTTGATTCTTATCTGCATCATTCCTTATTCCTTCATTATCTGCTTCATTTGAATCAAGCAAATAATCTACTTCTGGTTGACTTGCACCATTATCACTGTCTTCTTCACCATTTCCCTCTTTATCTTCATTTTCTATTTGATCATTTGTTTTTTGACCCATTATTGGTGTCAAATTGATTCATCCAACTCCAATTTCATTAATTGGAAAATTAAAAAGTGTTGTGCTTTCAGTTTTTTCTTCAACAATCATATTTTTCATCTTTTCTTTGAAAATTCTAAAACTTTCCTTTTCAAGGAACTTTGTCATCGCATCATTAAGCTTTGACTTCAGCTTTTCCTTCATCCTCTCAAAACTATTAATCATTTTTATATTTTTGATTCATATGCCTATGTAACAAAAAGAAGTATAATATTAGAATTTATTATAATAATTTAATGTAATCATATGTTATTAACATGTTAAAACTAATTACCTCAACAAAATGATCTTCATCTTTATCAGAATCACTATCTTCGAGATCTGTATCTCCTTCATTTTGTTCATTAACAAATTCTTTGTTTAAATCTCCAACTCCAAATCTACCTTTTTCTTGTTCAAATGTCTCTCGATATCTAATCTTCTCTGAACTCCAATAACAAATTGTTGGACGTTTACGTGTTACTGTTAAAGCTTCCGAGTGGATGTTATCAGCATAGAACAATTGCACATAAATGATAACTAATTGATATTCATATATGAACAAGTAATATTATTTTTTACTTATTCATAAATGAATAAGTAGTGTAAAGCATTATGTGTGAACAAATATATTTTTCTTATTCATATATGAATATTTGCTATTAGATTATGAATAATCAATATTATTAAAAATTGAGTATAAACATTATAATAACTTACCACCAAGAAAGCTAAAGGTCCAAAAAAGAAGCTGTTATCTGAGTATGGTATGTATGAGTTTTTTGTTCTGACAAGACAGTCCAAAACATAGCTGCTCCAGTCTATGTTGCTGATATCTGTTTTTCTTGAAATATAATTCAAGGGAAACAGGTTGCATCTTCCCATTGATGTTGACTCACAAAAATTGTTGACAAAAAGAACTAAGAAGTTCAATTTGAAATTGAAATCAGCTTGTGTGGTAGAAACAATAACATTTTTGATTGCACTCAGTCGGATGATTGAATCTTTTTTAAATTGTTGCTTCCATTCATCATAACTTGTATCATCCTTAGGCCATTGAACCAGTTGTGTAAGTTTGGTTCCACCAATTGGTATGCCTAAGATGTCATGAACAGACTCTGCTATTACTTTTAATTCCTTTCCTTCAATATCTATCACCATTCTCTCAGAATCAAATTTTTGAAGAACATAAAATCCCAGCTTCAGTGGTATATCCGTGATTTTCATTTTTAACAAAGCTCCAAAACCCATATACCTTACAGATTCTTTTTGTTCTTTGCTCATCCCAAGGATTATAGATAGTAATGCCTCTGGTGAACATCTGTTTTTCATTGAGTAAAATTCTTTTACCATTGGTTTTTTTTGTCTTTTTTGATTGGTGACTCCTTTTTTTTTCCTTCTTCGATGGATGTCTACTTTCAAAATCAGAGTCTGAATCTTGTAGTTGTTGTTTTTCAGGAGTTTTCCTTTTTGATGGACTTTTCCTGCTTTGATGCTTCATTTTCATTGGTACTTTTGTTTCTTTTTTATCTGGGAAATGAAAACATATAATATTTGAATAAGTTACTGATATATGAATATGATATATGATCGTTGATTTAATAATATTTATTTATTTCAAAAATATAACTAATATGTACAATTTTATTATATATGAATATATTAGATATGATAGGAATTTTGTACCTTTCGCATTTTTCCTCTTCTGCGTTGATCTTGTTTCTCTCATTGTTGGTGAATCTTTATCGTAAATGTTAGTGTTCTTACCTTCATTCAATAGTAAGTATAAGATAAATGAGTTTGATATTTACGAATGAATATTTGAATAAAACATATGTATTCATATTTTTTATTCACATATGAATATGTTTTGTTATATTCATATGTGAATAGAACATATGTAAGTGATTCTTGTTGTATTCACATATTAATAATGTATGTATGGCAGCAAGCTATACATATTCACGAATGGATATTAGTTTTTCTTGTGTTCAGAAGTAAACAAAACATATTTTATTTACCTTTTTGATTTGTTCTTAGTTTTTGTTTATATGTATTCTTCACTATTGTTGTCGTTTCTTTAAGGGTAAGTAGTTAATATTAGGAAAACATAAGCAAAATGTTAATTAACGTTTGTATTTTGACAGAATAGTTTTGAATAAAGATGAAAAATTAAGAGATGATGTAAAATCATTTATATATCAAATAATAATGGATGATTCTTACAAAAATTTCAACTAAATAAAGTAATAACGAAGGAGGGTTACGAGAATGAACGAGTATCATAAATTTCAAGTAAAATTGAAGTAAACAACCTTTTTTGAAGAATGAACAGTGTGAAAACAACGTTTTTAGTTATAAATCAACTAATAATTTTCGAACATTATGAGAAATTTCAAGTAATCAAGTGATAATTTTAGAGATGATTCGAAATCGTTAAAAACTCGAGAAAAAACGCCGATGGTTACCTTTCATTGTCAAGAGTGAGGAAATGGTCTCGTTCATGTTTTCATCGGAAGATATTTTTCTTCGTTTATGTTATTTGATGCTTCTGCAAATGTGTTTCTTCTTGTCGATTGTTCTTCAAATGGTTTTCGAGTTATGGTGTATCGAAGAGGGAAATGGTGCTTTTCTGTCGATATTTGACGTGATATCAAATTACTCAAGTGCCCTGACGGTTTAATGTTTTTTGATTATTTACAATTTTGCCACTGCTCATTAATGTATTTGGATTATTTACAAGTTTGCCACCGTGCATTTTTTAAGCACATTAAATGATTGGCTGAGAATGGTTCCCCCATTCTCATTCTCAACCTTTTTTTTTCTCAATTGAACCCTCCTCTCTCTCTCTCTCTCTCTCTCTCTCTCTATATATATATATATATATATATATATATATATATATATATATATATATATATATATATTGTTGACATCTTGGAATTCAAGCTCCAAAACATGTATTTCATGTTATTTGTTTTAAAGTATAGACCTTTCATGAATAATGACCAGCTGGTAACATACTAACTAACAACACCAAGCAAGAAAAAAAAATTAATCAAAGTTTCAACATCTTTTTCTTTAACTTTTTAGCATACCCATATCATTATTACCCTAATACATACAAAAAGAGTAATTCAACATCTTGCTATCTCTATCGTCTTGCTTCGTTCAAAGTCTTACCATCAAAAAAATCACCAAGCGTCTGATACTTACCGGGATTCTTTCTATTCTCAACAAGTGCCCTGTAATTGTAAAGAATAGAAACCAAAATATTTGTTTACTTTTTTTTCATTTATTTGAACCTGAGAATTGAGACAGATCACATAAAAAAATGTACCTAAAACATTTAATGAAAGATCTGTATGTAGGCACCAAGACTTCAGCAACTACAAGTCTGAGAGATTCTCTAAGCTCCGTGTCAGGAATGGTTGAGATTGTCTTTAAGGAAGCTCTTCAAACTTACAATTAAAGATCTTCAACCTAAAGTTAAACCACCACATTTGAATTTATATATTAATTAATTTTTTAATTTTTTTAAGATATAACAGATAGTTGAAAAGACAAACCTATCCTTTACAAGTGCCCACGAAGCTCCACTACTATTACCAGCTCCATCACCGCCAATAGAAATCTACAAGCAGCCTCAAGAGCAACTTCTAGAGCCCTAAACTCAAAGGGCAAGTAGTCGGGTGAAGTGTTACCAAACATGTCCCCTAAGAACCTATTTTAACTTCCCATTCGTACGTTCAACTCTTCCCCTTCAGATTGCCACACCTCATCACCCCTGTAGCTTTCAATCCTCATTGTAATTCCACCACATATTGTAACACATAGCTATCAAGAGAATTCAAAAGGAGAATTTCATCAGTTGTTCAACCATAACCTTTTCTTTTTCAAGAATTGTTGAAGGGTAAACAAATGATGGATCAAGTAAGCAAAGATCACGAGCGGCAAGATCATAACGTCTCATTATTATGAACTTGTCAGCTTCAATAACTTGGGAATCACCAGTTGCAGCATCAACTTGGACCCAAGAAGGAAGACCTTGACCACACTTTTTGAGGCCTAAAACATCTACTCCTTGAAAAGGTTGTTGACCTAATGTAGATGGCATGTATGATGCGTCTCTAAGGTTTATAGTTAATATAGCTTTTAGTAGGAGGAGACACTCTTTTAGGTTAGCCATTTGAGAAGTGTAACTGCAGAAACATTTATTCATAACATAAGAGCCAAATTTATCTAAGAAAAATGTGAATTCAAATTGTTTGCTTGCTGCTACATAAGTCCCTGATGCCCACATAATTGATACAATATGTGGGAAGTTCATTTCTTTGAAAAGAAGCCAAGAAAAGAAAAATATGATCCAAAATGTTGGAATCGTTCTTAGAAGAGTTAGGGAAATTTTGAACTTACATATTGGTCCAAAAAAGGCAAACAAATTCATTCTGATATGATATAGCTGCCCTTGTACCTAAATTAACATCAAAATAAAAAGTTAGAAAGAAGGTAAAATGCATATCACAATCAATCTAAAGTCTAAACGCACATGTAGGTAGAGGGAAAACCCTAAATATTGTGTATACATTCCATAGAAAAAAATGTCTGCAGAAAATTCATCAAATATTTTAGACAACAAACATCTTCTCCCTTTTCCCTTTTCACCAACAACAAGATAAGAAACTTTGTAAACCCGGATATTCAGCAGAAAATTGAACAAGATAGCAGCAACATTTATTCTTCAAAGCTTGAAAAAGCTTGAATCAACACTCAAAAAATCGAAAACTCATCATAAGAATATCCTGTTGCGAACCTAGAAATTCTTGGTAGAAAATCAAAAAAAATCATCAAGATAAGATAACCAATCGGGAGTCATTCCATTGAAATAATCGCTTAGATCCTTAATTTACAGCTCTAATACCAATTGTAAGAGCCCATTTTAACGACCAGGTTGTGCAGAATAATTATGATACTGAGATTCATTGAAGTGGGAGAGTTGTGAAATTGTGGGGTGGCTCATAGTATTCACTAGTTCACAAATCATGTAGAAGTGTTGTAAGACTACATGGGTGGCCCATAACATTCACTAGTTTGTAGATTGATTAAAAGTGTTGTAAGCCTACGGGGTGGCCCGTAGCATTCACTAGTGCCTGTGCAGCGGTGACATTGTGGAAAGTCTGTGATTTGCTCATGGATTTCTTCATATAGTTTACACCAAGGTTGGTCTGTTCCTAAGGCTGTGGGAGGGCCACATCATGTTGGTAGGACGCGGGAGACCAATTATGAAACAACACCATAGTTGATCCTGTAGCGTTCAGTTTTGCATCGGGTAATTATTGTTATTTGAGGTTTTCTTTCGGAAATCGTGTGGGGCAATAGTGGGGGTATCTTTTGGCTCAGCAGTCGAGCTAAGTCACTTCCAGTGGGATTGAATAATCTCAGAGTAACTAATTTGACCTTGGTACGCAACTTTCATTTGAGTGTAACCGTTGCAGGGATGAATCTGTCTAAGCCTTTTGTCAAGTATAAGTGTTCTGGAGTTGTATATGGTCAGTGACTTTGTTCCCTTTGAAGCATTTCGGTTGCTACGAAACACTATGGGGTTTGCATGGTGGCGGTTCAGTGTGGGAGGTCTGACGGGGAGTCCGAACATTGAGACATTAGGTTTCGGATTTCTGTTAATGTATGATTGGTTTTTATTCAACAGATTGAGGGTTTTTTCTTCATTGGGCTTGGAGAACTATTCTAAGATTGGTTTTAGTATATTTGGATAGGTCGTTGTATGAACAGGGTTGGAAGTGTTATGTTTGGTCTGTTATTCATCAAGATTTTGGCATAGAGCTGTTTCAGCATGGGTGGTCTTACGGGGAGTCATATCATTGTAGATTTTAGATCTTAGAAAAGTAGAAGTGGATTGCAGAGGCTGAGGGTTTGATTGTTGTCTTGGGGATGGAAGTTTTGGTTTGGTTTCGGTTGTCTTGGCAAGATTGTCTTATGCGTATAATTTTCCGTTGTGTGCCTCAGGTTGTTTGTTTTTTTATGAGTGTTACTAAGGAGCGATTTCAAAGAATAAATATAATTTAAGTGGGGGAGAGTTGTAACACCAGGAATCTAGAACATTAATTTTGGAAATAAATCCCCTTTCCTAGGGACCAACACGATGAGTTGATGTTGGTAAAATCGACGTGTTGGAGGCTTTTGGGTCACACATTTTTATGAACCAACTCGTCGAGTTGGTGAAGGGAACTCAGTGAGTTGGACACTGATTGATAAACCCTAATTTTTAGGGTGTTATACCTTATTTAAAGACCTTAAGTTCTTTTGTTGCCCTCCTTACCAGCATCCTCTGTCCATAAACCCTAAAACTGAGCCTTATCTTCCATTCTTGAGTGTGAGAGCTAGGGGAGAGCCTTGAGATTTCATTTTTGGTGCTTGTTGAAGGTGCTAAGAAATTAAGAGTTGCTTGGTTTGAAGAAGAAGTCTTGGATCTAGAATCTATGTCTCATTTGCCATGTTTTTGAGGTATCAAGATCTCACCTTGCTTATTAGTTGCTTAGATCCATTCTTGGGTTAGAGTTTATGCTTTTTAGCCATGGATGGGTGGATGTTGGGGATTAGGACGTCACAAATGATTATTCTTTGATATATAGGGTCTACATGAGCTCTTTTGGCATAAAGGTGAAAACTTTATGGATTTAAGGGCTACATGCATTCATTAAGTCTTTCATTTAGCCCTTTTTCAGCTTTTTAGCTTCCCCTAGTCATACTTAAGTGTAAAGTTGGAAACTTTACATGGCCATCGAGCCTTATGGGGTCAGGTTTGCATTTTGGTGTGCTGTCTTTGAGGAGTAAGGGCTTAATGGTTTATCCCTCACTCTTTTAAGTCTAGGTTTTGGGTTTGAACCCATTTCGGTGGTTCCTAGGGTAAAGTTGGAAACTTTACCCTTCTAGATCTCATTTTGGTTGAGAATTGAGCTTTGGAGCTCTTGGATTCGCTGAAAGCAACTAAATGCATTAAGTTGTTGGGTCTCGGGCAAACTCAGCGATTTGGTTGGTCAACTCGGCGAGTTGTTTTGGTTTCCCTGTTTCTGAGATAATGTAGAACTCGGCGAGTTGGGTCAATATGGATTATAGATCTTGTCCATTTGATTTATGTCTTTGATCAAGTTTGTCCCAAGGGGTACTTGAGGCAATCCGAATTGTAATTAGGGAATTACGGGCTTAGGATAAGGCTCATATGGGGTTGGACCCAATTTGTAAAATATGGCCATTAGTGGGCTTTTATGTAACTAGTAGTTTCTGGTATTTTGGGCATGAGTTATTAATGGGCCATCTGGATACAAAGTGTTTGGTCTAGGAAGAATGGTTGGACCTTAAGGCAAGGCCATGTATGGGGTTTGGGCCCAATTTGGAAAATTAGGCCATTGGCTAATTAGTGGGCCTTTGGGCCTTTTAGATTGTAGTTTGGGTCATGGATTTGGACATGGCAAGGTTAGGGGTAAAATGTTCTTTTTACCCAAGGTATGAATTGTGGTTATGGATTGGAACTCAATTGTTAATTGGGTGTTGTTTTGATCTGGCAGTTTCAAGGTTTCGTCAGGGTCGCATCTAGGGATTTCTTTTAGTGTGCTTTAGCATTCAAGGTGACTCTCCTCACTGTTCTATGGGTCGAATGCAACAATTCTGGCCTATTTTGGTTTATGTCTTATAGGAAGACCCGGGAATAACCCGTGGCAGTTTGTATGAACGACCAGGGGGCGACTCCTGGCAAACTGTATACAAGACCAAAGTCTGAACTCTAGCAGTTAATTAGTTAAGTAGTGTAGATTGTATGCTAGTTGTCTTTGTGATGCTTGCATGGAAGACCTGGAGGTGGCTCGTAGAACTTGTCTGTAAGACCTATGGTTTTGGCCCCCGGCCTGGTAAGGAAGACCATGAGGCGGCTCGTGGCTTAATGGCAAGACTATGGATGACATATAGCACCTTTATTGATTATGGTATATATATGCTAAGTGTGGCTCATTGATATGAATCTTATTAATGGTTCGATTGGTATGTGTGGGTGGCATTTGGGGAACTCACTATGCTTTGTGGTTACAGTTTGCGGTTTATGGTTTCAGGTACTTCCGTTTTGAAAGGAAAGGGTCCGGCTTGATTGCAGCGCATACACCTGTGTTTTCCACAATGTGTAATATTCGGGAATGAACTCTGATAATTGTATTATATGAAATACTTTTAAATGTTTGGATAAAGTTACAATGGTGTTTTGATTATAATCAGATGGATTTTTTTTATCCTTGGTTTTTGAGATGTTACACAAATGCGATCAAAATATAGATCAAATAAGCCATACTCCGGCAAAGGCGTCAAAAAATTTGATGAGAAAAAAAGTACGTATTAGTTTTAAATTTATAACCTAACAAACTTTTACCATCTAGCACCTATAGGCAGTGAAACTAGTCAAATTAGAGAATAGCTTAGGTAAGTCAGGTGTCGATCACAGGGAACGAAATTCAATTAGTAAAATTAACTACTTCTAATAAAAATATTAAACCAACTATGATTTAGTTGGGCTTTTACTGATTTTTCAAGATCATAATAACTTACTTCTAAACAACAAGTAGCAAGAAACAAAAACAAAACAACTTCAACAAATAAAAGAATACTTCTGTCTAGATTCGATTTCACTTTCTCCTATGAGTGATTTCTAATGGATACATTATATTGATTACCAATTATCTACCTCTTATGGTCGAATTACTAGGCTTGTCATTTAATATATGATAAGGAAATGGTCATGCTAAAGTTAAACACTAAATTGATAATAGCACAATTGGACAATTGGACTATGAATGATATTCCTTGATCTTTTATGGTCAAGTTGAGCAACCAAGCACAAATTAATACTAATAATTCTCTCTAATATAATTAAAGTTACTAGCTTTAATTACATTTAACTATGATGTGATTAAGCCTAGCTCTAACTATATAATGGTGATAAACAATTAGGAGAGAGATTCATGCAATTAATATGGTCAATTAACACTCAAAACTGATTTATGAGCAATACAAACTATAACTAAACATGTTAGGTTTAAATTATATCAAACACAAGGAAATCAATAATAATCATCCAATAATTGAAATCAACACATAAGTATCAAACTAATCTTCACATACCAGAAGTAAAAAAGTTGATTAGCATCTCATTATAGCAGAATAACACATTAGATCCAAGTAAAATAAGCTAGACATAAGTTTAAATAGCAAACCAACTAGATCAATGTTAAATATGTTCTAAATCTTCTTAAATCCATGAGCTCTCTTGAATTTAGTATTCCTATGTGTTTTTAGGTGTTTATTAATTGCAAATAACCTTAGAGAACCGAATGCATCCTCCCTTATTTGACCTAATGACCAGGATTTTATATTTGTGGAAATATGACCACAATGTTGTAGATGCCTTTTGGGTTTTTCTTTTATTGTTTGGGCCTTGTAAAGTTGAGTGTGCTCAGATGATGGCTTCCAGGTATTCGTGTACGGCTATTTATGGTTCATGGATGTGAATTGGGCATATGGGCCATCATGCTATCTAAATAGCGTAATGCTCTGAAACACGACATCCCTGATTTTCTTATGTTCTCATAAGGGGGGTTGTTATCAGTGTGAGGCTGTTTTTAGGTAATGGATGTGGATCCTTGGGGGTGTCGTCTGTCATGCTAGCCATCTAGCGTCAAGATCTGATACATGGCTTTGTTGATTTTCTTATGTTCTCGAGTAGAGGGCACATACATTGACGCTTGCTAGCTAGCATAATGTTCGATACCCCCAAGGATCCACATATATGGCCCAAAAAACAGCCATACACTAATAGCAACACCCTACTGGGAACATAAGAAATCAGGGATACCATGTCTCGAACCATGATGCTATCTAGCTAGCATGATGGCCCATAACCCTAAGGATCCATATCCGTGACCCACAAATAGTCGTACATGAATACCCGGGAAGCTGTCATCGGAGCACACTGAACTTTTCAGGGCCCAAATCCATAAAAGAAAAACCCAAAAGGCATCCAAGCCCACTATAGGGCCTCCAAGGGCCGATATGACCCAAGAACACCTAACTTGGCCTAAGGCCCAAAAATGACCTACTAGAATCAGGTAGGCTCGTGGCTCAACTTACCCAATTCCAAAGCCCAACACCAAACGAGCCCAAAAATCATGTAGGCCTACTAAATGCATACACGCAGAGTAATTGGATTGTATGCCCAACATTCACTGGTGTTGACTAAAAGTCAAGGAAATGACAAAGTACGTGCAACGTATACTGGAGTATGCATGGCGTACTGGTCTGCCAACCCATACTCACTTCCATGTCATAATCCATTAAGACCTAACATCCAAAGCTTAGATCCAGGCTCTAAATTCAAGGCTTTTGACCATCCTAACAACCTTAAGGTGCACATACAAACATAAATGCTTTTGTATCTATGTTTTCTCTAATTATACATGCAAAATTATTTTCCAAAGAATTTTCCTAACTAGCATGCAAACATGGGTTCTTGTATAATAAAAACTAGTTAGATGACATACCTTTTCTTTTAGCTTGATTCCTTGGACCTTTAAGAGCCTAGCATCCCAAATGTGATGCCTTAAATTCTTCACACAACACCACCAACAAAGGAGGACTTGAGAGAGAATACCCGCACTCAAAAATTGGCTATAGCTCTTCCAAAAACACTAGGGTGTCGATTTTAGGAGCCATGGGGTCTCTTATATAGTTTAGCAAAACTAGTATTACACCATGTAAACCCTAATGTGGATGACCTTCCATATTCCTTATGCACCATGGGTTTAAACCTCCATGGATCATCCATGGGTTGTGACATTGGTTTAGCCCAACTTAAAAAACTATGGATCATTGGCCCACATTATAAGAATCAATGATTTACACAATCAATCCCCATATATTTAATTAGTCTCTTTTGATCACAAACATAATTCCAAATTAATTCTTGATCAATCCTAATTAAATAAGATGATTTCATATTAATATATTTGTAAGTCCTAAATTTGCTTGATATATCAATCAGATCCAATTGATGGTGTGGAATCCCAATCAATTGGATGATGCAAGATCAAAATGGAGAAGAAGGAGAAGAAGAAGATGATGATGATGATGATGAAATTGATGAATCTGCAATGTCTATATGATTAGAATGATATTCCAACACAAAATTCACACATACATATAAATTTCTCTCTAGTTTCTCTCTCTAGCACATGCTCCACTCCCTTGTCTAATTTTATGGCCAACCTCTACTCCTCACCTTTACATCTATATTTATACTAATGGACTAAAACCCAAGGCCTAAACCGGAAACCCATGAGTTTTCAGTTAAATCAACAATTACACCAAATAATATTTTTGGCCCAAGACTAAAAATAATAAATGCGTAGAAAAGCAAAGTAAAAACCATATTTTTTGACCCAACAATCTCCCCCTTGGTTTATAGCTTTCTTTTCTTTGAGCCAACTAACTCCACCTAAAAATGTAGCTGGATTTTCTTGTCAATCTTCATTTGGAGCTTAGCTTCAGCTTTAATCTTTAATCTCTTCACAACTTCAAGATGAACAACTGAATCTTCTAGGTGAATGACTTCATCTTGAACGGATGGGCATTTCTTCAAAATTTGGCTTTAAACGTATGTTGCGTGTGGAGGGTTCATGTAGAGATTCTTAAAAATTAGCGCTTTCAGCTTGAGAACCTTCAGAGAGAATAACAAAGAGAACAAATCTCGTGGATCACTTCAACAGATACATAGATAGCAACAAAGTGATTGAGGAGGCTTCAATGCAATCTGTCACATAATCTTCAAGTGCAGCTTCACCTTGCTTCTGGGGTTGAAAGATTGAATGTCGAAAAATGATCTTCACTTTTAGTTCCTTCGAATGAAAGTTCTTGAATGATCACCGATGCGTCTTGAGAAGTACCCATGACTAAAAAGTCCCTGTGGATCATAGAAAGAATCATAAAGATCCTTCTCACCATAGTTGTTCAAGGATGAATTCTTGGCTCAGAAAGAGACTTCTCGTAGTATTTTTTGTGAACTTAGAGAAATGCACTGCAATTTGTTGAGTATTGGAGAACTACTCATTGCTAGTTTTAATGTTAACCCCTATATATCCTTGTTCATGGATCTCAATACAGTTATCAAGTTAACAAGTTAACTTGGCCCTTGACAAGATGTTAAACGATACCTGTTTCGCTGTTGGGTGAATCACACTGGTGCCATGACAGTTCATATGTAAAGAAAGTTGACAAGACCTATCTGGCATTTTGTACAATGTCACACCAGGTATGAGCCATTATCCGTCAATTCATAGGTCAAATCTAGAACATTAAAAATGTTCACCATCAATTATGAATTAAATGGTTTTGTATTTTGGGTTTCACTTAGAGTCATGGTGACAACGACATCTAAGATCATAAACACAGACTGTTTGGCAACCGTCAGCCGATTTGTTTTATACTCGAACCTCAAGGGGTATCGGTACGTGGAAATGATTTGATGGAGAAAGTTTTCGATATGGGTGAAGAATCGTTGGGTGTTTCACATTGGTCATGTTGAAAATGAACTTTGATCATTAACATTTGATGCGAAGACTCCTACTAATACTGGTATATGTCTCAATATGAAAGAGTCTATCACGTGCATTTGAATTTTCCGTCAATTCCTTGTGAAAGTAGTGTGAAGTGTAATGATCGTCAATTCCTTTTCACTTTCATGTTTCTTCTCATTGCTCAGAATATTTCGATACAGTCTCCTTGACTGTCATCTTCTCCTGAATTGACTTTCCAAGACAAAAGAAAATTTTTGAGATAAACATAAAAAATAAAAGTAAACTTACCACAATAAGAAATAAAAATAAAAGTAAAATATGCTCAAAAACACTATTTTTGGATTTTTTATTTTTCTGAAAAACAAATAAAAACATAAATGAAAATATTTTTTTATTTTTGAAATTTAATAAATTTTTGTTTTTTTTTAATTCCCCCCCTAAATTTTTGCATATAAAAAAAATATGAACAAATTTAGTCAAAAACAAAAGAAAAATACAAAATGCTTTTGGGATCAAAGTTGTTAAGCAATTTAACTTGCCCTTTATCACTAAATCTCATATCATTTCCCTAATAACACCTACCAAAGAAAGACACAATTTTTTTAAATTTTTTTTATTTTTAATTTTCTTTACATTTTGATTTGTCCCCCTTAATTTGTGCATAGGGAAAAAATAAAATAAAAGCGTAAAATTAAAAGGAAATTTTTCTTTGAAACAAATCATTTTAAGAAAACTCAGGAGTATCGAGAAGAATTCAAACCGAAAGTCAGCAATTGAAGACGCAAGCAACAACGAATTCAGCCTTAGCTGTGTTTCAATCTTGGAACATATCCAAAAATTGTTCACATCATTAAGCACAAACCCTATTAGTGATCCTCTCCTTTTCTTCCTTTCCCGTAAAGGACACATACTCTCACTTGATGTTTTGAGTGTTGTACAGTTGAGAGATGTCCCGTACCATGTGCTTAGAACAGCTACTATCAACAAATCGAAGTCTAATGATATTCCTCCCTATCTGCTCCAGCACAAAGTGCGGGATCAGTTGGTCTTTGGAACCCAGTCCATTTTGAAACTGGGTTGACCATTGTCATCAACGCATGGTACTCTCTCCCATGACATATAATGTTTATTACAGACAGAAGATGAAGAAATACTAGAGTCATTAGAAGATTTGGGATAGTGAACCTTCGAAACCCATATGTAGTTGTGTTTAACCCATTTCTTGTTCAATCGGGTGGGTGGCTCGGTACTTGCTTTTGAACTTGAAGTCGACCATCAAGATGGCTTTGACCTAACCGGTCTTTGTTTCACTGGAGCATCTTTTGAATTGGGCTTCTTGGCCGGTATTCCCTTCTTGACCTTAAGATTTTGATTCTTGTCCTTTTGTGATTTCTAGTCACCATTGCTTGAATATGGCCTTGAAGGGTTTCTTTTGAAGGATCTCCCAGTTTGCACGTTCTGCCAGCCTTGTGCATAGTAGGGAACATATGCGTGCTTTGGACAGTTTCTGGCAATGTGTCTAGGTGTTGCACAGAGAAAACATGTCTTTTTCTTCATTGGGAAGTTATTTCTTCCTGCCCCTGGTGGCGTGCCCTTGCCTCGTCTCTGGTTGTTCCCACAAGCACACTTGCAGCAGGCACTTTGTTTCGCTTCTTTTGGTGGCATGTATTTGCCAACAGTAGGTTGATCAGAAGTATCTGAGTTAGATGCAATAGATTCAGAGTTCAAGTAGTTATTGGTTTGACAATCATCAGAATTTGCAGAACTAGAATTAGTTATGTTCTCCTTGTCCTCATCCTCTACTACTTTACTTGCACATGAAGTAGAAGTATTAGAAACGTTCACCTGAATAACCTCAGTAAGGCCAGATGGTTCAGTCATAACTGAAGTTGGTATAGGGGTTCGGACATACTGAGTAGGAACTTCTTCCTCATGGTCTCAAGGGGTGGGTTATAGTTGTCATTGAAAGGAGGTGGTACAATATTATGCCCTAGACCCTTAGATTGGTTATCTTTGAATTTTAACTACTTTTCAATCATGGACGCAACTACTTGACACATCGAATTTCTTAAACGTGAATTCAGCATCATTATATTTAGATTTCAAAGCATCAAGTTCGGCAGTTAATTCGACAAGTTCTCTCTTAACTTAGTCATAGTTTTCACATTTGTTGCTATATTCCTCTTGAAGTTTTCAAAAATCCTTAGTTTTGGTCTCTAGTTGTGTTTTTAAGGGTTTTTAGGCCTTCTTAAGAGCATATCCTTCATATTTAAGATCCTCATTTTCCCTTTTTAGTAAATCGTTTTGTTCACGAAGAAATTTAATTGAAACTTCACAAGATTTAGGACATGAAACTTCATTGACCGGGATGTTTGAGGAACTTATTTGTTTTAAAAAAATAATTTCCCTTTGACTTAAAACCTTAAAAGTCAACCTTAAAAATCAAGTTTAAAAAGTCAAACTTAAAAGTCAAACCCAAAGGCTAAACTTGAAATTTTGAAAGTTAAAAGAAAAAGTCAAAGTTTAAAGTCGAAGGTCAAACTTGAAAGTCAAAGTCCATTTTTAAGGTCAAAAGTCAAAAATAATAGTCAAAACTTAAAAACCAAAATTTTGGGTAGAAATTGAAATTTTAAAATTTTAAAAAAATTGATTTTTGGGCTAAAAGTGTTAAAAATCCGAAACTAGGATCGAAAGTATAATATTTGAGTTATATCGCGAAGGCATATAACAAGTTGATTGCCAGATGAGTTGATAAGGTGGTGGGCTGAGAGTATGGGAGACTCGGGTTCGAAACCTTGCACCCCTAGATTTTTTAATATTTGTTGCTACTGAGAACCTACGAGGACTACATGCGTGAGGACTGGACACGAGGGCTAGACACCTGTTGGCCGAGAACGAGGCTGAACCGAGAACTGCTAGACTGTAAACGCGAGGCTGCTGACCGAACATGTGTGACGTGCGCGACCGAGAGCGTCTGAAGCTGGCCATAAAAGCGTCTTTGGATCGGCCGTGAAAGCTTCTTCGGACCGGCCGTGAAAGCTTCTTCGGACCGCAAACCCTTCGGAGCTATGCGAAAATGGCCAATGGAACTCGCAATTTTTTGACTTTTTAGCACCAAAACTTGATCAAAAAGCCATTTTTATGAAAAACACAAAGAACAAACCCCCAATATTTCTTCAAAAACTATCCAAAAACACAAAATCCTTCAAGAAATTGAGCAAAAACGCTCCAGATCTTGACAAAATGTTTGATACAATCCAGGCTTTGATACCAACTGTAAGTCTCAAATTTGCTTGATATATCAATCAGATCCAATTGATGGTGCGGAATTCCAATCAATTTGATCATACAAGATCAAAATGGACAAGAAGGAGAAGAAGAAGAAGATGATAAACTTGATGAATCTTCAACGTTTATATGATTAGAATGATATTCCAACACAAGATTCACACACACATATACAAGTTCTCTCTAGTTTCTCTCTCTAGCACATGCTCCACTCCATTGTCTAATTCTATGGCCAACCTCTACGCCTCAGCTTTACATCTATATTTATACTAATCGACTAAAACCCAAGGCCCAAACCGAAAACCCATGAGTTTTCGGTTAAAGCTACAATTACACCAAATAATATTTTCAGCCCAAGACTAAAAATAATTAATGCTCAGAAAAGCAAAGTATAAACCATATTTTTGATGCGACAATATTAGAACTTATAACATATTAATAAATCAAAAATAACCTCTTCTCAAATGTCCATCCTTCAGACTGCTCTGGTGCAATTCAACTCAAATGGACCATGCTACTCTCGGGTGAAGTACATGTCAGTTATAGTTATGGACTTAGACACCTTATCCAACAGTCTCCCACTTGGATAAATCTAATAACAATAGCTGAAAGTATGACTTCAGGATCCGACTAGAAATCGTAGCTCTTAAAAGCATCTGTTGAACTGTGATGTGCCATTTTAGATAATTGATCATATAATCCTCGGTTTTCATGATATCAGCCGGACAAATACATGGAACAATGTCATACTTATTGTCCAGCAGTTTGTTTCCCGATTTCCAATTTGTTTGACATAGACCTTAATCGAACACATCAATTTAGTTCTGACGAGACCCGACACATAAGTCAAAACAAAATCATCGAGAGGCCCAAGATATGACTTTTAATCCTCCAAGGACTAAAAGGAACAAATAAACTTCCACTCATATGCTTGTACTAATTACTGATCCAATTGTACACAACAGCACGTTTTATAGCTTCATGTTACTGAAGTGGTTTCATACTATCAATGTACAACCAACTCATAATCCACAATTCATATCTCTTGGTTTGAAGATTTATATGGTATTATCGTCTCATGATCACTCGAGATAAATTCCATGAAGTGATACAAGTGAGTGTGGGTTTAAGCCAATACTCAGACCTTATGAGCACTCATGAATGTTGCAGCAAACTTTGCTATGTCTAATACAATTCAGAAAATCTACAAGCCAAATTCATGACAGTCTTGCCTCAATACCTACTTCCAACGTATGATTGACTGTAGATAGTTTGAGTATTATAATTATTCTAGAAGTCAAAACCTGCAAAGTGAAACAATAGTAAATGATTGACACAAGATAGTAACATTACTTATAAAAAAACACCTTTTATTTAAATCATCAAATGTCAATTACAATTCAACTATTACAAGATTCAAAAGCTATCTAATCATTAAAACTAATATCGTCCTTCAGCCCAATGCACCTCACATTCTGTAGGTGCTTAACTCTACTCAGTCCCTTCGTGAGGGGATCTGTTGGGTTCTCCTCTAAAGATACCCTCTTTGCTACGAGGAGTCCGTCTTCTATCTGATGTCTTATGAAGTGACATTTTCTGTCGATGTGCCTGGATCTGCATGATCCCTCAATTCCTTGGCTAAGGCAACTGCACTCTCGCTGCCACAGAAAATCTCCATAGGCTCCTTTATAGCTGGTACAACTCCAAGGTCTCCGATGAAGTTCTTCAGCCATATTGCCTCGTTTGCCACCTCACTTGCTGCTATGTACTCTGATTCGCACGTTGAATCAGCTACTGTCTCCTGCTTGGAACTTTTCAAAGTTATTGCTCCTCCATTCATGGTAAAGACCCATCCCGACTGAGAGTGGAAATTATCTCTGTAGCTATACCCCACCACTCTCAAATCATCACTGTTGGATAAGGTGTGTAAGTCCAAAACAATATTTGAGATGCATTTGACCCGTCCCGGTTGTAACACCGTAAAAATTAAAGCAAATTTTCACATTTTCAAAACACATTGTTCGTTCACAATTATTAATAAAATCTCATTGTATCATAACTCGGTTCCACAAAACATTTCCCCAAAATACCACTCTAACATACATTAGCCACTCAAGGCTATAACTCTGCTGACCCTCTGGTCAGTGTGTCTCAGTGGGACCCTCCAGTCCCAACTCTCTTTGTGGGCCCTCTAGCCCTATCTCTATGGACCCACTGGTCCTAACTCTAGAAACTCTGAATCATGCATATCACATATCACAATAACACATAAATAACATAAAATATACTAGCACATAACTCTGTTACCACTCTAGGTAATGTATAGTGAGAAGACTCACCTCAAATGTCTTGGTAAATCTCTGACTCGGTAGAAATATGGTCTAGCCTCCGCCTAATCACATAAAGTAAATACTCTCATAAATATAACTGTCGAGACTAGAATGAACCCTCTCTTGGCATCCTTAGAAGGGTAGAAGACCATTTTACCCCTCTCTTGACACAAAGACCCCATTGTTGACCAAACCCTCAAAGTCAACAAAGTCAACGGTCAAACTTTGACCCGACTCGCCGAGTGCACTTGGGTGACTCGGTGAGTCTACGTGTGTCCACTATCCGTCTAGTCTCGCATGACACGTCGAGTCTTTCCCTTGCTCGACAGGTTACACCTGGCATGAATCACGGGGCCACCCCGACTCAACTCGCCAAGTCCCATTTTGAACTCGGCAAGTTCCGGCTTGAACTCCAGTCCTCTAATTCCCTCTGACTCACCGAGTCATTCCCCAACTCGGCAATTACTCACTTAGTGAACTATGGGAAACCCTAGCCCTACTCGCAGAGTCTGTTCTTGGGACTCGGCGAGTCTACGCCATGCTCAAGCTCAAATGACCTCCTGAGGTCAGATCCGTTCCTCTAATCCATAGATATGGCCTCCTTAAGCATTATAAACACGTAAAGTCTGGATCTTGATGCCCATGCAAAGATCCAATGGCTCTATTTGAATAAATGGCCTCAAAATGTCACCCTAAGCTCATATTACCCAATGTCACCCCATAAAGATCAGGGAGTTAAGGTCTTTGGACCTCTTTGGATCCATATCCGCAACCTCAACACAAGAAGGGACCAATTGCACCATCAATCACACTCTAAATGGGCTAAAAACCCTAAGTCTCAAGGATTAACACCCAAAACTGATGAAGGATCGAATATATACCTCAATATTAAGTTCTTAGGCTCTGAAATCCACAGAATAGCGCCTTCTTCAGCTCCCTCTTGCCTTGGTCACCTTCTTCTTGCAAAAACACCCACACAAGGATCAAAAATGTCCTCTCCTTCCTCACAAACGATCTAGATCGTTTAGGGTTTCACTCAGGGGTCTGGTAGCCGCAATTGGTGGCTATAAGTCCCTTTAAATAGGCCTCAAACCCCGGGGATTAGGGTTTCATTAAACAGCGCGGACTCGCCGAGTCCACTAGTCGACTCGCCAAGTCCGATCATTCACCCGGATGGAATTCACGACTCTACTCGGCGAGTCTAAGCATCAACTCGCCAAGTCCCTCCAAACTCTCCAAAATAAATGAATAAATAATGTACCTGGAAATCAGGATGTTACAGTCCAATTGGGTTGCACTTCACCCAAACAATTTTTATGTATAATCTTTTGAGAATAATATGTTTATGATTTGATAATATATTATAAGTTATAATATATTAATATGAAATCATACTATTTAATTAGTATTGATCATAAAATAATTTAGAATTAATTTGGTGATCAGAAAGGTGACTAATTAAATATGGACTCTTGTATTTTATATAGTGTGGACTAATACTCATTTGGAATAGGCTAGGCTTTCATGGGAGTACATCGATGGTCCATGGAGCTTTTGAGCCATGGATTCTTGGAAAAGAAGAGTCATGGGTATTAGGGTTTACATGGATGTAACCCTACTCCTCCACACTATATAAAGGAGTCCTTGGCACTTGATTTGGCACTAGTTGTGTGTGAACAGGGGTGGTGGCCGATTTCAAGAGTGTGCATTATTCTCTCAAGAGTTTTCCAAATTTTGTGGTGATTTGTGATTTCCTCTTGAGGCATCTACACTATTAGTGCTAGGCTCTCAAACTCCAAGCAATCAACTACTACTAAAAGGTATGTCATTCAACTGGTAATTTTATGAATCAAGTTCCCCATGCCATGCTAGTTAGGATGTAAACCTTGGAAATTCTTATTTGCATGTACATTAGAGAAAACATAGATCCAAGGTTTATAGGGTTGCATGTACACCATAGGAGTCTTAGAATGATCAAAACCCAACAATCACTCCCTCCAAGGGTAAGGACCCAGTCCTTAGTCCTCTGCAGGTACTTGAGAATGTTCTATCACGCAGTCCAATGAGCCTTACCTGGATTCCCTTGATATCTGTTGACCATGCTCAAAGATAAGGCCACATCAGGGCGAGTACAAGTCATAGCATACATGATCGAGCCAAGAGTGAAAGCATATTGTATTCAAATCATCTCATCTATCTCAGCCTCTGTACTCGGACTCTGAGTTTTACTCAGTTTGGTATTGCTCTAGATCGGTAAGACACCTTTCTTGGATTCCTACATGCTAAATCTTTTCAACACCTTATCCAAGTTGGTACTTTCACTAAATTCTGTTAGTCTCTTACTCCTACTCTCAATATCCTTATACCCATAATATAGGCAGTTTATCTGAGGTCCTTCATATTGAAACACTTCCCAAGTCAGGACTTACCCGCCTGCAAGGTTGGGATGTCATTTCCTATGAGTAGTATGTCATCCACATACAACACTAGAAAGGTAACTATGCTCCCACTAGCCTTGACATATACACATGACTCATCCTCGCTTCTTGAAAAGCCAAACTCTTTGACTTTCTCATCGAAACAAAGATTCCATCTACGAGATACTTGTTTCAATCTATAAATGGATTTCTCAAGCTTACACACTCTATTAGGTTACTTTGCATCTACAAAACCCTATGGATGACTCATGTAAATATCCTCAGCCAACTTTCCATTAAGGAAAGCAGTTTTGATATCCATTTGCCATATTTCAAAATCATGAAATGCTGTTATGGCTAGCATAACCCTAATAGACTTAATCTTCGCGACTGGTGAGAAGGCCTCATCATAGTCAAATCCTCGAGTTTGAGTAAAGCCCTTCGCAACCAGTCGCACCTTATAAGTGTGGACTTTCCCATCCATGTATGTCTTCTTTTTGAACATCCATTTGCACCTGACTATCTTACAGCCCGGTACATTGTCAACCAAGTTCCAAACTTGATTGTCATACATGGAATGAATCTCACTGTCCATCGGTTTTTTCCATTTAGCAGACTCGGGGCCTGTCATGGCTTCCTTGAAGTTGTTAGGTTCATCCAAATTTATCAGTGTGCTATCACTATCACCCTCAGATGTTATATGAAAACCATATAACACAGGTGGAACACTAACTCTACTAGAATGCCTTAGAGGTACGGACTCGTCAATTGGCTCAACGGGAGTTTGCTCCTTAGGTTGATCGCTACTGTTTGAGGTTCCTTCACCACTTGACTCTTGAAGTTCTTCAAGGTCAATTTGCAACCCACTGTCTCCTTGGCCTATGATCTCTCTCTTGCGAAAGACTCATTTCCTCGCAACGAAGACAACGTTGTCACTCGGTCTGCAGAAGAGATAACCAAGGGATTTTTGTGGGTACCCGAAGAAATTACACCGCTCACTTCGAGGTTTGAGCTTTTCGTGAGTCTCGTGTCTCACGAAGGCCTAGCAACCCCAAACCTTGATGTGTGCTAACGAGGGAGTCTTCCCTGTCCACATCTCCTGAGGTGTTTTAGCAACCTTTTAAGTTGGGACTAGATTAAGGATATGGGCGGAAGTCTCTAAGTAAAACCCCCATAATGAGATAGGTAACGAAGCTCGACTCATCATGGAACGAACCATGTCCAACAAGGTTTGATTGCGCCTCTCATCAACACCATTAAGCTGTGGTGTCATAGGTGGCGTCAACTGTGAAACAATTTCACATTCCTTAAGATAGTCAAGGAACTCGATACTAAGATACTCTCCACCCCGATCGGTTCAAAGCATCTTTATCTTCCTACCCAGCTGATTCTCCACTTCTTGTATAAACTCTTTGAATTTCTCAAAAGTTTCTAACTTATGCTTTATTAAGTAAACATAGCCATATCTACTATAATCATCAGTAAAAGTCACATAGAAGCGGTTAGCATCCCTTGTGGCGGTTTTGAAGGGCGCACACACATCAGTGTGTATGAGATCCAACAAACCTTCACCCCTTTCACAAGTACTAGTGAAGGGTAACTTGGTCATCTTTCCAAGTAATAAAGATTCGTAAGTGTCATCCGACCTTAAGTTGAATGATTCCAAAACTCCAACCATTTGGAGTTGTCATACGCGCTTCTTGCTGACATGTCCAAGACGACCATGCCACAAGCACGCCTTATCCACTTCATTGGAAGTATCGATGTGCAACACATTATTTCCTAAGTTGTCTACAACCATCACAGTTTCATATACACCATTACAAGGTAATGCTTTAAAATAAAAAAAAACACCATTATAATAAGTATTAATAGCATCAATTTCATTATCAAATGAAAAAATAAAACCTTGTTTGTACAAAACATGAAAGGAAATAATATTTCACGCCATATCAGAAGAGTTGCAACAATTATTCAAATCTATTTCTAACCCACTACTAAACAATAAGGAGTAAACTCCAATCTTGGTGACAAGTGAAACCTTCCTATTCCCCATGATCAAGTTTATCTTCCCGTGCTCCACATCCTTATTTTCTTTTAGGCCATGCACATTAGAACAAATGTGAAATCCACAACTTGTATCAAGGACCCGAGAGTTAGAATGTGATGAGTTTTTAGATAGAATAGTATAAATACCTGCATGGGTGGGTTTAAACTTCCCATCCTTGACATCCAACAAGTATTTGGGGCAACTTCGCTTCCAGTGCCCTTTCTCATTACAGTAGAAACACTCTGCTTCCTTAGGAATGGAAGAGGGAGCAGTAGAACCAGCCTTGGTCCCACTTGAAGATGATCCATCAACAGACTTTCCCTTATGGCTCTTTGAGGGAGCCTTCCTCTTTTTCCCTTTCCTTTGTCCAATTGCCAGAACAGGGGTAGATTCGTGCCTAGGCTCTTTGAGGATCCGTCAAGAGACATTCTGAGGTTTACTGAAGTTTAGTTACTTGTGGACATTTGGAAGTATGGTATTAATTTTAACGGACCATAGTGGTATCATTATGGATTGAGACGATTCTTGATCAAAATTGATGGTCATATGGGAATGTGGAAATGTTTCGTAATGGGGATTGATTATTAAATCTACATGTCAGGTGGAAACTTTAATGAAAGTGAAGTGTTCATGGAGTTTACCTTGAATTTGAACCTTCATTATCATGGAATAGTTTCTAGTAACTAAATTCCAATGGAACATTATGTAATATCGTTGGCTGAGTCTCTGTGACCTTAAAGCCTCAACGTCGTATATGGTCAAGGCATGTAAGGCTGGAATCCCAAAACATTTTAGAAAGTGACATGTATTTGGAATTGTGAAATGAGCATCATTGGAATAGAGTTCAGTCCATCAATTCACAAAGGAAGGACCATAGAGATACATAGTATGCATGTTCATAACATGGAATGACCGATGTTATTTAATTCAAGTGGTTAATTGATTACTCAAAAAACTATGTAATGAATAAAGTCGTAATTATTATGATGATTAAATAATAGTGCTTATTTATATTCAATATGGTTGAGACCATAGTTAATTAGTTTATTATTTAGTTTCAATTTGACGTTTTACTTCTTGAATAATTTGATTATTTGAAGCTACAATCATTCATACTTTAGGAAGTAAGTAGTGAATGAAGACTGTTATGAATTGGGTTGTAGATTGCCTAAGGAGTTTAGACATAACAATTGTGTTGCTATAACGTTCATGAGTACTTAGAAAATGGTGATTTGAGTATTGGATAAACCCACGATCAGAAAATTACATCATGGATTCTATCACGATTAATTCTGAGACGATAACATCTTAAAATCTTGAAAAGGAGATATATAAGTTGTAAGTTACAAGTCGGTTGTACATTGGTAATGCGTTAACGCATTAGTAACTTGATGTTTTAAAACGCATTTCATGCATAATTTGATGAGCAAAAGATGAAAGCATATGAGTCAAAGTTTAGTCGTTCCTTTTACCCTAACGGAAAAAGTAATATCTTTGGGCGTCTCTGTGATTTGGTGTTGATTGATAGTGTCAGACCCGACCAGGACTAAATTGATGTGTTCATTTAGAGGTTTTATGTCATTACAAATTAGAAATCAGGAAATAAAGTCTTGGACAATGAGATTGACTCTATTCCATGTCTCATGTCTGAATAATATCTAGCTAAACGAAGGATTATATGATCACTTATCTTACGACATGTAACTGACTGGGTTAGAGTTCGACAACAGCTTTTGGAAGCTACAATTTGCTGATCGATTCTGAAATTATACTTCTAATTATAGTTATAGACTTATCCAAGTAGTTGACTGTTGGATTAGTTGTCATGCCCAAAACTAAAATTGGTATATACTTGAATTGATAGTAGCACAGTCCTTTTTGGTTGGCCTAAAACCTATAAATTAGACATGATCACTTTTAGAGAGAGAGAGAGAAAGAGAGAGAGACTAATTTATTTTGTGATTAATAAATTGAAATAAATAGTTTATTAATGTAATATGCAAATAATATATTAATTAGAAAAAAGTATTATTTAATTAATAATTAAGCAGAAATTAATTAGAATTTATTTTGGGATTAATTGGGTTAATTAAATGTACAGAACATGGACCGTTTGGTTATTTATTGAAAGTTGATGAAGGAAGACTCTAGAATCTCATGGGATGAGGTGGATGAAAATCATGTGGGGCAAGCCTAGAAGATTTCATCCAAGCCACCTCGGATAAGGAGATTTGGCTGCTTGGTCACAAAGTATATCAATCTAGGGCTTATACCTTAAAACCCTACATTTGGCCCCAAGATTCCTAAATTATGTAAGGCTATCCCTAGCCCCATATTTCATCCACTCCTCTTTTCCCTAGGGTTTGGACGAAAATTATTACTCTTCTCAGTCCTCTCTCTTTAGTCATCATCTTGCTAGCTTGGGTGTGAACCATTAGAGGCACGACACTTGTGGTGTTTGCCTCCAAAGAATTTACAAGAAGGAATCATTGTTATTAAATACAATAATAATTGTGATATGTAATCATAAACACAAATTCATGGTTTTTGAAAATTACCTAGGGTTCTTAGGGTTTCTTATTTAATGTTCTTAGTTGTAGGTTCAATAGAGAAAACATAGATTCTATTCTGGTTGCATGCAAACTTAAGGGTTTTAAGTTTATTTATTTTACCTAAAACCTATATATATATATATATATATATATATATATATATATATATATATATATATATATATATATATATATATATATATATATATAATTGTTTATTTTACTTGTTGCTTATTAGTTTTTTACATCATCATAACATATGTCTTAACCAAATGTTAAATGTTAAGAAGTCGAATGTTTAGGACCAAGTGACATTATTAGTAGCCAGTTAATTAATTATTTTTAATGGTTTACTTTATAAATAGCAATTCTCATAGTAAATTAAAAAAACGACAATATTTTAAGGTAGAAATATCACATTATGGCAAGGGATTTAAATGAAAATATTAAATCAATTTGTGGGATCGTCTCAATTATATGAAACAGTTCGTAACATTTGAAGCAATCCAAGCCAACACCCACTATGATATTAAAATATGGCCCGGTTAGTAAAACTTATGGACCTTCTTGTGTTACTAAATACATATTCTCTCCATGTAGTTGTTAGGTAGTATTACTCAACTACCCTTTAAATGTGTTCATTAAATTCTATCTAACTCGTTTTCAACAAAATTGATGGAATCAGAAGAATTATGTTGGTGCAAGCACGGATTTTGGATTCAGTTGCTTGCTAACCATATATATATATATATATATATATATATATATATATATATATATATATATATATATATATATATATATTGTTGGATTAGTGTCTAAGGTTGTAACCATATTTGGTAAGTACTTGACCCGGTTGTGCATGGTCCTTTTGGGTTGCCTTCACCATAGCAACTTGACAGGATGATTTGTTAAGAGAAAAGAAATATTATTGTTAATATATTATGAGAATAATATATTAAAGGATTAATAATGTTATTTGATTAAGATAAGTCATATATTAATTAAGAATTAATTTGGTGACTTAAAGAGATTAATTGAATAAAGGGGCATAAACTGTCAAATGTGTGATAGTTGTGTTTTAGGCTATGTATCCTTATGGATATGAGGGTGGACGAAATTTCGGGTTTGGGAACCTTAAAATCGTCCAAGCCTAATATCTAGGAGGATCTTGGATTGCTTAGGGCCTAATTTATTCAATTAGGGTTAAAGGTGAAACCCTAGTAGCTCATAGTATAAATAGACCCCTAGAGTGAGGGAAATTGCCACTCATGCAAGGCATGAAACCCTAGGGCCGATTTCTCACCCTCATCCCTCTCTCTCAAGATCATCTTCTTGCTAGTTGCTGACTGAGAAAGTGCTGATTGAGAAAGGTCTGTCTGAGTAATAAGTTCTGACTGAGTAAGAAACCATGTTCTTTGATTATACATTTGAGTGAATGTGCTGACTGATGTAAAATGACCATTTTATCCTGATGCTCTTAATAATAATAATAATAATAGTAATAATAATAATAATAATAGTAAAAATAATAATAATAATAATAATAATAATAATAATAATAATAGTAAAAGTAATAATAATAATAATAATAATAATAATAATAATAATAATAATAATAATGTATACAAAAACTTCCAGCACAATAGACATTAAATATACTATTTTAGAGATTAAAACACAAAAAACCCTTTAGGTTGCTGGTAAACGTCAATCTATGTATAGAGGAGACCCAAGTTCAATTCTTGTAACCTCCAATTTCCTTTGTTTTTATCCAAGGCCAAGGGTATTATTGTAAAGTCTTGCTTTCTTTCTCAGTCAGCCTCCTGCCAACTCCTTTCTCAGTCAGACATTTCTTACCGAGTCAGATGACCAATGTTGGATTATCAAACAACATTTTGCTGACCGAGTCAGCCAAAAACGTCTGACTTGACTCGGTCAGACGAATATCAAACGGGGCCTAAATCAATTTGTGGGATCGTCTCAATTATATGAAACAGATCGTAACATTTGAAGCAATCCAAGCCAACACCCACTATCATATTAAAATATGGCCAGGTTAGTAAAACTTATGGACCTTCTTGTGTTACTAAATACATATTCTCTCCATGTAGTTGTTAGGTAGTATTACTCAACTACCCTTTAAATGTGTTCATTAAATTCTATCTAACTCGTTTTCAACAAAATTGATGGAATCAGAAGAATTATGTTGGTGCAAGCACGGATTTTGGATTCAGTTGCTTGCTAACCATATATATATATATATATATATATATATATATATATATATATATATATATATATTGTTGGATTAGTGTCTAAGGTTGTAACCATATTTGGTAAGTACTTGACCCGGTTGTGCATGGTCCTTTTGGGTTGCCTTCACCATAGCAACTTGACAGGATGATTTGTTAAGAGAAAAGAAATATTATTGTTAATATATTATGAGAATAATATATTAAAGGATTAATAATGTTATTTGATTAAGATAAGTCATATATTAATTAAGAATTAATTTGGTGACTTAAAGAGATTAATTGAATAAAGGGGCATAAACTGTCAAATATGTGATAGTTGTGTTTTGGGCTATGTATCCTTATGGATATGAGGGTGGACGAAATTTCAGGTTTGGGAACCTTAAAATCGTCCAAGCCTAATATCTAGGAGGATCTTGGATTGCTTAGGGCCTAATTTATTCAATTAGGGTTAAAGGTGAAACCCTAGTAGCTCATAGTATAAATAGACTCCTAGGGTGAGGGAAATTGCCACTCATGCAAGGCATGAAACCCTAGGGCCGATTTCTCACCCTCATCCCTCTCTCTCAAGATCATCTTCTTGCTATTTGGTGTTTGTAAGCCATTAGAGGAGTGACAATTGTGACTCTAAGCTCCAAGAAGAAGAAGTATCAAGCAAGTAATCCAAGGTATTGTTCTAGATCCAATTTCATATGATTAGATACACTTGTTTACATTAGATCTAGTATTGTAAGTCTTGGATTCAATGCATGTTCAATTAGAGAAACCTAGATCCAAGCAATTAGGGTTTGCATGTGCACATAGGAAAGTTCTTATGGCTCAAAACCATCAGTGGTATCAGAGCTTTGATTGATTTCTATTGAATTGATGCATTGGTTGATTGCTTGTTGCTTGAAAAATCCGATTTTTGTGATTCTGCCTGATGAACTCGGCGAGTTCCACTGTGGACTCGGCGAGTCCGAGCGTCAGAAAGAGGGAGTTCCGGGATTTCTTGTTGTTTTACTTGAGGAAACTTGCCTTAACTGCTTTGGGTCATTAAAATCCGATTTTAAACATATATATATATATATATATATATATATATATATATATATATATATATATATATATATATATAGAGAGAGAGGAATGAGTTCTATGGAAAATAAATAACTAGGACAACATCTACCTGAACCAATAATTAAATGACATGTGACCATTTCTTTCCTCACAAGTAATGTATTGTGGAAGTGATGTGTTGTCATGTTTTCATTGGTTTAAATATGTGTTGCCCTAATCATTCATTTTCCATATAACTCTTCCCTATATATATATATATATATATATATATATATATATATATATATATATATATATATATATATATGAGTATATTCTTGACCAAACAGAAGATAATTACCAATTAGTTGAATAATAATTTCCATATATGATAATAATTGATTATTTGAATTGAATTGGTGGATTGTCTTGCAAGTAATATTAAATAAGATCAAATTGAGATAATCTAATTAGTTGATTTATATTATTTTCTATTTGATCCTTATGTTTTGAAAAGTTTAAAACTTGTCCGCAAGTTTTAAAATTTAAGTTTTGTAATTAAAAGTCTAATTTGACTAATTTAAATTTCAAACCCTAGAATTTTACATGTTTAAAATCCAACATGTACTATTATAATATTACAAGTTTTATATATTTATATGTATAACTAAAGATGCTAGTCTTGCCGTTAGTAAGCCTCATTCACGAAGCCAGTCTATAAGGTGGGTATAAGGTTGCTGCCTATAAAATGGCGCTTAATGGGTGTACACTCACACCCACCGCTTCCTTGACTGGTGGAGGGTCGTTAGCCGAACGGGTAGGATAGGGCAAACCTCTTCTCATTAATAAGTATAATGAATCTATTTAAAGTAACTAAACTATTTTATAAAATTCCCAATCTTAGTTACTTTAGGAAAAGTGAATTGATGCAATCCCATGAAATTACACTTTGCACCCTTGTTTAGATGTTAGTGGAGCGTGTTTGGTTAACCGGCACATTAATTGGTTCTAATCAAAGGTGGAAAATGGTGATTCATTGTTTGTCATAGTTCGTTGGAGCGTGTGTGGTTTACCGGCACATCGAATAGGTGATTGTAACAATGAAGGCACCATGTAGATTTGGATGGTTATTCACACCCGCTTTGTGATCCTCGGTATCCCAGTCACAAACTAGAGGGGCATATCGAGATTTAAACATGCCATTGAAAAGTTCAATGAATCTCAAAATCTAGGAATTCTCAATACATTTAAAACTTAAAGATTATGTTTTTCGTGGTGAAGAATTAGTGAATCGTCATTCACTTACCTCCAAATTATTTGCATGTTGGATTACGGTATGCCTTTTCTAATGTGTAAATAATGTTGTTGGGTCCTAACCCTAAATTTCCATTTTGGGTGTTAATTAGGGACTTAACTCTAATCAACTTTGTTCCTTTCTATTTGTAGATGTCTAACGCAAACAACGTTGCTGCTAGCACATTCACGCTAACGAGCCTTTGTCAAAAAGTGACTTTCGATGGATCGAACTTTAGCAAATGGATAAGATACATTCGCACGATCGCTCGTTACAAGGACAAGGAGTATGTTCTCGATAAGAAGCTCGAAAAGATCAATCAAGAAACTGCCACTCCCGAAGAAATGGCTGTGTTTGAGACACATGAGCGTGATGCAACGAAAGTCCATTGCATCATGATAGCCACAATGAACTCCGAATTCCAAAAGTCCTATGAGGACATGTATCCTTATGAGATGCATCTAGACTTGATGGAGAGATATCACCAAAGTGTGAGGCAAGAGCGCTACGAGATCATAACGAATATGATCACTGCTAAACTGGGAAGTGGAGAGTCTCTAATCGTGCACTTGCAGAAGATGCAAAGGTATGTCAATCGTCTTTGCAAGTTGAATGTCAACTTTGGGGAAGATTTGGCTATCGACATTATTCTTCACTCCTTGCCCTCATGCTACAATCAATTTAGGATGACCTACCACATGAACAAGGAAGAGGTCACCCTAAGCAAACTCCAAGGTCTCCTAAGGACTACTGAGAGCAACCTAAAGGACAAGTCTGTTGCACCAACTCCAAATCCGTCTGCTGCTCCTGTTTTGGCTATTGGGCAGGGAAGGGGCAAGAAGAGGAAGGCTTCTTTGAAGAACCACCGCAAAGGAAAATCCCAAGATGGTTCCTCTTCTAGTGGGACCAAGGTTGATCCTGCTAAGCCCAACCCTAACCCAAAAGAGGCAGAGTGCCATCATTGCCACAAAATAGGGCATTGGAAGAGAAGCTGCCCGGAATATCTGCAAGCCATCAAGGATGGAAAGATCAAGCCATCTTTTGCAGGTATATACACAATAAAATCTAATGATTCATCCCATGCTATTTCTTGGGTTCTTGATACAGGGTGTGGTTACCACATTTGTTCTGATTTGTAGGGACTAGGAAGAAATAGGGATGTGGAGCTTGGAAGAATAAATCTAATCATGGGGAACAGAAAATTGTCGCTTGTTACCAAGATTGGAGTGTATTCTTTAGTGCTTAGTAATGGATTGAATTTAGATTTAAATAATTGTTTCTACTCGCCAGATATGGCAAGAAACATCATTTCTTTTCATGGTTTGTTTAAACAAGGATTTAGATATTCGTTTAATAATGAGAATGGTTCGATTTATGCTTATCTAAATGGTGTTTTATATTTTGAAGCAATTCCTTGTAATGGAATTTATGAAACTGTTATGGTTGTAGATAACCTAGGAAATGATGTGTTGTGTATGGATTCTTCCAATAGTATGGATAGAGCATCCTTGTGGCATTGTCGTCTTGGACATGTCAACAAAAAGAGCATAGCCAAACTCCAAAAGGATGGAGTGTTGGAGTCATTCGACCTTCGGGAAGATGACACGTGCGAATCTTGTTTACTTGGAAATATGACCAAGTCACCCTTCACTGGCACTTGTGAGAGGGGTGATGGTTTACTGGATCTCATACACACCGACGTGTGTGGGCCCTTTAGATCTACCACAAAGGATGGGAACCGCTTCTACGTGACTTTCACCGATGATTATAGTAGATATGGGTTTATCTACTTAATCAAGCACAAGTCATAAATGTTTGAAAAGTTCAAAGAACTCAAACATGAAGTGGAGAATCAATTGGGCAGGAAAATCAAGATGCTTTGATCCGATCGAGGAGGAGAGTACCTAAGTCTTGAATTCCACGACTATCTCAAGGAATGCGGAATAGTTTCGCAATTGACGCCACCTAGGACACTGCAGTTAAATGGTGTGGCAGAAAGGCGTAATCGAACCCTGTTAGACATGGTTCGTTCAATGATGATTCGTGCTTCACTACCTATCTCATTTGGGGGTATGCCTTAGAGACTACCGCTCATATCCTTAACCGAGTCCTTATAAAGAAGGTTGCCAAGACACCTCATAAGATGTGGACAGGGAAAGCTCCCTCGTTGGCACATATCAAGGTTTGGGGCTGTGAGGTTTTCGTAAGACGAGAGACTCACGACAAGCTCGAACCTCGAAGTGAGTGATGTATTTTCATAGGTTACCCGCAGAAATCCTTTGGATATCTCTTTTACAGACCGAGTGACAATGTTGTCTTCGTTGCGAGGAGAGGGGTTTTCCGAGAGCGAGAACTCATAAGCCAAGGAGACAGTGGGAGGCAAATCGATCTTGAAGGGATTCAAGAGTCGAGTGATGAAGGAACCTCTAACACTGGCGCTCAACCCGAGGAGGAAACTCCGGTTGAACCAATTGATGAGTGTCACACCCCTAAACCTGGGATGGCGGAAACGTCCGGGGGTGGAGGACTTCATGTACAGTATCACAACAACGTGTATAATAGTGCTCAAAGTAAATACAACCATCATAAATATAATTGAAAGGGTTACACCAAAGTATATGTTTACATGTTTCAAAATCAATTACATTATGATGACAAAAAAATAAATTGTTGACGGTTTAACGTCCCATCCTCAAAGCGCTGAAGTTTTCCTGTTTCACTGACTTCCTGAGAATACAAGTAGTTTTGAAAGAGTGTCAACAATTAAGTTGGTGATTTCATAAGAGTTTTGTTTGGAGTAGAAACCGTTTTCCTTATAAAATCGATAGAGTTGATTTCCAGAAAATCCAATATTTTCTTAGTTATGTGTGAATAGAATATTCCTATATGGTACATTAATGAACCCTAGAATGACCCGTAGACTTCTCCTATAATCGTCCAGCGTATATGAGTTATATAAGATTTAAGTTGATAAAACGTTGAATATAATGGGTCTGCCCTAGGTCCACAACCAAACAAGGAACAGGAGATGAGGCGGGCCCACCAATTCTAAGCCAATCACGACTAGATTCTATATAACTCTACCATATACACTTAGAAATTATAGCTGAAAACTAACAATGCGAAAGTGAATGTGGACTTAAACTCAATAACCGGAACCAATCCTAGTGTAGTGTACGAAATAGTAATAGTGACTGTGAACATAAACTATACATATCATAGTGCATCGGATAGTGATAGTGACTAGTGAACATGAACTATGCATATTATAGTTTACCAAAAGTGGTGGTGATGGGGAATATAACCTATACATATCATAGTTCATCAAATAGTGATAGTGGTAGTGAACATGAACTATGCATATTATAGCTTATCAAAAGTGGTGGTGATGGTGAATTCCTTTCTTGTAATTAAGTTCATAGTGTAGATGAAACATAAACTATACCTATTATAATTTATCACTTTGTTTGTAATATATATATATATATATATATATATATGCCATAACTATACCGAATATAACTAGCGTGTTCGTTTGTGGGGGTATAATGGCTTAACTATACTTATTATAGTTTATCATAATTATCCATAGTGGTAATAACCCTTTTGTATGTGTAAACCTTTAATAATGTGTTTGTTATGTAAAATAACACTAAACTATACCTATTATAGTTTATTAAATATTTGTGTGGGTAGTGAGCATAAGCCTTACTTGTCATAATTTACCAATGTTTATATTTTAATGGATATAGCCTTGTAATATCATTTATATATTTGCCATACTTGTGGAGGTAAAAATCCATTTGTTTTCTGATGTATGTCTATATAAGAATACAAAATTGTCATATATTGCAACAACACATAATCACATAATGATGTATACCTTGCTCAACATGTTACAAGGTGAAATGAAATTTATAATGTTTTTCTGTTAATAACGTTTTCTGTAACTGTTATTGGAAAATTTGTAGAAAAATCATAAGAAGTCCAAATCAAGTTCTGTAACTTCTGAGAGTTTGGAAGATGAGTCTAGTTTGTTCATAATTTTTATTATAATTTTTAATGACCTCTTACTTGTGTGAAAAAGTCCATAATCACAGACTGGTCCGGATTGATGTTTGAAATGATAGGCAGTTTTGTAAAAATCACCATAAATTGTAGAAAAATCGTATGGGGATGTGCAAGTAGTCATTTTAAAGCTAAGAAGTGGAACTACATGCACCTAAAACAGTTTTGAAAACTAAAATGTTTAAGTTGTCCAAAACAGTCCGTGAATGAAGTTGAACTTTTCTGATGAAGGCTGTTAGAAAAGTTTAGTTATGTTCTTGGTGTTTTAACTTGTATTCCCCCCCCCCCCCCCCCCTAAAAACTTGAGAAAACATGAAAATGTAGGGGTATGAATTCACCTTGAGTGATTTCAGTAGGTAAGTGTTGAAGAAGAGAAGTGTTCAACCCAAGAACACTTGAAGAATCACTTGAAGATTCGAAGATCTAACAAGAATGTGATCATGTTTGTGTAAGCAATCTTTGATTTTGAGTAGGAGGATGTGTAATAATCATAAGAAAGATGATGATACTTACTAATTGTAGGAGAAGAGTCTTGGAGTATGCCTTGAAATTCTCGAATTAGAGAGAAAAAGATGAGAGAGTTTGGAGTGTGATTCTTGATAAAAATGAGAGAATGATTAAAGTGTGAGGAGAGATGATGGATGTTCCAGCCCTAAGAACGTGGGAATAGTTGAAAATAGTGAGAAATGACCTATGAAGTGACTAGGGATGGGCTGGTGGTGAATAGTGACATGGAGTGGGTATGGGAGTGGTTGCTTGTGTCATAGAAATAAGTAAAGTCAACACTCTACATTTGTATTTCACCCACTCTCTTTTGGATAAGGTTTTATCCTTAAAAATGTGATTAATTAATAGTTAAGGGTCCTTATATGTTAAAATAAAGTTTTGGGTGAAAATCCCGTGTTAAAATAATTAAAAACGGGCCTAAAATGCAAATTTAGTCGAAAACCGGGAGAAAAAGACTTCCCAGCGAGACCTCTCGGTCCTAGGCTGAGGTTCGGTCAGGCTGGTGCCGAGCCGGAAGCGAATGCGAGCCAGAAGAAGAAGGCGAAGGCGAGGCTTAGTCCGAGGGCTTGGTCCGAAGTTCAAAGCGAGGGTTCGGCAGGCCATCAGAAGAGAAGGTTTGGTAGCCATTAGAATAGAAGAGGTCAGATCCGAAAGGTGCCGAACGTTCGGGTTCGGTTGAGGCATGCGAGGTTCGGGCCCGAGACGACCTTTCGGGTTCGGTTCAGCAGCCTTCGGCTCAGAAGGGTTCGGTTCCTAAGAGGGGTTTCGGTTCCTAAGAGGGGTTTCGGCTCCTTAAGTCCGTTTTTCGTGTAGACTTCCGTTTTTGGGCTGTTTTTGCCAAATTCGAGGGTCGGAATGCCCCGAGTGATTATAGAAAGTTGGGAGAGATTTCGAGAGAGATTTGAGAGAGATTCCACATACTCAGAGAGATTTGGGAGAGATTTGACATACTTGGAGAGATTTCACATACAGAGAGATATTTGGGAGAGATTTCATATTCTTAGAGAGATTTGGGAGAGATTTGACATTCTTGGAGAGATTTCTCATACAAAGAGATATGTGGGAGAGATTTCACATTCTTAGAGAGATTTGGGAGAGATTTGACATACTTGGAGAGATTTCACATACAGAGAGATATTTGGGAGAGATTTCACTTTCTTAGAGAGATTTGGGAGAGATTTGACATTCTTGGAGAGATTTCACATACAAAGAGATATTTGGGAGAGATTTCATATTCTTAGAGAGATTTGGGAGAGATTTGACATTCTTGGAGAGATTTCTCATACAAAGAGATATGTGGGAGAGATTTCACATTCTTAGAGAGATTTGGGAGAGATTTGACATACTTGGAGAGATTTCACATACAGAGAGATATTTGGGAGAGATTTCACTTTCTTAGAGAGATTTGGGAGAGATTTGACATACTTGGAGAGATTTCACATACAGAGAGATATTTGGGAGAGATTTCATATTCTTAGAGAGATTTGGGAGAGATTTGACATTCTTGGAGAGATTTCTCATACAAAGAGATATGTGGGAGAGATTTCACATTCTTATAGAGATTTGGAAGAGATTTGACATTCTTGGAGAGATTTCTCATACAAAGAGGTATGTGGGAGAGATTTCTGATAAGAAGAGATGGAGTGAAAACGATTGAGAGAGGTTTCATTGGTGACCTTTTTTAGTGTCCGGCTTCGCACTGCAAGGTCCGTAAACCCCGTTAAGCCTTGTTTAAGGATCTTGCATACTCCCGATGAGTATGTAACATTGTTTTATCGGTTTGGCTCGCCACGTACCACAGTTTTAGGTTAAGGAGATCTAGATGTATGCACTTTTCGATTTATGATCTCTCATTAGAATAGAGAGTTGTTTAGAAATTACATAACGTAAACTCTAGTACCTACGAGCAAATTGAGTTGACCGGTTTGACTTGTTGACTTTATTTGACTTTGAATTGACCAGAATTTGACGGTTGTCACAATGAGTCCTTACCTCTTAGACATTCCGAAAGAGTTAGAGTTCAACCCCAGTTTTATGGTTTTCATATTACTACCGAAGGGGATACGTATATTAGTGATGGTACACTAATAAATCTAGAGGAACCTAATAGCTATAAGGAAGCCATGGAAGGCCTAGAGTCTGTAAAATGGAAAGAGGCGATGGACAGCGATATTCAGTCCATGTATGACAACCAAGTTTGGAATTTGGTTGACAATGTGCCCGGACGTAAGACGGTTGGGTGCAAATGGATCTTCAAGAAGAAGACCGACGTGGATGGGAATGTGCACACGTATAAGGCACGACTAGTGGTGAAGGGCTTTACTCAAACTCCCAGAGTTGACTATGATGAGACCTTCTCACCAGTTGCTAAGATAAAATCTATTAGGGTGATGCTAGCCATTGCTGCATTTCATGATTATGAGATATGGCAGATGGATGTCAAGACATCTTTCCTTAATGGGAAGTTGGTTGAGGATGTTTACATGGCTCAGCCAGAGGGTTTCGTCAATCCGAAGCATCCTAATAAAGTGTGCAAGCTTGAGAAGTCCATTTATAGACTTAAGCAAGTGTCTCGCAAATGGAATCTTTGCTTCGATGAGAAAGTCAAAGAGTTTGGATTTTTACAAAGTGAAGATGAATCATGTGTATATGTCAAGGCCAGTGGGAGTATAGTTAGCTTCCTCGTTTTGTATGTCGATGACTTACTGTTCATAGGAAACGACCTCCCGATTTTGCAGGAGATTAAGTCCTGGCTCGAGAAGTGCTTCGTATGAAGGACCTCGGAGAGGCTTCCTATATTTTGGGAATAAGGATAGTGAGAGAAAGAAGTAAGAGACTAATAGGACTTAGTCAGAATACTTACCTAGATAAGGTACTAAAATGTTTTAGTATGGAAAACTCGAAGAAGGGAGAACTACCGATACAAAGTAATTCCAAGTTGAGTAAGACTCAAAGTCCGAGTACCGAAGCCGAGATAGCTGAGATGAGCCGAGTACCTTACGCTTCCGCAGTTGGCTCGATCATGTACGCTATGACATGCACTCGCCCTGATGTGGCTTTTGCTTTGAGCATGGTCAGTAGATATCAAGGGAACCCTGGCAGAGCTCATTGGATTGCGGTCAAGAATATACTTAAGTACCTTCGGAGGACCAAAGATTGGTTCTTAGTCCTCGGAGGGAGTGATGACTTAAAGGTGCGAGGGTATAGTGACGTCAGCTTCCAGACCGATAGGGACAACTACCGTTCGTAGTCGGGCTGGGTCTTTAACCTGAATGGAGGAGCAGTGACTTGGAAAAGTTCCAAACAAGAAACTGTAGCTGATTCAACGTGCGAATCAGAGTACATTGCAGCGAGCGAAGCGTCAAAGGAGGCGATGTGGTTCAATAACTTCATTGGTGATATTGGAGTTGTGCCTGCCATAAAGGAGCCTATGGAAGTTTTCTATGATAATGAGGGAGCGGTTGCCTTGACCAAGGAACTGAGGGATCATGGTAGATCTCGACATATCGACAAAAAATATCACTTTATTAGACATCGAGTAGAAGAAGGACACCTCGTAGTGAAGAGGGTATCGTCAGAGGATAACCCAACAGATCCGCTTACGAAGGGACTGAGTAGGGTTAAGCATTTGCAGCACGCTAGGAGCATTGGGCTGAAAGACGATATTAGTTTAAATTAGATAGTTTTGAAACATATAATGGATAAATGTAATTGACATTTGATGATTAAATAAAAGAGTATTATTTATAAGTAAAGATATTGTCTTATGTTAATTGTTTATCTATTGTTTCACTTTGCATGTTTTGACTTCCTGAATAATTAAGTTATTAAGAATAATCGAATTATTTGAATGGTCCACAATCGTTCTTATGTTGGAAATAGGTATGAATGAAGATTCTCATGAATTGGTGTGTAGATTGTCTAAAAGGGTATTAGACATAGCAAAGGTTTGCTACAACGTTCATGCGTGCTTATGAACAAGTTTTGAGCATTCGAATAAACCTGCGCTTGCTGGAATCACTTTATGGAATGTGACATAAGTGATCGCAAGACGATAATATAATATGGTCATAAAACCAAGATATATGGTTTATTGTTTATTAATTGGTTGTGCATTGACAATGCGAAACCGCATCAGTAAATTGATGTCATAAAACGCATTGTTGTGTATAGTTGCTTAGTAAATAGTAAATGCATATAAGTCGAAGTTTATCTGTTACTTTTATCCTAAGAGAATAAAAGCGATATCACGGCCGCTCGATGATTTGATTTGACTTATATGCCAGGCCCGGCAGGACTGAATTGATGTGTTCAATTAAGTTCTATGTCAAATGAATTTGAGATCGAGAAACCAACTACCGGACAATAAGTTCCATAACATTGTCCGCATAATATCTAAACAGAGGACTGTACGATCCCTTATCTAAAGGACAGGAGATTGATAAGATCAGAGTTGACAACGTCTTTGAGAGCTACGATTGCTAATAGGTTTGTGTTTGCATATATAGTTACTAGACTTATCCAAGTGGGAGACTGTTGGATTAGTGTCTAAGGCTGTAACCATATTTGGTAAGTACTTGACCCGGTTGTGGATGGTCCTTTTGGGTTGCCTTCACCATAGCAACTTGACAGGATGATTTGTTAAGAGAGAAGAAATATTATTGTTAATATATTATGAGAATAATATATTAAAGGATTAATAATGTTATTTGATTAATATAAGGCATATATTAATTAAGAACTAATTTGGTGACTTAAAGAGGTTAACTGAATTAAGGGGCATAAACTGTCAAATGTGTGATAGTTGTGTTTTAGGCTAGGTATCCTTATGGATATGAGGGTGGACAAAATTTAGGGTTTGGGAACCTTAAAATCGTCCAAGCCTAATATCTAGGAGGATCTTGGATTGCTTAAGGCCTAAGTTATTCAATTAGGGTTCAAGGCGAAACCCTAGTAGCTCATAGTATAAATAGAACCCTTGGGTGAAGGAAATCACCACTCATGCAAGCCAACAAACCCTAGGGCCGATTTCTCACCGTCCTCCCTCTCTCTCAAGATCATCTTCTTACTATTTGGTGTTTGTAAGTCATTAGAGGAGTGACAATTGTGACTCTAAGCTCCAATTTCATATGATTAGATACACTTGTTTACATTAGATCTAGGATTGTAAGTCTTGGATTCAATGCATGTTCAATTAGAGAAACCTAGATCCAAGCAATTAGGGTTTTCATGTGCACATAGGAAAGTTCTTATGGCTCAATACCATCATATATATATATATATATATATATATATATATATATATATATATATATATATATATATATATATATATATATATATATATATATATAGGGTGAGGTACAATAGAGAACCATAATTAACCAAAAAACCAATCTTTTTTTCAACTTTTAGAACTTATGTTTTATGAAAAAAAAAAAACTAAATATACCGAAATTCATAACTTTTTATCCTTTTCCCAATGATATCAAATAAAAAAAAACAAAACAAAACAAAAAGTCAAATTTACATTGTTAGTCTTTGAAAATCACAATGTGAATCTAAATTCACACGGTGAATCTGAAAAATATATTTAACATTCACAATATTATTTTATGAATTTAGATAATTTTAGTTATTTTTCCGATAAAGAATAAGCTCTAAAACATGAAAAAAATAATTGGTTCTTTGGAGAACCAATAATTATGGTCCTATATTGAATTTTTCCATATATATATATATATATATATATATATATATATATATATATATATATATATATATATATATATATATATATATATATATATATATAGAGAGAGAGAGAGAGAGAGAGAGAGAGAGAGGGAGAGAGATTTATTTGAAACCATGTAAATTTTGATTAACATGATGAAGCAATCGTAACCACTTACCTTGAAGATAAAAAAAAATTATAAAATGTAAACTAAAAGGTAAAGTTTGAAAATTCTTTTTTTTTTAAAATAATACTTTTCTTATGTAATTTATCGAAGAAAAATTAAAAAGAAAATAATCGTTTTTTTTTTCAAAATATAAGTGGTATATTCTAATAAAATATTACACTGTAAAAAATAAAATCAAATTTTTAGAATGTTAGAATATTTTAATACTCTACTAAAATTGAAAGTTATATATTAAAATAATCTAATATAATTGTTAAATTTGTTACAATAATTGAATATTCTATTAGATTTTTTAAAATATTTATAATTAAATATACTAGTACAATATTCTAACATTATAAAATTTTATTTCTTTACGTCATCGTATCAATGTCTTACGGAATGTTAAATGTTAGGAACTCGAATGTTTAGTACCAATAATTTTAAAATATAAACCGAAAAAAGATTATTGTTTCATTTAAATACTTTTTGTTTATTTTAAATAAGTATTCCAAGTAAAATTATTAGTAGCCAAATAGTTAATTATTTTTAACGGTTTACTTTTATAAATAGTAATGTTCAATTTTTATTATTCATTATTAGAATATTAAAAAAAATTATAAGGTAGAATTAACACATTATGACAAGCAATTTAAATGAAAATATTGAATTAACGCGTGAGATCGTCTCAATTAATTGAAACTATTCATAACAATGGCGGAACGTCTCTAAGGCCCGGAGGACCATGGCCCCTCTAGGTTTAACATATATATACGACTAGCTAACTTCAAAAAAGTCGATCTTATTTGCTTTGTAATAGAACTAAATAAGTAACAGATTATCAGAAAATTAGTGAAAATTTCAAAACTAAATCCTGCTTTTAGAAGATTCCGATTGTTTGGGAAAACTCTATAAATAAATCCAAAAACTATTATGGTTTACAATTTGTTAACACAATCTTTCAGTAAATATAAAACCCTACATTAAAGAATATCACTGATGTGGTAGAAAATGCTCACATGAAAATAGTTCCTCTGCCGGAGTCCTAATATATGTTGGCCTTCTCACAAGAAAACATCGTTGCCTACTCCGGAGTGGTAGTACTTGAAAAACATAAAAGTTCGACTATTTCAATTTCTAGGAGAGGTGTAACATTATTTTATAATATTTGTTAGTTATATTTTTGATATGTCATAACTTTGAATTACATTATACTTTTTTATATTGATTTTGTTGCGAAGCTTCGTTTTTGGCCCCCAGCTTGATTGTTAGAAATGATTCAAGCCAACACTCACTATGTTATCAAAATCTGGCACGGTTAGTAAAATTTACAGACCTTCTTGTGTGGTCTTGCGTTAGTAAAATAGATGTTCTCTCCCATGTAGTTATGTAGTTGTTAGGTAGCAAGAAACCCTTTAACCCATTTGTTTTTCAAAATACAAATTTGATGGAATCAGAAGAATTGCGTTGTCGCAAGCACGGAGTATGGATTCAATTGTTTGCTAAACATTGTGGATATATATATATATATATATATATATATATATATATATATATATATATATATATATATATATATATACACACACACACACATACACACACACAAAAAAACACGTTGATTTGAGACCACGTTAGGTCGCATGCTCCCAAAATTAAATAGTTTTAGATTGCTTGAATTGGTGGTATGACACAACTCTCGTCGAAGTCTAACTGTCGTAGTGTCAGATATTTCAGTAGATAGACTATTTGATTTTAGATGCATCTAATCGTATTCATACAATAATTAAATATGTTCATGAAAGTCTATATAGCCTACTTGTTTTACAACATACAAAATTATGGAATGAGAAGAATTATGTTGGTGCAAGCACAGATTTTGGATTCAGTTGCTTTTAACCATGGTGGTTGTGTGTGTGTCTATATATATATATATATATATATATATATATATATATATATATATATATTGTAGAGGTTGATTTGACATTATTTTAATTTTGTGAGACATGAAGAATCAATCCTAGCCACACACATTGGATATCAAAAAATTAAAATAAATTATAAATGCCAATAAAAGTTAATATCCAAAAATTCTTCTTCTAAATAATATTTTCTTTATTTAATATATCCAAAAAAAAATTAAAACAATAAAAAAATTACCGTATTTTTTTGCAAAAAACATGTGAATCATTTTAATTGAATATTACACTGTAAATAATCAAATCAAATTTTTAGAGTGTTAAATTTTCTAATACTCTAATATTATAATAAAATTGGTAGTTAAAATATTCTAGTAATCTAATTGAATAGTTAGATTTGTTAGAATATTCTAATATTGTATTAGAATTTTTTAAATATATTTATAGTTTAATATTATAACATTTTAAAAATTCGATTTGAATATTTCTTTTTAATTTCTTACATCATCGTATCGTATGTCTTACCAAATGTTAAATATTAAGAACTTGAATGTTTAGGACCAATATTTTTAAAATATAAACCGAAAAAGATTTTTTTTAAATACTTTATGTTTATTTTAAATAAGTATTAAAAGTAAAATATACATATTCTCTCCCATATAGTTATGTAGTTCTTAGGTAGCAAGCTACCCTTTAAATGTATATATATATATATATATATATATATATATATATATATATATATATATATATATATATATATATATATATATTGTAGAGGTTGATTTCAGACTATTTTAATTTTGTGAGACATGAAGAATCAATCCTAGCAAGTCACATTGGATATCAAAAAACTTTAAAAAAAAATATAAAATGCCAAATAAAAGTTAATATCCAAAAATTCTTCTTCTAAATAATATTTTCTTTATTTAATATATCCAAAAAAATTAAAACGATAAAAAATATTACCATTTTTTTTTTCAAAATACAAGTAAATTATTTTAATTGAATATTACACTGTAAATAATCAAATCAAATTTTTTAGAGGATTATAATTTTCTAATATTCTAATATTACAGTAAAATTGGTAGTTCAAATATTCTAGTATTCTAATAGAATGGTTAGATTTGTTAGAATAATCTAATATTTTATTAGAATGTTTTAAATATATTTATAGTTTAATATTCTAGTCAATATTCTAACATTTTAAAATTTTGATTTGAATATTTCTTTTTAATTTCTTACATCATCGTATTGTATGTCTTACCAAATGTTAAATATTAAGAACTTGAATGTTTAGGACCATATTTTTAAAATATAAACTTAAAAAGATTTTTTTAAAAATACTTTATGTTTATTTTAAATAAGTTTACAACTAAAATATAGATATTCTCTCCCATATAGTTATGTAGTTCTTAGGTAGAAAGCTACCCTCTAAATGTATTCATGAAAGCCTATCTAACCCATTTGTTTTTCAACATAGAAAATTGATGGAATCTGAAGAATTATGTTGTTACAAGCACGAAGTTTGGAGAGGTGTAACATTATTTTCTAATATTTGTTATTTATATTTTTGATATGTCATAACTTCGAATAACATTATACTTGTTTATATTGATTTTGTTGCGAAGCTTCGTTTTCAGCCCCCAACTTGATTATTTGAAATGATTCAAGCCAACACCCACTATGATATCAAAATATGGCCCGGTTAGTAAAATTTATAAACCTTCTTGCGTTAGTAAAATAGATGTTCTCTCCCATGTAGTTATGTAGTTGTTAGGTAGCAAGAAACCCTTTAAATGTGTTAATGAAAGTATATCTAACCCATTTGTTTTTCAAAATACAAATCTGATGGAATCAGAAGAATTGCGTTGTGGCAAGCACGAAGTATGGATTCAGTTGTTTGCTAAACATTGTCGCTAT